>NW_026126588.1:13245000-13862500 GCF_943737965.1 Phodopus roborovskii
GCTCAGAATTGAAGATCGTGTACTGAGGACCCAGTCTTTTCCAACATCCATGTTCTGTGGCTCCCAAGGTCCTGACCCCCACCCCCACCCCTAGCCCCACCAGGGTCCGACATCTGCTGCTTCTGGACTTCATTAGCAGCTTCATTTGTGGTTGAGCTGCAAGTCAGTTAAGTAAAATGAAAGAGTTCCTGAAAACAAATTTGAAATTTCTCTCCTGCCACCCACAACAACGGTGTGGTATTGCTTATACACCATGTAGGATTACATGACACACCACCATGATGTGTAGAAGGTCCATGGGAAAAATTACTTCTATTTATATTTATGCAAATTGTGAATTAGTCCAGGGCTTTGAGCTACTCTCTTTCATTCTAGCACTGAAGTAAACCCTGGCTTATATTCTTTTTGGAAGGATAAATTTAAATCCATGAAAAAAAAATAATTGTATCTCTGATGGGGAGGCTTGCAAGCGTGTGGCGGTCAGAGGGAGTGGCATGCATGCATTAGGAGGTCTAAGGGTCATTGGCAGGCATTTGTCTTCTCCTTCCATCATGCAGGCTCCATGGTACTGAAGTCATCAGGCTTAGTGGCAATAGACTTTACCTGAAGTGTCACTCCATTGTCGAAGTAACAAACCGAGGACAGGAAAGGACCTACCAGCCCCCTTTTCCAGGAAAAGCACCTCTTAGAACACACCATAGGAGTGGGGATGCCCTTGAGTAGCAGAGAGAGAGAGAGAGAGAGCAAAAGAGTGGCTGTCAAGAGGGCAGCCAGGGAGGTAGGGAAGGTGGGCTATTTAGGTCTCACAGGAGGAGTTCCTAAGAAGGGGAAGGAACGCGGATGACCACCTGTGTGTGGGGGGGCTACACACGTTTCCTCGGGACAAATGTTTTTATGGTTTCTTTAACTACCAAGTTAATTGTGCCCTAGCTGCATTACTTATTTCTTTATTTCCTTATTTGTGTATTTATATGTTTAATAAAATTATTATTAGATAAGCCTGATTAAAGGTTCCCCTTCCTTAATTCCTCTCCTCCCACCCTGGATTTACTCTCTCTGTGTCTCTCATTAGAATAGAACAGGCTTCTAGAAAAGAGCAAGACAATATAGCAATATAAAATGCAATTAGCTAAGACGAAAATTTATCCCATGAAAGTTGGACATGGCAAACCTAGAGAAGTTTCTTCTGAATACTACTTTTAAAATTAGCCAATCTCAAGTGGTCAGTCCTAAAAAAAAAAAAAAAAAAAAAAAAACAGTAGACAATACAAACAACATTAAATATACTCAGCGGGTTGCATTTATATATTTATTAACACTTATATGCATATAGTGTAACAATAGTTAAAGAATATGAGGCCATGAATTTGAAAGGAAATTACAAAGCTCTGAGTGGGGTGGAGGGAACAGAGAGGAAAGAACAGACAAATGATGTAATTATATTTTAGTTAAAAGCAAATACAATTTACTTAGTTTTGTCTTAAATACTTTTGAAGAAATACTTACCCTTCAAATTGAAGTTATCTGAATCCTGCTTCTTTGGGTAACTTTATAATTTTCATGCTTATGGTGTCCTCATACTTTAAAATAGTAAATTAATAACAGCATTCAATTAAGCTTATACCATTTAAGAAATGAAAAAAATCCAGAACAACTATTAAGACTTTTCTATGTGAAAAATTTTCTAAGTGGCCCTCTGTAACACAAGCAAATTGTGTTCAAGAAACATAGTACGTTACATTCTTCTCAAACATTTTTCAATTCAGTATATTCAATGCTGTCTTTTAATGTTGTTTTGTTGATATGCAAAGCAGTGTAGCTGCTTCCGTTAATATTAAAATACAAATGGGCTTAATATCAAGTCTCAAAAAACAGCTGAGCGTATGGACATGAGTGCACATGCGCGCTCCCCTCCTCCCATGCATGCATAAACGGATACACACAAAATTTTCGCATTTAGCTAAGCGCTAAAGGAAACAACAGCTTTTCTCGGCCTCAAAACACAAGCCAATAAGGCCCCATGGGTACTGAAGACCGATAATGTAGAAACATCAATTCTCCGTAATGGTTCCTAGCCACAACACAAACGGGGATTTTGAAATAACAGAAGTAGTACAAATAGCAAAGGGAAATGTTAAATACATTTGAAGCACCATTTATGAACAGCAGTATTCGTGCCTGAGAGCATAGCGGCCACCTGTTCTAGTGGTACCACCACACTGATTTGCTCCTGTAGTTTTGATTTTGTGATTTTTGTTTCTTGTGATCTTATGGTTTTCATTTTCATTACATTTTTTGGAGAATTGTATCTTCTACTCCCTACTTGGGTTTGTTTTGTTGTTTTGTTTGTTTCTTGTTTTTTTGTTTTGTTTTGTTTTTTTCATTCTACTGATTCTTAGTTCTAAACTTGGTAAACCTTTATCCCATGCTTGCAAATTTATTTCACTGGTTTTAGTAAGTTTTCCCATGCACAGTAATTCATTGATTACTAATGACTCTATTGAATTTTATTTTTCAACTTGCACAGCTCATCTACACAGATAGTACCTTGAATTTATGGCAAAGTATGTATATGCCTAGGACTATGGTCACAAAGCAATCCAGACATACTTGAAGCTATATTCTTAAATTTGATTTTTATTTTTTTCATTTATTATTATTTTTTTTTCTTATTTTACACATGGATCCCAGTTCCCTCTCCCTCCCATCCTCCCATGTCCCCTGTTCCTCTCTCCCATCCATTCCCGACTCACCCCACAGGGAGGGTGATGCCTTCCAGGAGGGGTCATCAAAATCTGTCAATCATTTGGAGTAAAGCCTAGTCCCTCCCTCCTGCCTCTAGGTTAATGGAGTATCCTCCATGGGGAATGTGCTCCCAAAGTCCTTTCGTGCACCAGGGATACCTCCAGGTTCCACTGTCAGAGGTCCCTTAGACTGCCCAGGACTTCTAACTGAGACCTAGGTTCAGGGGGTCTGAGTCGGTCCAATGTTGTTTCCCAGCTATCAGTCTGGGGGCCCATTAGCTCCAACTTGCTCAGGTCAGCTATATCTGTAGGTCCCTGCAGAGATGGCTCAGAGGTTAAGAACTGCTATTGAAGCTCAATTTTGCCAAACCTCCTGGTTCCTTCATGGGTGTCTGGAGTTTTTATTAACCTCATGTATGCACACATGGATATTTAGGCTTTGGTGCTGTTGAAGCCATTGTTAAGGACACTCTGACCTTATATTTCTCTCTATTTCATTTATATTTTAATCTATAAAGTAGGTGAGATAGCTTTCAATCCCTTTATCTTAGTTCTGGGAAAAGAATGGGGATTCATAGTCATTAAATATGTGTTAATATGTATTCTTGTTCCTTACTGAGTGATGCATCCTGATTTTAAATAATGACATGTTTTTAAACTTTATTGGCATGTTCTTATTGCCTTCATTTCCTTCTAAAAATCTCAGATATTTTCTATAATTAGGAAATAATCATTCTTTGTAAGATTTCAAAATGAAGAATTCTGCTTTAAAGAAAAATAACAATAAATAAAAATTTAGCTATGCAATTTTATACCAGGGAGATTATTCATATAAATGATTTTGAAGGTATTTGGTGGAGAAGTAAGAATATTATCATTCATCATATTACCCTTGTGCAAACCATGAATTATTGTAGAAATCCCGTGTGCACATACACATACATTTATGTGGTGTGTGTGTGTGTGTGTGTGTGTGTGTGTGTGTGTGTGCAGCAACTCCACAGACACAATTTGTATGTGAAAGTTGGGTGTTTATAATTAAGTATACTGAAGCTCTTCTGAAACTGAATGACAACCGAAAACAAATGATTAGCACTAGTGAGGCTCAATTTTTGTCCTTGAGATCAGTGGGAGGCAATGTGCGATGTGGGCAAGGAGGGATAGTGAAGACAAATCCTATATAGATCGAAGGGTAAAACTGAAAGTGTTGAATGTGTGACCAAAAGGAATCTTAAGAATGAGTACATGTAATGATTAATATGAACTTGAAGTATTATTATGTGAAATTTAATAAAACTGTATATATCTATTGTACTATTAAGTTGAATCCATTTTCATTGTAGTTTATTTGTTCAATTTATCTTATTAACAGATTTTATGAAGTGTGGACTGGAGACCCAAGTCTGAGTTGATGATACATTAAGAGACAATTGGTAGATGAAAAATAAAGTCTTAGCCCCAGAGGTCCCCTTAGTCAGCTCCCTAGACATTTTCAGAAACTTCAGAGAGAGAGAGAGCTTTGAAATTATACCCTGGATATTTAGTTATATTTAAAGGGAAACAGGCATCTAGTTAATATCTACTCTCTGCTCACATGAGACCAAAGTGTAAGTCATAAGCAAAGAGAATTTTTGAGTTATCCTCACTGCAGAGAATTTTAATTTTCATGTTTTTTTTTTCCCACTCTAGGTTTCTGAAACCTTAAAGCTGAATGTAGTTATTTGCTGCTTGGCTTATCTTATTGCATTACTGATTAGGTGCTAGTTTAATTCAGTAGAAGTTCTTGATATCTTAATCATGTTAAAACCAAAGTTAAATATGAGTGTCTTTTTCACCGTCCATGGGAGGTAATTATTGATCATTCCCCAAAATAAGAAAAATAGGGGAACTTCAAACATCAAGTGTTCATTTTCCCAGTGTCTGTGGGTTAGTTAGAGTTGGTGTGGAACCTCTGGTCTCTGCTTCTTGTGATGAAGTTTTTGTGTTTTCACTGTCACCAGTAGTAAGTCTCAGTCTAAATTCAGCTGGATGACTGCTGTACAGGGACAGCTCCCAAGAGACAGTGAGCAGCCTGGATTCCTCAGTTCTTATGCCTTAAGAATTGTATCTCTGTTCTGAGAAGCTCCCAGCATGTTGTTTTCTCAGAAAACAACAACAACAAAACCAAGAAGGCAAGAGAAGATACTCAACAAACTAGCATCTTAGTATTTCTGTAGTGCAATGTCAAGAATGACCTCACATGACTTTCATTGCCACTAAATTAATACCACAATCAGCAGAAAGAAACACACACACACACACACACACACACACACACACACACACACACACACACACCCATGAGCACCACACGGAGCCATGGCTGGTCATGATTTGCACAGCATACATGTACAGATAGTAGGAGACTCAAGACATACTGAGATAGAATTGTGCTGCCTAAAATCTAACTTATAATAATACTGCTTAGCACTCTATCCTCAAATGTGATATTGTAAAAATGTTTTCTAAATCCAAGATGACACAGTTCCTTACACTCTGGAAATTGAAGTAATTATTTATTTTTAGAAATTTTTTAATAGAATGTACATGACCAGTAATACTTGTTTTGGTTGTATGATGCGTAGTATTTAAAGATACAATGTAATGCATTACTGTTTCTATTTAAAACTGTGGCTTCATGTTTAATGGACTGTATGTGGATTTTACATATAGTGGTAAGGAAATTATTTCTCTATAGTGAATCACACATTGATTTGAACCCTGATACCTCAGTGTAGTTCTTATTTTAGTAAGCTTCAGCACTAGAGGCATCTCTTTGCTATGCATGACAGAGGAATCTGCACTTAAGTCTCATTTAGAAGCAAGAGTCATCCATCCTTCTGAGAATGGATAAAATGCAACTTAAGAGGGAGTCTTTATTTTGCATATTTTAAGCATCATATGAAACTATTCTCAGATTAGTGAAATCAGGGGTGACTGGAACATATCTATGCAGCAGCCTTACTAACGTATGTTTGATTTTCAAAATTTTAGCTGCAGAGTACAAAGAGAACAGGCACTTTTATTGAGTAAATGCTACAATCAAAGTATGTGCTTAGAGTAAATTTTTATGCTCACCAAGTTATATGTTAATTAGGTATATTCCCCTTTATCTCATATGATCTAGTATGCATTTCCTGAGTATTTCATAATCTTGCCAAATTCATAAAAATCTGATGAAGTAAATTAATTAATTAACATGTTTTTCATTTGCATCTTTATGAATATTTAAAAATATGCTTGCTTTAATTCTAAATACTTAGTTTATGTGATACTTTACCTTTCTAGTACATCATAATGTTGGATCATCATATCTTCCTATTTTGTAATTTGCTCTGCAATTTTAGTATAATAATGAGCTTAAATATGGGCATTTTTTAAAATGAAAATTAATGTATTGGTCCAGAGTTTTAGTTGTTGCTATGTTCCAAGTGTGAATGATCAAAAACTTACAAGGACATTCTTATGTCCTCATGTGGTAGAACAAAGAAGAGGAAAATGGAAGAAAGATGATGGAAGAGAGAGATGGAAAGAGAGACAGAGACAGACAGAAACAGAGACAGAGTCAGGCCACACACACACACACACACACACACACACACACACACACACACACACACACACACACCACACATACACCTAACTCTTAGACAAGAAACCTACTACCAATATAACATATTAACTCACGTAATGATGAGAATATTTACTCATTCTTAAAGGTGGAGCCATTAAAACCTAATTACTTCTTAAACTTCTCACTTTTTAATATCATAGCAAGTGAATTTCAACCCATGTTTTGCAGGTTACAATCACTGAAATCTTAGCATAGCAGTAAGGCTGATATTCTTGTTGCAAGCCTCCTTTGCCTTGCTTGTAATGGGGATAAAAATTTATTTTGATAACCTATGATGTGTTATACCTTTGTGTCACATTAGTAATTCCACAATTTACTATTATCAAAATTAATGGGTTTTATCATCAAAATTTCATGCTTTTATATAGTATGCTTCCTCTCCCTCTACCGTGTCTTAACCCTCTTGTCCTTTCCTTGTGTTTTTTTTTTTTTTTTCTTGTTTTGTGTTTGAGTTATGACACACAATGTGTGATGTTTGTCTTCATGAGTCTTGGTTCTAGTGCGTATTAGTATTGTTTCCAGTTATCTTTGCTTTCCTGAAAGGAATGCCATTTTGCTTCTTTTTATGTCTGAGTGATGCTCTATTATATGTGTGTGTATTTGACTTATTTTTTGTTTTTTGCCTATTGTTCTGTTAAAATCACCTGGTTCTATACCTTGCCTGTTGCACTCAACATGGGTATGCAATGTTTGTCTGACATTGATTCCTTTGGTCATATACCCAGGAGCAGAATAGCCAAATTATATTTTAGGTTTGAAGGAATCTTTAAACTGATATCTACTGTAGCTGAATTAATATCTGTCCTAATACTATATGATGTTTTCTTCTTTCCTACATTCCTACTAACATGGTTTTTTTTTTCTCCTTGATAACAGCCATTCTGACTGGGGAGAGATGGGATCTCAATATAGTCATGCTTTCACATTCCCAGGTTATTACAGCTGATTATAGTGGTTGAACAACTGTACTTTCTCTCTTGAAAAGTGTCTATTAAGCTGCTTAACTCACTTATTGATTGAATTGCTTCTTTTTCCAGTGGTAAATTTTTATTTAGAACATGCTCTTGAACTACATATAGTCTAGACTGGTCCTTTCCTCTAGATCCTCTCAGCTCTGCCTCTTAAGTGTTAGGACTTTAGGATAGACTGACTTTTTTGAATGCTGTGCATAATAATAATAATAATAATGATAATTATAAATTATATAAATGATTAGCAAAGTTTTTTTTTTTTGGTGATTGTCTTGTAAGAGAATGTCTTGTATGATTGATTTTTATCCAAGTTTTGATATTTAAAGTAGGCTTGCTGGACATGATGCTAATTTCTATCATGTTTAAAATCCAACATAAAAATTGTCTTTTAACACTGGTGTGATCATATCATTCATGTGTGGAGTAACCATATGTATAATTGAGTTAAAGGCAATCTCCACAGTATTGCCTGATCATAGTCATTTCTTACTCATGATTATTTTCTCCTTTATTAGTTAAGCATTTTTATTGTTCTATTTAGTTTTCTCTCTTCTTAATCCTTTTTTTTTCTGTTTTTGTGCATTCTGCAATACTTTTTCCGAACATTACAATATCCTGTCTTGTTTTGTTAGTGGTGAGGGGAAGAAGTCTTATTTACCCAGGATAGCCATGAACTCCTTGATCAAGAATCTCTACCTCATTCCCAAGTGTTGAAACTACATACCTGTGCCACTTTCTATCACATAGCATTTATCTGTGAATAATCTGAGAAAGAACATAGCCGGCTCTGAGTTTTACCCCAAGGACAATATGACACTCCACACATCAGGGTCCAGAGACAGAGGAACAAACTATGAGCCCAAGAACACAGCTGGTACTCAAAAGGTAGAAAGTCAAAGGAACAGACTGTTGTCACGGCTTCCAAAATGCATGCAGGTATGAAGGTAGGAAGTTTGCAGAGACCCTGCTTAAGAATCCAGAGCTTGCATTGTAAGAGGATGGATTAAATTGTCCTGAGCCACTACATCTGTATAATTTGCTGTAATAGAAATAGGAACCCAAGCATTGCAAATCATATGTCTTCCCTTTTTTTCTATGAACATTTTCATGGAATTATAAATTTTCCATGAGTGGGAAATTCCAGTTGGTAGGATTTTTTCCAACTTAATATTCAAACACACACAGAAATACAGAAATAAGTATAGCCTAAGTATTATATGTCCCTATGTATCTTATATGATAGAAATACATTATTAATATAAGAGAAACACATACCCACACACAAACACCACATAATCACCTAATAAATAAAAATGTAAAACAAAAAAGTATTCTAGAATCATATATTTTTATATAAAAGGAAGGTAAACCAAAGCAAAATCTTCCAGAACTATATTGGTTTTTTTCTTTTATTGAAAATTGACTCTTTTATCTCACAATGGATCCTATTATATTTTTCCCCCTTCTACTCCTCACAAATTTTCCCCTCTCTCCTCCAGATCTACCCCCTTTCTGTCTCTTATTAGAAAAATAAGGCTTCGAAGAGATAACAGCCAAACATGACAAAATAAAATATAAGGTGAAGCAAAATCTATCATGTTGAAGTTGGTTACTACAACAGAAGAGGAGAAGAGTACCAAGAATAGGCACAAGAGTCAGAGACACACTCATTCTCACAGTCAGGAGTCCCATAAAAATGCTAAGCAACTAGATAAAATATATGCAGAGGACCTGGTGCACACTCATGTAGACTCTGTGCTCAATGCTTCAGTTTCTGTGAGCTCATATGCACCTTGCTTAGTTGATTCAGATAGCCTTTTTCTACTGACCTTGAGCCAAAAATTTTCTGCCTCCTCTTCTACAGGATTCTCTGAACTATTCGGGAAGGAATTTGATGGAGACCTCTACTTAGACTCTCTGTCTCTGTCTGTCTTTATAAGGTCTGGCTGTGGTTGTGGATCTATGTTCCTTTCTGCTATTCTGCTGCTGGAGGAAGCTTCTCTGATGATGACTGGATAAGGTGTTTATCTATGAATATAGCAAGATATCATTGGTGTTGGAAACCAGCAGTCTGCTAACCCTGCCCCCTGATGATGGGCAGGATGCTCATGGCCACATCATCTCTACATCATGAGTTACCTGGCTGTATAGGGGACTCAGTTAAGCACGCATAAGTTTCCCTTTTAAAGCAAGTGCCAACCGTGCCCCTCTCTTACTCTCTCTTGCCTTCTTCTGCTCTCTCTCTCTCTCTCTCCCTCTTTCTCTCTCTTCCTTTCTTCCTCTCTCCTGCTTACAGCTGGCCACCAGCTACCCCACCCCTTTTTTCTCCCTTCTACCAATAAACTCCACGAAAGTCTCGTGTTTGTGTTTCATAGGCAACAGCAAAGCAAAAGAACAACAATTGGAGGTTATTTTATTGATAGATTTTTTTTTTTAGACCAGTAGTAGTTTTGTTGTTATTGTTCTTGTTTGTTTTTCCCTGTGTCTGTGACCTATCTAATCTCTGGTTCTTGGTTAACCAAGCAGTGTCAGGCTTGGCTTCCTTCTCACGGAATGGAATCAAGTTATGCCCGACAGATACTAGTTCTCTCTTCCCATAAATTCTGTGCCAGTGTTGCCCTAGCATATTTTATAGGCAGGACAGTTTATAGGTCAAAGGTTTTGAGGTTGGTTTTATGTCCTCAATTTTAGTTTGGTAGCCTGAAGAGTACCTTTCTGCACCAAAGAAACAAGGAAGTAGGGATGAAAGACTATGTAGGTGTCCATGTCAAATGAGTAGTGTGAGTGTTGTCCTCAGTAAGGGGGCCTTGTAGAGAACAGCAGCCTGAGTTGTTTGGGAATTTCTGCAGGACCTCCTGGGCCAACAACTCAGTTGAATGCAACCCAGTCCCATTACTAGAAACCTCACCTGGTAACCAGAGATGAGCAATGGAAACTCCATATTGCCCCATTACTAGGTGGCCTCATTAGGATCCCCTCCATTGATTGCAGGAAGTTTCTAGATCGTTTCCAGTTCTAGGTTATTATGAAATAACCTGCTATGAACATAGATGAGCAAGTCTCATTGGTTTCTGTTTCTTCTCTGGATTTTCTGTATGATTTCTGTGTGTTCCCTATTTTTGGCCTGCTCAGTTGCTGTGTTCCCAGTGACTGCCTACTGGTGTTGGAGACTAGAGAACTGGGATGAACTGGGGGAAGGCACATTGGAGGAGCATGTCTTTGTGATCTGTTGAGGATGGGATCAAAGGGGAAAAGGAGATCACAGTGAGTTTCTACACTGCTGGTGATGAGACTTGGGGATTAGATAGCAAGAGCAGCAGGAGAGATGTAGTCTAACTTCAGCCTACTTGTTACCCTACTTGTTTAAGCAGGCCTTGAATTAGCAGGGTGTGCCTTCTGGAATTGGGACAAAGCAATGAGTTAGAAAAGAGTGTTAGAAGGGGGATATTGGCAGAATTCTCAGGAGATGGGAGCAAGGTGTCATTCAATGCTGCCATGAGTATTCTGCTGCAGAGCTGGAGATGAGACTGGGGCATTGAGTTTCAGGGAACAGAGAGAGAAGAGAAGGTCTGGAGATACTCTACCTGGTTTTCTGGAAGGCATGACCTATGGGTTAGCAAGGGGATGTCTACTGGAGTTGGGGAGTGGGATAAAGTTAGTGAGTGAGAAGATATTTGCAAGGACTATGGAATCCACAGGAGATGTGGGCAATGGGGGAGGAAGGCTGCACCTGGTGTTCTCTGGAAGTACTGGCTGGGCACAAGCCTGAGGGATTGAATTTAGAGAGAAGGAAGGAGTGATGGGAAGTGTTAGGTAGCTTACTTGTTTCCTTGTTCTGCTCATCTGGTGTGTTCACCAGGGATGCCTGCTGGTGTTGGAGGCTGTGGTAGTGGGTTGAGTTGGAGGAAATAACTTGGGGAGGGGGTTGTAGAGGAAAGGGAGACTACAGCTGGTTTCCTGTTATAGAGCTGGAGATGAGATTGGGGGTGGGGTTAGGAGAAGTAGGAGAAATTCATTTTATCTTTTTATAAATGCAATATAATATATAACATTAAAACTATAGGGTAATATTTAAAACACAGTCATACATTTTAAAAATTTATCCTGTGTTGGTTGTGAAATGTGAATGTTCTTCCCTTGAGTGACATACTCTGTATAAATAAATCTTAAAAATTTCTCATAGGCAATGTTCCATTGCTATAAAGATAAAAATGATATTTAAACGAGCACTTTTTCCACCAAAATAGCTTCAACAAATTTATTGATGAATTTATGAAAATTGGTCACTGAAGCAGAAAGCCAAGACAATAACATATCAAATTAATGTGTGATATACTGAAATATGTGGCTGTTTTCTATCTGCTTGCAAACTGGAATTAAACATGAAGAGACAAATATTCTCATATAGATTATGAAGTTTGAAGTCCTATGATAATTCTTAGTTGGAATAAGAATATAAGAGTTGTTGGCCATTATGAAGAGAAATATTCATTGTTAAAAGTTAATTCAGTGAACATACATTTAGCTGTTGCTAAGTTATTGGAAAATAAATAATATAACTTTTTGTTTGTTTTGCATTTGAAGTACAGGTACTTTTCTTGGCTATCTACCATGAGCAATAGTAAGACCATACTATTAAAGAAAACACTAATTTTGGATACAAGAAATAGAGAAATCAGCACAGAACTAAACGGGAAACTACCCCATACTGGTTGAAACAATTCACATATCTGTCCTTCAAATAATAGGTACAAGTATATAATAAATACATATATAATAATATAAATGCACTGTGTGATACCACATATACATCCAAAGGAATGGAGTATCCATGTACCCTACAACATGGATGAACCACTGAAACATTGTCCCATGTAAAAGCAGACAGTCAAAAATGGTCTGTACCTTTGTTTAAGACTCTTCTTTGAGGGGTCAATTTCTTCTTTCCATTTCTGATTTCGTCCCTCCTGCTTATCACCAACTTTTTACCCAGCTCCAGATAATGCATCCTCATTGCATTTCAGTCACCTTTTCAGGGTAAATTCCTACTTCCGCTCAAGCCACTTGTTCTTTCCACATGCACAAGGAGTGCACGGGATGAATTACAAGGAAGAACTGGATGAGAAAATGGAATATAATTATAAACTAAAATTGTAAGCTATATTATCTTATTTCATTAATATTAAATATTCAGAACTTATAAACTCTCATAGCTTTGGGAATTTCTCCAGCTAAGAGGAGAAGAAAGTAGGTAGAAAATTTTCAATCATAAATGGTTGTTCCTTTGAAGTGATGGAAACATTTTGTAATGAGAGAGAGATAAAAGTGATGTTTATATAGCAGGGTCAATGTGCTGTAAGTAGCTTCACTTTAAATGGTTCAATTTATGCTAGGTTGATTTCACCACAATAAAGTATTTAAAAGTAAAAGAAAAAAAAACAGCAATCAAAATACTCATGAAGCTATGAAGTCTCTGTTCTTAGTTCACTATACTATACTATAACAAATGTCTTTATATAAAAGAAAATATGAGCGTGCCTCATCAGCGTTTGCCATTCCTAAGCTATAGAATGGTAAAAGATCTTATAGTCATTGACTGATAATTTCTCAGCCATGTAAAACCAAGTTGCATCGTAACAAACACAGGGTTTTCACAGAGTGCACTTATATCAAGGGAAAGTGGGGATGAGATTAGGTTCCTCTCTCTCAGCATGAACCCTCATTGGCTCTGACTAAGAGATGGAGCTTGAGATGGGAGCATCTGGGCACTGCCTGCCATGCACAGGAAGCTACTGAATGGGAATCAGTTGTTTTAGTTGCAGAGTGCCTGCCCACTAGCAATGCCTTCTGTACACATGCTGGTGGATCTAGGGCCCAGTGGAGCAATTCCGTTTCGCTCTGCAGCACTTTGCCACAGCAAAACACTTCTATTGGATTAGAGTGCATTGCTGTCTACACTTTGGTGCTCACAGTTAATTATGGCTTAGAAACAACTGTATTAGCAGCAGGTATTACTTTGTTTCCCATTAAAATGCACACATGGAGGTTTGTCTAATTCCTTTCGATGTGAACCCAGTGAGGATCTTTGAATGGGGAAAAGAATCATATTACAGTAGTCGTCCTGATTGCAGAACAGGAATTGTTGGAGATGGACTTGATAATGAAATAACGGAGTCAGTGTGAGGTAAAGGCTCTATTTGAGAGGTTTGCAGAGCGGTGGAAGTAAGGCTTAATGATCTGTCAGGCAAGTCATTTACACTAAGTCTCAAGGAGAGGAGAAGCATTTAGTAGAAAATCGAGTTTGAAAGGTCAGCAAATGAAAGGGCTTGACAAAAATTCGTATGAAAGGGAAAATTAGGAGAAATTGTAACGGTTAGAAATGAAATCTGTATATAGTAATTTGATTATTTGAAAGCTGATCATTCAATTTCATCATAGTCTGTTTGCTTTTCTCCTTGTTACTCCAGGATAATCCAGTTCCCTGCTGATTAGAGTTTGAATGGAATGCTGCCTGAATGTTTTGTGCAAATTACCCTCACATTCAAACTCTATAGGAGGCAGGATATAGAAGTCTTTAAGGAGAAGATGTTTAGCCATCTTCAGTGCTAGGTCAGGTGATAAGGACACCTTTATTAGCTACCTTGTTACAACTATTTCACTTTGAATTAGCATGGCTAAACTTTATGATAATCATGAATACAAAAATAAGACAAATAGTGATACAAAATCTGTGTTTATGAAAACTACTTCAAATGGATGGAATGGTAGCCTAACTTCTGTTGCTTTTTTAACTTTCTTTTTATTTATTCTTGTGTCTTTCATGTCATGCATCTTGATCCCATTTATTTCCCATCCCTGGATATCTACCCTCTGTCTTGCCCCCACCTCTCCCAGATAAAATTAGAGAGCGAGAGAGAGAGAGAGAGAGAGAGAGAGAGAGAGAGAGAGAGAGAGAGAGAGAGAGAGCTTATTATGGAAACCAGTTTGATACAGGGAGTCACTCAGTAAACTCTTCTGTCCAGACATTGTTACTTGCAAGTGTTCAGGGCCAAGAATCAGCAATCTGGAGTTGAGGCCTTTGGTTCCTGCTCTATCAATTCTGGGCACTCACTGAAACTCCTCTTGGTTACCCTGCTGTTGTCCTGTGTTATGGAAGTCCTTTAGCTTTGGGTCTGCAGGACTGGTCCATTCATGAGCTTCAGCAGATCACAGATGGGGTGAATACTGGGGTGGGACAACCTGTATCCCTGGTTCTGGGTCTGGATACTTGCAGGGTTGGTCAGCCTACCAGCTCTCCCTTGTCCTTATAGTTATGGTGGAAATTCCACCCAAGTTCTCTCCCCGCAAACTCTGCTACATCTCAGAAAGCCCTCCAAATGATGACCCCTCCCCCAGTGATGCTCAAGACCACTCCACGGGGTATTTAAACTGCCCCCCCCAAAAACAGCCTTGTGGTTTTTCTGATCTTCTCTGGGGGGTTGGGGAGGAAGGCTAGAAGGCCATCTGGGACCATTGTATCCTTTAAACGTGGGCCTTTTCTAATTTGGTTTGATTTGGTCTGATTTGGATTGCTGCATTGGCAGAGAGACTTATCTGGGTATATAAACCTTTCACTTAACATCAGCGTAAGCTCTCCCGCATTGCCTTGGGGAGTTCACCCTTTGTAGCTATGAGCAAGGGGCTGAGCTAGTTCTCTTGTATTCATATCCTCAGGGTCAAATCTCCCACATACATACCTCCAAAGCCAGCTTTACTCTGTTGCTAAGGCATGGCATATGGGCCACTTTTCCCGAGTGCTGCAGAAGATGAGAGGCATTGACGTGGCTGCCCATACCAGCCACATGAGAGGCGAGTAATGAGAGCTGTTCCTCCATGCTCACAATATCGGGACTGATTCACCCACACCTCTGCCAATGGGATTAGCTCTATTGTATAGCCCGTGTGAGGTGCAGCGCCTGCATGTTGTGGCTGGTGGCAGTCAGGGGCAGCTATAGTCTAATTTCTGAATGAGCAAAATTTTGAGGTATGACTTCTGACAGAAGGCCAAGGAAAAAACAGCTCATAGGGATTCACTGAGGTACAGCCTGGCAATTATTTCAAGAATACTAACTCTTGGGCTTATCTGGTTACTTTGTGGTATCCAAAGGATAATATGAGAAATATATTACCAGGCACTTCCTCAACTCTTCTTATCTCTGCTATAAGTCACTATGTTCATAACCCCACATTAGACAGTAAAACTAAAGGTTACAGAATTCTTTCCTAGGTAAGATGTGTATTTAATTAAGCTCATTAAAAATAAAGGTTACCATGTTAGGGCTGTGAATTGCTTTTGCCAATGTTCTTTTTCTACTCCTTGGCTACAGATTTATTTGCACAGTTGTGTATGTCAAATTTGTGTTGAAATGTTATTTAAAATAAGTGACTGGATACCAGACCTCACTTTTGACAGAACCTGTTTCAGAGGTTTCTCCTTTGTTATATCATCACTGAAAAGAGAGGAATAAAATCATGAAGAGGAAAATCACGAAGAAGAGGAGGAGGAAGAGGCAGAGGGAGAAAGAGGAGAAATGCCAAAAGCAACAGGAAAATAGTATCAATGAGTGAAAAAGCAACAGGAAAATAGTACCAATGAGTGACTGGACATGAGATTTCAAGTCCTTCTATGCTGAGTGAGGTATTTCCTCAGCTACAGACATTCTGAGGAGGTGATACCAGATCAGACCAACCTGATAGCTACTCCAAATTTCTTTTGAAGGTGGGGTATCACGTGTGAAAAGTTATCATCATTTAGGCTAATATAATGTAATGATTTGTATTTTGAAGTAACACCAAAATGATTCTAAGTAACTGGTTGAACATAAAATCCACTGTATAGTCCCTAAATATTAGACGCAAAGAAGGGAATGTTAATAAAAAAACTGTCAAAGCAAAAAAAGCAATAACTTTGGCTTTTTCTAAACAATATTTTGATTCATGATCATGTTTGAGCATGCATAAAAGATGGCCAAATTAAACTAAAATAAAGACTCTGCATTATACTTCATGATCTAATATGGGACAGTTGATATAGATTTACATTTATTTAGCTAAAAAATTGATTACTTATTGGCTGGGAAATAAACAATTCAAGAGACTCTAATGAAATAATTCAAACCCTTTGAAATCTTAAAGTTATTTAAGCAAACTCACGTGTTAATTAAGCACAGGACTGTAGAACAATGTATACCTGTAAACAGTGCAGCAATGAAGATCAGATGACTGTAAGCTTAGCCCCCAAACAAACAAAAGCAAACCAGAAAAACATCACTTAAATCAGAAAGCAGAGTGTGCATTTAAGTTAAAAATACACTGAGAAAAAACAAACGGTGGTACTTGTCAAACATGAGGTTTTTGAGTTATATAGTCAATGTTTGTTCATTAACAGGTTTGTTTATAGAAAAAAATATATTGGCTGTATACTGTGATGACAAAGCACCCGAGATAAAGAATAAAATTGGGTCAAGATTTCAGATATTTCAGAACATCTTCACGTTGTTCTGCTTTTGCTGGAATCAAAACAACATGGTGGAAGAAATTTCCACTTTAGCAGGCTAGAAGGAAAAAGGAGACAAAATACAATGCCACAAAGCCCAGCCCTAAAGACCCATATAACCTTCAACTGGATTTCACTTTTCTAGTTACTATCATTTCTAATAATTTTTATGCTGTCAACCCATTAATAGGTTAGTATAGCTGGGCAGTGGTGGCTCATGATAATCTCTGCACTTAGGAGGCAGAGTCAGGCAGATCTCAGTGAATTTGAGGTCAACCTGGTCTACAGAGTGAGTTCCAGGACAGCTAGGACTGTTACACAGAGAAGCTCTGTCTCAAAAAATAAATAAATAAATAGATAGATAAATAATTAATTAATTAATTAAAAAAATAGTTTAGTACAATGAGTTCAGCGATCTCACATTATGGGTTAATGGATAAAGCCCTGTTGGCCAATAGGAAAACAAGATAGGTGGGATTTAACACTGATTCAACCTTCAAAAAATGAACTTTTGAATGACATTTTAGGTCTAAGACATTATAGAAAATTAAATAGTGAAATATAAATATGTTTGAAGGCATTTTTTTCTCATATAAAATAATTATTTCACTTGAAGGTAAAACATTTATAACTTTACTATTCAAATGATAAAATTTCATCTAAGCAAAATGTTCTCATTAGTCAACACACACACACACACACAATACCAAAGTGTAGACTAAATTGATGTAAGAAAAATATGAGACAAAATAAGGGAATCCTGGTGATTTAAAGTTGTGTTCAACTATGAAGATTCATAGCATCCCATTTTGTTAATGAATGTGTCAAAGGTTCCTAAGCCTGGTGGTGAATACTGGACTTTTATACAAGATATTACCCATGGATAATATTTTAAGTCAATCATGATATTTTCCACCTTATTTTTTACAGCATATTTAATATGTTCTATAAAATTTTCCATTGTTCAGAAAAGCATACTTTCAGAAGATTCTCAATGTGATCACCACAGAATACAAAAAAGTAATTTTAATAAGTGAATTCTTCATTCAGAAAAATTTATAATAATTGTATATTACAACATGTTCTTTAGAACTAAAGAACTAATGTCATATTTAAAGCATTTATCAATCTGGAAGTCATAAAGTAAAACCAATTCATTTTAAGTAGTATATTGGTTATCAGAGAGAATTGATGTTGGAGAACTTTCACAATCTCCATGACTTATTACAAAATAGTGATTGTTTTTAATTCATCTGTATGCCCCAAATAAGATACCTGTAGAGTATTATCACTGTAGAGTATTTAAGAAACCACAGAAATTAGACTTCTAGGTGTTCTATGTAGAACTCATGCTCTCCCTGGTCATGATCTATGGATAAGAGAGAGACAGTGATTTGATGGGAGATGTCATTCTGTAAATATGTTTGTTTATGGGTTAATGAATAAAGCCCTGTTGGCCAATATGAAAACAAGATAGGTGGGACTAGTAGACAAGGAGGATTCTGGGAGATGTAGTAGAGGGGAGTCGAAATGTAGAACCAAAAGAAGAAGTCCGGACCCTCTCTCCAGTAGGATAAAACCATGTGGAAACACTTAGAATGATAGAAAGGAGTTAATATTTAAGACAGAGCTAGCCGGTAAGAAACACTAGTAACCGGCCGACAAGTACGTAATTAATACAATGCCTCAGCATGTTATTTGGGGCTGATGCAGCAGTGGGACGAGAATGGCTAGAAAGTGCTCATAACGGAGATTCTTTACTTTACCAGAGATTGACGAACTTTACTACTGTGATAGTTTAAATGAGAGCTTTCCCCCACAGTCTTGGGCATTTGAAAACTTGGTTACCAAGTGATAGAGCTCTTTTGGTATAGCATTGTTGGAGGAATTATATCACTGGAGGAGGAATTTGAGAGATGAAATATTCTCACAACTTCTAGTTCATACTCTCTGCTTCATGCTTGCCTTTGGCTTCCTGCCCCAGCTACCACGTTTCTGTTCTGTCATAAGGAATTATTATTACTCTGGGACTGTAAACCCAGATAATCACTGCCTTCTATAAGTGCCTTACTCATGGAGTTTTATCATAGAACAGAGAAATAGTTAACCCTAGCTTCAGTGACTGACGCAAATAATGTCTTCCTTTAGGACACAATGAAGACAGCAGATATAATAACAAGATAGACTAATTGTTTATTCCTCTTGGACAGTGTTCTTTAATTAACAACATGTGTGATTTTGAATTGCATATATAATTTCCTAAACTTTAGACTACCTATAGAATAATTGAAAATGCTTGGATTTATTTATGATACTATTTAGGGCTAAAGTTCTTTGACAATAATATAATCATGGGTATAAAATCAATAAACAAAAAACCATGACTGTGCTACATAAAATCTTTGTAAGTGTTGGAGGACCTTATATCTTGTGTAGGCCCTTTGGATCACATAGACTTTAGTTTTATTTATTTATTTATTCATATAATTTTATTTAAATTTGAAACAAGCTTGTTTTACACATCAATCCAAGTTCCTGCACCCTCCTGTCCCCTCCCTGCTCTCCCCCACCAACCTCCATCATATCCCCTTTCATCATTTGGAACAGGGCCCAGGCCCTCCCCCATGTAGTAGGGTGTACATGGTGAGCCTAGGATGAGGGAGTATCATTCTATGTGGAAAGTCCATTCATATACTAGGGATAAATACTGAGGCCCCATAGACTGCCTAGTCCTTCCAACTAACACCACATTCAGGGAATCTGTGTCAGCCCTATGCTGGTTTTTCAGCTATCAGACTGGAGTCCATGAGCTCCCCCTTGTTCAGGTCAGCTGTTCTGTGAGTTTCTCCAGCCTGGTCTTGACCCCTTTGCTCGTCACTCTTCACTGTCTGCAACTGGTTCCAAGAATTGGGCTCAGTGTTTAGCTGTGAGTGTCTGCTTCTGCTTCTATCAGCTACTAGACGAAGGCTCTAGGATGGTATATAAGGTAGTCATCAATCTAATCATTGGGGAAGGGTGTTAAATGTAGCCTCTCTACTATTGCTTTGATTGTTAAGCAATAGGCTTTAGTTCTTTATCCTCTTACTGAAAAACAATGAAAGAAAAACAGAATGTTAAATTAAAACTTCTTAACCTGTAAGAGATCATAAATGTTTAAGTTTCAGAAGAGCTGCACATCCTTTTATACTCCACACACATTTGTTTATGCTCTGGAACATTGTTTAACAATGTGAAGATGGATTGCTTTTGTGTGTGCTGCATTTGTTTAACTCTGTGAAGCTGTGATTCTTTGCCTGTTTAAAACACCAGATGGTCTAATAAAGAGCTAAAGGGTCAATAGTGAGGCAGGAGAAAGGATAGGCAGGGATGTCAGGCAGAGTATAAATAGAAGGAGAAAGGAGAAGAGGAAGGAACAAGACAGAACAAGAAGAGGAGGACATTGGGGCTAGGCACCTAGCTACCCAGGCACCCAGCCACCCAGCCACACAGCCACCCAGCTAGCTAGCCAGCCACAGAGTAAGAGTGAAAGTAAGATATAAAGAAGGAAGAAAAGGCAGAAACTCAGAGCCAAAAGATAGATGTGCTAATTTAAGAAAAGCTGGCTAGAAACAGACGAGGCTAGGGCCAGGCATTTTAAGTAGTAATAAGCCTCTGTGTGTAATTTATTAGGAAGCTGGCTGGTGGGCCCCTCCAAAGAGCACAAAGAGAAAAGAACAACGAGGAAAAAAGCATTGCAGCAGCAGCAGCTACGCCCCCCCCCCACACACACACACTCTCTCTCCTGGTTCCCTTTCCTCCCAGACTCATGACTGGGGTGGTTTGATCAAGAATGGTTCTCATAGACTCATATATTAGGATGCTTGGTCCTCAGTTGGTGAATGTTTAGTAGGATTAGAAGGTATGGCCTTGTTGGAGTACGTTAGTCACTGGGGGTTGGGGTGGGCTTTGAGGTTTCTGAAGCCCACACTACGTCCTGTCTTGCACTCTTCCTGCACCTTGTTTGAGGCTCAAATGAAAGCTCCCAGCTACTCCTCAAGAGATAAGCTGACCATCCTGCCATCAGTCTTCACATCAAGATGATTGTAGATTAGTCTTTGAAACTGTAAGCAAGTCCCCAATTAAATGCTTCCTTTGATAATTTGCTTTGGTTATGGTTTCTCTTTATAGCAGGGGAACAGTAACTAAGACAGTGGCGTTCTTTAATTACTAATCATACCTACACACAAAATTATACAACCTACCGAGTTCATTTTGGTTTGATCATAAGCTCATGTCCAGGATTGACGCCTTAGGATTGAACCACCTATGGGACACCTCATGCCTGGAGGAAACTGAGTCTTCCTCTCTCAACAGCTGTTCATTTCCTGAAGCTCTTCATCAAAGGGTAGGATCTTGTGGAATGGAATTTCCCAAGTCAACAGTTATATTAGATATAATTATATGTATGTACATACAGATATACATATAGACATATAGACCGATTCTATGACATTATGTGTCAAATAGTTTCTAGGTTCATAGACCCAAACCAACAACTCATGTGTGGTAGGTCAGAGCTCTGATGTTGAACTATATCTCAATGGGTATTGTCTTTCACCCCATTTTACTTAAGCTAACACATCTGATACTACAATCACTTGAAATTAAATACAGTTAATTTTTTTTGTAAATACTGAAATACACTTTTATGTTTCATTACTTTAAAGTATGTACATGTATATGTATGGACGTTTGCATGTACATATGCATGGGAATAACCAAGGAGACTGGAAGAATGCATGAAGTCCTTCAAAGTACAGTTACAGATTCTGGTACCTGCTTGATGTGGAAGTGTACTTGAGACTTCTCATGAGCAGCAGGTGCTCTGAACAACTGAGTTATCTCTCCAGCACTTATATCTCATTAGTGTGTTTCTTATTATTTATTATCTGATTGACAAACTATATTTTCATTTATTTTGTTATTGTTACTCAGTTTATTGGGGAGTATAATCATTCATATATCCATGAGGATGTTAATGTCATTTTACTTTAAGCCCTGAAAAATCCATTAATTTCATTAGAAATATATATATATATCTTGACAGTGTTATAGTCCAGGAATATGCCAGGCTTTTAATTTTCTCAGTTATAACTATACATCACTTAACAAGTTTTTATGGTGGTTATAATTCAAAATTTTTATTTTTCTTATTAAATCGATTCCTGTTTAAATTCATTCTAGCCAGGGTCTAATGTACCCATAAAATGTTGTTAAACACAGTAGGTAGGCAACGTTAGCTTGAAATTTCTGATCCCCATGTCTCTACTTCCCCAGTGCTGGAATTCCAGTCATAAGTCACCAGCCAACTTAAATTGATTCTTACATATTTCACATTTTAATATGACAGAAAATATTATACAATCCTTCTCACTTTTACAGCTAAGAAAATTTCTGCTATTAAGTGTTTTTCTTATATTAATTTATTTTAAATATTCTTTAATTTCAGAAAAAGTTTTATTTTGTTAAAAAGTCTCATGTATTTTTTAAAAAAGCTATTTGAATCCCGATTTAAATGAACTCCATACATTTGTGGTATATATACCTTTTGATTCTTTATTAAAATAAAATTTCCTTCTCTCCTTCCCCTTCTTGCTGCTTTGTTGTGTCTTAAAATAGGACAGCTTTTTTTGAATTCTTTGAAACTATAATACTTGTAAACAATGTGTCCTGATCCTATACACCACAAACTCCCCATATCTTTATTCCAGGGTACCCCTAGAATATCTTCCACTCATTTTTTTTCTGTCTCTCCCTCCCCCTATCTCTATTACTGTTTATTTGGAATTTTAGTTCCCAGCCTTGTTTTTATCTGTACCTTATACATTATTTATCATTCAAATTTCATAATAAATAACATAGGTTTTATTTTGTATATTTTTTATTGAAAGTATTTCAAAACATTTGTTTTAATTAAAATGTATTCTTCTGTTGTTGATATGCAGTTATGGTTCATGGTGGTAGGATACAGAATGTTAATTCAGTTTTCTAGTATCTCATGAGATTTGTTTTGTGTCAAAGTTATGTGATCAATTTTGAAGAGAGTACCATGAGCTGCTGAGAAGAAAGTTTATTCTTGGAGGAAATGTTCTGTAAATACCTGTTATGTCAATTTGCTTATGATGATAATTAGCTCCAATATTTCTCAGTTTTGTTTTTGTCTATTAAGACCTGTCATTTGGAGAGAGTTGGGTTGTGAAGTCACCCACTATCAGTGTGTGAGGGTCAATATGTGATTTTAGCTGTAGTAGTGTTTCTTTTATGAATTTGGGTGACCTTGTGTTTGCTGTATAGATATTTACAATTGCGGTGTTCTCTTGGTGGATTTTTTTTCGTTGATGAGTATGAAATGTCCTTCTTTGGCTCTTCTGATTTGTTTCAGTTTGACATCTATTTGATGAAATATTAAAATAGCTACATCATCTTGCTTTTTAGGTCTATTTGCTTGGAACATATTTTTTATATCCTTTTGCACTGAGCTGATGTCTATTCTTGATATTTCTTGGATATGACGGAAATATGGATCCTGGTTCATATCCATTCTGTCTTGTATTAGGTACATTGAGGCCATATATGTTGAGAGATATTAGTGAAAATTGTTGACTCCTATTAGTTTTATATGATGAGTTTTTTTCCCCTTCTTTTTTGATTTACTGGTTTGGGATTATTTATTCCTTGTGATTTCCTGGGTATGTGTAACTCCTTAATCTTGAAATTTTCCTTCTGGAGCTTTTTGTAGGACTGGATTTGCCTTATATTCCCCATCTATTGTGATTGAAAGTTTTGCTGAGTATAGTAGTCTGGGATGGCATCTATGGTCTTTTGGAGACTGTAGCACATGTGTCTAGGCCCTCTTGGCCTTTAAAATCTTCATTGAGAAGTCAGGTCTTATTATTATTAGGTCTATATTTATATGTTACTCTATCTTCTTCTCTTCCATTTTCATGTTCTGTATATTTAGTGTGCTGATTATTGTGTGTTCAGGGCAATTTCTTGCCTTGTCTTGTCTAGTTTTTTTTTTTTTTTTTGTATCTTAATAGGCTTCCTTTTCTATAGGTTAGTAAAATTTTTTCCATGATTTTGTTGAAAATATTTTCTTTGTCGTTGAAATGTGTTTCTTCTCCTTCATGTATTCCTATTATTCTTAGATTTTGTATTTTCATAATATCCCACAATGTTGTGCTCTAGGATGTAAGGTGTATATTTATTTTCTGCCCGCCACGCCACCAGCCCCAAATAACACACAGAGACTCTGTATTTGATACAATACTGTTGGCCCGGTTACTTGTTTCTTATCAGCTAGCTCTGTCTTTAATTATTAACCCATTTCTGCTGATCTATGTATCGTCACATGGCCTTCTCTTACCGGGGAGGTGGCTGGTGTCCAGCTCTCTCCTGACTCTCCATCTTGACCCCTCCTTACTCCTTCCTATTTCCTCCTTGTCTCCTAGTCCCTCCTATCTTCCTTTCCTATTGGCCAACAGTGCTTTATTATTAACCAGTATGAGAAACATATATACATAATGGCATCTCCCATCATCTCCTCTTTTCTGTCTAAATAAAAAGAAGCGTTTTAACCTTAACATAGTAAAATATATCACATAACAGTTATCCAATAAGAATCATAGTTAACAATATTTAGTCCACTAACATTTAGTAAGATTTAAGAAAATATTCCATCATCTATTTTATCTTGTGAGTCTAAGTCCTATATGTACCTTATCAATGAATCCTAACTAAGGAAAACTATGACCATAACTATCTGTCTTTAACTCCTTCAAAGACCACAGAAGGATAGTATATAAACTCTAGAAATGACAGAGACATCTTGCCTTGTCAGTCACCTGAAGTTCTTCTGTAATCTTTCATCTTTAGCCCATAGGCCATAGTGTGTCTGACAGACTCTCCAGTAAAGCAGGAAACTTTAAACTGTCTTCTTGTATTGGCAGTTTGTCAGTAATTTTTCTCTGTGTCCTGCAGACTGTTTCATAGACTCTTCCATGAAGCAGGATCTCTGTAGCAATGTCCATCTTGAATCAGCAGTCACTTTTTGTTGGGTCCTGCATGTCCAGTTTATACAGCATAAAGTCAAACAGTCCAGACAAGAGCAGTATCTTGTCCAAATGGCTAGTCTTGCCATATTGGAAGCAAACTTCATAATGCGGTAAATAAGGATCAGGATAAACAAATAGGCCGAATAGATGTTTATTCAGGGGAAATAACTTACAACCTAGACAGATGAACACCAGGAAATTCAACCCGATCCTCTCCTGTCCGAGTCACGCCAGAAAGAGAGAGCCTTTCCTTGCCCCCTCCAACCTCCTTCCACAGGTCACTTCTGCCCATGGCTCCACCCCCCAATAGGCGTGGTCAGTGCTACAGAAGGACTATCTCACTACACTAGGATTTCTTAGATTTAACATTTTATTTTACTGATAAAACCATTCTTTTTTAATCTTATCTTCATTGCCTGAGTTTCTCTCTTGCATATCTTGTATTATGTTTGTGAAGCTTCTCTCTGTGGCTTCTGTTCAAGAGCTTAAACTTTGCATTTCCAGATTTTCTTTTAGTTTACATATTCTTTATTGATTTTATTTTCACTTTCGTGTATTAAACTGTTTTATTAATTTCTTTCCATTACTTGTTTCTTTTCTTCATCGATTTACAAAGGAATTTATTAATTTCTTCTTTAAAGGCTTCTATTACATTCATAAAAGCCATATTAAAGTCTTTGACTTGTGTTTCAGCTATATTGGATTTCTCAGGGTCTACTTTAGTATTGTTGCTGAGATCTAGGGGAGACATACTATCCTGGCTGTTGTTAATTTTTATGTTGGAGTCTAAGCATCTGGGTTTGGGAAGATTGTAATTCTAATTGCTGATATCTGCTCCTGCCTTTGTTGGGTGGATGTTTTGCTTCCTGGCTTGTGTTTACTCTATGCTTCTTAGGAGAGTGTGGTGTCTGTATGTTGCCTGGTATTAAAATCTTCTGTGATCCTGCCAGATGCAAGTAGTAATTCCATTCCTCAATGAATGTATTTCTAGATATTGGATATAATGGAGATATTGGAGATGAGTGACCGGCAATGAGCACAGGGTTTATAGGAGGAGGGAAAGCTGGTGTTCTTTCAGGATCTGCTTAGACCCATAGGAATGGGGATGAAGAGTGTGGAGATGCCAAAACAGACATTTTTCTCAAGAGCTGGTGATGAGACTCAGGAATTAGATGTCGAGGGAATGAAAGAAATGTGAAAAATTTGCAGTTAGTCTAATGTCTTTTCTGACCACAGTGTAGCCTGAAGGTTCCCAGGGAATGTCTAATGGATTTGATGTCTGGGATAAAAGTCTGACCTCTGTCTGTTGGTCTTTCTCTCTGTCTATCTCACTGTCTATCTATCTATCTATCTATCTATCTATCTATCTATCATCTACTAAACTATTATCCTCACCAACTGATAGCCAATGTGCCAATAGTCACAGTCAACATGTCTTTAGATATTAACAAATGTCTCATGCCTACAGTATAAAAATATTCCTGTTTCAGAATGATGTCATAACAACAACAAAAAAAATTCAAGAAGTTTCCTACAGAAAATATGTCTCAGTGTTTTAATCAGTGTTTGATTTCTGTGATGAAACACTATTACCAAATGCAATTTGAAGAGCAAAGGCTTTATTTAGCTTAAGCTTCCACATTCATAATCTATCATTGAAGGAAGTCAGGGCAGGAACCTGGAGAAAGGAGAGATGCAGAGGCCATGGAGGATACTGCTTTACTGGCTTCCTCCTCATGGCTTGCACAGCCTTCTTTCTTATGGAACCCAGGACCACCAGCTCAGGGTATCACCACCCACAGTAGATTTGGCCTACTCACATTAGTCACTAATTTAAAAATAATTAGTTCTGCAGGCTTGTCTGTGGCCAGATCTTATGAAAGTACTCAGCTGAGGATCCTTCTTCAGATGACTGTAGCTTGTGCCAAGATGATCTGAAAATAGTCAGTACACTCAGCATATACATACCTTCTGTAAATATGCAACAAAAGTTACACTTGTCATTTGATATATTGTTCTTCATACCTCAGTGCTTAGATTATGATTGATGTCTATGGTGAGAGCTATACTCAGCTTGCAATATCCATAACTACTCTGAGACCTGCTTAAACAAATGGGAAAACTAGGACTCTTCAGCTACTAATTGTCTGTGAAGGAGTATATAAACTATATAACAATGAGCTTCACACTCTATTAAAACTTTAAAGCCTAGAGAGACCTGAGCTATTCAAAAAAATTACTCTACACATAATAGATATATTGGCCAAGTATAATATAAACTCACAAATAATTCCAATTCACTACTGGTCTAACTTTTAAACCTGTTGGATTCCTGTACCTCTTTCAGACTTGAAGTATGAAATTATTCTAAAGCACACTGATTTGTTAGATGTTTGAAGGACACATTGAAGGAGACTTAAATCATTAAATAAAATCACAGTTGTTCCTACTTGTGTTCACAATTATCTTCAAAAGGTGCCTTTTATCTGGGGAGGCAAAGCAAATTAGATACCATACCAGTGACTCACACTGTCAACCTTGCTCTGCATCCTGGAAGTGGACAGTATCCAGCTCAGAGGACAGACACTGGGTTCATCTCCGGAGGGGAAGTCTGAATACATGAGCACTGTCACTGTCACTGCTCTGAGCATACTTGTGTTTGGCATTTATGTGGTAGTGGCAAAGCAAAAATAAATAAATAAAAAAGTCTGCTGAACTGACCCTCAGATGTCTACCTAGATGGAGTGATGCTGAAATGGAGCAGAGGACACCTAACGGCAGTTGTTGCTGCTAATCTCTGGAGGATTTCTACGGGGAATCATACCCAATCATAGCCTGTGTCTGCACTATAACTCAGAAAGATATTTCCAATGCTACCCACAAAAAGTAACAGTAGTTTGCTATGGATCAGCTCTTCTGTTCAAACAAAATTATGGATTTTTGCTGATGGTAGACGTCCAAGTGTATTATAGTCTTTGCTTGAGAAATGCATTATAAGTAACACCTACTTCTTTTGTCCTGAGCCTCTCACATGTTATGAATCCCTATACATTCTGTTCTGCACTGAAATACATAGTTTGAATTGCAAAACAACACATGCCAGGAAGAGAAAGAAACTTTACAGAATGATCAAGAACACAAACTCCATATTTGTTTTTTTCAATAGCAAAGACAATGTTTAGATGTGTACAAACAAAGTACTAAGCACACTTGTGTACAGACAATACTACTTAGAAGCTAATCCTCACATGAAATACCAGGCAAGGCTGTTACGGAAAAGGAAGGAAGAAAATGCATGGAAATAGAAAATATTATTCTGGGTGAGGTAACCCAGACCCAGAAAAGCACATATGGTATGTATTCAGCTACAACTGGATATTAGCTGTTAAGTAAATGGGAAGCACGCTACAAATTTACATACCCAGAGAGGTAAGGAGTTAGGAGGACTGGGCAGTGTATGGGGCCTCTGGTAGAGGATCAGTATTTAACCCTAGTATATGAATGGACTTTGGGAGCCCATCCCATCATACTCTCTCAGCCTAGACAGATGGGTGAGGGCAGAGGCCCTCTGTGTCCTCCTTTGTCTGGATCATGATATGGAAGTAATTGCTTGTATGCAAAGAAATATGGTTTTTTTTTTTTATTTTAAATGAAGTCAGAGAGATTCTGGGCCCAAGCTTGCCCCTGAGGACTGACCAGAGACCTGAGAGATGTTCACTAATCTCTTTTGAGGGTCACTATTCACAACCTAGTTGCTTCCTACAAGGTCTGACATATTGATGGTTTGCCCACTTAATGTCACATTCTGGATCAAGGTGCCAGCTCATGAAACTCTGGTAACTATGGCAAAGCACATAAAAAAAACAAAACAAAACAAAAAACAATACAATTCCTGTATGATATTGTGGTTTGGATATGTAGTGGATAAAAGTTCCACAATTGGTGGTACTACTTAGATAAAATAATTATGTGATCATGAGAAGACAAACTTTATTAATGAATTAATTCAGTTAATAACAATCAAATAGATTCCAGTTGATACCTAGCTGAATATATAAGTCCACTGAAATGTCTGTGTTAAAAGTTCTATGTATTATCTATCCCTATCTGTCTGTCTGTCTGACTGTCTGTCTGCCTGTCTAACTATCCATCATCTCCTTCCTTTCATTTTCCTTCCCTTTTCTTTATGCTATAGAATTAGGTAACTTACTCTAATGCATGTTCTTGCCACTATTATCTTATACCCTGTCTCAAGCTGGACCCTTAGAAATCATTCATCAAAAGAATTCTTTCCCCTCTTTAACTGATAAACAGAGTGTTGCTAAGTGAAATAATTCAGTCCTGACATTTAACTGACTGCCCATTTGACACACTTGAGGATGGACCTATAGCTAAGGCCTGGTTCTATCATCTGAAGATCTGAATTCATATGGTGTAAGAGTTACATTAGCAAAAGTTATCTTTGTGAGCCAATATTCTGTATAATCCTAATCTAATTTAATAACCACTGAGAACATGGAGTTATTAAATATTCTAGGTATAATAGTGCTGTAGAAGAATCAACATTAATTTTATTTAATTTAACTCATTATATAAGCTGGTGGCTAAAATACTGGTCATTGCACTCTTACAACATTAACATATTACCAGTGAAGTTACACTATGACTATTGTGATAATAATCTATTATTCTCTCATGATATTAAAAAAGACCAAATATTTACTGAGGTATTTTGAGGTTATCTTTCTTATGAATTTATCATGTTAAAGAAATACATATTTTATATTGAATAAAAGAAAAATTAGCAAAAATTATAGTATTTATTCAGTCTTAAATATTATTCTTTTGGCCTTTCAACTGCTTTTCAAAATATAACCTAATAAAACATCAAATTTTCACGTTAAATTTTGCCCTTATAACTCAATATTTAAAGAAACATTTTTCACTTGCTTTAAAAATATATTAAACCTCTGAGTGGTGGTGGCACAAGACTTTAATCCCAGAACTTGGGAGGCAGAAGCAGGCAGATCTCTGTGAGTTTACGGCCAGCATGGTCTACAGAGCTACTTCCAAGCCAGCCAGAGTTATTAAACAGAGAAATACTGTCTTGAAAACACAAAGCAAAACAAAACAAAAGAATATATTAAACAATTGTGGGTATAATTTGTATGTTAGTTTGAGAAATGATTCATAATTAGGGAAATCATTTATTAAAATATCAAAGATTCATATGAGCCATGTTATCGCAAAAAATGAGAACACTACCAGCAAATTATGGGGCGGGGCATGAGGAAAGATACTCTGTCCCTCAAGTTAGATACAATAGTTGTGCATCTGTGGGGAAATCAAATACCTGCTCTGGGTCTTGGTTTCTTGCTTTCAAAGCAAAACAAATCCCTAAATTACATTTAGTTCTATAATTCTGTCTTTCTTGCTCTCAATTGTAAATCCCAGAAATATATTTAAAACACAGTTGTGACGCTTGCCACAGTTGTGCCTACTAGGACTTGGATCTTTATGGAAGAATTAATAGGTACCCTAGGGTGGTTTCCTTTAACGGATAATTTGTCAAACACTCTTTGAGACCTTGTTGTTGAGCATGATCAGAGAGAGGCAAAGAACACTGGGGCTTGCCTTGCAAAAATTCGTAAAGGAGAATGCTTAGATTAGAGCTATACAACACTCAAAACCCCCTAGAAATGAGCTAGGCAAGACCTGATAAAATATTAACTATAGTGAGAACTTAACAAGGTTCAACAATCAAATTGGAAGTCTAATTACAAGCCTGTGCATCTAGACTTTTAACAACATGAATTATGGTGATAAACTGTGAAGAAAATCTCTAGATTCCTGCAAGATGGTAGAAATGAACTTCATAGGGAGGTATTTCCATTTTAACCAATGTGTAAGTTGCTCATGATATAACCAGTTATCAGCCTGGAAACTAGGAGACAAACTGATGCTATTAATGAAATATGAATACATGAAAGAAGAGTGACTCTTTTGGAGAGAATTTTGTTTGTAAAGCACCATAAATGCCACAAAAAGTGAAAATACTCACGTTTTAAAAAGGCAGATTGCAAGAGGAGAAAATGTTTCCTTTCTGGAGTCTTTAACTCTTATTGCTTTTATGTTTATAAATATAGCCTGCTGAGTTCATTTAGTTTTCTTATATGTCTTTAGGAATGACATCTTGAATAACTTTTTCAAGAGCTCATCCCTGGAGAAGACCAGCCATTCCTCTATCAGCAGCCATTATTTCCTGTAGCTTTTCATCTAGGAGCAGCAGAGTCTTCTGACAATTCTCCCATTCACTCTTTCATGTATATTTGTGTTCTCTAAAGAACACACACACACACACACACACAAACACAAACACACACCACCTGATTTATAAAATTGGCTTGTAGTGTTTGTAGGCTGTGTGTGGGGTCTGGGTAGTCCCACAATAACTAACTCCCAAGTGAAAGTCCAAGAATCCAGTAAATTCACAGCCCACAACATTGGTTGTTGCAACAGTGAGAATCTGGTGTTAGAGTCTGAGATACTCCCAGAAAGCCACTGGCCTTCAGTCTTTGTTGGAATCCTGAAAAAGTAGGTTCCTCACCATAATTTACAACTTGTACAAACATCCTGATAATGAACCAAGGCATTCAGGCCACACATAGTAGTTAGCACTTGTCCTAGCTAGGGTTAACTGCTGCTCTGGTGAAATACCACAACTTGGAGAAGAAAGGGTTTATTTGACTTACATTTCCACAGATCTATTCATTGTAGAAGGAAGTCAGGACAGGAACAAGAGCAGAGCAGGGACCTGGAAGTAGTAGGAGCTGAAGCAGATGCCATGGAAGACTGCTGTTTACTGACTCGTTCAACCAGTTTTCTTATAGAACCCAGGACCACCAGCCTAGGGTTGATACTTCCTACAATGGGCTGGACCCTCTCCCATCAATCAGTATTTATGGACATGTCCTACAGACTTTCCTACAGCCTGATCTTATAGAGGCATTTTCTCAATTGAGTCTTTCTCCTTTTCAATGACTCGAGTTTGTGTCAAGTGGACACGAAACCAGCCATCACACCACTTTAGAGACAATTTCTGTGAATTCATATGCTGCATGAGATGTCTCAATACTACCTTTTCACCTAGGAAAAGATCTGTGTGCTTTCCTTCTTCCCCCTGTCCTAATCAAGCAAGCTTCTAGAAGAGTCTAGTTGGAGAAGTCTTAGCGAGCAGAATCCTGCACTTCTGTGAGATACTAATGGGCAGTCCTTTCTTTGCCTGCATCTTTCCTGGGTATCTTATTTATACCACCTTGTCCTTTGCTCACCTGAAAACTGGAATGAGTTTGGTTATTTCTTCCTTCACTTACATTCTCCACGAGTGCATTCTGAAACGGAAAAATTATGAAGGCTTACCACCCTACAGAGCTACTTAGCATAAAGGAAGAAGAAGGAACTATGGCCGTAAGTAAATGTATTCATTTATGCCTGTTATTTGAATGCATGTATTTGAATTTATGTATACATATGTACATTTAATGTAAGTATGTATTTACTAATATTCTATTAGTTAAAGCAGTAGCTACTATAGAGAATAAGTTAGGTTTCCTATTTGATTGAGCTCAAATGGAATTTTGTGGAAAAGAATTGAAAAAAAGACTAGAAAACTTAAGTAAAATATGACAAGAGAAACCTTTTCTCCTGCATGCTGTTCTATATACTTTAAAAAAGAAAACTCTGTTTTGAAGATTTATCTTTTTCCTATGAATATAAATGGAAAAAGAGCTCTAATTTATACATTTAATCCTACATAATGAGAAATGTCTTATCTATGAAGTCTATAAGGGTAAGGGTATTTTAAACAGGCAGACTACACATATAACCTGACTTTTAAATAAAAGCTGAGCATTGTAAGTCTTTTTTTTTTTTTTTTGGGTAGCCTGTGGGTAGAGTCAACAATTGAGTTTCTCTTACTTTCACTGTATTCAAGCCTCATGTGAAAGATATCCCAAGCTATTTGCTTCTAAATAGCACACAACGATTTTTATTGTTTTTATGTCTTCTTTTAAACATGTTTTAATTGTCTAAGTTTATGGAGACAGAATGATATTTGAAACGTGGATAGGATATAGGTGGTGCAAATCAGGGTAGTTCCCTCTTCAATCATGTCAAATGATATTAGAGATAATTTATATATGAACTATATAAAAATGAATTATTTATGTTTAGAGACAGAACCTCAGCAAGGCTGTTCCAGTGTCTCATTAGCCATTAAGCCTAGCCCAGCTCTCACAACAAATGTCATGGGAATTTACCAGTCAAGAATTTTAAATCCCTTAGATTCTCTCTTTTTGCTTTCTCTCACCTCTTCCTGTGAAAAACTCAGCTGGGAGCTTGTTTGGTCACCAGAGCCTTGCACTGGAGTCTAGCTTCTGCCATGAATGTAAAAGGTACTCTCCCGAGTCACTGTGTCCCTTGGGATTGAATCCAGGTTTAGTCTCTGTTCCATATGGTAAAATAGCAGGTGTTAAAATATGTAATGTTATGGAGTTGAAGACATTGCTATTTTTATTCCGATTGCATTGGAACGAAGTTGAAGTTGAACATGGCCCCCAGTCAGATAATGGCTAACCTGCAGCTGAAGGAGAAAAAAAATGACACTTTCAGAGCTTAATATTCAAAACAACATTGAATAATTCAATTTAAGTGTGGACGTGCCATGAAATAGTGAAAAAGTTGTAAGTCTGGGAGTTCTTTACAGTAAATTAATGCATGATGGAGATTTTGCAAAGAGAGATGTGAAGGAAATAGTCAAACAGCCATTACTCTTTTTTTTGTTTGCATAGGTTTTCTTAGATTCTAACACTTTAATTGTATTAATATTGCTCATTTTTCCTCCTTCCCTGAATCCCTTCCTCTCTTCCTCCCCTTTTCTCTCCCTGATTTCCCTCATCCTCTATTTTCCTTGCTCTTCCACCCCTCTCCATATATTCTCTCATAGTCTACTTTCTACCTTAATATCTTCGTAGGATCCTATCTTCTAGATTGTCTTGTCTGACTTATTGTGAATACCACAGTTAATGCATGTTTGTGTAAGTAATTTATGTCAGGAAGTGTCAGTATCCCACGTCCTGAAATGTTGTCTTTATGGTGGTTTCAGGGTGTGGGTAGGTAGTGGTTTCAGGGTGTGGGTAGGTAGGTAGTTCATGTGATGTCAGCAGGTTCTTGCCATAAACAGAAAGGGGATAGCTTTGATCTAAATGGAGGTCCAAAAAGGAAGCAAAACGATGAGCTTTATTGATAGGTATTTATTTTAAGTGGGAGACACATTTATATTAACAAAGATTTAGTGAGATTTCCCATTTTAGATTTCAGTCATTTATTTTCTGTCTTAGAAGCACAATTTCTATTGTCTTTCATTGCTAAAGTCATAGTAATCCCAAAGGAGTAATATACTGTTTCATTAAAAGAAAAAATATTTAGAAAATCAGATGAAAAGATATTATGTTTTGTCCAGAGTAAAACTCTGGCACTGCCTGCCTTATTCATTGCTCTCTCACCATTGCAGTATCATGAGAACTGGGTCATATTAAGTGTGTGACAGTTCTTGACTGATGAAGTGCATTGTTTAAAGATATCTGTATTAGGAATTGGAAGCAGAGTTGTCTCAGCACTATTTGGATGGAGTTCTCTTGCACTGACATTTTATATTTGGATTCACCTTTCACTTAGCAAAACTGAGTAATAATTAAGTTTTATAAAGGCTACAGTGGAGAATTTATAAATGTTCACAGTAGAGAATAGCAATGTAGAATGGAAAAAGAATAAAATAAGCCAGATAATTAATATATATATATGAACGACACCTCTTTTTTTTTAAACAAAGTCTTAAGATTTGTTCTGAAATTGAAGTTACTACCATGTCTTTGTCCACCTTCTAGTTGCCATCTTCCAAGCTTCTCTCTCTGTTTATGTACTTAAAGCCACAACAAGAAACATAAGCCATTCACAATGTACCCACAGTTAGGATGACAGGCAGGATCATATTCCCTTAAAGTTGGCTATCTAATTGTTTTACATTTACATATTTGGAAGTCCAAGCATAAGGAAAAGCTGACTTCAAAATATCAGTTCATGGAGGGAGGGAGCACCTGTTCAGTGGGTGAAGTGCTCATTGCCTATTCATGAGAGTCTGAGTTTGGATCCCCAGACCTACAGGAAGAGATATCATGTCATTATGTCATTTTCGTAGTCCTGACATGTCTGTTTATACATACATACATACATACATAGATGCATATGTGTAACATAAACAAACAAACACATACACATACAAACACACACACACACACACACACACAGAGAGAGAGAGAAGGAGAGAGAGAGTACTAGCTCAAATATTCATTTCAGTAAAAAAGAGGAATGAAAGTCCTAAGTTGAGGAAAGACTTCTTAGCCCAGATATCCAGATGCACATCAGATGGCACTATCTCATACCTAATAGTTTAGGAAGGGGGAGATGATGGATGCTGCCTCTTAAATTCACACTGGATTCAGCAAAAATTAACTGTGCACCTTCCGTATACCAGATGGTGTTCTATGATTAATAAGATGCTATATGGTAAAACACAATTTATAAATCAGAGTAAACAAGTCCAAATGCTTTTGAAGTACAACTCACTGATGGCCCAGTTAACACAATGACAAGAGTGCAGAGAGGCAGAGGAGGGGTAATCCCTCCAAGTGGGATTTTAATGGACCCAGTACAGAGAATATACCCTTTAATCTAAAAGGAGAACTGAGAAAACATAAATGTGTTAAAGGAATTCTGATGTGGTCAATTTAACTCATGTTGCTGCCTCCCCCCCTTCTATCCAGTCGAGAAGTTGATAACCATATACAGAAAGAATGAAGGAAATATATCCCTTACAATTCTCTTACACACACACACACACACACACACACAAATCAGAATTATCAAAGGGTGGCAGTTGCACTTAGGTTTACCAGGATGTCATTGTTCCCTAGGGAGCAGTTGCAGAACTGGCAGACAGAAGAGCTAAATGCCAGGGTACCTCCCAGAAGGGTGTCATTGAGAAGTAGACCATGTAGCAGCACAAGAAAAGAATCATGAGACAACCACACCAGTAAATGAGCATCATTCCAGAAGTATTTCAAAGTGAGAGAACACGTAAAAGTTGCGAGTTGTTAGTTTGATATAAATTAAGAATGGTGCTGAAGGCAAAGACCATTTTCCAAGACAAGTCTTTTCTAATCTTTAACAATGGGTGAGATTGCCACTATGCATAAGCTGTTGTTCAGCATAGAAACGCACAGGAGAGAGAGCTAATAAAATATGGTTGTAACAGGTTATAAACTACTTCCTGGACTTCTAATCATCTCTATTGAAACCAATCAACATTTAACATTGGGGTGTGCATGAGGTTCAATTTAGGAAACATTATCACATCAGTTGATGGTTGTAATGTAAAACGGAATAAAAACGGAAAGGACAAAACTAAAAGAATGTGGGCTTTAAACATTGATGATGAACTAGCATGCTAGACATTACACTGTTCTAACTGCAAAATCTCATGTAGACTTTGCTATATAGCTTTCATTTCATTCCTTCCATTTGATACATCCATGACCAACCGGTTTATACCTAGATTATACTTTGCAACAGAGGAAAGAAAGAAATTAACTCATCAGTTATCCTTAGGCATTAAAAAAGATCAACCATATTGTGACATGGAAAGTGTTTTCAGTTATTGCTTAAGTACTACTGTCAATTAAGAATCAATCAATATAGCAAAAAAAATCATTTCATGTTAAAAATGCCATGAGACGTTGATATTACATAGGAAGTTTTCAGTTACTTTAAGAGTGGGAAAAATCATATGGAGATGTATTTAGATAATTTAAAATCATACACCTATTAGAAAAATCAAAAACTGGGTAAAATGATGAAGTTGATGAGCATTAATTAGTAAAATGGAATTTTCAAATACATGGAGACTGTATATAGAGTGAATAGTTTACTTCAACTTTAAAGCAGATAATTAAAGATGGGATAACTGAGTGAACTATTGTCCACATGGTTAATTTAATGTAGGAATGATCACATTGTGAATGAACGATGCTAATTTGTAACTTTGTTGCTTTCTACAATATTTTGCAAAGGAATGCGGGAGGTAATGGGTAATAACGTTTATGCATAAAATTTGTTCAAAGCTTAGTAAGTACCAGACAGAATGTTAAATTTCTTTACATGCCTCATTTGATCTAATCCTCTTAGCGTCTCTATAAAGTACCATGATTTTATATACTTTATAAAATATGAAAATTGGCTTATGGAAGTAAAATTACTTTTCTAAAGGTATAATTTCAATACATCTTCATGCAATTTTAGTAGATAGAAAACTTACTTTCTGTTTATGGCTCTGAGATTATTGGAGTCACATGTAATCTGATAGTATGTCAAATCACATTGTGTTAAATCTGTAGCCTAATCTTTCTTTCTTTGTTTTTTTCTCTCCCTCCCTTCCGTTCCCCCTCCCTCCCTTCCTCCCTCCCTCTTTCTCTCCTTCCTTCCTGTCTGCCTGTCTGCCTGCCTTTCTTTCCTTTCTTCTAAAGTGTGTACAGAATACTTAGTTCCTCACAAGGGAGGAATTTGCTATACATCAGAAAATTTCTACATCTGAAGAAAGAGTGTGAATATACAAATGTATAGAAAAGGAAAATTGTACCATTTGCTATATCCATTGAATGGGAGTGCAATGTAATGTGGAGCTAATATTCCTGATAAAAGCCAGGGTAAGGGATAAGGTACAATCTACATTAGGATTATAAAGGAAGAAATAATTGAAATTTGTCTGTAGTTTACTCTCAGACTTCCATGGAGGGATGGATATGATATATGTGGTACATAAATTCCAGGGAAGATGTCACTAAAGTTATTTGTTTAGTTGAAAATGAGGGTGTTGATCTCTTATTCTGATGTTTTTTTTTTTTTAATCTGAGTGCAGACATCACACACTAAAGAAAAGTTTGAAATACAGTAATACAGGACATCACATCAGTGCTCTTCAGAAGTCCCATCCTCACTTCCATTCAGACAAAATCTCATCAGCAAAACAGCGAGAGCAGAGCACTTTCAACCTGTGAATTTAGAAAATAGAATACACTCCTGTAAGTTTGAAAACAGCCACAGGAATTCACAAATATGTAAGAAAAACTAGCAGTAAGAATGCAATCAATTTAAAAAATGGAGCAGCAGGAAGTCAGAATGTCTGGTCTATACAATATCTGCAGAGCAAAAAAAAAAATGTCTTGAAGAACACAGGGCCCACATCAGAAAGACAGAAAAAGCACAAAAGGGAAAGAGAAGGGGCATCATACAGAAGAGCTAGCCAGGGTCAGAAAAGAGAGCAAATTCATCGGGCAAAGTGAAAAAGAGAGAGGAGGAGGAGAGAGAGAGAGAGAGACAGAGAGAGAGAGAGAGAGAGAGAGAGAGAGAGAGAGAGAGAGAGAGAGAGAGAGAGAGAAAGACAGGGAGCAGGAGAGAGCCAATCTATTTACAAAACAACACATTGCAGATGAAGGAGTCTGCTGACTACTTTAGAAAAGTAGTGTATAGGTGTATATACACACACTCTCTCTCTCTGCTGTATATATGCTAAAGCAACTTCTAGAATGACCATACAAATGCAATAAATACAGTTACATATAAAGGTGAAGGGGAACATTGGTGACCCAGAATGTACAGGAGTCTGGCATATCTTAGGGAAGACCCCTTTGAAAGCACAATATTTATTTAGGAGTAAATAGGGATTTCCATAATTAGTAATGATAAACAAGTAAAGTTACTGAAAGTCTCTTGCTGGTTCTGTGACTATATCATTTAGAGTTAATAAAATATGAAGGTAATTAATGACTGCAACTACTGATGTCCATTTATTGTCAGTATGAAAAAAAATGATTTTGCCTAGAGTCAATGGTAATCAAATGAAATAAAGCAGACAAATAGTTGTACAGTCACAATTTTTCTGTATCCACAAAATGTAATCTATATGTATATATTTATGAGATTATTTCTCATGTAATTGGGTTGGCCTCAAAATCGCAACAGTGATCATAACTTTGATATCCTTATCCTCCTGACTCTATCATCCAAATATTGAGTTTGGGAGTATGTAACATCATGCCTGTCTCTACATATTTTTTATATTGAAAAATTGATATTTGTGATATGTAGAGATACACAGTGATGTTACATGATTTTTATGTACTTAGGCACACAACTCTTTGTTCTTATCACAGTGTAAGATATCTTTCCTTACAAACTTCTAGATTGCTCCTGCTCAGGAAAATCTTCAGCTTTTCTCAGAAGCAGACAAATATATCATTTATTAAAAAAAGATTTATTTACTAATTATGCATACAGTTTTCTGCCTGCATGCATGCCTACAGGCCAGAAGAAGGCATTATACATGGTTGTGAACCACCATGTGGTTGATAGGAATTGAACTCAGGTTCTCTGTAAAAACAGCCAGTGCTCTTAATTGCTGAGCCATCTCTCCAGCTGAAATATATCAGTTTCTGCCTGTACTGCTGTTGCTTGCTGTAAATATTATACTAAAAGCAAGCAGTTAATGCATTTCTCTATTTGTATGAATTAATATTTTTGAATGTATATGGGTCCTAGTGTTTTTAGGTGCTTCCTTTTAATTGTTAGATGATATTCAGTATATGATATAATAAATATAAGAACAGCAATCCAATGTATGGACATACTCCAATTTTTACAATTCACATTTGGTCAGCATTTTTTTTTTGTTTTGCTTTGTTTTGAAAATAATCTGTAGGACTTTATTGGTTTTATTTTAATTTCTCTGATGCCTGGCAGATCTGATCATGTTTTCATGTATTTATATGTATTTCTTTGTACAAATTATGAACAAGTGGCTGGATTATAGTCTCATGGCTGTTAGGTGTCTTATTATTGAGTGTAGGAGAATGAGATATAGAACAGAGACAGATGGACAGCCAGAAAGAGGTTTTGAGCTGTAAAAATGTTTCATCCCTTTATTGAAATTATATTGTAGTCTGACACTGTTATTCCCCTTAATAATACTCTTAAGTTTTTATACTTTCTTTAAAATATTTTGTTTCATGATTCACTGCTGGATTTCTTTAGTACACTACTGTTGTTGCGAGTAGTTTTTCTGGCAGCAATACACTGTTGGATTCAATTCATTAATATTTCTCAAATGAATTTGGAATTTTATTTTTTGTCACTTTATGCAATGTGGCCATAATTTCTACATTACAATTTTGAAAGAATTTATTTATTGGTCAGTATGTTGTGGTCTGGTGTGTTTTTTGAATATAAATAAAGTGCAAAGAATTTAAGTTAGGAACACTGTAATCAACAGATTAGGAAAATTTCAAAAGGCTAGTATTCTCATTGAGTATTTATTTTAATTACCTAAATATTGAATAGTTATTTTAATAAACATTTTATTTCATGTCAACTTTCAATTTGGCTAGTTTTTATGTCAACCTTATACAAACTATAGTCACTTGGGAAAGAGGAAATTCAGTTGAGAAAGGGTCTGCTTTAGGCAGGTGGTTTATTCTGGATGGTATAAGAGAGAAGGCTAAAGAAGACAGTAAGCGATACTCCTCTGTGGCCTCTGATCTGCTCCTGCCTCTGGTTTCCTGACATGTTAGAATTCCTGCCCCGACTTGCCTCACTCATAGAATCATGTGAAAGTCTAAGCTGAAATGAAGTCTTTCCTCTCCAAATTACTTTTGGTCATGATGCTTTATCAAGCCATAGAAACCTTAACTAAGACAATAGCATAATCTTAATCATTGTCTGATATTATCTACTAAGTATCTAAGTGACATTTTCTTGTTATTTTTGAGTTTTTTGTTATTTCTGCATTATTATTACCACATTTGTAAATTTTATACTTATCTTCAAAAGCTAATTTGATTTCTTCACACTTTTGATGCATCATTGTTTTGTTATTCTAGACAATTGTAATTTTGTCTTTATAGTTCTGTATTTTCTGTAAGTATTGATTCTAATGTGTTGGTTTTCTCATTTCTCTTATGAAGAATTATGTTTATTTCTTTCTTTGTCTTTTTCTAATACACACCCTATGTTTCCATTATTTCATAATAATGTAATGTTACACTAAGTTTTCAATATTACTTGTTTATATATATATACTTCATAAAAATATAAGTATCCGTTTTCATATACTTTTCTGTCATTTCATTTAATCTTTTGTGCATGCATATCTAACATTATTTATTTGCTTTCTTAATCAGCCTATAGCTCTTTCATTTCAGTTATGAGGGACTTATCAATATATTTAAGATTGAAGCAAATGTTTTTTCCTTATTTAAATAAAAGTATATGTTTTCTTCTTATTTAAATTAACACTTTGCAGCACTCTTCATTTGTAGCTAGACTTTACATTTATATTATATTTTGTTTGCAAAAATAATTATGAAGGCTTCGGAGATGACTCAGTGGGTAAAGCTCTTGTTGTGTAAAGAGACTTGAGCTGAGTCCCAAGCATATTTATGTTTTTTTGAAATGCTTGGCATGGTGCTGATGGGGAATTTCATTCTGGGAGGTAGAGACGTGAGGATTCTGAGGACGTGCTGGCCAAATGAAACAGTCAATGTTTTATCTCCAAGTTCAGTGAGAGACAGTATCTCAAACACTAAGGTGGAAAGCACTTGTAGAAAATGCCCAAAGTTGCCACACCTGTACACACAGGTGTGAAGTCCTGTGCATGTGTATACACACAAACACACATTTTATACTTCTTGTACTTTCTAACATGTTATCATTTATTTCGGAATAAAAATCATTGGAAGTGGATGGCAATGTGATTAGGACTTATTCCTTGTGAATGAACTGGCTTTTTAGGGTCCATTTCCTATGATGGGTAAGTATAGCAGGATAGGTTGTAATTTAGTGAGTGGATAAGTCCTGTTCTGATGTTAGACTTGATTACCTCAAAACAATCATATCAGAATCTTCCTTTCATAACACTTTGACATCAGATAACCACAGATGACCAGTTTCTTGAGCAAGAGTACCCGTCTCTTTGTTTTGGAACATAGTTGTATACATTTCAAGGTTTGCTCTCCTATTCCATTATTGTCTGTTTTTGCCTTTATTTTCCACTTTCTCTTCAGTGCTTTATTTTCTTACCCCTGGACTTTGACATTGGTAACAATTTCCAAGAATTATCATCACAAAATTGTTACCCAATTTTGCTTGGCTATGAAAATGTCTGCATACAAGCTGTATTTATCAAAGATTTTTGAGTTGTAATTTGAAATACAGTATGTGTAGGGAAAAATAGTGGTATAAGACTGTACATTGTTTTATATTGTTTAGCATTATCAGGTACTATATAGAAAGATAAATATGTGATAGAAAAATTATTTTTACTTAAAGTTTTAAAAGTTGAAAAGATGAAGAACAACATTATATGTGAAAGCAGAAAATTAATCAAACTCTTTAGGGTAGATGAGATATTGAGAAAGGAAGATAGATATTGGATATATGATTGAACTGATCATCTTTTACAGCAGAAACTTGATTAATAATGTCTACTGTTGATTACTCAAGAAAAATGTCTAATATTTAATGTTATAGAACTAAACCAAGAAATAAAATTAATACATTGTCATTTCAGAAAGAGGCCGTAGTGATGGAATAGTGTGAGCAGGGCATCATTTTATGGAATGCTCACTTCTCTTTATTACTTGATTTATAAATGACACATCCCATAGACACCAAAGTGAAATTTTTATTACAGATTTAAAAAAAAAAATCAAGAGACGAAGAATGCAATCATATAGACATGAGGGCACGTTTTTCCTATTCTGCTAGGAAAAAAAGTCCTTGAACACAGCAAATTGGATTGACAGTAATCCTAATGTGATGGCTGGTAATATGGAACCCGGAGAATTTATTCAGGACAGAGAAATAAAAGCTAATGCTTGTTTCAAAATGAGTGCATGTTATATCCTTAAATTCAAAGAAAAACATTCTAAATTGCTTTAATCCATCAGAATATAGGGTTAGGAAAAGAGACTGGGCCAAGATTGTATCAGATATTTTTTTTCTTTAATTTATCCAAATCTTTGTGGAAAAATATGAATTCTTGGAAGCAAAACAATGTGTTCATATGGAAACAGATAAGTAGGATGCCCTTTAGATAGCAGCTGATTGTTTCTATGTTCACTAGCTAGGAGGATGCAAATAAGTTGACTGGACTGTCTATTTTATTGATGTTACAAATTTATTTAAAATGAAAATTTTATCAGTGGGTTGAGATGAATACAGGCATATATATATATACACACACACTCACACACACACACACACACACACACACACATACAGAAGTCCTGGTATTTATAAGCACACAAACAAAAAAAGGATATTCAAAGTAAGGGTAAACATACCCTCTCATGAAGGAAAAGCAAGACATTTGGAGAATTCATTATGGTCAAATAAGTAAAGTTGATGCTAATAACCTTCATTTCATCACAGTGATTTGGTGCAGAAAGTTAGCATGATAGCTATATAAAACTTATATTTAGAAGTTATGATTCTTTCCCCAAATCTTCATTCTTTCATCTTGACATTGAAATCAGAAAAGAGACTTCACCTGGTCATTAAACCTGTGACAATTTGATACTGAAATTGAACTCTCTCTCTCTCTCTCTCTCTCTCTATATATATATATATATATATATATATATAGTTCAAATAAATAAATTGCTTTAAAGTTTTCCCCTAATCCTATGACTTAGAGGGAAGATACTTAACACGAGTGTTTTATATGGTCATAGAAATTATTAACTAGAAGCTTCATTAATAAGCAATACAAATGTAAACTTATTTTATTTGATGAAATGATGACTTGGGAAGAATAAGTAAATTCTGTTATGAAAGTCTTTCTGATTTTTTAAGACTATATTTGGATTTTTCGTAAAATTGAGTAAATGATACATAAAAATTGATGACTTGAAGCAAGGTATGAAGCTTTAGCATTAATACTGAGACTATGAATTTTAGTGACACAATAGGCCTCATGGGGCACAAACTACTGTTTTGTTAATGTGTTAGGTTTTGGTATTATAAAATACTTTAGTTCATTACCAATCTTTGTAACTTATATGCCATAATGTTAGTAACTGCAAATTTCAGGTTTTTGTAATTGTTTCCTAAGGACACATCTATAGCTTTTTAAATTATTTTAATTGTTACCAATTTTTTAAAATTTTGGCCTTAATCTCAAAAACCTTGTACTGGATTTGTTTAACACTCACATAATGTTTACCTTACCAGAGGGTACAATGAAGAGCGGAGGAAGAGGGCCTTTGTGAGATTCTGCAGCAGCAATATCCAAGCATCTTGCCTCTAGGTGACACAATGCTTCTGAAAAATGCCTTTGCTGATCCTAAGGGGACACAGGCTGTGTTTGCTGTATTTCAAGCTTCCTAACTAGGTTTTTCTGTGCTGCTCCATGAGGTAATGCTACATGGAATAGGACACAAACTGTAGAAACACCAGAGTGGAAATGAAGGAAAAAGACCTTATATAAAATAATGCACCAGAATCTGTTGCAGTGAGTATAATAAGGTTTTTTTCCTTGTGTGTCATTTTTTTAATGTGGTATTATTCAGATTCTAATCCATTCGTAGATTTTAAATTACTTTTTTTTATTTCAAAAGCTTTAAAAATCCAAAATACAATAAAAAATATATTTCCACAATATAGCATAGTTTTATATATTCTCTAATGAAGGCAAAATTTCTTCTCCCCCAGCCACCTCTTCTCTGTTCTCTTTCCTCTCTTTGTTATCTATCTATCTATCCATCTATCTCTCTATCTATCTATCGATTGATTGATCTATCTTATCTATCTATCTATCATCTATCTATATTGTCTATATATTATTATTATCTATCATCTATCTGTCTGTGTGTCTTTCATCTATTATCTATCTAATCTATCATCTATCTATCTATCTATCTATCTATCTATGTATCTGACATCACTAGGGTTGTTTTTCAGTACAAACTGTTCTTTAGCAAATTCTGTGCTGATTCTGTCCCCACCCCCACCCCAGGAGATCAGTCTAAGCTTAAACTCAGAATATATTAGTTAATCAAAGTGATATAACACAGGACCTGAAGCTTATTCTTACATGTCTGATGAATACCCGACTGACTTGTTAAATGAAACATGTTAAATGAAACAGGTTTTCATAACGGTCATGTGATCTCATGAAAGGGATACTGACTTAAAATGTGGATTATTTTCCCACCATTAAAGCCATAAGTAAATGCATATTGAAAGTTCAAAAGAAGGTGTAATCCTCAATCTCAATACACTGAAAATATTTAACTGCCTTCAGTAATAGTTACTAGGGATAATGTTGCAGTCATGGTGATAATGTTACATCACCAATTCCAAATTATTATAATATCAAGTGACAGATTATTAAACAGAAATATTTTTTCAATATGGCCTTATGTTACTGAACATTTTGAGGCACTCTCTGTGAAAACTTATGTGAAATAAAGAAATACGCATCGTATAAGAGACTTAATAACCAGGGTTCTGAAATTGAAATCAGCTTAAACATTAATATATAGTTTGTATATGTATTTATGTATGTGTGCATATATATACACGTACATATAGCATTATATATAATCATACACACAGAAGGTGTACATTAAAAGTACCTTACTAATTAAGATTTCAAATAGTATGTGTTCATATTCCCCAAATGTTGTCATGGAATATAATTTCCAATCAAAATATTTTACTAGGCCTTGTTCAAAAAATGCTTTACACAGATTCTTGTAGAAAACCATCTTGACATAGTGGATAAACATATCAAGCTGATAAGACTGTATGACTGCTTAGTGGTTAATTATGTAGAGCCCTCTTCCAGAGCACCTAAGTTTTGTTCCTAGCCCTCATGTAAGGAAGAACATAACCACTTGGAACCAGCTCCAAAAAATCATACTCCTCTGGCCTCCACAGGTACTGCATACATGTACACACAAACATAACTTTAAAAATCTTAAGAAGTAAATATCAAGCTATTAGGTCGATTACATTTATGTGAAGGACACCACAACCAAATTTTAAGGGGATTTCACTGGTTTGTGATGTAACATTTTCAACCTAATTAAGGGAAGAATCATAATGGTACAGGTTAATAATACATATTTAAATCTGTAAGTATATAAATGTTAATGAGTCCCTATCAGAGGTGAGAGAGCACAAATTCATTATATCAAACATTAAGAAAATCAAATAATAGAATTGATCATTTGTTGCTCTTTGGTTTTTTTCCCTTACTTTTTGTGGGGGAGGGGGGGCTACCACCCAGCTCCCAAATAAACATACACACATAGTCTTATTCTTGTTCATGAATACCCAGCCTTATCTTGGCTTGTCTCTACCCAGCTTTTTTTTTTTAAATTACCCCATCTACCTTTTGACTCTGAACTTTTACCTTTCTCTATTTCTGGGTGACTCTCTTTACTTTTTCCTCATTGGCTGGCTGTGTAGCCAGGTTGCTGGACCCTGGAGTCCTCCTTATTCTGTTCCTCAATCTCTTCTAAGAGATTTTTCCTTCGGTTTATTATCTCTGCCTGCCAGCCCCACCTACCCTTTTACCTGCCTTCTATTAGCCATTCATCTCTTTACCAGACCAACCAGGTGTTTTAGATAGGCAAAGTAACACAGCTTCAAAGAGTTAAACAAATGCAACATAAAAGAATGTAACACATCTTTGTATCATTAAGCAAATGTTCCACAGCATAAACAGATACAACACATCTTAAATTAGTATTCTACACCACTATTCATATTTTTCTCTAGGAAATAATCTGAATAGCTGATTGATGTGGAGTTATTCCATTAGACAAATTCAAAGAAAAAGCATAATTATAGATCAAGTTCAGTATTCAGCTGACAAGTAGATAGAATAAAGAAACACATCTAGCTTCCCAACAGGATGCATCAAAATATCAGCACTTAATCCATTACCTACTAAGGATCTAAGAGGCTCATGAGTTACAAGGTGCATATTTTCTCAGTGTTATTTGTTTCAGTCTTCATATTTTCTTCAATATAACCTATCCAATATAATGGCTTGTTTCACGTAGGTTGTTTCATGTAGTTTCCTTCAAAATTGTCTAGGCTCTTCTTTACTCTCATATATTAATATATTTAGGTTATATTGTCATTTGAAGATTGCCCTAGAAAAATAATTGAATATATTTATGTATTTTTTAAAAATCATAGTACACCACAATATGCATTTTCTTTCTTTTGTTTTTGAGACTGTACTGTAATAACATTTCTCTTTTTCCTCTCCTCAAAAACTCCCATATATCTATTGCCATTGTTTTTCAAATTCATGGTCTCTTTTTTCAATAATTGCTGTTTCGTACATATAAGGGCATACATGTATATTACTAAATATAACTTATAGTTTAATCTGTATAGTCTTGTTAAAGCATGTTTTATTTTTATTGTTGCCTTCATTAAGTAGGTTCCAAATGAAAGAATATTTAGAATGGTCTTGCTTTATTAGTAGAGTGCAAATTAAATGATTCAAAAGTTTACTTTTCCAAATGTTGCTTTTTTTTTTTTTTTGTCAAGAATCTATCTGCTCCTTGGATAGGGTAAAGCATATGGGAGGTGGAGGCAGGGGGTAGTGGGGATGGGAGAAGAGGAGGGAGGGGGAACTGGGAATGGAATATAAAAAATAAATTACCAAATTAAAAACTAAACTAAAGAAACATTTACACACAAAATAGAATCTATGATTTTTGGATACTAGTACATTCCACTAATCTTGATTAACTTTTTATTAAATTACTTCTGGCAATTATTCTATTACTTTATATGTATATGTATGTTCCTTTTTGTAGACCTATATATTAATGAGGAGGCTTGGTGTTGATGTCCTTGTCTTCCTCAGTGGATCTCCACTTTAGTTTGCGAGCCAGGATGTCTCTCTACACTGGAAATTTACCAAGCATGCTTGAATGGCTGAGCAACGAGCTTCAGAGTTCAGCCTGTTTCCTTACTCTCCTACATATTTGCCAGAGCTCAAATGAATGCACACACTAACATATTTTTGTAGTTGTTTTATTTGGGGTTTTTAAGTTTTATTTTACATGGCTTATGGGAACTGGACTCTACTTCTTATCACTTTATCCACAGAGCTATCTCCTCAATCCACTCCTTCATTATATTGGGAAAGGAGAGGAGATTCTTTAGGGAACCGAGCCAAGTAAATACAGATGAAGGTGGAAGGAAGGTAAAGAGGAATAGCAGGATACAAGTGGTCTGATCCAAGAAATGGGGGAAAGTGGCTGATCTTTAGAGAGATGGTAAGGTGAGGAAGGTAAATGGCTAAAATAGCAACAATGGTGTCTAAAAACCCACAAAGAAACATACTATTCATTATTCACCTCACAAAGTGAGTCATATAATTCCATATATAAAGATACATATAGAGTTTTAGTGAACTTTTAACACTTGAACTCCTTCTAAGAGCCAAAGACCACCTAACGAAAGTCCGAATACCAGACATGAGAAGTTCTCTTTTGAGTTGTTGGCTGTGGTTGCACAAGTGATTCCCCAAACATACAGACTATTGCTATTGCCTTTGGTTATCACACCCCTACTCCTCCAAGAATGGAAAGAAAATGCCTATTGAAGACAACACCATGGATTTCAGAAACTGCTCCTACAAATGCCTGAGCTGAAATTGATATGAATGTCCTTCTTGTGAATTGGCACTTGTGGTACCAAAAGGTACCACGATAGTTGCAAAAAGAAGGAAGCAACCAACAATCCTACCCAGCTATGATGCTTATGAACCACATCAAAGACAAGAATGACACAGTAACTCTAAAGGAGCAAGAGTGAGACACATACCTTGGCAGTAGTGAATAAGTCTGTAATTGGAATTAAGACTTGCTCAGCAAAAGGAAAACCACTACTGGGCTCAAAAAACCTAGCTAACTACTTAGTGGTAGTAAAATCATGGTTATTGGTGGAGAATCTCCAACCACTAATTTACTAAACTAGCACTCTCTCTAACAATCAATCTACAAACATTTGTCCTTACCCACACAGATAAGTGTCGTCATCACTCCTTATCATCTTTTAACAGAGACCACTCCAAAAACATAGCCAATCACAGTGCAGAATTTTAGATCCGATACATCTTCAAATCTTGCTTCATCTTTTTAAGATTTTTATATTCTGTCTATTATGTATTTATTACATTAATTCTCATTAAAAATTTGATGCAATAATATTTGCAGGCTTATTGTATGTAACAGAGAGAGAGAGAGGAGAGAGAGGTGGAACAAGTTTATAGTGGATTATTTTTCAACACAGTGAAATATGAATAATAGTATTAATGTAATTTCTCATTATTTTTAACTTCCTCTGATTAGTCCTCACTGAAATAAAGCAAATGTTCCTTTTTTATCTGTTACTAGTTTTGGACACTCACTCTTTTTATTATTTTTTTGGATTTTCAATATTATTTCCTTTTAGATTCCTTTCTGTTTGATTAGATTGTATTAATTAAAATATTTCCATATCAATTTCCTCATGGTTTGAGTCTTTTGATTGTGTAGGAAAATGACCTATATTTCATTCTTGTATTTGCAGTTTCTTTTGGTATAATAGAGCTAATAAATTAATTGGTTGATAGATCACCATAAGAAAAATGAGTGCTATGAATTAGAAATACAGCTTATTAGCTGATTATTGGTGAATGTGTATTATAGTCTGTGTTTAATTCAGAAATACAAAGTTATAAAATACAAATGACAAATAATGAACTGTCCTTTTAGAAACTGAATCTTGTTTAACAGTTGCTATCTAGGTTTTTCATAAAGCTTTTTTTATTCAATATGCCATTGAAAATAACTGTGTCCTTATTCTGTCCCTCTGTCTCTATCATCTCTGTTTCTTTCCTGTGTAACAGTTTAACTTTATCAGAAGCATCTACTCTGATTTACTCCTTTCTGTTTCATAGAAAAGTACACAAATAAAGAACAGACTCGGGGCTCTACATGTCGTTGGTACACCATAGCACATACACCGTGGTGATTATGCTCACTGTTGCTGCATTGACTTTGTGTGTACTTCATCCTTTCCACAGAGAGCTGGGTTGCTAGGCAACTCCTCAAACCTGCACATGTGTATGAATTTACATTCCCATCATAGAAGGATAGATGTGATGAGGTAGAGGAATGTCTCATGAAGGCATTTGGCTATGTGGGTTGTTACGGGTTATATTGGGTTAATAGGAATTTTCTGGGACCCTGAATCACTGAGCTTTGTGGTTGAAGGTATGTGGGCTGGGTATATCTGCTCTGCTCATTACACCACTCTTGGTGTTTGCCTCGTGGGAGTGTGTGCCAACTGAGAAGGGCAATACAAATGTTTTCAATTTGTGAAGTCTATTACATACAACCATTTGCTGATGTGAAAGGGTGTAATTATTTGAAGGAATGGACATTCCTAAGTCACATTGTGAGGAAACAGAAACACAAATGGAAGCGATGGTGTGTGGAAGCCAAAAGCTATTCTTAGGTAGTGGTAATCACATTAAATTTTGGGAAAATTAGTAAATAACACTGTGTATTAATACAATAAGTTATAAAGTTCCTTTCATTAAATAGGGTAGATTAAACAAAATTATTTTTCCTATAAACACTATATCCCTTAAGACACAAGGAATCTTCTAATACCTTTTCTGTTTGATTATTTTTCTTCCTAAGATTATAAACCCAAAAATCCTTTCCATGAATCTTATAAAAGGGGATTTGTTGTTTTCCAAGAGAAAGTCTATATTTTATTCTTATACACTATAATTATTTTTATTGTTATTTACCTAACAGTAAGTTTGATCTCTTTGATCTTGCATCTATTGAATTCATACCACTGAATGAAGGAGTGAGTATGTATATTGCTAAGCTTCTTGTTTTATTATAGCCAAAACATTCATTCCCCCTCAACCATGTTAACCCCAAGAAAATGTCTCAGTTGCTGTATTATCCTTCAGGCAAAGGCATTGGTGAGCCAATTTACTACAAATAGAAGCCTTCAGAAAGTCAAACTCTGGGCTGCCTGAAGGAACACACTTATTGAGGTAATTGAAAACAATTTCAGAAACAACTACTTGAAGTAAATCCTATCACTTCAGTGGCTCAAAACTGAGGAAGAATTCTAAGTTTGCTTGTGGGAAACAAGTAGAATGTATGAATACAGCAATTTTCTCCTTGTCACTATATTGCTAACAGCCAAATAAAACAACCTACTGTTTATTTAGACTCTCTTATCTTTCTTTCCTTTTGTTGTTTTGGTTAACAATTGTTATTATTTCTCCAAAACTAAGAACAGAATGACAACTTACATGATTCTTATCTGATATTCTTAGGTGCATCCTGTTGTGTGATGCTTTCTTCTCTTTTCTTTTGTCCATTAGACGAGATTACGATACTTTATACTGTTAAACAAAGCAACAAAATTTACTTTCCCAGTTTCTTTAAAAATTTACTTTCCCAGTTTCTTTTGAAGTCCTAATCTTCTTCTTTCATATTCATACTTGTCTGAAAAGCCAGCTGCCTCAGGCTGGGAATTCACTGCCATGATACTGGAGGATACAGAACAAACAAACTGAAGGATGGTGGAGGTTTCATTCCCTGGTGGATGCATAATAAACAGTTACGTTGAGATTTTTAAAAGTTACATTTGTACTACTTTCGTAAGAGCATTTTGTCAGAGGGTACGGCTTTGAATTGCATTGAAATTACGTTCCTTATATCTGCACACATAAGGCCTCGAGCATAGTTTTATTTATTGTTGAAGAACTGACCAGACATCCAAAGAGCTGTAACCCTAATCTGAACCGTCCAATTTTGATTTCTTATTCTAATGTCTCCATTCCTTGAGCAACTCACCACTTCTACTAACATCCCTTTCCAGAGCCAGCAAGTAAAAATCAATATGATGGTTTGTTCAGTGCTCTCAACTAGTGTTAAGGAGAAGAGTTGGTTTTATATCTTAATAAAATTGGGGCGTTTTCACTGTAACTCAAAAAAGTGTTCCACGTAATATTTTTCATGCTAAAACAAAACAAAACAAAACCAAAAAAAAAAAAAAGTTTACTCATTGTAGCTGTAGTTTCCTTTTAATTTTGGAGCCAAGGTTCTCAAAGTAATTTTCTTCTAAATAATAAAATAAACACCTGATCTCAAAAATAGTATTACAACTAATGAGAATATGCACATTTCACTAGCGCAAGGCAGAGACAGTGTTTGTGTGCATACTTAGCAGTATGGCAAAAGTATTTAAGCACACATAGGAGATTGGAGGATTCCTGTAGAATAGAGACACGATAAAACTGGATTGGTAGGAGGTAGTAAATGAAAGTAGTAAGCAAAAGAAAGAATTTTCATTTAAAGTGAAAAAGATTGGGCATTGGAAACCACAAAGATTGTAATAGAACTGCTGAACAGTGCTGTAAAACAGAAGTACGCTGAAAAGCACAAGCAGCACACATTCAAGTGGTTCCCCACTGGGAAGAGAGGAAACAGATGCTTCATCTAAAATATAAGCTGGGCATCAGTAATGAAACATATTTGCAGTCTGGGGCTAGAGGACAAGCCATAGTCCTCACATGCCTCAAATCAAGACAGGAGTGAGTGACGAAACAGCCACTGTTCTAATGTGGGTCTGCAGTGGTAAAGAGGTCTGGTTGGCATCCCTATGACTCAGAAAGATGTGGCTGCGGACATTCTAGGGTAGTGAATGACAAAGGAGACAATTTTGACTCAGGGATCCTCCGTCTTTTCACACAGGCCCATGGGTGGGAAACGGCTGTATGAAGAGGCTATGTAGATCAAGAGAAGGCTGAATGCAGAGATGTTGGAGACCCTGGGCAGCTGGAGGAAAATAGTTGTAGCCAGCAGACTACAAAGCTTAGAAACGAGCCCTGTAATAACAGACCTCCGTGTTCCTCCCTCTTCCCCCACATCTTAACTCAGGACGCACACTTTGTTATATACATTTGCCACCCCAATGTGTGCAGAGTGAGAAAGCTGTTCAGTGAGACTCTACCTGGTACATGGGCTCTAAAACTCTAGGTGGTCAAAAGTGGCTTCTGATGCACAAAGTAAGGTAGCTTTGAAGTGATTAGAGCAATATGGACCATCTGAACTGTCTCAGCACATTTGGACAGGATGACATAAGCAGAAATATTGGTACCAAAAACAAAACAAAACAAAACAACGAATCAAACAAAGGGCACAGTATAAAGCAGTACAAATAAACCAGACACTTCAATAGAGAGATATCAATGATACATGGTAGGATCATTAAAGTATTACTATCAGATATCAACGAAGAAAAAAATATGAGCATGAACACAACTTCAAAAATTCTGGAACATGACCAAGAAAAATAAGATTTCACAATATTACAGAAGAGGCTGTAATAATATTAAAGGCATAGATACCTATTCAGTATAATTATGATATATAGGTTTCCGAATCTAGGAAAGATATGGATGCCTATGCACAAGAGGCATGTAAAACCTCAACTACACATGACTAGACACATGTGTCTCCAGGACACATAGCAGTCAGAATCCCAAAACTACAAAAGAAAATATATTATAATCATTAGCAAATAACTCCAGCTGACTCACAAAAGAAAATACATCAGTTTATCAAGTTGGTTGGTATGACCAACTTATGTTTATCTTCTGATTCTGTGACTCTGCCCATTCCCCTGCCAAATCCTTTATTTGAAAAACCCCTACCCCTGAGCTATAAAAACCTTATCTTCTCCATATCCTATGATGAACTCTTGAAGCCTGTCTTAGGGGGAGATAGCCCAGGAACTGAAAAAAAAAAAAGCTTGTGTAAAAATTAAAAATTAATTGCCTGCTTTAATAAATTTGTCCATGATGATCTCTGAGTAGGTGATCTTTCTCCTGATATCTTTGGCATTAACACAGTATGTGTGTGTACTGGGGTGGTAAAGGGCACTCTGAAAACCAAAATATCCAGTCTTGAGGACTAGTAGTTTTCAAACCAATGAGTTTTCCTCCCTGAATTCAGGGTTGGTCAGTTGGAAACAAACTAGGATTTTTGATCTTGATTCTAGAACTGCTGTGTGACATGTCCTGAATTTGTTGAGCCAGTCCATCAGAGGGACCTGCTGGTGTGAGCCAGAAGCCTAAAGGCCTTTGTTTTAAGATTCATAGCTGGCCATCTTGAAAATTTGTTACCTTGTTTACTTATTCATAGCATCTCTCCCTGTCTGCGTACCAGGGAGTCTATATAACCCTTAGTCTTCAAGGAAGAGAGAGACCATAGAATAGACTGAATAAAAAACCAAATAGAACAAAAACATTCAAAGAATATCTGTAAACATTGCAGTCAGCTAAGAAGCAGTTTCCAGCATTTTTTCTTTTCACAGTTCCTGGTGCAGTTTTCTCATAGAGTGCAAAAACATTGACCCTTGGCTTTGGCAGTGTTGTGGGATAACAGTGCCTTTTCTGTCATTAGAGGCTTTCTGTAGATTATGAGAGACCATTTCCTAATTAGAATTGTTATGGCGGATTAAAGGAAGGGAAGCTGTGAGGAAGTTTCTTGCAGGAATGTGGAAATGAATGATAGATTACAGCTGAAGCATCAAGAAGAAATTTAATGAAGGGTATTTTAAATTAAGATGTGTGAAAGAAACAGAAGTACATTTTCATGTATTGGAAAATTATCTGAAGATAATGTCTCATTAAAGAAGCAGTGTTGTCCTGGCATGTTTTAGTTAGAAGGATTAGTATGCCGTCCTTTGTCACTGCAATAAGCCCAGGTATTTCTGTTTTTAGATGATTTCTCATGACTGCAGTTCCTTTGACACATTCCTTTGATTCTTGAAATAACTTTTTTTCATGCTACTTTCTTTAAATCCTACACATGCTACAATTGACATATGTATAACCTTTCAGAAAGCAACCAATACCTGGTAATTCGCCACTTAGTGATGCAAATTACTATGCTGGGAGAATATTTGTTCTTTCACTTACTCTTCTTACCTTTCCTCATAAAATCTTCATGACAGTACAGCTGCACAAGGTACATTTTAAAGTGTCTTTTTGAATTTTTTATCAAACACACAGATTTATTTATCAAACACATAAACGTGTCTGAGTTTTTGCCTGCATGCATGTGTACCATACAAGTGCCTGGAGACTGCAGAAGAGGGAATTAGATTCCCTGGAGCTGTAGTTATGGATGATTGTTAGCCATTATGTGGGTGCTCATAATTGAACTAAGGTCTTTTTGCAAGATCAACATTTTTATTACTATGGAAAAAAGAATTACTTTCTTTTCCTACATATTCTAATCTCCATCAGAAATGTTCAATTATTAATTTTTGTTTACCTTGAAAAATTAGTGTGTCATCTACCAATAATACTAGTCCTTGAGATTATTTTTAGAATGCACTCATTTTAAAACCATTGAATTACTTTTAACAACTGGTTAAAAAAAATATCTGTGGCCATTAAGACTGAACAGAGGAAGAAGAAGACCCACATACTTGCATGGGGTTCTCTGTCCAGGTAGGGAGGCGAAAGCATGGGTAGATGATGAGGAAGTAGATAGTGGCGTATGGAAGACACAGGGGGATAGAATGACTCATGGCCTGTGTAGAGAGGCAGATATGAAGATATGAAGGTGATGAGAAGATGGCTGATTTAAGTGGCCTGCTTACCACCCGGGGCCATGGTGATGTCCAGGCCCAGGTGCAGCCAAGGGCCGCGTCTTGTCCCATGGCACTGCCACAGCAGTCTCTGTTGATGTCCATGGCTCTGGTTACCATGAAGGTCAAGAGATAGTGCTGCACAGTGCTGGACCTGCCCCTCACTGGCCACAATACCAGGGAGAAGTAGTGGTCCTTCCCCTCATGAACTGCAGTTCTTTAGAGAGCATGCCCTGAACTTCTCCTGAGCAGGCTTGAGAGAGCTGACCCTGTGGGTGGGAGTCAGGTGAGTTGAATCCAAGGGCATGAGCATCGTCCCACTACTCGACAGTCATCAGAGACATCTCCCTCTTGTCCCTCACCCTTCAGTGTCTGCAACAGGCAGGAAAGCTGACCCCTGTGCCATAAGAGTAGAGGAGCTTTGCCTGCCCCTCACTGGCTATTACACTAGGGAGAACACGTCCTGTACCTTTCCCTTGGCAGCACAGTAGAACTGACCCTGCTGGCCAAGGAGCAGGCAAGCCAACCCCTAGAATGTGAGTGTGAGAGCTGGCTCCACCCCTCATCTGCCATATGGTGATGCCAGTGAGGGAGAAAGGACACTTAACCCTTGCAGCTTGGGCCAGCTGGGAGAGCTAGCCCTGAGGTCACAAGAGTGTGAGGATTGGACCTACCTCACCCGCTGCAGCCCTCAGAGAGCGGTCCCTATACCTCTCCTGGGCAACACAGTAGAGCTGGACCGAGTTGTTGGTGTGGGTGAGTGGTCCCTCCACCTTGCTGGGGCAGCACTGGAGAGCTGGCCCTGGTTGTATAAGTATGGGTGAGACAGAGCGCAGGAGAACAGGAGAATCTCCCTGCCCCTTGCTGCTTACTGCACAGGCTAAGCTAGTGCTGGAGAATTTACTCTGTTGGTCAGGATGGGGCAGAGCTGGTGGGTTGACCTACCCAGAAACCACCTAGTTCTGAACTAGGTTGGCCCATCCAAACATCAATCTCATCTATGATCTGCTGGAGCATTTGAAGGAACTAGTCCTATAGACTTAAAGGTGCAGGATCTCCACAATACAGCAGGATACACAAACAGCAGGATAACCAAGAGGAGTTCCAGGCCAGGCCTGGCATCCATAGTGTATTAGAAGCTGGGGTCCTTGAAGCAGACAAATGACTCTCTGCAAAGAAGACCTGTAAATAAAATTGTATGAATGAAAGGGTATACTGTGTCACAGTACACTTTCTATGATGAGATTTTTATTTTTTCTTTTCTTTTTTAAAATTTATTATTTTTTCTTATTTTATACATCGATACCAGTTCCTTCCCCTCCCCTGCATGCCCCTGAGCTCCCTCCCATCCCATTCCCCACCTAATCTACAGGGAAGGTGGTGCCTTCCAGGAGGGATCATCAAAATCTGTCAAGTCTTTCGAAGTAGGGTCTAGGCCCTCCTTCCTGCCTCTAGGCTAAGGGAGTATCCCTTCATGGGGAATGTGCTCCCAAAGTCCTTTCATGCACCAGGATATACCCTAGTTCCTCTGTCAGAGGTCGCTTAGACTGCCTAGGCCTTCTAACTGAGACCCATGTTTGGGGGATCTGAGTCAGTATAATGCTGATTTCAAAGCTATTAGTTTGGGGTCCATGAGCTTCCCCCTTGTTCAAGTCAGCTGTCTCTGTGGTTTCCTGTAGCCAGGTCTTGATCCTTTTTCTTATCATGCCTCCCTCTCTGCAACTGGATTCCAGGAGCTCTGCTCGATGTCTGCTTCTGTTTCCCACAGCTACTACATAAATGTAAGATGACATATAAATGAGTTATCAACCTCATTATCAAGGAAGAACATTTGAGGTAGCCTCTGCACTGTTGCTCAGATCATGAGTTGGAGTCAACCTAGTAGATCTCTGGACATTTCTCCAGAGTCAGTTTTCTCTTCAAACCTATAACAGCTTCCTCTATTATGTTATGGTATCCCTTTTCCTTTTTTTTTTTTTTTTTTTTTTTTTTTTTTTTTCTCGCATCTATTCATCCCCCAAACCACAACTCTATCTTCCTGGTCCCACATATTCTCCTCTTCTCTACTTGAACAAATTGGTACAGGAGATCGATTCCTGAACATAACACCAATAGCACAGACACTGAGATCTACAATTAATAAATGGGACCTCCAGAAACTGAGAAATTTCTGTAATGCAAAGGACACAGTTGACAAGACCAAACTGAAGCCCACAGACTGGGAAGAGATCTTCACTAATCCCACATCTGACAGAACTGATCTTCAAAATATACAAAGGACTCAAGAAATTAGTCACCAAAACACCAAATAACCCTATTAAAAAGTGGGGTACAGAACTGAATAGAGGATTCTCAATAGAGGACTTCAAAATGGCTGAAAATCACTTAAAGTGCTTAACATTCTTAGCCATCAAGTAAATGCATATCAAAACAACTCTGAGATACCATTTTACTCCTGTCAGAATGGCTAAAATCAGAAGCACTGATGACAGCTTATTCCAAAGAGGATGTGGAAAAAGGAGAATATTTGTACAGCCATTTTGGAGATCAGTATGGTAGTTCCTCAGGAAAATGGGAATCAGTCTACCACAGGACCCGGCAATTCCACCCTTAGGCATATACCCAAATGATCCACATCCATGCAGCAAAGACATCTGTTTAACTTTGTTCTTAGAATCATTATTAGTAATAGCAAGAACCTGGAAGCAACCTAGATGTCCCTCAACTAAAGAACGGATAACGTAGATGTGATACATTTACACAATGGAATACTACTCAGGGGGCAGGGGAAATAGAATCTTGAATTTAAAGGATTACCAGTATACAAGGAGGAATCTAAGAGAAGGGGAAAGGGACAAGATCTCCTAAGCATATTGGGAGCATGGTGGGGGCCAGTGAGTGGAGAGGGAGTTGTTTTTTTCTTTTGATTTAAAATTTATTTTGTTTATTTCCTGGGTTGGGTGGTTTGCAATGGCAGGTGGCAAATGTGAAGGGATTGAGAGATGAGTGGGACTGGGATGGATGAGTTGAAATCCACAAAAAATCAACAAAATAACAAATTAGAACAAAAAAGAATATTTAAACCAATTGTGGTAGTGCATAATTATAATCCTAGCAACTGGAAGATAGAAGCAGGAAGGTCTGGTGTTTCAGGCCATTGCTTGGCTACATAGCAAACCTGAGGGCTAGCCAGGGCTTTATGAGACTCTATCCCAAATAAGTAAATAAAAAGAATGTGGTAGAAAAACCTCAAACAAAGAATCAAACAAAAAGAATCTTATAGGTTCAACGGGACTACAGTCATGCAAAACAATGAAAACATCAAATGTAATAACTGTAAGTAGGAAAAACAGGAGAATAAGTATATTTATTGGAGGAGGTAGTACTAGGAAATTCTTTTTTCTGTTTATATTTCTCTGTTATTCAGTGATTTTCTAGGTTCATGATACTTATGATGGGAAATATCTGTTGCATTGTTAATTCATATTTCCAAATATGTGATATATAGAAGGTTATTTTCAGGAATTTGCACCATATAACCCAGAATATTGTTGTATATTCTGTATGTTCTACAATTATGTTCCTTTTCATGGTCTCCCTTGCAGAACCTGTAGTCTCCTTGGAGACACTTTGCTGTCTGGATGTTTTCCTTAAAGCATAAAATATACTCCTTTAAGGAAAACATCCAGACTACTTTGTAGACTCCCTGTCTATATAATAGTAAGCCAAGAAACATCAAATTAAATGACTTAGAACTTAAGGTAAACTTTGATACATTCCCCTTAGCCTAACAAAGAATGACCACTTGTATCTGTTTGGGCTCTGCCTTTGTTGTTGGTTTTCATAAAATTAGGAATCAGGGATTACAACAGGTAGATATTAGTTATTTCTCTTTGATGATCATCTTAAAGTCTCACCTGCTTTCTGTATAGTGTCAAGTGATTTTCCATGTAATCAAGATGTGCACAGTATAATTCATTGATTTTTACATTATCATTTACCAACATGAGACCTTAGGGAAATTTCATTGAGCCCAAATATGAACATGTTCTGGGCTGAAAGCCCATAGACTTGATTCATGATCAAACTGTTGTGCTAATATAATTGATAAAACGGCTTATCACTGTGGTTTTTCATTATTCATCCCATAGGGCCCTTCTGTTGTCTGCCTTCACTTGGGTGATGGAAATGCATCGAGGAGTCTTACACTGTTTTATTCTTGTGCCTTCCTAGGAAAGATCAAATCATCATTTAATGTTTCTTGTGCTTTTCTTAACTTTCACTGATTCAAGGATTAAATGGAAAGACCTCTTTCTTTTGCAATCTACATGTTTTTTGACCTTCAGAGTTAGACCATACATAATTAGAACTCTGCTGTGAAAAGGGTCAAGGCTTTATCACCTTACTAGTAGACTCTTCTGTCTTTGTGGATGAGGCTACCAGGGGTATCTTCTGAATGTTTGAAGTTGTTGCTGAGATGTATGTGAATTTTTATCTAAGCTCATCTTTGTCAGCGGTGAGAACTATGGAGCATGTTTCTTCTGGCTCTTTTAGTACACTGTGAATTTTAAAAAGCTGTAAGATATTAGAGAAAACACAGTTCAAATGGGATTTTGATTGGAGTTTGACTTAAACTGGAGCCAGCCTCAGCCTGATCCAAGTGGTAGTTTAGCACATTTTTGTTTTTCGTATTTTAGTGACCATCTGTCCTTGCTTGCATTGGCTTGGTCTCCATTGTCAATACGTAAAAAAATATCAGCTTTCTTCAGACTGCAATTTAGTGTGTGAGTTTAAAGGTGACTTTCTCACCTGGTCACTCTGGCAACTTATTTATGCCTTATATTCTGTTCAAGACTAAGTGTTATTCTGTGAAGGATTTTACTTTTGTGACTTGAGGCCTGAGATCCAGAGACATAGAAGAGGATGTATTACACAGATTCCTCCTCAGACAGACTGCACCCTTCAGCTCTTTCTCAATGATGACTGCCTCTAAAGGGAACTTCATCTACCACACTTGCCAGACTAGTCACATCTTGGTTTCTTTCCTGTCATATGAGAATAACCCTCTTCCATGGTTTAATTATCAGGTTTAAGGGAGCTTGGAGATGACTCAGTTGCTAAACATTTGCCACTAAAGCATAAGGACCTGTGATAGTGCACGCCTGTAATCACAGCACTGTTATAAGCTGAGAGAGGAAAATCTCTGCGGCTCACAATCAAGCACGATTTTGTGTACAAACACACACACACATACCATATACCAACATACACACACAGTCACACACACAGAACACATATGCACACATACAATACACAGACAACAAAAACACACAATGCACACATACAGCACACATGAAAGTGCATGCACACACCACACACACACACACACACACACACACACAACCTTTAAATATTTCTTTACCTAATTTATTGTTTTTCACTTTTTAAAAATGGGTTTATAATACAATTTTTAAAACAAATCAATACTGCCTCAGCCTAGGCACATGGGGGGAAGGCCTGCTCCAAATGATGTGACAGACTTTGAAGATTCCCATGGAAGGCCTCACCCTCCCTGGGGAGCAGAAAGGGGATGGGATGGAAGTTTGTGGGGGTAACAGGGGATGATGGGAGGGTGTGGGAACTGGGAAGCTTGTTTCAAATTTAAATAAAATATTATCAAAAAAATTCTCTTCCTTTCCTTTTCTCCACGAAAGCACTCTTATATGTCCCTTAGTACTCTCCCAGTTCATGGGTTCTTTTGTTGTTGTTGTTGTGTGAATATGTGTACATGCATATGCATATAGATTCCTAAATACAGCCTGCTCAGTCACTATAATGTTACTTGCAAGCATGACTTCAGGGCTGATAATTAGGCATCGCATAACTAAGTACTGTGTTTTTGTCCTGAGGAAGATTATTTCTCCTACTCAGAGCATTCCTTACTTGCCTGTAGTTCTTTGTGTAGGGCTTAATCCTCATGGGCTTTTCCCTGTCTACTGTGACATCATTCTTGTTCTTGTTCAGGTGGGCAGTTGTGTGGTGAAACTATATAGGTTGAACTTCTGACTCCTAGGAGACACAATCTCATAGAAATTTCCCTGGTCCTCTGTCCTTAAAGCCCCCACTCTTCCACCGTCTTCCCTAAGCCTTAGGTGGGGGAATGTGTGTTATAGATGCATCCACTGGGAATGGGCGTCTCAACTCTGCAGTATTTCTCCATACAATTTGGTATTTTTTTTTTCAATTATCAAAGTATGTATTTACCATGAAGATCACATTGAAGTCCATTTGGGATATTAGGTCTGAACCATAGGCATGAGAGAACTCTCATAGCTACTTGACTTATTTTAGTTTTACATTTCTAGTCACAATCAAAGATGTATGTCATTAACATTAATACTTGAAGAAATTGATCTTTTTATTTTTAGGCCCTAATACTATTGCTACAAAATTCTTAACTTTGCCTAAGCAACCCAACAAGTAAATAGGATTTGAAAAGCTGTTTAGACAAACATGTGAAGGACAGTTACTAAGCAGCAAGAAGATGATCTTCAAGCCAGATTGTGAGCAATCATATTTTTAAATTCTACAGCTATATGTAGACATCATAATCTGGAAATAAAATTAATGTTGAAAGTCTTGTGATTAAAGTGTGATTTAGAAAGATAATGATCATTAGCCTCAATATACAGGGAGACTAGCTTAAGTATAGTCAAAGGGGGTAAAAGAAAAGGAACTAGAGCCTAGCAATAAGATATTTTCTCCTTTTGATTGGAGCCGCTTTTCTGAATGGAGAAACATTTTCAAACAAGTCTAAGACTTTAAATTCATCGAGTTTAAAACATTTGCAGGATCCTTTTTGTATCCATGGACTATTAAAATTATTTATTGAGATTATAATATAATCATTTTATCTGTCCCTTCTTTGCCCTCCCTCCAGCCTTACCATATAGTCTCTCTTTCTCTCCTTCAATTTCATGGCTTAGATTTTCATTAATTGTTGTTTGGTAATATCTAAGTATATATTCTTAAGTAGGTAAATGCCTTCTGCTCAATCTGCATAGTGCTATTTATATCTGAGGTTTCAAGGCTGACCTTTTGGTAGTAGACAACCATTGGTGTGTTTCAGTCTATTTCTTCAACTCCCAGCATTCCTTAGGTGCCCGTAGTTCCTTGTGTAAGGTTGAAGTCTCATCACCCTTTCCTTGACTGCTTTGGTGTGTCTGTAGTGTCATCCTGGTTGAGCTCATGTTTATGCTGTCTTTTTGGTGATACTTTAAGAGTGTAGCTTCAAAAATTACTAGGAGACACATTTTACAGTGAAATCCCTGATCTTATATTCTTTCTGCCTTCTCTTCCACAATGTTCCCTGAGCCGTCAGTGTGGGTGTCATATTGTAGATGTGCTCATGGTGACTGGGCTCGAGCACTGTGCATATTGATAGGTTGTAGTTTTCCATAATGGTCTCCACCTATTGGAATGAGGTAAGAGCTATACTTGTCTGTGGGGTATAATGACAAATATTTATAATGTAGTTAGGGAGGGATTCTTCTGGTTTACTAAGGTGTGTTTTTATATTTGCCTCTAAGATCCACAACTTCACTATCTCTGAGTACTTGGCTAGGTTTCCAGTACCAGAGTTAGGGTTAGGGTTCTCTCTTGTTGAATAGATCTTCAGTTTAATTTGTGTGCTGTTGTTTTCCACCAAAGTACACATGTCATTGCTTTATACTTAGGGTTATCATGCCATGCTGGTCATTGTTCATAGGCACAAAAGTGTTTCTCAATAAATATGTGTTTTGGGGTACCTCACAGACTCCTTATATAACAAATGTAGATCTATTTGTTTTTATTAATTTTGACTGCCAGTAAGGAGAATTGATTGAGACTCCTATAGCTCTGGGGAAATCTATAAGAATTTATTAGTTAAGAAAATATCTAGACCTTCTGAGTCAGTATAAATTATATAAAACTTTTGCATGGATATCTTCCTTTATCTTTCATTGGGATAGCTGTCAGTTCTGTCTTGCCATGAGAAGTTAGGAAAAATAGCTAGCAGCCAGTCTGAGGACACGAATTAATATTCTAGTGTCCCTGGAATATATAACCTGAGAAAGTGCTGAATTGACCTTCCTTAGAAGTTGAGCCGAGAGCCTGATTACCAGCTTGGCCAATGTTGTGAGAAACCTTAACTTGCACACAAAAAAACAGCTTGGACCAATTCTCAGGGGAAGTCTTGTAGAGCTGAGAGAGAACTGAGAGGCCCCTGGGAGTGATGGCTGCTCTACAGTACACCAATCTTAACCACATTTCACTGTTTCTTATTTTGAAATAACAAAAGTTAGGGTAATGAAAGTAAAAGTTTCATTGTTCCCATGTCTAGTCAACATTGCTGTAAATAATATATTTGAAGTATGATTTCACAGTGGTGGCCAAACTACTCCCTTGGGGAATGTGAAAATTTCTCATCCTTGCATGTGTAAAGTATAATACATGGTATGCGTAGAATACAGGAATAAATATGTAGTAGAAGTATGCTCCCAAGGTTTCATAGAAGAGATTAAACTAGTGTCTAACATCACTAAGAAATATAATTGTGAAAAAAATATGCTTATCAAATTTTGACTATGGTAGAGACTGGGTACATTTAGTCTTCATGTGTATTTTAGTTCTCTTGGTTGCACTCTGGTTAATAATAGCCTTCTAGGATGCTCATGCTTTTGTGGGAAATATTTAAATTTATAAGAAACATCTGAGGAATACTATAGACAAGGATGTGTAGAACAAATCCTATCTTTGTATGAACACACATGTATAATGATGCAAGGGTAAATGTTTTCCCATCTTAAAATGTTCTCAGATCCTATACAATGCAGTTTTGCTTTTCAAGCAGACTCTGTTGACATGATCTGTTTAGTCATTTTCTTAAATGTGACCCTTTCCCTTCAGACACTAGGATAGGCTTGAATGCAGAAGTGACATTATCTGCCATTTTGCACAGCTCCTACAAACATAGAATGGTGTGACATTAAGCCATTTTTAATGTTCATTTTAAAAGTCGTCTCATTAAAATAACTGCCCAAGATCCTATAAACTCAAGTGACTCTCTATTTTACTGTTTCCAGAGAGACCATCTAGATTAAATCAGGCATGTTTAGACACAAGAACAAATAATGGCAGTACTATTTAAAAGGTGCAATAATAGAATTATATACAAAGGACAGCTCCAGCACAAAGAAGGGAGACGTAAAAGGCTTTCCACACAAAGTGACAATTGCACCGAGTTTCAAACATAAGTACAACATTTCTTGGTGTACTGGGAACAAAAGGGCAATCCTATTAGAGGCAAAAAGAAAGACCAGGAAACAAGCAGCCTTACAGCTATTGAACCACACAATGATTAACTATGGGAGCTAATGCATTTATTAATTACATAGATGTAACGAGTCCACAGTGTATAAATACTACAGCACATTATATTCTATATAGTGAACGTGTATAATTATCTGTCAAGTTTTTTTTTAAAGCTGTTTTGCTTCTCAAACAGCAAGAACTTCAGAAGAGTGGAGGCAGACTACTCAAGGCCTAATGGGGCTGCAAACACAGAAGCTGAGAAAGGGCATGTGCTGAAAGTCTCTGATTTCCAGGCAAACATTCAGCCATTTTTTCTTCTAGACTGTGGGAAGACTAGAGTGGCCCTCAATATATTTCCTTTACAAAAACATAATGCCCAGGTATGTTTACGAGGAATGTAGTAGTTTGATCCATGGGGAAAAAAGACTAATAGCCTCACACACAGGAACATTTCAAGGTTTGCCATGGGGTATCTGTATCATGGGTAGCAGAATCTTATGTCCCAGCTTTAGGAAAGGGAGAGATGGTTTTCTTTGTATACAGTACTTCCAGTGAACCCTGGTTTGCGATGAGAAAGGGAGAATGGAGAACTGTAGGCTTCACACAGTTACAGTGTAGGGTGAGTGTAGTCTGAGATGACAGTTGGTGGCATGCTTGCAATCATTTTCACACGTTAAGTTGAAATTAGATAGAAATACAGACTAAAGTTTCTCAAATGTGTTGTGTAATGATGAGCTGGTCCTCTATTGGTTGCCAATATTTGTTTTGTGAAGGCTTAGGGAAGATAGAATTTGAGGTAACCGCACACCCATTTACTTGTTAGCTAAAGCTTTTGTAGCTGTGAATAACTATACATTGTGTAAACCTGTTTCCAATGGTAAACTGGGATTGGCATCACTTCTCCATAGAGCATAGGGGAACTACTATAGCCCCTCTTCCCAGTGTTCTTCACTCAACTGTGTGATTATAACCTGCTATCTCCCATTCTTAGGGCCTCCTGATGCCTCAAGAATGTCTACATTTTCCCTTGAGAAAGAATCTGTCTGTATTCTTAGTAATGATAATGATAGATTTGCTAGCATAGAAAGAAAGCAGCCACTAATTTAATATCTAGGACACACTCAGAAAGTCAAATGATGTCCAAGGTCCCAAGTGTTAGTCAACAAACCTGGAATCCAGTAAAAGATCAGATAAAACAACATCCTAAAACTTACTGAGTGTTGATGTGGTAACTCAGTGGGTAAAGGCACTGACTACCAAGCCTGAAGATCTGAGTTAGATCTCTAGCATTATAGAAGAGTATAGACTCCTGCTAGGTGTCCTCTGACTTGAGCAGCATGCCATTATTCAACACTTATACATGAGTGTGTACACACATATATACACAAGTGAATGCAAACTTTTAATATAAAAAATAATATCATGTAAGCTACAGCCTACACATACATAAATAGATTCTTTAGCACCTGACCTATTTACCACGCAGTTTCAGAGAACCCAGGATATATTTCTACCACAGTACTTTATAAAATGCAGATAATATGACACTAAGGAATTTTGTTCATATGAACTAAACATTTGAAATTGTATCTCTTACAGCTCTGGTACTGTGTATTATATACACTTCATCTTCTCATTTTAGGTAGAATAATACTGTTTGTGTCTCACAAAACTAGATTCTAGGTACCTATACATTAGGGTTGTCAGTCATCTTTGCTATACTTTATCCTACAGAACCCCAGCCTTTGTAATAAAATCCCATTTTAAGTTCCGTGATGTTATGACAGTATCTGTAACTTGGGATACTATTCATATTCATGAATCAATTTGCATATCCATTTAATATTCTCCTGCTTTGCTTCACTTGTGATATGCTATGTAAATTGCCAGCTCAATTTTCAAACACTGTGGTAAGCATGTAGTTAGAGGCAATGATATGCCATAGCACTTACACAAAGAAATCAAAATATTTTCAGGCACAAAATTGAAGACTCCTCTGTGAAGGGATTTTATGCTTTCATTTCAAAGTCAGTTCCCTTCCAAAGCCAGTGTATTCAAAATCAAACTGTCCAACAATGTGAAAATGTTTAGTGCTTGCTCTTTGACAATGACTGCCTCTTTTTATTCATTAAAAAGTCGTCTCAGTACCTCTGATCATATCACCACATTCTAGGAGGATTTTAAAATCTCCTCATTTGACATTTTTGCTGAATTGTGTGTGTGTGTGTGTGTGTGTGTGTGTGTGTGTGTGTATGTGTGCTTACTTCATAGGTAATTAGAATACACTCCCTTAGACTATTAGCAAAATAATTAAACAAAGAGGCCAACTATACAGTGAACCTTTTAAATTATATAAATAAGTAGTTTAACAAGGAACTTGTTATGATGTTCATGGGGATGGGGTATATGGAATTCTCGGGGTATGTGGAATTTTTCTATAGAACTATGTAGTCTTTATGTCAAGTTTAAGAAATTTATCTTCTTAAATATTTGTCACTTATTTTTTACTGATTTATTATTTACATTCCAATCCAAGTTCCCCCTCCCTCCTCTCCTTCCTCTGTCTGCACTCCTTCCCCCAAACACCTCCTATCTGCTCCTTGGAGAGGGTAAGGCTTCCCCTACGAAATGTACTAAGTCTGTCCCATTATCTCATCTCATTGAGGCAGGACCAAAGAGCGTTTCCATCCCCCACCCCCTCATGTCTAGGTTGGACAAGGTATCTCTCCATATAAAATGGGCTACACTAAGTCAGTTTGTGCATTAGAGTTAGATTGACCTATTGCTATTGGCCTCATATATTTTCCCCGTTGCACCATTATCACTTATATTAAGGGAGTCTAGTTTGGTCTTATGCAGGTTCCCCATTTGTCAGACCCAAGTCAGTGATCTCTCACTAGCTCAGGTCAGTTGATTCTGTGGGTTTCCCCAAAATGGTCTTGTCTCCTTTGTTCGTATTACTTATTTTTTATTAAAACATCAAAAGTCCTTTTATAAAAAAATTTGAAGTGTACTATGTCTTCATTCCCACATCCACCCTACTGAATAACACTCCAGAGATTCTTTTCCTACCTGACTGAAACTTCCATTTGTCCATGCCTCTGCTCATGCCTACACCCCCCCCAGCCCTTTCTAGTGCTTGCTGTCAATTATTCTCATCTCAATTTTGATAATATACACTATTTCATATTACACATGTGAACAATGTATTAATTATTTTTCTATGCCATGCCTTCCTTGTTTATTTAATTTATCATCATGACTACCATTTCTGTTCTTATACTAATGATAGTATTCTATTTTTTTAATAGCTGAAAAGCAGCCAAATGCTTGGTGGGGTACCTGTGTGAATGAGAGAGAGAGAGAGAGAGAGAGAGAGAGAGTGAACATATGAGTAATCACATTTTCTGACTACATATTATTTATTCACTTATCAGCTTACAGGAACAAGTATTTTTTTTTCTTTTGGCCTTTGCAAATAGTGATCCAGTAAATAGAGGAGTATAGCTTTTTTTTTTTTACATATTGATCTCAAATTTTGTGGCTAAATGTCCACTAATGGATTCCCAAATCACATGGTAATTTTATTTCTCATTCTTTTACTTTCTACATGAATACATTATGCTTAATAGTATGTTTCTTCTCCCTTCTCCCCAATTCAGCTCCCCTCATTACTCATCCAACATGTCCTCCTCCCAACTTCATATTGTCCTCTCCCCGTCCTCCTTCCCCCCCTTCTCTCTCTCTCTCTGTGTGTGTGTGTGTGTGTGATCCAACCTACATTTTTATTTTTTGCAATTAGTAAGTTTGTGAGGCACTTTGGTTTACCGAAAATTGTAGAGGAAAATCCACCAATGTCTCATATATTTGTCCAGACCCACACTTACACATTTATAATAGATGATATTAATAGGATATATGGGATGCAACTAATTATTTAATGTTTAGGGACTATGTCCAGATTATTTGCATCTGTACCAACTCTGGGTTGAGATGTTTGTAGCTTTGGTGATAGCAATATAGCATGTATCCATGATTACAGTATCACAGGAATGTTTTCACCCTCCAGAGAAAGCTAGGACCTTCATTCATTAATCCATCTCTTGCCCCACATCTACAAACTTCTTTCAATTGCATTTATTCTTTTTCCAAGTCTTTTTATTTTTTCCCCTTTCTACAACCACACATGATTTTTATTGAAATAGATTACAAGCATTTTAGAATTTTTCAATTAAAATTTGCTCTTTAGATACCTTGGTGTTTTGTGGCCTGATAAATCATTTGTTGTTATCACTGAATAATATTCCAGTGAAAGTGTGTGCCATTGTCTGAATACGACTATGCCAGTAAAAGACATCATGGTGGTTCTACAATTTAGTAATTATAAATAATTCCGTTCTAAATGTTTGTCTGCAGATTTTGAGTTTTAGATTTAACTAGAAAATACCTGGAAGGGTGGCTGTCAGGGTGTGTGTTAAATATATTTTTAATTGTTTATTAAACTGCCAAGCTGCTTCCTTAAGTGGCAGTTCAAATTTGCATTCCAATCAGAAGAAGATTCATGCTGTTTTACATGCTTGCATTTGGTTTGGTCAGTGTGTGGGATATTAGTCACCTAACGGTTATATAGAAGTATCTGAGATTGTTTTTTAAAAATGTTCCTAACATGTAGGATACTATGTATTTTTTTACATGCTATTTGACTGTTTACATATGTTCTAGGATGAAATGCATAAGATAATTTCCCCAATTAATAATTAGATGTTTTATTGCTGTTAGGTTTTAAGACTTGGTAGCATATTTTAGTTTTTAGCCCTTAATCACACATGTGTTTTCAAGGAACTTCTTTTTGCCTTACTTCTAGTGCTTTCATGCTTTTAAGACTGCTTATCACATGTTAAATGTCTAATTTTAGTGGTTTCCTTTACCAGTTGCCTCTGCAGTGGATTTTGTTTTTTCCCTTACCTATAAATCTACTGTCAAACTGATGTTATTTATGTTGTAGATTTAAAAAACTATTTCCTCTTTCATATTTAGGTATATGATCCAAAGTGATAGTATCTAGATTTGTTGTTTTTGAGTGTGGATGGCCAGTTGAGAGCATTTGCTGAATAGATCCATTTCCCCTTGCAAAACTTTGCTTGTACTTGTGGATGCATTTACTTCAGTTCTTTCTTCTGTTCTTTTTATATTTTTGGTTTCTATTCTTTCAGAAACTTATCTTTCATTTTTCTATTCTTTCAGATCATGCTAGCTGTCAAGAGAACAGTTTCATAGTAAATCCTTCTGGTAAGTGCCCGTTTTCTGCCTAATTTTCAAAATTGTGCTGTGTATTTTAGTCGTATGTTACTCTTACAAACTTCCAGGGGTGTCCAAACTTTTCACTGTGATGTTAGCTACTCTTATGGCCATACTGTGATGAATGTGATCTGTAGGTCACAGGTTGGGCACGCTTGCTGATGTCTGTCTTAACAGCCACAGATTAACATGCTGATATATTGATTGCCATAGTTCCCAACCTAGAAACAGCTGACCATTTTTTAAAACACTGTTTCCTACCCATTTCTAGCCTTCTTTTCTCTCAATTTTTGATTTCTTTGATTTCGCTAATGCAATGTTCTCCTTTTTCAGTGATACTGTAACTACTGCAATATTCACAATGCCTGCTCTGTTGTTGTCTGAAACCTGGTCACCTCCCTAGCCTCACTTTCTGAAGGTCACATCTTATGATTTAATATCCAGCAGTACAGGAGATTTAAACCTTATGTAAGACACCATTAGAAAACATTCTTACATGTTCTGGCAATTACATTTCTCTTCACTCTCTATTTACATGTTTTAGATTTTGATCATAACATTATTGTAACATTTCTATCCTCCCTTTCTTCTTTCCAATCCCTCAGACTCACAGCTTCTGTTGTCAGTAATTGTCATATGCATATATATATGTGTATGCATACACACATAGACATTCTTAAATATAACCTGCTAAGTCCATATAGTGCTACTTCTATCTATGCATTCAGGGTGGAATGAACCAGTTGGTTTGATCTTCTCTGGGGAAGATAGCATCCCATGATCCCAGTTGTCACCATTATATTTAGCATGCCCTTCTTCATCTCATGTTTGGTCAGTCATATTGGTGAGACTTCATGGCGATTGCTACTGACATAACTAGTAAACAAGATCTCACAGCAAACTCCCTGATTGTCTAGCTTTTAACTATATGTCAGGGTAAAGACTTATTAACTCTGAAAGATTACTTGCCCCTCTTCTGGAGAAAAATATTTATTCTCTATTTTAAAATAGACAGTTCTGACTAGAATGATGCCTCAGCAGGTAAACTTACTTGCAAACAAGTCTGAAACTTTATTTCAGCCTCACATGTTTGAAAGAGAAAAATGATTCAGGCAAGTTATCCTCTGACTTCCAAATGTGCAGCATGGCATTAGTGGATATAGATGAACACACAAATAAATCAATTTTATATGTTTTTAAAGGAGAGTTCTTAGGCATAGAAACACAATAACAAAGTGTCATCCTTCAACAGAGCAACATATATCAAATTTAAATTAGCATAACTCATGGGAGATGTCATTCTGTAAATATGTTTCTCATACTGGTTAATGAATAAAGCACTGTTGGCCAATAGGAAAACAGGATAGGCGGGACTAGGGGACAAGGAGGAGAGAGGAAATAGTAAGGAGGAGTCAGCATGGAGAGACTGGGGAGACTAGACAACGCCCCATTCACCGGTAAGATGAAACCACGTGGAAATACTTAGATTAACAGAAATGGGTTAATACTTAAGACAGAGCTAGCTGATAAGAAACTAGTACCTGGCCAACAACATTATATCAAACACAGTATCTCGGTGTATTATTTGTGGCTGGCGCGGCGGGGGGAAAAAACTACTCGTACACATAACTATCAATTCTGTTATTTCTTTTTGCAAATACTTAGATGTCAATATGCTTGCAGCCCTTCAGTATAATGAAAAGAGCCATTTATAAACCCATAGATTATTATTTTCTTTAATTGTTACTTCCTTAAAACAAATTTTAAAAGTAATTTACCTCAATTTCTTCAATGTAACAAGTCCTCATCAAGTCCTCATAGATCAATATTTTATCAGTTTTTTTTTTTTTATAAATCATACTTTCCCAAACTGCTTATTTGAACTTTCCATCTCTGTGGATCAGTGGACAGTAAGTTGAAACCCAAGAATAGTCCATTAATCTAACTTAGTTTCACTAAAGAAGTATGGACCTAAGTATTAACATATTTCCCAAAGAATACCTTGACTACTTTTTAGCATTGCTTTTAGTTAGCGCAACTTACTTATTTTTCCTATATCCACAAAACAAATACATGTAACTTTTGATCTATGACAGTTTGTCCTCTCACTTTTCTTGATGATAAGAAAAGTGTGCCTGCTCTTTTTTTTTGTTTGTTTGTTTGTTTGTTTGTTTTTGTTTTTTTGTTTTGTTTTTCACTTGTTTTTACTTTTCACTTTTGGAGACAAGGGTTCCTGAAGTTTAAGCTGGCCCCATTTCCTCATGGGGCTCCCAATTTCTAGTGCTAGGATTACCACCGTACCTGGCAATGGCAGTGAGCTATGAGCACGCTCCAATATTTGATTGTTTTATATTTATCTATATGTCTGTCTGTCTATCTAACCATTTATCTTCTATCTATCAATTTTTTTCATACGTTCTCTATATGGAAATAATCTTGGAAATCTTTGTTTATAATGATTTTGTGTGGGAAGCAAATTGGGTTAAAATATATTCCTAATATTACACACACACACACACACACACACACACACACACACACACACACACACATATATATATATATATATATATATTCTATCTCATTGTTGTAAACTTAGTGACAGTTAAATCTGGCTAGGACATCTTGTCATTAAATCCTGATTCCTCTATTATAAATTCTTTAATGTCTTACACTGAGCTGCCCCCAATTCATAATAAGTTAGAGTGACATGTTGTTGTAGTTCATGTAGGAGTTATTAAAGATCCTCCTCGATAGAGTGACATGTTCTTGTAGTTTATGTAGGAGGTATTAAAGATCCTCCTTGGTGACTAAAGGTGAGAAAGTGAGGAAGAAAAGCTAGAACAACAGTCATTATTGAAAATTTGTCTATAGCACATTTTGGGTAAATTGCAAGACATTTTGCTTTAAATGCTGTTGTCTTTGCAAATTGTTCCTAATTACCTTGTCACAATTGTCCATGGTAGATACATACTATCACAGATGACAGTTTTGAGCAACATCTACTGATTATGATAAGCAATTTTGAAGTCTTAAATAATATATAGCACTGTGACTACAATTCAAATACTTGTGAGTGTTTGCAATCTCTTTTGACAGTCTGCAAACACAAAGGAGAAAGGGAGTGGACACACAATCTATTGACTTTAAGACCTAGGAGCATAATGTCTGAAATGCAGAGTCATTCTATCTTTAACCAATGATGGAGCCTTTTGTAAGCTTTCTGGAAAGTATTTATTGTCTTGTGTTACTTTCTATCTCCTACCTGAGATTTATCTAAGAATCACACACATAATATCCCAATGTATTTTTCTTTTGTCACCTCTATGTGAGTCTGCCTTCATGATAATGTGGGCTTCCTGGCAGATTACTTCTGCTGTTTCAGTATCTTCCAAATGCAGATCTCCCACTGGCTTGAGCATTTGGAAGCTTTCTCTTGGTTGAACCTGCAGAGCACCAAAGACAACTTCTATTCTCAGGTTAGCAAAGGCAACTGTTAGTAACTTGGAACTTCTGTGGTTGGCAGCTAATAAAAGGCATGAAGCTGACCTCTACCTTCTCTTTAAAAATGTCTATGTATCAGAATGTAGTCTTCTGTGAGACCTTTGAATACATTTCCTTGTAAGGAAAAATTCCTATTGCATTTCAAGACTAATAAGGAAATACATAATTGATCAACACATAAGCTTACACATCCATAAATTAAAATTTTAACATGCAAAGGGTAGATTTATTTTGAAGTTGACATAATCCTCTCCTGCAATTCATAGCAAAGGTATCTGTCTAGATCCAGGTCCACTCCCTACTGCATTAATTAACCAGGGAGAAAGAGTCTCAGATGAAACTTTTATGTCAGCAAGGAATCAGAGATTCATCACAGTGTGCAGCTTGACTTCATGTTGACAGATGGGGAGCCTGTGATCTTTTGTACCATTAACTTGAAAACTTGAAAGTAACATCAGCCTGGGGTAGCAGCAGCCAAGCATTTAAAGTTACATATCAGAATCATTGTCATTTGAAAAACTCATTTTAAAAAGATTTTCCTCAATCCTCTCTCTGGTTCTACCATATGATAGACCTGACTTCTTACTTGAACATTTTTTTTTTTTTTATTTAGGGGAAATTGTCACCTTCCCTGGGACATTTTGACTTTTCTTCTTCAGATTTTAGCCTTTCACTTTTTAGCAAAAGTGGTGAGGACTGGTTACTTTTGGAATCACATTAACTTATATGCCTTCATACTAAAATATAAAGAAATTCTGATAGTTAACAGCCCAAATTAGTCCTTACTATGACACAGTTATTGCTTATGTTTTGTCTCTTAGGACTCTGTAGGGAATCAACATAAATGTACTAGATAAAAGCACTTGCCTTGAAGCATTTGCATCTACTCCAGGAAATACAAAATATTATCTGTTTGGTTTGCTTCCTCAGTTGATCTTAATAAAAATGACTCCCGAGGGTGCCAAGACAGTCACACATGGTGAACTCCTTGTGTTTTCTCTTACGATGTTTATTTAATGTTCGATTTCATTGATGAAGCCATGTCTCCCTTTCTGCCTTCTCCCCTCTCCAAAGTTTTTCTCCAGCTGCTTCTTGTTGAAGGTTTTGTTCTCTTTGCAACAGGAGGGAATATCCACCCTCTCCTCTCCTCTTCTGTCTTCCCTTCACCTTCTCTTCCCTCCCATCCTCTCTTTCTCCCCCCCTCCCTTCCTCTATCTCTCTCTCCCTCCCTCTTTCTTGGCAAATGAAGCATATTGAATACATTAGCTAGTGATTACTTACAAAGCACATATTTTAAAATAAAACATCTCATTAAACATCCACAGTGTGACTCTCTACCTGGTGGTAGGGGTGAAAACAATAAACTCAGGTGAAGTATATAAACGAAAATGCCAAGGTTAGCAAAATCTTCTGCAATATTAAATTGTATTCAGCCACCAGTAAACACACAGAGAGAGAAAGAGACAGACAGAGAGAAAGAGAAAGAGAGAGAGAGAGAGAGAGAGAGAGAGAGAGAGAGAGAGAGAGGGAGGGAGGGAGGGAGGGAGAGGAGAATTTTGCAGGAAAGATAGCATGTAGCTCAGCACCACTACGAAGAGCTTAAGTACTAAGAAATGGTAAGTGCGACCGGAGTAAGCAATGCTACTAAAATTCTCAATGGCTTTTGCAAACATCCCTAGTGCCATTTATCCCTCTTGTTTCATTCCCCCTGTGATATCTGCCGCCCCATTCTTCCAATTAACTCTCTTCATGCCAACCGTGTCCAATTATTTCCCTCTCGAGTGCTCCCAGAAAGCTGATCAAATGGAGAGACCAGCTGACTTTTGGTTGTCTGCCCAAATTAATGTACTGACAACACAACTTTTATAGGAGCCTGTGAGAGATAGACTTTTCAAAAAAAAAAAAAAAAAAAAAAAAAAAAAAAAGACAAACTATAGGGGTGTGAGTAGTTAAGTGGAGCGAAGTTGAGAGTGAATATGATCAAGATACATTGTAGAAAATTCTCTAAGAAATACTAAAAACATTACAATCCATTATTTTAAGAAGAGTGACCTGGGGAAATTTCTGTGGTTATTTTTGCTTCTTAATAAAGCTTCTGGGCTAGAATAGACTGCTTTTCCACATGTGTTTATGGTAACCTCTTTATACCAGCCAGCTCAATATTCAAACTTTAGTTTATTTCATGTGTCTGTAACGCAGATTTCTATCTGAGGCTGAAGTTTTCTGGTTCTCTAAATGGATGAGGTGAATATCTCTTTGTCGTGGATGACAGCAATATCCTTTGAGAAACTAAATGCATAGAGAGTAGCAAACACCCTTGTCATTCCCTATTTGTTAGAAAATGATGCTTACTTAAAGCCTCTATCCAGTTTTGCGTACTCTGAACTTTAGTGGAATTCCTGAATTTAGAGTAGGTTTTCCATTGCGATCACTAAACTTTATCTTGCTTACCCCAGTTCTCGTTACACTTTGTTTGGTCATGAACCTGTCCCTTTCAAAACGCTTTGGTACTGTAAAATATTGGAAGTGAAGAAGCTTAGAGAACTTCACAAATTGCTTTAAAATATTTGGACTATTTCCAAATGTCCATACACGGGTCTTTTATACACATGGCGGAGTCACCCTGTGCTTAATGGCTGTCTTGTTTAATATTACCTTGATACATTTCCAATCTGAATATCATGAGAAATGCATAGGACTCTCATTAAAATATACTTTGAAAGGATGGCATAGCTTTAGGACAAAGCCTAAATGGATTTCTGAAGTGTCTCTTCTAGGATAGCTTATTTATTTTTAGAATAACACAGTTTTGTGATTACCCTGACTTTAGAAACAATATGATCTAAATATATTGGGGGTATGAATGGGTTACTGTTTTATAATTGAAATTCAAACAGACCTGTAACATATCAGAAGATTGAGATGAATGAAGTCTCTGACTTAAAAACAAAAAGTCCAGGTTCAGGCAGAGTCATAATAGATTACTACAAGACTTATAACAAAGAACCACAGCAAAAAATTTTCAAATTGTATTTAAAATTCGAAGTAAAAGGAGCATTCCCTCTATTTTCCTTTGAAGCCAGTATTACTCTAATACCAATGCCAGGTAAAAACACTACAACTACAACAAAGCTACAGGCCAATCAGTTATCATTTAATCCCTTATTAACATAAATGTAAAACTTCTCAAATAAATACTTCCCAGGTGAACATGGGTACATGTCAGAAAGATCATCTCTCTGGATTGACCTTCATGGTTGTAGCTTCTCTAACATTTCTAAGACTTACTCTCAGAATAAACTTCCTTTTCCTCTACATTTCCAGTCTTTCTGCTGGCTCTTCCACTATGATCGCCAGAGGCTTAGATGCAGGAATTATGCTGTAGATGCATCAGATGGAGTTGGTATTGGGCAGTCAGTCCTGAAACCGTATGCATACAAGTAACACTATACAGGTTGAGCAGTTGTTGGTACATATGTGCGTTTGTGTTTGTGCATGCACGTGCATGTCTGCGGTGTTTGTGTGTGTGTGTGTGTGTGTGTGTGTGTGTGTATACACAATTAAGGAAACAGAATCCATGAATTTGAAATAGAGCAAGGAGGGTTATATGTGAAAGATTTGATGGTGGAATGGGAAGGGGGAATGGAATAATTAGATATGAATATTAAAACTGAAAAAAATTTAAAGTATCGTCTACTACCATCAGATTGACTTCATCCAAGAAATACAAAGATGATTCAACATATGTAACCTGATAAATGTAATGAATTATATAAAAGGTTTTAAAGACAAAAACAGCATGTTCATATCAACAGATATAGAAAGGTCTCTGAGAAAATTATACATGCCTCTATGATAAAAATCATAGAGATTAAGTTGGGGAGAGAACATACCTCAACATGGTAAGAGTTTTATATGACAAGCAGCCAACATCATCTATAATGGAGGAATTCTCAAAGCAAACTCATTAAAATCAGGAATAAAGTGGAGTTGTCAACTCTCTTCATTTTTAATATTGTGTTTTAAGCTTTGGATATCACAGAAATAAAAAGAAATTTAAATAGTTGTGGAGACTGAGACTCTAGTTAAAGAAATAAAACAAGAGGAGGAATTATAGAGATACAAATAAGAAGTTAAAATTTCCTGTTTTCAGATGATTAGTGTCATAAATGACAGAAGCCAAAAATTTCACTAGACAATTTTAGACATCATCACTATGTTCATCAAAAGTACCAATATACAAACTTGATGTATGTAAAGCAGTAGCCTTTCTATATACTAATGACAAACACATGCTAAGACCAAGGTAATATAAAAATAACCACTCACCATATCCTTAAAAAAGTATGTAGGAATGAAGCTTAAATATGGTTCATTTGTAATTAGTTAATTATGGATACTTGCAAAGCATAACTGAGAATATTAATTTTTTAAAATTTCAAGTACTCAAATATTATTAATAATGTTGGTTACAATGATATGCTGTTACATTTGTCCAAAATTATACAGTAAAATGATCAATTTTAGTACCACAAAATTTGTGATTTTGAAACTAATTACAAATTTTGAAATATTTTTTCTATATTCAAATCAGATATACTGAATATCTCTCCTTAGATTTCTCCCATTTGTCTCAAAATTTGATATTTTATATTATTAGAATTGGACAAGAATCTTTTGCATGTGTCCACTCAGTTTGGAATTTTGTCAATGTTCCTTTTAAGTAGCTGGATTTTGTTTATTGATATGGTTGCCTTGAGGAACATAACTAATCTTGGGCTGATAAACTCAAGGAAGAAATGATATAAACAGGACCAGTTGATATTCTGCAAAGGATCTAGTAGTAGCTTCTGTTTGTGCAAGTCATAAATTGTGAGCTCAACAGAACCACTGTAGACTAACTCCAGACAAATCAATTATGAAGATTAGAAGTCATTAGATAGATTTGCTGCATGAGCTCTGGTTTTCCTCCCCCAGAAAAAGATGTCATGGAACACACAGAAATTGAGGAACTATTTATAAGAAGTCATTACAGTGATTCATAGTTATAATGATGTTGTTCAGGTGAATTGTGAAGTGACTGTGGCTAATTTAACATTATTATTTAGAATAACATAAAATCAAGAGTTGGCATTTTTAAGAAAACTAAAGGAACAAAAATGTTCCTGTATATTTGCTCTAAAAAATTCAAATATCCTGAAAGAAGCTTTGGATGTAGAAATCCCATAAAGAGAATGACTTTAAAAGGACATTAGCCTATGAACTTTATATAGGCTCTATACTTCTCAATATAGTTTTTAACCTCAGATTAATAAAAAATAACAGAAAAGAATACACATACTCTAGCAATAGAAAGCAGGTTTCTGGAGGTTAAGTATATTTTCTATTCTTAGGTAGTAATATTATTTTGTTGAGTATTTGTTTCAGATCACAGAATTATCATATACACACTCATTTCAGTAATGTACTTTTCTCACTGCTAAGGTGAGAAACATTAAGAAGAAGGTCAGTAGGGTGGACATTACAGTAGTAATAGAAGGAATCATAGTATTTATTGATAAATATCAGTATTTCCAGATTATTTTTCCAATGAAAAGTTACTGAAAAACAAGCTTACTTAATCTTGCTAATCAACAAGAAATAGCAAAAGGGATAAAGCCCAAGGACCGATCACCAAGCCATGAAGGTCTTGAAAGTTCTAAGTTGTTACACAGTATGATCTGTTTTAATAAAATCCTGTGTTTGGTTTGTCCTTTATTACATCGATTTTATTTATGCTTTTCATGAAGATCTAATACGGTTGTGCTATGATGAATGTACTACATGATGAGGGATTTTATAGAAAAACAATTTATTTTCTTTCTGGAATCTAGACTTCCAAATCCTAGGCACTCGTGAGCTTGACTGTTTTGTGAGGACTGTGCTTGGCTTCCAAGAATATACTTTGAAATGGCATAAACTGGAGGGAGAACACTCAGTGTTTTACATGGCAGAACATGAATGACTATACGAGGCTTCTTTTACAAGGGCCTTGAAAAAAGAGACTTGATCATGACATAATCATTCTTCAAATGGGCATCATCTGATTCTATAAATATGGCACCTTGTAGATTGTGAAGGACATACTTTCAACTCATAGCAATGTCCAAGAATTCTTAAGTGAATGAATAAATGAAGAAATACCTTGTAAATATCCTCCCGAAATTTATTTGAATTTGTTCCTGGATTTTTAAACAGTTTTTGTTTTTGTTTAAATACAGAAGATTATAGTGTTAATATGATTATATATATTTTCATATATAAAATGCACATATATGTATGTAGATATGTGTGTATGAAAAGCAATAATTTGAAACAAACTAAAAATGAAAATTTAAATTAGAAAAATGAGTTTTATTGAAGTAGATAAGTTAAAACATACACACAGTTAACTTTCTAAGGAGCTAAAAGTCTCAGAAACCACATTTATTGTTGGTGATAGTCAGATTATGAAATGTCCCCATACGCTCTTGCTTCCTCCAATAAGTTGTCTTATGGTGGCTCTATTTTGAAAGGATTTCCAGATAGTTTTCCTCAGTTGGAGAAAGAAGGTCAATGGAGATGTGCTCCTGTGAGCTCTATATTCTCCTTATCTCCCCTTAGCCACATGAACATAAAGACACTCCTTTATTACAAGCTCTTGCCTCCACCTGAACTGCCTAAAACTCTGAGGAAAACACTCCAAGATGCTATAAGTCACCTCAAATTATGGTGTTTAATCTTGGTTGTCAACTTCACTGGATCTGATGCCACCTAAATTTCCAGTCTCTAGATGGATCTGGGAAGATAGTTCCTATTGTAGAGTGGGAGGCACCTGCTATTAATGGCACAGATATAAGAGAGCCAGAGGAAAGGGATTTTTCTGTTTGCAAGCTCATCTGTGCCAGTGTCTTGTGAGTTAATCGCCTTTGAGGATATTGCTGCTGCCACTATACTTCATCTAGTGAATTTATGCTATGGTATTATACCACACAAAATAATAACTGCAAAGGGAGTGTTTTCCAAGTTTCCCTCCACAGTTTCACACTCCAGTAACTCAGTGGTCAATATCTATAGCCATTTTTAAACCAGTTAATAGAATTAAACTATTGTCATCTTTCATAGATGACGCGAATAAAGCATTTCAACAAGTAACAACAAAATCAGTTTCAGTACGACTAAAGTGTTGTTTTTTTTTTTTAAAAAAATACAAATAAAGTACATTATATTTATTTGTCATTTTATATACATATAATTGTATTTGCACAAGAATTCTTTCCTGGAACTCAGGGACTGAAATAAATGGAACCTTTTAAAAAGATGCTTCTTTCTCATACAAATATAATCAAATTAACATACAAGTTCTAATGACCAACGGATATGACTTTTCCTAGCCTATGGGGGAGGCACACATGAGTGGAAGGTGAAAATAAACACGCCCTATCTATCTTACTGTCTTGCATAGCTCTCATTTATGCTTTAGGAAATTTTATAGCTTATCAGTTAGCTGAAATTTTAATATGGGCCATGTTTCTAAATACACTTTGGTAATTTCCTACAAGTCCACAGATGAAATTTCTACATAAAAGCACAAGCCAACTAAAGCATCATTTTCTGTCTACACAGATCTCAGATTTCCTAGTAAAGGAACAGATAATTGCACCTCCTTCCTTCTCTTTTTTATCCTCCCTCCCCCCTTAAACATTATAATAATTAGTTGTAGGGTTCGTGCATGTTTCAAGATAAAGTAAAACCTCAAACTAAACCACTGTGGAGCATTACAGTAATGGGCAAAGGGGTGTAATATATAGATCAGGGACACACAATGTGCTCAGAGTGCTTGTGTTCCTGATAGCTTAGAATATTTCTTAATTCTCCCAGTCTGCACAAACTAATTCTCTTTCTGACGGGTGTTCCTCATCAACATCAGCCAGTTCTTCCTAATGGCTGTCTTAGTGACACAAGTGAAATAGTAAATGTGAGGGTATGTTAGAACTGGGTTCTGTGAGACTCTGCATTATAGTAATTGCCTGGTTGGCATTCCTTTGGGTTGCTCCTTCAGTGAATTTCCATAGAGTTACTGTGGACATATACTTGCTTACTTTCTTACAGTGGTGTATTTTAAATTTAAACTAATTGATTTGGCTTCTTAGCACCTCTCTGATCAGATTTTAATTTCTCAAGAAAATGCATCTAAAATTTGGCATCTCCAAAGCATAAACTTACACATCAGTGTTCACAGACCTCAATCTCTCTCACAGTATTTTGTGATTCCTACAGAAACACCTTTACTGTTGGGGGAGGGGTTTTGGATCTATCTTCTGGGAACACAAAAACTATTTTGGGGGCTTATAAGGAATTAAATGATGGCTGTAATAAGCTGTCCCTTATTATCACATATCAAAGTAGAATTCATATTCTAAAATATAAAAACGTGTCTCTTGTGACATAGTGCCAGAAACATGGACGATATTTTGAGGGAGTGAGGCAAAGAAATTATAAAGGACATTCCAGATAGAAAGCCTCAGGGTAATGTAGCTGACCACTCATCATTTTTCATCTGGGAGAGTTCTGCATGGGGGCCTGATGTCCTGGTACAATTATTAATAATACCCACTTTAACTCAGAAGTGCCTTGGTTTGTACAATAAATTATGTAGCCACGCTACCTAAGGGCAGGGACACAGAGTTTTGTACCAACATAGCGTATTTGGGGCAATGTAACCATTTATCACAGCTGGAATTTAGGATATGAAATAAGAGTTGTGAAATACCAGAGAACCTAAGAGTAAGGTGGGACATACCTTTCTTCTCAGGCCAGCAGGTACTGCTTTTCATTTTTAAGATGATGGGATGTCACTGAAAGCTTTAAGTGACAGATACAGTATACTTCAATTATGTTCTGGAAACTTTCTCTACGATTTTTCTCTTACGGTGTAAGATCAGAACGAGGGACAAAACAATGTCCATGCAACTTATGTTTATCAAGTCCCTACTGTCCATAGGCAATACTTAGAGTACTTGGTGAATGGATTATGCAAGAGGCTTATCTAGATGGTAAGGTAAGTCTTAGTAACAAGAAACATGGATAAGAAAATGCAAAGCAGTGCAAGAGAGATAAGGGTCTGGAAGCTATTTGCATTGGTCTGGGAGAAAAGGCAACAATATGAGATATGAGGATATAAATAAAGGTAGACACTCAGATATCTGATGGAGAAAATACCTGGTTAAAAACCACACTTGAGAATTTAGCTATGGTTGGGAATTTAATGGAAATCTGAAGTTACTGATGTGATTAGTGAAGGAATGGATTCTATAGAGAATAATGGCGCAGAATACCAGGTGACACAAGAAGATTTGCTAAGATTAGTAATGAGCTAAGTCTTCAGGAGTAGCTCCAGGTTGTCTTGGAAGACAAACTGTTCAGGGTGAAGAGTATGAAGACCAGCTGTGCTCTTAACACAGACATTCAGGAAAGGGATACTCTCCGGGGGTAGGATATGCCAATGCAACAGAGTCATAGGGTGTGTTTCTGTAGCATGACTAGTCAAATAAAAAAAATAAAAAGAAGTGAAAGAAATAATTTTCAATGCAATATTTTACAGTGGATATAAAATGAATTTTAAACAGACATGGAGTATAGGTTCCTGATAAGATATCAAAAATAAAGCAAGAAGCTACTAGAATCTAAACTATATCACTCTTTGCACAAGATACACCAAATATATGAATATTACTAAAATATTTGTACTTGAATCTATTTAAAAGTATTATCTTTCAAACTTGAAAACAATAAGCTGAACATTCAGTAACATTAAAAAATACTTTATCAATAATATCAAGATAAAAATGAAGGTGGTAAACTAACAATTTTTATTCAACACAAATCATTATTAAAACATACTCTCCAATAGCAAAAACATTCATATTTTGATGGCAAAATTATATGTGGCAGAAAATAGAGGAAGTATAAACAAAATATTCTCCAAACTGGCAGAAGAATTTGGATATGAGAAAAGTAACTTGAAATGTATTATTAGTCACAAGTTATCAAGTTAGTAAATCCCAACTGATAGGCAACAGTGAAATCCTAGTTGGTTTCAAAATTTGTTTTTTTTTTTTTTTTTAATTTTATGTGCATTGGTGTCAGATCCCCTGGAACTGAAGTTAGACATTTGTAAGCTCCCATGTGGGTGCTGGGAACTGAAACCCAGTCCTCTTGAGGAGTAGTTAGTGCTCATAACCACTGAGCGATCTCTCCAGAGCCCTTTTCCAGCTTTTTTTAACTTGGGTTCCTATGATCAACTTCCAAACTGACTGCTGAAGTCCCCACCATTTTGTCAATGTGTTTCTCTATTTTGAAAAAGTCTTTTGGATATAACTTGAAGAAACTCTTTGAGATCTGTCTTATCTATCTTCCTCAATTCTACAGTCATGTAAATTATAGATAAAAGACTTTTTAAAATCCTTCTTGATGTCAAATACTTGCTTATAGGAAATACCAATGTATGATAGCCTTGTATAAATATTTAACTTGAAGTGATGTGTTTTGTTTTGCTTTGTTTTTGCTTTGTAAAATACCACAGAAACTTTATTTAAAACAAAAATTATATTATGGCTTAGAAGTATACTATCAAGACTGACAGCAGGTCACATGAGTGTAAGAATATGGAAAGACCTTAAGAATATGGAAAGACCTTGTAAAGGCCTTTAATTCTTATTTTATTTTCAGATTTTCAAGCCATTATCTTATCAGTTCCTAATTTTCATCCATCCTGCTTCATGATCAGCAGGGATAACTCTAGACTGCTGGTTACCAATGTCTACTGGCCGCTGTTTTGTTGTGCCATAGATACATATATTTCAGGAGTTATTCTTAGAATCTACATTCTTGACTCATTTAGCAGCAGACACTAGGTTTGCAATATAAAGGCTCTCTCTTAAGATTTGTAAGGCTACCCCTGAGAAGAATCAAAGGTGCTTCTACTACCACAGTACTAGGACTGTGCATTTTAGCAGGAGACAGATAGGAAGCCTTGATACTGTCTCCTGGATGCTCACCTGTAAATTAGATCTGGAGAGTTTAAGCATGTGGGAGATTTACATTTGTGCTGTTCTTACTCTTTAGTCCCAGCATTGTCAAATGTTTGTTACTCTTTTACCCAACATTCAGTTGACTTAACTTTTCAGCCAACCATTGCCTAGTTGGCTAAATTCAGTTCTTACCACTCTCTAAACATGGCCTCATGTTTCCCCGGCAGTTGTTGAATTTACTTTATCCTGTGATGATCTTGAACTTCCAAACTGTCTACCTCCACTTTTAGAGTACGGGGATTGTGGTCCTGTACCATCATATTCTTTGTAGGATAGAAACCAGGGCTTGTTCATACTAGACAAGCACCTGCCCATTGCTTCCTATCCCTAGCCTATCTATTTTAAATTCTGTCTATAATTTACTATCTTAAAAAATCCTTATTGGCAGTAAAGTCATTTTTAAATATGAAGATTCAGATTTTATATTCCATATTTTAGTTGAAGAAATCAGCTTACTTGTGCAAGATTTTAATCTCAATACTTAGTTTCCATAATGGTTAATTTCAACTCCCAGGGTCTTTTGTAACAGGTGACAGCAAATGATTGCCTATAGAATTAATATGGATATGCTTGTTCATATATGCATAATCTATGGCTGTATTGCACTTGCAATGGTTGAGTTATATAATTGTAGCAGAAACTATATAGCCTTCTAAATGAAAATATTTGTTTTCTGGCTTAATAGAAAAAAGTACATTTAATAGAAATTTCCTTGTTTGATATCAATTAATTTGTTAATATATAATATTTATATTGTACTGTTAACAATACTATGTAACACTGTTATTGTTTCACACACTCCTTTTTGTGTCTTACTTCTTCATGTATATAAACATAAAGACATTTTCAAGTGGCCAAAATGATCTGGAGAGATGGCTCAGGTTAAGAGCATTAGCTGTTCTTCTAGGGGTCCTCAGTTCAATTCCCAGCAACTCCATGGTGGCTCACAACCATCTATTATGAGATCTGGTGCCCTCTTCTGGCGTGCAGGTAGATATGCAGGTAGAACACTGTATATGTGATAAAAATACATAAATTTTTTTAAAAAAAAATTTTTCATTTGTTTCTTACAAGCTATGCATAACCATTTCCTCTTTCCAGCAATTCCTGACAACAATCTTTACACTTGGTTATTTTAGATTCCAGATACCTTGTATAAGTGGACTAATACAGTATTTGATTTCCTCCTGTGATTGGTATATTTCACTTAGTGCAATATCTTCAAGATTCATCTTCAGTGTTGCTTATTATAGTTCTTTCTTTTGAAATTCTGAATGATATTTCTTTATCCATCTCTCTATAGAATTAGCTGTTCTTACATCTTAGCACTGGGATCCCTAATCATAACATGCAGGGTTCTAACTTACCCTCAGCTTAACAAACACTTTTATTTTGACAATGGCCATGGTAGCAGATATGGGTAATCTTGACATATTATTCTGGTGACCAGTAATGTTGAGCACTTGTCAGTTAGTAGAAATTTGGAGAAATCCTTCTTCAGGTTCTTAGCCCTTTTTAAAATTAAGTTATTAGGAATTTTTATGTATGAATTATAGGAAACCATATTAAAGATTATTCATTCTGTTAAAAGGCATAACGTTTATCAATATTTCCCAATCTAAGGCAATATTTACACTCTGCTGCTTGTTCCCTTTTATATGCACAGGCTTCTCAATGAAAAATAATCTTTATAAAACAATGTGCGGGTCTGTTCTTCTGTGTGTAGGTATACACACTTGTGTGCAGAGGTCCACTGAATCTAAACAAGGTCAGATACACTGGGGCTGGAGATACAGCCTGGTTAAGCAGCCTGATAAGGATGATAAGAATGAACGTGGGTCCTCTGCAAGGGCAGCAGGCACTATTACCGGCCATCTCTCCAGCCCTGGAAAACTCCATTTTGATTCACTTTCGTTTGTTTGTTTGTTTGTTTGTTTGTTTGCCTACACTTTGGGTTTCATAGTCATGAAGCATTTGTGCAGAATGAAGTCATTAATCTATCCCCATTTTTCCTGCTGGAGTATCAAAGTTTGAAGTCCTATGTCTTCATTGGTTTTAGTTGTTTTCCATAAGTGTACAATTTCAATGTCTTGCATGTGAACGCCCACTTTTTCTGCCATTATTTGTCCAGGATACTCTATACTTCCTTCCTGCATTCTTTGTGCTCCTAGGAAATATCTGTTAATAGCTTATACATATATTTGTCTGTTTAATACACTCTATTCTATTGGTTTCTTTGTCTCAAATTATCTTTAAGAAGAAAAAAACACTGGATTCATCACAGTTTTATATTGTCAAACATACTAAAACTCTACAATAATCAAACAACATGTTATTTACAAAAAGATAGAAATAAATCACCATAGCTCACATGTGAAAAGTTTGGTAATAGTAAAAGAAACTTACCTTGAATGCCAAGGAAATTTAAAGTAGTACTTACTACAAATGAGAAAGCCAGATATGTTGGTGCACAGCTATAATTCTTGAATTCTGGGAGCTGAGACGGAAAGCCAGCTTGAGATGCACAGTGTCATGCTGCTTTAAAAATCTAAAAAAAGAAAATTAAAAAGAAAAATTAGTTTGGGAAACCATGGGTGTGAGGTTGTGAGTCTCAGAAAGTATTGCAGCTTCGAACAGGTCAGACAAGAGTAGCATTTGCTCAGTTCCTCAGCCTCCCAAGTTTTGAGCTTAATTAGCTTCAGGTCCTAAATGAGGGAGTGAGAAACTAGCATTTATATACTTCCTAGAGTCACCTAGTCAGTAAGTAACTGGAATCAAATCCAAGCTAGACTCAAAGTCTTCAGCATAACTACTGCTAATTGTTAAAAACAAAATGCTATCATGAAAAGCCAGTATGTTTTATGCAGCAGTTTTTCCACTTGTGCTATATGGTATTTCATGCCATTTCACACTGAATAAGAAAATAAAGTTTAATTACTCATCACTATCAAGCATACTGTTGGCGCCTCTAAAATTCTCTGTGTAGTCATAGTAGCTCAAACCCACACTGTCCTGACACTTCTAAAAATGTAGGCTCAGTATGATCCTATAAGCAGTCTCAGAAATGTGTGCATTTTCCACCTCGTCATGGTCTTGGCTGCTCTGACTGTGCCCTCCTCAATACAAACAGGGCCGGTGTCAGTTGAATGTGTGTGACTAATTAGAGAAAGGCTTCCCACCGGAGGGAAATGAGTCAGAAGCTCCATGACACCTCTCAAATCCTAGCTGCAGATGATTGATAAAGGGCAATTATTTCCTATGCATATAACAATACAGCACCATTTTATTGAACATGACCCTCCATGACAGCTAAGATTTCTTAAAATAAATGTCAAGACACTTTGGTTTCTAATCAGGAAAGTACTCTCTTGCAGGATTGACACATTATCTCTACTAGTAAGATGCGGAAAAATGGAGAAATTCACTTAAGTAGAAATTAAAATGATGTTATACCTTTACATCATGCAGATTATTGTACACGTTTTTAAAGAATATGTGTGTTTATGTATAATACATGTATATATATTCTACATAAACATTGAAAATGGGCAAATTGATACTACCATTTTGCAATCTTTAAAATAGCTTCTCCATATTAAATATATAAATATACATGGTTCTTTTCCTTTTTCTTTTCTGTTTTCTTTCTTTCTTTCTTTCTTTCTTTTTTCTTTGTTATTGTTTTTTTGTTTTTTGGTCTTTCAAGACAGAGTTTCTCTGTGTAGCCTTGACTGCTTGACTGTCCAGGAACTCACTCTGTAGACCAGAATGGACTCAAACTTACAGAGATCTGCCTGCCTCTGCCTCCTGAGTGCTAAGTTTAAAGGCACATACCACCACCACTTAGCAAGTACACACAATTTTAAGAAATATCCCTATGTATATGGAGTCATTTTTAGACAAGTGGATGGATATCTAAATTATATACATTTATGTCTAATTCCTGATATGCAATGCCCCAGTATCAAACCAAGTTCTGCAACAGAATACCCACAGCAGCCTTCCTATATTGGCTAGGATGTTGTAGTGCATGCCTTTAATCCCAGAGTTTTGGAGGCAGATCAGGTAGATCTCTGGGAGTTTGAGGCCAGCTAGGTCTACAAAGCAATTTCCAGGACAGTCAGGACTGTTATATAGACAAACACTGCCTGGAAAAAATAAAAACCAAAACAAAGTAAAAGAAACAAAACCAAACAGAAAAAACCCAAGGGGAAAAAACTGCCCACCCAAAAAAGACAATCCAGAAATCAGCATTTAAACATATAATCATCCCAAATGTGTCTCCTCTAGAGTCCTGCTATCCTACCATAGCACACCCTGAATATTCTAAGACAGCCGAAGCACAAGAAAAAAAAATACCCTAAAACCAACTATATAAATATGATGGAGGTCCTTAAAGAGAAAAATGAATAAATCCTTTAAAGAATCCAGAAAAATATAAGCAATTGGAGGACATGAATAAATCTATTTTAAAAACCCAGAGAACAGAAACAGGTGAAGGAGACAACTGTTCAAGACAGGAGGGATTAAGTTGGGATGCAGGGATGGAGGGGGACAATACAGACAAAGACAACTAGAACAGGAGGATATTCAGGGGATGATGAGGAAGTCTCCTGGAACTTATGAGTGACTCCAGCTAGTGAGGATTGAGGATACGGAGATTTAACCAGCTATCTCTGGTAACCCGACAAGGCTCCCAGTGGTGGGATGGGGACACCAATCCAGCCACAGACCCTTTAACCCACAACTGTACTGCCTGTAAGATGTGCTAGAGCAATGTTGGCTCGGAGCTTGTGAGAGTGACCGACCAACGTCTGGTCAAACTTGAGGCCAGGAGAGGGAGCCCAAGTCTAACACTGCCTGGTTGGGCGGAAACCTGAAGCTGGGATGGCTCAGAGATCTGGAGTAGAACCAAACAGGACTGACCAGAAAAAAAAAAAAAAAAAAAAAAAAAAAAAAAAAGTGGGGGGGGGCACTGAAATGACTCCTATGATATTCAGCATAAATTGGTGCGTAGCCTAACGGATAACAGAGGGACTTCCTATAGCAGCTGAAGCAGATGCAGAGACCCACACTCAAGCATTAGGTAGAACTCAGGGAACACTGCTGAACAGAGGGAGGAAGGATTGTAGGAAGCAGAGGGGTCAAAGACACCAGGAGAACATAGTCCACAGAATCAGGTAAGCATGTAGTGGCCCATAAAGATGGCTCCTCTTGCCTCAAGGTCAGAGTGTTCAAAGCTGTCCTTAGTCAAAAAACCTATAGATTTAAGGCTTGGCTACTGCAGGATGTTTTGGCCTTGGTAGCAGATGTCTTATCTAAATAGCAACAGACTTGGCCTCAGATGTGTTTACTCTTAACCTTCAAGGACAGATAACAGGTGTAGTTACTAAATGCTTGGAGAAATAAGGGGAGAAAGTCTGTTTGCTCCTTATACATGCTAGTAGAAGTCTTCTGCCACGTCCCCCCTTTTGGATGGGGTACTTGAGAATGTTGAAGAATAAACTTGGGGCATAAAGTATTCACTGAATTGCCCTCCTGACTATCCTGTGTCTCCATCTTTTTTCTTAGCGTCTTTACCTGCTCTTTCTTAGTCCACACTCCCTCTCTCAGGTACAAACCAGGCAAATCAGCTGGATCTGTGTGAAAACCACACAAAGCCAGTTTTCTAGGGCTCATAGAGGTCACAGAGACTGAAGCAGCAATCATGGAGCATGCATGCGTCTACACTAAGTCCTCTGCACACATGGCTGTAGTTGGGGTGTTTGTGGGAATACTAACAGCAGAAGAGGCAGTCTCTCTCTCTCTCTCTCTCTCTCTCTCTCTCTCTCTCTCTCTCTCTCTCTCTCTCTCTCTCTCTGTTTTGTCTGTTCTTGGGGCTCTTTTCCTCCTGTTGGGTTTCCTTGTCCAGCCTTGGTATGAAGATTTGTACCTACTCTTACTGCATTTTTGAAAATGTCCTGCTTGGTTGATATCACTGACAAGGCTGCTCTTTCTCTGAAAGGAAACAGTAGCATTGTATCTGGTGGAGAAGGGAAATGGTGGGAACTGAAAGGAATGGAGGGAGGGGTTGCATTAGGATGTATTGTATGACAGAAAAAAAAAAAACATCAGGGATGATAGATGCTGTTTTTACCTTTAGCATATTAATTAAAATAACTCAGGTTTTTGGAAAAAAAGTTAAAGGAAAGATAGGGAAGGCTGGGTGGTGGTGCACACGCTTTTAATCCCAGCACTTGGGAAGCAGAGGCAGGCAGATCTCTGTGAGTACGAGGCTAGCCTGGTCTACAAAGCTACACAGACAAACCATTTCTTGAAACAAAAAAAGAAAAGAAAAGATAGGGAAGGCACCACATACTCATCAAAGGAAAACTCACCAAGATGCCACTTCTATTCTTTATATCTATGCCCCAAACAGCAGGGCACCCAAGTTTATAAAAGAAATAGTATTATTGCTTAAATCAAATATTGACCTCACACACTGGTAATGGGAGACCTCAACATCCAACTTTTACCAACTGACAGATCATCCAGACAAAAACTAAACAGAAATACTGTTTTATGCTCATGATGATGACAGCAACATTACCAAATTGTTCGATATTGGGCTACCACCTAAACTGTGTGTATCATTCAGAAGACAGGTATCACTAAGGGTTTGAAGTCTCTACCTTATTCTATAAAATATTAAGAAGGAAGAATTGTAACAATGGCTTAGCCATTAAAGACTAGGCTTATAACCAAAACATCAAGAACTGGAATTACATATATGCTCAATTATGTCTGATTATTTTTTCTCATGTTGAAAAAATATGTACACAGTTTATTTTTATTAATCTCCTTCACAACATAGAAAAAAGTCACAATTCTAAAAGATACCCTTGATTTGACTTGGTAGATAGTCATTCATCTTCATTTTTGACACCTTCTACATTGTGCTCTGAGTGTCCCTAGAGAAAAGGGAGAATTTATCTCCTCTTAGAGCACTTAATTGAAAGTGGCTGAGAACTCAAGGAAGATTAAATATATAAGTTTGTATGAAACACAGCTGTGTAAAGCAATGTACCCATTCAAATGTAAGCACCTACAAAGCAACTCCTCAACATTATGTGTGATATGCATAAGACATCCAAAAAGATCCTCTTAAGTACATGACAAGTATACCTTACAGACAGAAATATATAGCACCAGGGAAGGTGCTCAAAGTGGTATATTTAAGTGATGTACTTCTATTTGTGCTCTGATCCAGAATTGAAACCATTGATATTATAATAGGAAAATGTTCACCTGCCTCATTTGGTGTGTTTTGGTTAGTTTTGTGTCAACTTGACATAAGCTTGACTTATTTAAGAAGGAGGCTCAACTGGGAAAAGGTCCCCAAAAGATTGTTGTATAGACAAGCCTATAGTTCATTTTCTTGATTAATGTTGGATATGGAAAAGCCAACCCATAGTGAACAATGCCAATTCAGGACAGGTGTACCTAAGTGGTATAATAAAGTAGGATGAGAAAGTCAGAGCAAGCAACCCATAATCAGTATTCCTCCATGGCTGCTTTTAAGTTTCTGCTTCCAAAACAGTGACCCAAGGTTATGTTTGGAGGAGAGGCAAAATGTACATACTGATTAGCTGTTTCATACACTTAAGATAAAAAATGGCCTAAGCTGAATCTGGCACACAAAGGTCAGGTATATGTTAGCACTATATGAATAGCTATATAAACCAAGCAATCAGTCTATACTGATACAGATAGAGTAGTTTTGAGAAGCTATATATTAACCTAAAACTTGGGAATCTGTCTCTTATGTCTCTTCTTTCTTAGCATTGCTCAGTAGAGTATTTCTTCTCCATGTCATAATTAATAATGAGAAAATGTCAACATTTCTTATTTGGCTATCTACTGATTTTCTTGATTGACTGGACTTTCATAGTTGCCACAATATTGTTTTCAGTGTACTATAAGTTCCTTCTGGAGACAGAAATATCTGCAGGTCATCATGTTAATCATACCGTCAGCGTGTTCATATGCAAGCTATTTTGTCTTAAGACTTTACATTCTAGCTTCCAAATATTTTGATGCTTAAAAAGCATATTGTGTAGCCAACCAGAATCTACTCAAATGAATAGTTATCAATTGACTTGTCATTTTTTTCCTGCTTCTGTGTGTTACAGAACTTCAATTCCCTTTCCTATGAAAACACATCGAGATTTCAGTTTTGTTTTCTAGCTGAGCATTGATACTTCCTATCATCCATGATCAGCCTTGTTCTAACTGCTTTCAGAAATACAATTCCAGTATTGGTGACACAGTAGGGCACAAAACTGCCTTCTAGAAATTCCAACTCTAATCCATCCAGTCTCTATTGAGGTCACAAGATTTCAGAATTGCTAAATTCTAGCCAAGAAAAACCCTTCAGAAACAGTATACAGAAATCTTACCCTTAAGCAGAGATCAAATGAAAAACAAGTTGAGGGTGAGTTGAATTTATCCAGTTATTAAAAATTCCTTTTGACAATTTCTAATGATTTAGTTTCTAAATAAGTGAGGGAGGCTGTCTATTCTTTTACTGTAAATCCAGGCATTGAGCTCAAATCTGTGCTTAGCATCAACTCTGTTTATCACTGGTGCATGATCACCTAGAAGCTCATCTTTTTTTCCTGCTTTGATTTTAAAATGTTAACCAAGGGACTACCAGAGGGAAAAAACCTGTCTTGGTGTGGCATGGAGAAGTGTCAACATAACAACAACAAAAAAGAATAGATTATATTCAAATATCTGAAAATAAGGATGGCAAACAACATCTATCTACAAAGAGTAAGAATAGGACAGGAGGAAAGTGCAGGAAACAGAAGGTTGACCCAGCAAAGTCACCTCATCCCAGAGCCTTGAAGAGACAGCATACATGACTCTGATGAAAAGAAACTGTCAGTCTTATGCCAAAGATAGGGACCATAGTTCTCCAAAGCCTGAACTCATCACATGGATTTGATGAGACAAGCTAATGACTACTGCAGTGATATGAGCCAGTAGCACAAAAGAGTTCCTTCCATTTTGTCACTGCACATCATTCTGAGAGCTGTGACCTGGTACTATGGTGGTAAAGAATCTATTGTTAAATCAACCCTAGGACCTGTATTATAATACATTCAATCACTTCAAAGTAGTTTGAAACAAATGTGTGAATGAAGGAAAACTCATTTTTATTCATGTATAAGACACCTGAACAAAAAAATTGCTAAAATCCAAATTTAATTCTTGTAGTAAACCAAATGGACTTAATAATTATTTTTATTCAACAGCTATAGCATGTTCACTGTATTCAGGAACCCATAAAAGTTTTATTAAAATAGATCATATTTTAAGTTATACATCAATATACAGATAGAAAAGAATACTAGTAATTTCTTGTATATTATTATATCAATGGGATTTAAAACTAGAAAATAATAGAAAAGAAACCATTGAAATAATTTCAGATTGACAAATACATTCCAACTACCATTGATTGTTAAAGAATTCAAGGAAGATATTTAGAAATTCCTAGAGTCAACTGAAAATGAAAGGAAATCATATCATATACTTTCATATGCAGCAATGGTAATACAACAGTAGTACCCAGAGGAAAGTTGAAAACTTATACCCTCACTTCACATTAAAAAATCAGGAAGATCACAAATAAATAGGATATACTTAAGTATCTTAGAACGCAAGCAAGAAACAAGCCTCAATGCTGTATATCAAAGGAAATAATTAGGATTATTGCAGAAAGGAATAAAGCAGAGGCTACAAGAAAAATAAGTATAATAAATAAAACAATTGGTTGTTTGAAGTTCTAATAAAGATCCATAAATCCTACTTATACTATAAAAATAAAAAAATACCCCAACAAAACCCCAAATTAACAAAATACACAAGAGAATTTATTGTAATAGCAATGAAATTCGGAATATTACTAAGTAGTAATTCAAAATTTTACATTAAAAAAGAAGATTTTGATAAATTCTTAGACAAACCTGGTTTATACAATTGAATCAGTAGGATAAAATTATAAACATTTCTATCACAAGCCATGATACTGGAATAGTAATAGAGTACTCCCAACAAAGATAAGCCAGTGATAAGACTAATTCACATGTGAGCATGATAAGATTGCAGTTATGTATGTATGAAACTACAGCATATATATATATATATATATATATATATATATATATATATATATATATATATTCCCTTGCAGAACAATTGCTTGCAGGAGATATGGGAAACCCGAGTACATGTTAAGGAACTCCCATTAACCCTCTAGATTTAGGTTACAAGTCCACAACTGAGAGCAGTGATAATGCCTCTATTGTTGCACAAATAGGAAATGTTTCCCTCAGGCTCATACTCTCCCTGGTAGAGAAGCTAATTTGGGTCTTTCTTAAAATTTTGAGAGGTAAGGTAGAAATGACAAGAAGCATGTCACTGGAGGCATACCATTGAGGATATCTTGCCCCTGGCTTCTCTTGCTTACTGCTGCCTAAACACCAAGAAGTGACACATGCTTCTGCTGCCATGATGGTCTACCAAAGACAATCACAGAATGAACCCTTTGAAATGGTGCATCAAAATCAATCCTTCCTTCTTAGATTGTCTAATTCAGGCATCTGGTCACTATGATGAAAAGGTATCTAATAAAAACATCAAGAAAAAAGCGTGAGAACACTAAGCTTCCATCTACTAATGTTTGCTGTGAACGTGAATTTTTTTTTTTTATATTGACAGTATTATTTTCCATAGAAATTACTCCCAGCAATGGACTTTGTAGCACTGTAGTATCTTGTGGTGATTCTGATGTTGTTGTGTTTGAGAAAGTTATAGAATCACACTTTGTAAGCATTTGCACATAAACTGAAGGAAAAAAAAACAATTTATCACTTGTTTGTGCCTCTTTGATGTGGGGCTATTATGTAATGGGTCTAACATTCTGAGTGGTAGATGACGGTTATACTCTCTGGAATAACATGGACAGAGAAAATAAGGTGATAACATTGCTATTAAGAATTTCTATGACAAATCCATTAGGTTTAGCCTTTCCTGTAGATTTTTCTGTTTCTGTAAATGAAGTAAAAGTGGATTCGAGCCTAGAATGAATCACCTGAACACTAAATATTCATGCAGTTTCTGATTCCATAGTCCCATATCACTAAATTTATATAGTCCTCATTATGAACACTTTGTAGGAATGATAGATACTAAATGGTCTGTCAAAAAAACACTTGCAAATAGATGTAATTCTGTGGAAAAAGCATCAATGCTTCATTAATATTAATAGAAACTGGGTCAGTAAATAAAATGCACACTATTATTCTCAGTGAATTGTACAGAAATGGCTGCTTAGATATTTCAATATTTAGTCTAAAGAATGTACCAGGCACTGCAAATACACTGACCTTTCCTTTAAGTGTAGACCTTGATTACAAGGAGATTACAATATATGAAACCAAATCTCATAGGAGGAAAACAAAGTTGTTAACTCTTTCCTACAGTTGCACACTATAGATTTTAGATTTAAATGATCTTTCCTTGTCTTTGAAAACATTTTGCAAGTAGATACTGAGCAAATTACTGGGCTTAATAACACAGGAGAACTGTAAAAGTCATGGGGATTCTGCTTCCCATTGAGCAGTGCTAGATAACAGACAGTTCTTTGTGAGTTGTTAAGCCATATCAGTTCAGGTACAGATTGCCTACCAAGGAATAGGAACTATAATACAGGGTTATGAGGCAGGAAAGGGGGAATTTGAATGGGAAGGATTAAGTGCAATAAAGATGAGAAGTCAAGGTATTAGGGAATATGAGAAAGGACAACTAACACTGAAGTCACCAATGAAATTTCTCTTCACATCACAAAAAATAACAACTCAAAGCAATCCAGACATCACTGGATCATAGGGTGCCTATCTGTACAGGATACACCTGCTACACAGGCCATATCAAATATTACAGAAAAGGGGATAAACCAAATATAAGGGCCAAAATACCATGAAGTCCGCTGTGAAGTAATCTCACCTAGAATGTCAGTATAAGCAAGACTGGATGAAAGCCAACATCAATAGCCATGCTAACGCTGAAGGGAAAAATTCTCATGGGGCCCCTCTTTTCTATACAAAGAACTATAGGCAATTAATGACTTCTGAAATAGAATAAATTAGCATTTACCAGAGATGAGTCTCATCATTGGTTAACCAATACAATGGGCTCATTCCTGAAACCTTAGACAATAAGGAAAAAAAAATGTTAATAATAAAAACAGAGAAAAGAAACATCTTTCAATTATGACTGACTATTCTCTTTCTGAGGCCCAACTGCCTGTTGTGAATGTTGCATCCACTGTGTCTTTCTGGATAGAAGATATGCTCTCTATCACTGCCCTCACTGTTAGTGCTGAACTCTGCCTCAGGGTGCCAATATTCTGTCTTTGAGCATTGCAAACCAGGTAGATTCCTTTAGCCTCTTTCCCTAAGGGTCATTCATCAAATTGTTAGTCATTTCTTTCTTACTACTCCTTCTTGGTTTCTTTCCAAGTCCTCTTTATCATGGCCCACTTAGGGATATCCAAATGAAACCCACTATGCTCATAAATATTTGACCACTGTAAGAGCTACGGGAATGTCCTGTGTAATTTATACAGACACTACTTGCTTGAACTCTTTTCCTTCTTAAAGATTAAAGAGAAAAGTATTTGAATTTTTGAGATTTGGCCCTTGCTGTCAAAATCATCGTGTTTCCACCAAATTGCAATAGTGAAACTGATTCTGATAATGTAGGAAACACAGCACAAAAGCATACAAGCATGGATGACAAATGATAGAGAAAACAAGTGTGAACACCAGATGTCATGAACAAGACAGCAGCTTATCCATAGTTCAGTGGTGTCACTGGTTGGCTATTTCAGGTGCACAGCATATTGAATTCAAAATGTGTTTAAAACAGGTATTACTTTTGTTTCAACTACAGGATATTTTGCCAAGTTACTAAAACATATTTAACGTGTGTTAAACCATTCTCTCACATACATCTACATAGTAAACATTTTAAGTGAGGCTGGAGAAATGGCTCAGTGGTTATGGGTTTGGTTCCCAGCATCTACGTGATGGTTCACAATTGTCTGTGACTTTAGTTCCAGGAGACCTTAACACTTTTTTTTTTCTGGCCTCTTCAGGCATCCAGGCCCCACATGTTGTATATACATTCGTGAATGCAATCACGCATACACATAAAATAAAGTAAATGTATATTAAAATTTGAATTACCTAATGAAAATTTTTCCATTTCCAAAACGCTCCCCAGAGAGACAAAATTTTGACCCAATATTTCTTATCGATTTGGGTGACAAAAATAGCACTTCTCTTCCATGTGACCACATCAGAATGTCAGTAGTTATGTTTGTTTATTTTTGCATTCTCACTATGTTGCAGCTTCATAAACGGTGTGATTAATGAAACCAGTACCCTTAACTGCTCTGCTGGCTTACTGTGCTGGTGAGTGGCATTGTCCTGCCTTCACTTTTGCCTGTCCTACCACCAATCCCTCATTCTTCTCTTGTAATCCTTCTGAGTGTATAGCTGCCAGTTCTCCAACTGAGTGTTTTATTTGCCTTCGTTCACATGCTTTCACGCTATTGTTGTTATTTCACACTCATCTGATGGCCTAAAATTGGTTCATATTTCTTTTTGCTCACCCCAGACACATCTCTCAAATGTGGGCCCAAACAGTATTGTAAAATATGAGTGTGATTGTGGCACACTCAAAGATTAACCCAACTGTGTTTGGAATAGGAGCTCTCCCTGTATTAAAGCCAGGGCACCTGGTCATTTGTCTAATTCAATCCACAAGTCTTGCTTCTAAGAGCTACACGAAGGATTTCAAATTATTGCACATCATATGGTTTTGTCTGTGCTGTTCTCTAACCTAAAATTTCAATATTTGTTCCTCTCCTTTAGAGTAATTGATAAATTTACTTCATTTCACATTACCTTTTTAATCTGCATACTTAAGTATAATCTTTATTCTTGAATTATTGAGTTTTTTTTTCTACACAGCAGTTGAATATGTGGACCACATGTTTCTGCATCTAGTTTCCCAACAATTATATTTTCCTACTCAAAATAAAAGCTTCTTAGTATGACCTATGACCCATCACAATTCTACTTCTTCCATTACTAGGTCTAGAAAAGCAGATACCAATGGATTTTAACTCTGATCTAAACTCTGGCTTCACTGAAGTTCACACATTTGCTGTGACATCACCAACACACACATGATTACTGAGGGGTCCCTTCTGAGTTACAGACATCTTTTTTTAACTTGATTCAGCTCTCAGACCCTTCAAACTAAGTATATGTACATACATATGTACCCATTTGACCTCCCCTCTCCCCCACACAGATAATTTGATCTCTTAGAAGCACAGTGACCCACCCTTTCAGTTCTAGCATCAATAATTCTTTGTTACTCTGCCCCCTTGACCCAAGCCCTTGATTCACTGAACCTGTCGCTGCCTCTTCCCTCTAACACATCAGTATTTCATGTTCTCACACAGAAAATACAAATCTGTTATACTCCAGGACTTGTAAATTTTTTGCTATGTTTTCCCATGTCTCTTAGAGTCTTTTCTACTTCACTACCAGCAGCCTTCTGTTTTTAACCTAGTAGCTCCCTGTATTTGTCAATTGCTTCAGTCCCATCATTCTCTTCATGACGCCACTCTTTTGTGAGCTTCTGACAGAGGACTATGGAGATATTCACCTGTCTGTTAGACAAAATTGTCATTGTCTTTAAAATAGAGCTTATCTCACGTATTTCCTAATTTGCTAAATATTTGGTAAGTATTTTTGAATAGCAGAAAGAGCTAATCCTGAATGCAAAGAAGGTACAAGATTATGACTAGAATTATAGTTTCAGTGAACACAATTTAAAATGTTCTTTATTGTGAAAGAACATGTCTCATTGAACAAAAGGGGATATTTCCATTTTATTTTTTCATCATTTTGAATCCATTATCATCTTTGTTATTGATACTATGTTGTCTATATGTCTGCCAGTACATTAAGCAATGTAGAAATATTAGTTATTACTATTCAGATGTAACCAATGAGGTAGACGTTATTGCTGGTCCCATTTTATAAACAGTGGAATTAATGTTCAATGAGGTTAAGTTTCTTTCCATTTAGATCAGATGCTTATGAAATATTAATGCTAAACCATGAATATTTAAATGTAAAACTCTTATTCAATCTCCCCACAATGTTTTTCAAAACACAGGAGCTTCTTTATGCATGTGTGTGTCTGTGAGTATGTGTACCTGTTCTTTTTATTAATTGAAAGTTAATTATGATTCAAAATAACAGGTTGCTTAATACCATACGTGCTTTGTGCTTTGTCTGAATTGAATCTCCTCTCAGACTCACCCCCCCCAGCATCTTCTTTGATCCTATCTCTCCTCGTATACCCACATACTGCATGTGTTCTGCTACCCTCCTCATCTTCTTATCTCTTTCTCCTCTTGTGGTCCTGTCTCTTGCTTCATGACCTATGTCCATACTCAGTTGCATGTCATTTTCTCCAGTTTATTCTCTCGGCATTGTGAATAGGATAGAATGCCCACTTCTTTCGTTACTCCTCCCCCTTCTACTTTGCCTCTATCCTCCTCTCTTGATACTTATTGTTAAGTACTTCACTATATTCTGATAACTGAAATATTGAAAAGAATCGAATGCAAGTTCCACTTAGATCACTGCCTCTTAAGTTCCACATAGGCTGTCTACAAGCTCCTGTGAAATTTTATTGGAATCTCTGTTTGATTAGTTATGCCTATGCTCACAAACCTCGTATTATTTCTCCCTGGCTTTCTAACATATTCTGGTTTAACTTGCTCCCTTTAAATGACCATCATCATTGCTCCCATATCTTCTCTTTGATATCTTATTAAACATTTTTATTGTTTAAATTACATTCTACTCACATACTTCCTTTTCCCTGCTGTTAACTCTCTTCTGTCTTTGAAATCATTTCCCCTACGCCATCAATACTGTGTTAGATGTTATGATGTGGCTTGCCTCTTTCTTTTCTTCTGGGTCTCACCTCAATATGATTTCTTTCAAATAGTCCTTTCTGATGGTCACCCAAGTTGAATTGGGACATGGTTCTTCTTTATTCTCTCCTAGCATTCTGCTCACCTGATTTGTAAACATGGCTACATATATATATATATTCACTACTTCATTAACTGTTTCCCAGACAAGACTTCAAACTACAAAAGATCAAGAGCTGTGTCTGTTTTGTTTACTGCATTGGGAAGGCATTTAATATTGATTTTGTCCATAGTGATACACTAATTAAATGAACAAACACAAACTTGAAGCTTCTGGGCTCAGACACTTTGGCTCTTCTTGGATCTTGGCAAAAATCACCACGTAGCTTGTACAAGGAAACTGCTTTGGCCCCATCATCTTCTTAGCATGCTTGGCATGGGCATCTGTGAGGGATCATGGTTCAACCTGCCAGGTTCCTCTACTGTTCTTTCTTCAAACAATCAAGCCAATGACAAATGTATGTGACCATAGAGTATCAGTAAAAGACCAATGAAATTCAGCATCATTCTTGTTCCATATCTTTACTGGCGCCCTCAGTCACTAACCTGTCAACCTGCTTTTCATTTCTTTGCCAGTTGGAATGCACACTGAACCCAGTGTCCACTCATTACCATGCTACCTATAAAGTTCACTGTTATCATCATTGCTCTTTGTACTCCAATGTATGCACAAGCATCATAGTAGTCTGCGATTTTGTTGATATACTCAACAGTTTGGCAGCAAAATATCCCACCTAAAAGGCTATTAGGATCTGGGGAGATGTTTTCAAGATTAATATCATTTCTACTCAAGCACAGGGGCCCGAATGAAGATCCCTAGCACCATAAAATAAGACAGTGGTTGCCAGAATCTCCAGGCCCAGGTTAGTAAAGAAAGTAGGCTCCTTGAGTCTCATTTGCTAGTCAGCCTAGGCAATCCTTGTCTTCAGGTGCAGTGAATTAACCTGTCTCAAAAGAATAAAAGAACGACAGAAGGGCATACAATATGTTGATCTCTGGTCACTACACACACCTGCACAGGTGAGTATACCGGCATACAGTGTCATGTCTTGCATAAATCACACACACACACACACACACACACACACACACAGACCCCTCCCACAATAATAAAAAAAAACATATTTGAATGTAAAAATAATAAATAAAATAAAATGGATTGCAAAGTAGTGCTAGGCTGACTATATATGCATATTACATATCATATGTACACACAGGCAACACGAATAATAAACCCACAGACAGATACTGGCGTTCAAACTGAAGAGCAAAAGAGCAAAACAGCCAGCCACTAGAGAGTTCTTACCTCTCAGATGTTCAGGTTGAAGGGGAGATCCACCAAACCTCAGACTGCATCCACAAACTGCACTGGTCCCCAGACAGCCTAGACTGCAATGCTCTCCTCAATGTAGCTGGAGACTGAATGCCTAAAACTAAATACTGAATACCCTGTTCCCATCGTATATATGTCGCTAGTACTGGGATTAAAGGCATGAGTGTTATGGGTACTTTCCCACCAGCCTGGTACCAGAGCTATGTCAGCCCCAAACAATAAGCAGAGACACTGTATTAATTATAAAGCTGGTGGCCGATGGCTAGAGCTTCTTACTGGCTAACTCTGTCTTAAATATTAACCCATTTCTATCAATCTAAGTGTTTCTACATGGTCTTATCTTACTGGAAAGAGGGTCTGAACCTCTTCTCAGGTCCTACATCTCGACTCCTCTCTATTACATCTCCCTGAATCCTCCTTGTCTCCTAGTCCCTCATATCTTGCTTTTCTATTTACCAACAGTGCTTTACTCATTAACCAATAAGAGAATCATATTTCAGAATGTCATCTCCTATCACATGAGCTCTTTTACTCTTTTTAGATTGATTCACATTCATGTGCTCATGTAGCCCTGGATGGCCCTGAATTCACATAAACCTATCTGGTTCTGTCTCCTGAGTTCTGGGATTAAAGTTATGTGCCACCACTGTCTGGCCTCTATGGCTGTGGCTATCTTTGCATTTTAATCTCTATGTAAGCTTTATTAAATCATTAGTAATATGCAACCACATATATATGGACATGCATGTATATTATTTAAACACCCATGACTTACATCAGGACAGCAGTGATAATTTTTTCCTTACTTTACACTAAAAAACAAATTTCTAATTTCCCTGGAATCTGCCAGTGTTCCAGTCCTGCATAGAGTTGTTATTTATAAGTTTCTCTTCCATTGGTCCTTCATTCCTTTCTTTCTATGCTCCTATCCCATGCATTTAGAATTCAAAGGTAGATTAGAATTTTCTTTGTATTGTCCTTTATTCTTATAACTGAGAGTTGTATTCATAGTATTATATTTTTACATTTTTAAATTAGAGAAATTCCATTAAGTGATTTCCCAGAACACTTATCTTTGTAGAATATCTTCTTAAAATGTATCATTCATTGTTCCTCTCTGTGTTGGATACCCATTATATTATATGCTGAACATAGTCCTAGTGAGTAGGGCACCTGTGTTTGTCCATTCATTCATGGCTGTTTTTCTTAGATGTTCTTTGAGAGAATTGGGTTAGGGAGAGAAATATTTTCATAAAAATGAATATATGTTGTAATACACCCAAGGCATCACCTGAAGAACAGAAGTCAAGATGGGCATGTTATGATACCTATGTGATGTTTTTCCTTTCTATGATAAAAAGTAAAACACACAGTTTTACATGCACCAGTAATAATAAACATCAGTTTCTAGATAATGCCCTGTGAGTTTTCTAAAAAATTCTTCTGAGTAGCATATATTTAAAAAGAAGACATTTGTAACAATAGCGATCGCTTTGGGCATCAGATCACAACAGACATTGTGTTTGGCAACACTCCGACAGTACTATCCATACCTAGTGTTCTAACCTAAAGAAAGAATGAAGGAGAAATATAGGATGCCTGGATATGAAAAGGATTCTGAGCTCTAGAGCTAATGCACAGGCACAGCCATAGATTTATGAGAAAGCACAGACTTAAAAATCCATTTTTCTTACAGAAACATGATACAGAGACTAAAACAAGGCTGCTATAGCTGTGTGTAGTTGTGTTCTCTAAGTCCCTGGACCTAATTTCTTTCAATGAAGCATGGGTTTAAATCTAACTATGGCTATGACCAACATTTCTAACTAAAACACAGTGGAAATTTAAATACAATTAAAATGAGTTTATGAATGTCACAACAGAACAATTGTTAACGTGTGTAGTTTATCATGAACAAGTTAGGGAAGCAAAATTGTTTTCCTAGATGATATAGACCCAGCACAGGGAGAAGTCAGCTGTTTTTCTTGACTTTAATTTAGTAAGTGAGCCAAATCTTACTGCCTAACTGCAGTTAAGATAAAAATGTGTGATCTAAAGATAACTCATGAATTTGTGACAGGAAACGCATCACAGTGTCCAGATTATAATTCAAATTATAAACTACCCCATCATCATGGAGTCATTTTCTCTACATGGTGAGTCATCTAATTTACAGCATGAGAAAGCAATGACAATTTATCTTCTAATTTTATTTGTGATGCTTAACAATGTTATAGAGCATGTAAGTGTTTTCTCTCAGTGTTAAATTTAAAATCAATATAAATCAGATATATTTGAATTACATAGCTTTTGAAATAGGAAAAATAGGACAGCTTTTATTTCCACTTCTTACACTATAACAAATATTTTTTTATATAAAAAAAGTCAAAATGTGAGAGGTGAATTATTTTTACTTTTACCATATTATCCTGATCCATCAATATATAAAATATAAGTGTCTTAAAATGAAATAAAACATATAAATATATTACAGAGGATATTACATTTGGTCTTTCATAGAGAGATTTGATTCCTTTTTCAAGACTAGATGGAAAGAATATGTCCTTCAGGGTAAGCTACTCCAAAGTCTTCCCCAGATAATTCTTTATAAGTTACTAAGAAATATGTAAAATGTAAACTGATGCTTGTTCCAACTCTGAGTGTACACACAACAAATACACAAAAGCACAAACTACACTTTCTTCCCCTTGCTAACAGATTTTATTTATCATTGTCCCCCAAATATTTTTGTATTTGTTGCAGTTTGTCATGTTGCCTAGTATGTGGTTGATCTTTGAGAGGGTTCCATGTGGAACTGAAAAGGTATATTCTTTTGTTTTTGAATGCAATATTATATAGATGTCTGTTAAACCCAATTGGGGCAATACTTCTATTTGTTCTTTTATTTCTTTGTTAAGTTTCTCTATGGTGGAACTGTTTAGTGGTGAGAGTGGGGTGTTGCCATCTCCCACTAGGAGTGTGTCAGGTTTTATATGAGCTTTGAGTTTTAGTAGTGTTTCTTTTACGAATGTGGGTGCCTTTTCATTTGGTGCATAGATGTTCAGAATTGAGATGTTGTGCTGATGGATTTCTCCTGTGATGAACACAAAATGATCATCTTCATCTCTTTTGATTGATTTGGTTTGAAGTTTAACTTGTTAGATATTGGGATTGATTCACCTGCTTGCTTCTTGAGTCCATTTGATTGGAAGATCTTTTCCAAACCTTTTACCCTGAGGTAATGTCTGTTTTTGAAGCTTAGCTGTGTTTCTTATATGCAGCAGAAGGATGGATTCTGTCTTCATATCCATTCTGTTAGCCTGTGTCTTTTTATAGGTGAGTTAAGACCATTAATAGTGAGGGAAAGTAAGGACCATTGGTTAATTCTTGTTTGTTATAAATTTTGTGGTGGTGGTATTGTGAGTATATTTGCCACACTTTTTCTATTGGGTTCTGGTAAAGTGGGATTATCTATTGCCTATGTCTTTGTTAGTGTAGTGTAGTTAACTTCCTTGGGTTGGAGTTTTCCTTCCAGAACTTTCTGTTGGGATGATTTTGTGGATAAGTATTGTGAAAATCTAGCTTTGTCATTGAATGTCTTGTTTTCTCTATCTATAGCGATTGAGAGTTTTGATGGGTATAGTAGCTTTGGCTGGCATCTGTATTTTAGAACATCTACCCAGGACCTTCTGTCCTTGAGAGTTTCATGGAGAAGTCAGGTGTATATGTTAATATGTTACCTGGTCATTTTCCTTTGCTGTTCTTAATATTCTTTCTTTATTCTGTATGTTAGTGTTAGGTTTTCAGGTGTTTTGAATATATGAATATATGTGAAAAGAGGTTTTTTTTTTTGTTTTTTTTTTTTGTTTGTTTGTTTGTTTTTTGGTCCATTCTATTTTTTTGTTCAGTATGCTTCTTGTACTTTCATAGGCATGTCCTTGTTCAGATTGGGAAAGTTTTCTTCAATGATTTTGTTGAATATGTGGTCTGTATCTTTGAGCTTGGCTTCTTCACCTTCTTCTATGCCTATTATTCTTAGCTTTGGTCTTTTCATGGTGTTCCACATTTCCTGAATGTTTTGTGTTAAGGATTCATTAGATTAAATTTTCTTTGGTCGATGAATCTATTTCCTCTAGTTTATCTTGAGAGCCCAAGATTCTTTCTTCGATCTTTTGTATTCTGTTGGTTATGCTTGCAGCTGTAGATCCTGATCATTTATCCAGTTTTTCTATATCCAGAATTCCCTCAGTATGTGTTTCCTTTATTGTCTCTACTTCAGTTTTCAGGTCTTGAACTGTTTGAATTTTTTCCTTCATCTGTTTGTTATTTCTTGGCTGTCCTTGCTTTCTTTAAGAGATTTGTTCATTTCTTGCATTTTTTGGTTTGGACTTTTCCTCTGTTTCTTCCAATTTTTTGTTTTATTTTCCATTAAGGGATTTTCTTATATCAACTTTGAGGGCCTCGATCATTATTATGAAGTTATTTTTTTAAGTCATTCTCTTCTGATTCATCTGCTTTGATGTGTTCAGGTCTAGTTGGTGTAGAGTCCGTAGATTCTGGTGGTGTCATGCTTGTTTTTCTATTGTTGGGTGTTTTCAAGTATTGCAGTCTTCCCATAGCTTCTTCCAGTGGGTGCAGATGGAGTCTCTCTCTTTCCCTTTATCTCAGTGAGTGTACGTGGGTTAGAAGTTCGATGCCTATAACTCTGGATGATCTGAGCTCTCTTGTGGATCTCCAACAGAGGGCAGGTAATGGGGTCCAAAGACCAGGTGAGTGTGGCCTCAAGGTGGTCCTGTGTGGATAGGCAGGCAGGTCCAGTATGCTCAGAGCCAACCCAGGAAGTTCCAATGAGGTAGAGGGGGTGTTGGACCCACACTCTGGATCAATGCTCATTCTGAGCAGTGCACCCAGCAGTAGCAAGTGTGAGGGGAAAGCAGGCTCTGGATGGTGCAGAATACCAGGAGTATATCATTCAGGGCAAGGTTATGGGGAGGGAAGCGAGATGCTGAGATAACCCAGGGAGTTTCCAAGGAAGGAAACCTTAACTAGTCCCAGACTCACCTCTGGCAGAGGGCAGGTGATGGGGCCCAAAGATCAGGTTGGAGTGGCCTAAAGGTAGTCCCTTGTGGACAGGCGGGACCAGAATGGTCAGAGACGAACCAGGAAGTTCCAAGGAGTTGGAGGGGGTGTTGGACCTGCACTCTAGCCCAATGCTCACCCGAGCAGTGGGCCCAGCAGGACCAATGATGAGGGGCTTCTCTCTGATACTTTTTTTTTTTTTTAACAGAAAGTTACTATGGTCACTAAACAGAAAGAATAGAAACAAAATTTCTTTTATTCTATATTATTTTCTTAGAGCTAGTATGTTGGACCATAAATCTTAGTGCTACACAAAACTTTGTAAAATGGCTATATGTTTAGATTATATATCAAACTGTTCTCAACACCACCTTTAGCTCATATAAATTTCATCTACATCTAATAATCAAAAGAACTGAGAAAAAATACCTTGAAATCACTTGCTGCTTCAAGTTCTACAAAATAGAACATAAGTTAGTTCTATATGAGGTACATTTCCATAGCATGTGGCCTAAATTACTTTAAATTTGCTAAGGGATTATATTAGCATTTTTACTGCCACTTTCCAATTATACATGATTCAACTTTCCCCGTCTAGAGGAAGAAAATCAATAGTATTTGTTCTTGTACCTTTTAAACATTGAATTTGCTGGATACTTCTTCCTCCTATTTCAAAATCTAAGCCCTTCAAATTTTCTTTTTGTCATCATTAACCATAATACTTCACATTTCCTTCATAGAACTAATGAAAACAGTTCTCTCCTGAAATCTGTACATTTTTGAAGCCATTATACTGTCATGGAAAAATCCAGTGATCGTGGACCACTGACTCAAAAAACCTGGTAGCTGCATCCTGACTGACCACTGACCAGCATATAGCATCACTGCATTTCAGATACTTAGCTTAAATGGAAATGATTCTTCCTAGAATTCCGTCAGGGAAACTTAAAGAATGAATGTATGTTACGGCATGTCAACATTTAGCCAATATGTTCACATGTTTCATAAAAGAAAATGAAGTTTAGATTATGTTCTATAATAGCAGGTAAATTTTGTAAAAGAATAATGAGAAGGATAAGGAAGAGGACCAGCTGTGCATGTTCAGTTATATCTATATTGAGCATCTCCTTGTTTACTATTAATGGCACTGGCGATTTATAAGCAACCACAACAAACAATGGTACACCTCAAAGCAAGACTTTACTCCATGGTTCTTAGACTGTTGAGTGTTTTCCTTTTAAGTATCATGAATAATGGTAAAGTTGAATTCCTTTTTTGCTCTAAGTAGCTTCTCTAAGGTTTTATTCTCATGCTTGACTTATGCAATCTTGTTTAGAAATACAGACAAGAGTTCTCCTCAATGCCTAGAGTGCCCATAAGACAAATAGACCTGCAGATTTTCTCTTTTTCACAAGCCATTGATTAGAGATTTCAAAGCTTCTAAATTACATATGGTGAAGACAAGAAAAAAAGGAATTCTCATTAACTTGGTAAATAAGGGTTTCTGTACCTGCTACAGAAAAGAACAAAATGCCAGGATAATTCAGAGTGGTAACAAGCAAATATCTTATTTTTTACATGATCAACTAAGTCAAAGCACAGATCCTCCAACCTTGAAAATCTGTCCATCACTAACCACAAACCTAGAGCAAACTCAGCTCCATTTGGAACTTTAACATTGTAAATTCCAGCCTCTACACTGCAGTATTTTATAAACAGGAGATCTGTTCTTGCACTGTGTAACCAAAATATTGTCATAATTTCTGTTTGACTAAGGAGATTATATGATTCTATTTTTTACTGAATCCCATCTCCTTTTTATGCACAAGTTTATGAGGAGGATTTACACTTTAAGAGACAGTATATTTTTCAGTAAAAAGTTAAGATAATAAAGACATCATACTAAGTCTCAAAGTAGACAAATCTAATTATAACAATGTGTTATGTAAAAAGCCTTAAAAATAAGTGTTCAATATTCAGAATAAATACCTGTAGGTATAAAAAGTTTTAAAGATTGTTTAAGATTAACTTTGTGTAGGTTTCTTCCCTCAAATTATATTTATATACCACAGGGATGCCTGATGCCCTCTCAGATCATAACAATGCATAGGGTCCACTAGAACTGGAACTGTGGATGATTGTGAGCAACCATGTAGTTGCCAGGAGAAAACACCATTCCTCCCCCAGAGAAAATCTTAAGTACTGAGCCATATCTGCAGGCAATGACTTAAGGAATTTAATTTAATATATTTTTGTACAAAGCCATATCCAATATCTTCTAAAATTACTACGAAGTGCTTCTTTATTAATTAGTAAAGTATATAGTGATAGTAAAATGCCAGTTTTATTTACAAAACCACTAAAGCATGCATCTGAGGAAGATAGTCCTATATTATTAGTCACTTTTTGTCTTTAGGTTAATAACTGGTTATTTTTCAAATATGGCTTCTATTGGTCAATATTTGAATAAAAATAGAAACATATACATCTGTTTAGCAAAAATAGCAAAAAAAATAAAATAAACAACTTTTGCCTTTTTTGTGTGGGAAATCTTGTTGCAGGTTCCCGACATTAGTAGGCCCCTATGGAACTTAATAGGTCTCCAGACCTTAGTACACCAGATACTGTGAGATAAGTACCATTCGGGCCCTGGAATCTTCACAAGGGCAGCAACACCTGCTAAAATGAGAGCAAAAACCTACTCAGCCAAACTCCGTAGTTCTCAGAAAATCCCTAAATGTACTAATCTCGCTCTTTGGCTGATGTAGTTCTACTTACGGCTAACTGTTCTTGGTAGCTAAGCTGTGTCAACCAAGGATGTAGTGTGTGTGTGTGTGTGTGTGTGTGTGTGTGTGTGTGTGTGTGTTTGTGTGTGTGTGTGTGTGTGTGTGTGTGTGTAAGTTCATCCTGAGAAAAGCTCAGGTTGCTCTGAATTCCTGAACAACCAATTCTATAGCTTGCCTGCTAATAGAGTTTAATTTGGTTTCAACCCATATCTGAGTACACCCTGGTAGATAACTTACAACAATCCAAACTAAATGAGACTTGCTTCTCTCAATATTGTTAAGAAATTGTATAAATTTAGATAAAAATAATTACTTTAAAGTATTATCTTCAGTAACAACGTGGTGTATTTAATGTCTCTGTAGTTGAATGGTACACACACACACACACACACACACATATATATGTATATACATATACATATACATATACATATATATTAGATATAGAGCTGATTCATTAGATAAAAATGGAAAATATTAAATCCCAATGTATCACCAAGTGTTAATACAGTAACATCCTAGTACTGTACGTAAGCAGAATGTTTAGAAGGAAAAACAGAAGTCCAATTGCCTCTGGTGCTGTGCTTTATTTGGGTGATTCTAGACAAAATATGAGAAAAGTATGGGAACAAATCTGCCCCAAACCATGTTCCTTTCTCCAGTCTAGCTTAACCCAAAAGATATAAAGCATTTTCGTAATTAGTTAGTCTGGAGAATGAATATCTATTGAGCTAATTTGGTCTTGAGGAAAAGGTCAGATTAATTAACTCTATGTATTCTTCTATATGGTACCTGTATCAGGATCCTGAAAGAATAGGATGAGTAAGAAATTGATCAACAGGTCATGGAGATCTATACTTAAAAAGGAACTACAGGCTACAAGCAGCACTCCAGTTACTCTCCAATGAGCTGCTCACAATGAAAAAGTGGGAGACTAACAAGAGCAGGAACCAGAAACAATGCTTTAATAAAGAAAATTTTCAGTAAGACTTCTTTAGATATTTTCAGTTTTATAGCATAGGTATGCAAGTAAAACAACTCTTGAATTCCGTATATTATCGCACATCATATAGAGGGATTGGAGATGTCCAGGCCCTATCTCAAAAATGAGGAATTAGACTTCCCAACCCCCTATTGTGCTCACAAAAGGAGAGAGACAGAACATGAAAAAAGTAGTAATACATAAAAAGGAAAAGAAATGGGAATGTGAAAGGGGAAAGGAAATAGTAAAGGAGAGAATGCAAAGGAAGAGCGGAGAAGCAGAACAGAGCAAAAAGCAAATAAAAACAAGGAAAGGAAGATGAAGAAAAGATAGAAATAAAATGAGAAGGGGAGGGAAAGAGAGGGACAAAAGGAAGAAAAGATTAATAAGGCTTGGGATGGTGGGAGGCTTTTGAAATCTTGAAGCCCACCGTACAGACACATCTTCTCTAAGAAGGTTACGCTTCCTAGTATTTCACAAACAGTTTCATCAGCTGGAAACCAAGTATTCAGACAGACAAGCCTATAGGGCCCATTCTAATTGAAACCACCACAGCATGAATGTTTCCACTTGTCATGACCACCTTGGAACATCGATGTTTTTAACTGTGAGTTCAGAAGTGAGATTTCTCAAAGAGAAGACACATCCCTAAGGGACACTGCAGAACTCCCAGTGTCATGTAAATAATATTTGCAGGTAAGACATAACCCAAAATTCTGTTATCCTTTTATGTATATTCTAATTGTTTTGTAGGACAAAGAATCAAATTGGTGTTCTTCCCAAAGAACCTTAGAGAGTATCGTGTGTGCAATAGTTTGTTCTTTGCTATGGAAGGGGTTTAAGTATTCTTCAATTCATGAATATTTCTCTACTGTTCTTGGCCTTTGAACGTGCGTTTTGGTTAATTTGCACTTCTACAACAGAATGTCACAGAATAGTTTATTTATAATCAATTGAAACATAATACCTCCTACATTTGGAGTTCTGGAATCTTGGAAATCTATGATCAAAGACTTATGCAGACGTTGATTTTGTTGCATTATCTCTTGATGGAAAAACACACTCATGAATACAGTACAAGGTAGACCCCACTGCTAATTCAGCTGTCATTGTCCTGCCATTCTACCGAAGGGTGATAAGGACCAACCACAAGGCTTTCTCATGCTTGGAGTACCCAAGAGAGTGAGCTCATGCCCCCCTGTTCAGTTTCATCTGGTCATGTATTCGGAGAAAACCACACCCATAGGGCTAGTCCATCAGATGTCACTGACAGAAACAGATCAAATTTCACTAACAAATGGACAACAAAGAACTAAGAAAATAGAGAAGTGCTTACTGAGGGTCCAGTGGGAATTAATCCAGAGGTGTGTATGTGTGTGTGTGTGTGTGTGTGTGTGTGTGTGTGTGTGTGTGTGTGTGTAAGGGGGGGTGTATCATTTTCTTGAAAAGTGTGGCCACTGACAAACTTCCCATGTCCCAGTAAATAACCTTTCACTCATCTGCTGACCTTAGTCAAACTGAATGGGTGAAAAGCAAACAAATAAAACCAAAAAGACACATCCAATTAGTAGGAGGCTGATTGGAAAAGAGGGTTTTGGTAGGAAACTTAAAGGGGAAAGAGGGAAGTTGAGAGTGAAAAAGACCCATGTTTAGTATATCTGATGTTTAAAATTCTTGAACAATAAAAACCAACAAATAAGCATGCTTTAGATAAAATTTGTGACATTGTTCTCCAGAAATATTAAATATAGTCTACTCGGGCAGTGCATAAACTATCAGAAAACTATATTTTTTTAAACAATGCTAGCATAAAAACAGGGTGTGAAGTTTGACTTTCTAGGTTATCCATGGGCATGAGGTCATGATTTTGAAGAGTAAAAGGATGTTCTTCTACTTGAATAATATTCTGAACTATTCTTCAGTAAATGCAGCAACTCTTTCATGATAGGCATTATGCTAGGTATTGAGTAATAAATATTGAATCACATAGCCAGTTCCTGAAACAGCAGAAGATTAAAACATAGTTTTGAGTCTAACCATGAAGAGAAGTATTAAGGGATAGGTATAAGTGTAACTTAGATCTGTATACCCAGAGAAATTAGGAAGGATTTTCTGCAGGACATGACATCTCAGACAAGCTTTTAAGATAAGAGCTATTTCCATGAAGTATCAGGCATTTTCACAGTGATCACATGTTCAAAGCCTCAAATACAAAATAAGTGTTATAGATTCAGGAATCTAGACATCCCAAACAAGCAGTCTCTATCCAGAACTGCACCCAAAATGTTTTGGGATGAGTACCTGTATTTCAGCCCACTATATGGTATTGTTTGATTTTTTTTTGTTGTTTTACTCTTTTTGGCTTTTTTTGGGGGGGGGTCCCACCACTCAGCTCCCAAATAAATCACATGTGGAGTCCTTTTATTACTTATGAATGCCCAGCTTTGCTGGGCTTGTTTCTAGCTAGCTTTTCTTATCTTAAATTAACCCGTCTACTTTTTCCCTCTGGGCCTTTATTTTTGTTACTTCTGCATATCTTACTTTGTTTCTTATTTGGTGGCTGGTAGACATTTTCCCCAGTTGGGCTTGTTCTGTAATGATTTGTGAATATTTATGTAAAATGAGTGATATAATGAAAAAATTTGATAATGATAATAGAGATGGGCTGGGCTCATACGCTGTTAAGGACAAATCTCCCTCTAAAATGAGCACGTGCCTGCATTAACAGCACTAATTTATCCATGAATACAGGGCTCCATGATCTAAACACCTTCTGTTAGACCCTTAACACTAATTCACTGGGGATTAAGTTTCCAACAAATAAATTTTGAGGGCCACATTCAAATAGCACTTTGTAAAAAGTCATAGCCAGTTGCATGCAATGCTTGATTCTCTTAAACTTCTAATGTATTAGCCACATTTTCTGGGTTATGTCATTAAAGTACCGGTTCAGTTTGATTTTCTTTGAGGTGTTGTAATGCCTGATTCCTGTCACATGCTATTAAGAGAGAAAGAAGAAAGGCGAACATAGCTTGAAGCAATTATGTGGACACACCAAGTCATTATGTCAAGCAGACATGAAATGTTTCAGATCATCATTTCCAATGTTATCAGGAAGAAAAATTCACTGTGATAGTATCCATGTGCCATGTATCTAAGGAGGTATTCATCAGCTCTATGGAAGATTTCACACGCAGCAAGAAGGCAGTGATATCACCTCACAGCATCCATAGCCACTCCAATCCTTCAACATCCGTGCAGTTTCTGTAGGAAGAAATCCCCAAATAAAGCTGTCAGTTCTCCAGTATGTAGAGAAGTATCAGACATCCAAGTTTTGCTCTCACTAACTTTTGACTATGGTTATGAATTGACCAGTAATGGGGAGAAAGAGTTACAGGTATTTTCATTTACTGTGTGGGTCTAGGATAAATATCAATATATCTGTGGTAATAATTTACCTTAGTTTCTACATTCTTGTGAAAGTGCATTACAGGTGAATGTCCATATTCAGTGGGTGCTCTCTGAGATAAAATTTGATCTGGACTTTACTTATTACCAGATTGCCATACTCCAATGATTCATATCAAGTATGGTTAAAGTTCAAGGTGTCTTAAAGAATTTCAATTATCCCTTTTCCATCTGTAACTTATTTTTCGACCATTCAGGAAGGCAGGTGGTCATTGTTATCATGTACATCTGTAGTGAGATATTTACAGTGTTCACACCTGTGGCATAGACCACGCCCATTGGGGGATGGAGACAGGGCCGGACATGACCTGGGGGAACTAAGGCTGAGGAGGGGGCTCAGAGATCTCTCTTGCTTGCAGCACGGGGACAGGAGACATCTGGAGGCATCCTTGGGACCAGGAACCTGCTGGTGTTCCATTGTCTATGTTGTGGGTTATTTCTCCCTGAATAAACATCTACTTGGCGTATTTGATTCTCCTGATCCTTATTAAACATCAATATACATCTACATTGTATTTCATTCTCTGAGAAACTTTTCCTCTTTTTCACTATCTTCCAGTTGTAAAGGTGACTCAATTCATCAATCAGGAAAAGGGGTTATGAATTTCTGATGAAGACATTACCTTCACCATGCTGTGCACCTATACATATTTCTGATAATCTAGAATCAGCAGTATTCTCCTGAGATAATAGATGCTGACTTGTACTCATAAGTGTTCAGCTTGACTACCTGCACTTCAAATTTATTCATCTTACAATGATTGCAATATTTTACTCCCTAATGTCTAATTATAAATCATTAACCTTTGGGCCTATTTAGCCATTGCAGGGTATTAGACTCATTGCTGGGTCAAGCTCTCAGAGATGTTCCTTTCCTCTATCCAGAGATTTTCTACCACATTAAAATGATAAAAATTTTAAGACTATTAATGGAGTAAACTATTTGTTGGGCTTCCAACTTAATGTATATGCTTAGATTTCACAGTTTCCTTGCTTAAATTCCCTTTCCACAGTTTGTTACAAAACTCTCTATCACAAATATATGTCTCTTACTACATGTTTCTAAGGAGAATCTAATAGTATTTTTCCACTCTGTCTTGATACACAAGTCATCATATTACATTATTTATCCAGGAAGGGTTAAATATTGAAAAGTAACCTTAATCAAATATGAATCCCACATCCTGATTCACTTAATGTCTTATTGCTGTGAATAGATTCTATGACCACAGATATAGATACACACACACACACACACACACACACACACACACATATATATATATATAAAGTATAGATATATATATAAAATATATATCTATATATATTTATATAGATATATATAAAGGAAAAATTTTAATAGGGGCTGGCTTACAGTTCAGTTTAATCCATTGTCATCAAGTTCCTCCTTACTTCCCCTCCTATCTGAATCCATATCCTTTCTATCCCTCTTAAAAACACAAATAGGCATGTAAAGAATAACAATATGTAAGATAAAACAAAAACTAACAAATTTAAATAGGACAAAATAAACAATCAAGCAAAAGAGTGAAAGAGAAGGTACGAAAAACAGATATAGTCACAGAGACATAACATTGTCCATAGGAATCTCATAAAAACACAAAATTAGTCAGGCAGTAGTGGTGTATGCACTTGGGATGTGGAGGCAGATAGATCTCTGTGAGTTCAAGGTCAGACTGGTCTAAAAAGCGAATTCCAGGACAGGTTCCAAAACTACAGAGAAACTTTGTAATGGATAAAAAGAAGAAATTATTTGGTGTGCATATTACCCAGGAAGTTTATCTGGAATATACTGAAGGACATAGTGTCATTTTTTTTTTTTTTTTTGGTTTGTTTTTGCTATTGACCATGCTATATGCAAACCTCTGGGGCCCTGAATCACCTCCAACCAGCCAACATAGAGTATGCTGAGTTTAAACTTCACCTGGTAAATATTGCTAAGCACATGCATAATTGATGCACTAATGACTTTTTATACTCTTCCAAATAATATTCTATACATTCTAAACCTTAAACAAGTAGCATAAAATAAATTTATTTAGCAATGGTGAAAAATCTAATACAAGCCGATATAGAATTTTGACAGAAAAATTTACCAACTTTCATTTGCGGGATTTTTTTCTGGAATTACCTTCTGGAACCAGATTTTATTACACATTTCAATTTGCCCTTCCATTTTCTCCATGGAAGCTAATGTTTCATTTGATATGTAATGTTTTCAGGCAAGGAAACAGGACTGATTTTTCAGATTTTGAGTGGAAGTTATTAACAATGGAACATTTCTCTTGGTGGTAGGTAGCCTACCAAATAATGAACAGTAGGGCTCATCTGTGTGCCTTTCTTCAATAAGGGTTTAAACATTTGAAAGGAGCTATTGAGCCCTGAATACTATCTCTCAAACCTCTAGTAAAAATCTCTAGATTGTTATTCTTTCTATTTGGCCAGCAGTGTTTTGTTTGTATTGGCTATTGAAATATATGTGTATATACAAAGGAAAAGAAGCAGTTAGATTCAATACTTGATTTCTCAACAATACTCAGACTGAGAGAGACTGCTGTGTAGTTACATTTAATTACAAAGCAAATACGAATCATTTGATGTGTCTTAGCAACACTGCTTGTTTTTCTTTTCTCTCTCTTTTTTTGGACATCTTCAGTTTTGTTGAACTGATATAAGCTTCTAGTTTTCATTGACTGAGAAATAGGGCAAATGAGATGGTAAGTTTTGGGGTAATGTTTGCCCAGTGATCAAACAAAATTGAATCAGACCAGTTAAACATATGAGAATATTATTTTTCTCCATGACTCATGCAGTAGAAGAGAAATGAGCTCAGCCCTACTGAAGCAAAGGTGGGGTGCTTTGGAGTACCGGGGCTGGCTGTGGGGGACATCCAGGAGGAGAGGCACTGTGAGTAGGAGGTGAACGTGGCTTGATGTGGAGCAGCGCTGGCGATATGCGTTTGCTTGGCAGTGTTTTCCCAAACTCGGCTTTCCATCTTTTCATGAATTTCTGAGACCCGTGTCCAAGCTGTCCTGTTCAAATGTATTTCATTCATTCAAAAAGACAGGTCCTTGAGTGTGATATCCCTGGGCTGTAAAAAACTTACATATCAAAGGAACACAGAAAGAGTTGGCAGTTGAAAGATCCATAAATATTTTCTGGAAAATATGGTAGGTGTCCTTTATTCTCTTGCCACCCGCAGTTGTACCTGTGCATGAAGCCATGCTGGATGTGGCAAAACATTAATTAAATCTGCAGTTTTAAAGTGATGTTCCTATATATTTAATCCCTATTATCTTTACAAGAGCATATTTCCTAAGCACTGAGAAGTCAAATAAGGCTTTACATTTTTTTTTATATTTAATGAAAAAACTACTGCTTCTACCTGAGCTCTATTTTGTTTTCTTATCTCTGTGTACACACATGTTGTACTAGTTAACGTTTATACACACGGAGGCCAGAGGTTGATGTAATATACCTTCTTCAGTTGCTCTCCATCTTACTGTTTGAAGCAGGGTCTCTCCCTATTTCTGAACTCACTGATTCGGTTAGACTGATTGGCCAGCGATCCACTTGTCTCTTCTTTCCTGGTGGTGGGGTTATAGAAGGTGGGTTTACACCCAGCTTTTCACATGGGCACTGAATATACAGTCAGGTCGGTATGATTCACAGCACACCACTTACAAGGCATACCTCCCTATCTCCTGCTTTTATTACAATGCTGTCTGAAGCATCACAAATAAGACAATGAGTCATTGCTCAGTGTTACTTGTTTTGTATGTGAACAAGTAATACAGTGGAGTTTTCAAACTGCAAACAGGTGCTCTTTTCCCCCTCACCCCTTCCAATGATGTCATACCCTGTGAGGAGTGCTATTGCAAAATCCCATAGGATAGGCCATTTATAAAAAAGCAGAAATGCATTTCTCATCCTTTTGGAGCTGGAGAAAACCAGGATCAAGGCATTGGCGGTTTTTATGCTTTTAAAAGCCTGACTTTCTAGCTCATTGGTGGCATCTTCTAGCCCCATCCTAATGGGGCAGAACTGGAAAACTAGGCATTAGTGGGGCCTTATTGTTGGATCTGGGTCGTTGTGTGGAGCACACAATATCTGTACTGGATACTTGTCAACCCAAGCTGCATGCCAGGAAAAATTTACTGTAAAATTCATTTTTTTAGCATGAAAATTTGATGGGTATATACTTACAGTTATTTATCCATTACTGACGTATATATACTTCTAACAATAAAATTATTTTATGCTGATATTTTATTTTTAAAAATATTCATTTTACTTCATGTGCATGAGTATTTTGCCTTCATGTATGTCTGTGCAAATTTGTGTCAGATCCTATGGAACTGTAACTACAAAGGGTGTGAGCTACCATATAGGTACTATGAGCTGAACCCAGGAGTAATAATTAATTCAAATTTGACTCTTTTTTAAAATTAGCATTCTGGTGTCTTTCAGACCCAGTGACACTTCGTCCTCTCCTGAAGAGCCACAGCAAATTCTGCTATTCACACAATCATGCGTATGCGATTAAAAAATAAATCATTTCCTATATTATTTATGCTTTTTGTTTTTAAACATTGTTTTCATTAAACAGATATTTCCCTAAATATCTAAATCAGGGCTGAGAACAACAGTTCATCTGCCCATGTGGATGGGTGTGGTGTAAATTGTCTGAGACCCCCAAGCATAGATGAAGGGCTGCAATCAAAAATGCTAAGAGAGGAAAATCAGTCTCCTCAGTGATGAGCAAACTCAATGGTTATATGGTCAACCCTAAAAAATATAAATGCCAGTTAACACTAATAGATTCATCAGGTTGTTTCTGCTGCTGCTCAACCTTACTCCTTACAGGTTGTGTGTATATATTTGCATGTATATGTGAATGTAACAACAATAATAATATCATCACATGAATTTGAAAGGGAGCTGGGGGACATAGGAGGAGTGAGAGGCAGGGTGGTAAAATGATGTAATCATGTTTGGTTAAAGAAAACATTACCTTTATTTTTATTCATATGTACATGTATCTCTACTCTTCTTTATTTAGGAGCACCACTGGGATGCTACTTCTGTGAAATCAGATCCAGGCTTCTCATTCCTGTATCTGGTATTAAGGGCAGGGCTGAACCACACAAGTGAGTGCTGGGAATCAAACATGGATTCTGTGCAAAAGCAGCAAGTACTCTCAGCCACTGAGCCTTCTTCCCAGCCACCAAATGGTACAATGTCAGTTATCACATTACTACAATATAACACACCTTGGTTTCTTTATACAATGTTAAAAGTTAACATGAAAGTAAATAGGACATTGTGTTGCTATTCCACTGATCAATTATAGTGGAAAAAGTTTTGTTTTTTTTTTTGTTTTTTTGTTTTTTTTTTTGTCATTATGCCTGAAATGTAAGCCAATGAATGAGCTCTTGACCACTAAATATTTATATGTATGACTTCAGAACATTATACAGAAATTTAATATACAGTGCCCTACTCATTAGCCCTGTGTCCCTAATGCCCTTTACTTAAAACTCTGTAGATCCTTTGGGGTCATATGCCTTATGTGGAACAGAGCTAAAACAAACAAGCACATAAACAATATATAACTCACTTGTTATTAAATTCTTACAAGGAATAAAAATCATTACCTCATTACCTTAATATAGGTACAAGTATATTGTGCCCCAAAGTATAACAAAGCCAAATTCTTTGAAGGCCACACTAGAATATTTTCCTTATAATTTACCTAACTGAAATGATTTTTATATCAATTTTTGGAAAACAATTCTGGTTATTTCCTCCAGAGACACCTGAGTTCTTAACCAATGCATTTTGTTCATTCTGAATCTATTACTGAGGTGAGATTTCTTTTAATTTTTTTCTCTACATGACAGATGGGTCCACTTCAGCATTACTTTAAAAAATACTATGTGGGCAGAATGCTGGTATCTTGGCAGTGTGCCATAGGACATATAGTTGAAAATGAATTTTATACAGGACAAACTTTGCTGCTTGTTTACAAATTGAATAATTTAAATACAATCTTACATTTTATGTATTGTGAAATGGCATGGACCTTCTTGTATTATAGGTTTAAAATGACAGATTTTCACATATTAAGCAGGAATAATTTTGGAAAATATGAGCTATTGGATTAACCATTTTAAACTTTGGTTATTCTATTATATAGATGATAATAATTCAAATGTTACACTTACAACTATCAGATACCTTATTAGAAACACTCATTGAGACTTCACATTTATATTGCTGCCCTTGAGAACTGGAGAAAGAAATTTGTTAGGCTGTTAGAACAGACACCTTGAAAGCAAGAAGTTCTGTTGTGGCCAAAGGGTTCTTGGTTCTGTCAACAGTTCAGTAGAGGCCAGAAGTGTCTTAGCCAGAGGCACTGCTTTCATATCCTTGGTGTTTCGTTTTATTTCTTCTTCTTCTCCTCCTCCTCCTCCTTCTCCTTCTCCTCCTGCTCCTCCTCCTCCTCCTTCAACACACCAACATAATAAGTGCAGACACAGGGAATCTACATGTGATCAAATATGTCACTGGTTTTTACAGGCTTATGTTGGATCCCTAATGCCATCACTGTAATGGAGAGACACATGGGCATCTCATGGAGATCAGTGGTTGGATGAACTGGGCTGACAAGCCAATCTCCTCATATGCCAGCTCATTTAAAAGACATAATCTTCTTCCTTATTAAAAAAAAAAAAAAAACAGTAAGAATTTCACCACTGTTTAACATCCAAGAAAGCCTCTCAGTGAGGCTCATTTGTAATACTTCTCATTATGTCTTGGAGTTTAATATGTTCTACAATTGTCCCACTCTCAAGAGCTCTGTGTGATTTCTTTCTGCAGTAAATTTTCCTCCTTTCACTCATACAACTCATTAAGAAAAGAATTCACACTTCTCATCTCATAAGTGAAAGTCACTCCTTGAATTTTCAGGACAAAGGACCTGGAGCCATTGATTGCCTTGATGGTTGCCTTGATGACAGTGAACACCCAACACCTCGTGAACATATAGGAAGTCTCTACTTCTCAAGGACCCTCATTTGACATGTTTTCTTCTTAGCAGCAAGTCTTCCACTTACACCATTTTAAGGTTCAGACTCAAATTTTTATCTTTGCTTCTTCTTCCTCACATGTGTGTCTATATTACATTTCCTTAATCCATTAATCAAAACTGGCTACTATAGCTATTAGTTTTAAACCTCTTTACAAATCTAAGAGCCTTAACTGTGACATTGACAGTATACTTGTTAATTGACGTAAATTTTGCTCCCTTCTAGGAATTTCATTTTAAACCAGTATCTCAACATAAGTAGTATTAATGCTGCACTGGGCTCCCAGAGACAGACCTGTAGGATCCCTGTCTAGGGTTGCTTAAAAGACTTACAGCTCTATAATCCTTCCACCTGAAACCCATTGGAGTATTAATGCTAAGTCAGACTTTTTCAAGGGCTACAATGAACCAGTGAGTGAATGTGACATGCTAAGACAAGCCGTTCCTACTACACATCAGCCTCCTCAGATGGATGAATACCTGGCTCTGGGAAAAGGCTCATAGAAATGTTCTGCAGTCTTAGTCTTCCATTCTCTACTTTCATTTTCTTCCATTCCTTTCCTTGCCTTTTCATAGCAGTCAGATATAGATGAGAGTTTAATGGCTTGCAGAGAGAATCTTCTAAATATCACCTCATTTCCCATCACTAGAATCTATCTTAAGCTGCACCAAACCCTGCATCTCTAATCTTATCTTCAATCTCCCTTTGGGATGAGCAATAAATCAACGCAAAGGCAAATCGAATTGAAAAAGCAAAACATATATTTAGATGGGAAGGTAGGGCTGACTCCCTCATCATCCCCTAGCCTTTCCTTATGTAAGAGAATAAGAATCTCTTGGTCATTTACCAAAATGTTACCATATTGCCTAGAAAAGTTTTCAGGTGAGGGATTTGAGTGGACAGCACTTAAAAAAAAAAAAAATGATGACTTTAGCAGTTGTGCTTATCTATACAAGACCTGTACAAGAAGAGTCCCCTCAACATCACCACAGATTGGAAGGGACCCATGAGGCCCCACTCATTTCTGAGGGTCTATTAACAGTAGTCTTTGTTGAGAGGGAAAGTATCATTTTCTTTAGTGATCATACCTCCAATAAATTGCTTATGTTCCAATAAATAGCCAACCACCTCCGCCACAAATGAAGACTATACATGGAAGAAGTTTTTAAATTAACAGAATCATTAATTAATACAAGTTATGTATATATAATGTAGAAAATTAGTTATCTGGTGGTAGCTTACTTTGTATAAGGAGTTAACTACATAGGAAAGACTTACACTATTGTATAGTGTATGATTTAACAAATGTTAACATCCAATCTATAAAAATATGCAATGATTCTCATACAAAGTTTCTATGTATGACAACAAAATTACATTTGTACACTCTCCAATTAGTCTCCTCTTTATAAAAAGTCGTTATTGCAAATTGAAGAGAAAGAAACCACATAAATACTTGAAATTAAATGAAAGTATCTCTCCAAATGTTCAGAAATTGACATAGACAAACCACATGATATTAAGTTTTCAGAATATTTCAGCAGTGATAGTGAATACTATATAACCTCAGATATCATTCTATTCATACAACAGTATTCATAATAGAATAATATTTTATATTATAAAAGTATCAATGAATAATAATAATGTTGTTTCTTACTATAATCTTCTCAAACTTCTCAAAAAGATTTTAATTAAATGTCAGCCTCCTACAGGAATAAAAGACTAGGAAATACATTAAGGTCAAGTGGATTATGGAGACATATAGTTAAAACAAAATGAGCCTAGAAATACAGGCAAAAATGGATAGACATAGTATTTTTAAGAAAATGCTTTCTTCCACCTATTATATTTTTGATAGCAGAACTTGGATTATTTATGATCAGTTTAATTAACAGTTCTTCCTCAAGTGATCCCTTGTCAGATACCTTTGTAAATAGATTCCTAAGATGCACGTGACATGGATATTTTAATGATCCCTTAATAAACACCTTCAGTGTGTGATGATACATGAAGTTAGTGCTGAAATGTTGTAGACACCTGAGGTGAGTATTAATGTGCCACCAACATAAAATCAAGTAACAATGTTAGAGTGTTAAAAACAACTGTCAGCATGGTGTTGTATATTTTCTTAAGATAAAGAAAATGAATGTCCTACATCCATGATATCAGTTTCAAAATTACTTCTACATTACATTGAAGACAAGTGATGTGAATACTTATATTTAAGAATAGATAATTTCACAACACAATGAATAGTATCTCTTACCAGACATTTTTTTTTTTTTGCAGTGACTTTAGATGCCCTCCCTACTTTTATATGATCAAAAATTACCTTCAGAATTGCGAAGCCAAACCTATTTTGGCAATGGGATTCTGTAATTGATGAAAATGAGCTGATTGACAGACCACGCAATACTTTTGAAATTTATGGCATAATAATGTCCTCACTCCTCACACGTCCACCCTGAAGTATATAAACCATAAGGTATTTTGACTTCATTAGTAAAAGAGACACTAATAATGGTGGCCATGTAGCTCACAACTTTAAGTAGTCATTTTCTATATTCCATATGCTCAGAGTGGGTGTGCCAACCATTTTAAAAACTAGTTGGCTGGATTAAGTTCAAACCATCATGCTGTCTTGTGGCTTCAGGAACGAACTGATTGGCTTCTGCTTTAAGTCATATAGTATTTGAAATGATTTTGTCACTGAAGGGACTCAGAAATACTAAGAGAATGATCATTTGTGGGCTTGCATTGGCCATAAAGAAGAATATGAATTCCCTGTTCTGTGATTCTTGTGTTACTGTGCTCATGAGATTTGCGGACAGAACAGCTCGAGTCTCAGATGTCACCAGTGTGCTTACAGGGAACATTGGCATGGGTCTGAGAAGTGAAGAAAGAACGTTCATCAATGTGGGCTATCTAAGTTTAATTTGGGTATGCTAGGAAGCCTTTCCTTGCCTCCAGTGAGTAGACTGTGTGTTAGAATGTCCGTTTCTTTCCCCCTTGTAAATGGTTCTTTATGTGCCTCTAACCTGTGGGAAATAAGATTCATTGGGACTCAGTGTTTGTCAAATGATGTTTATTGGGGAGAAATCACTTACATCTGGAACAGATGACCGCCGTGGGTTCCCGCTCCAAGGATGCAACTGGGATGCTCTCCTTAACCACCCAGGAAACAAGAGAGCAAGCTGTTGTCCAGGACTCCCACAAGTCTCCCACAAGTCAAGTGTGCACCTGTGCCCACGCCCCAGTGGGCATGGTCAGTGCAACAGGTGCAGGCGGTGTAGATTTCTCAGTACAAGCCTCCATTATCTTCTCTGACAGTACATAGAGAGATCTAGATTACGATTTCTAGAGGTGGCAATTCTAATTCTCCTCCAAAGCTTTATTTTCGTACTGCTGTTATGGTGGAATTTAAACATGCCAGCACTAGCAGAAAAATCATTGATTCCCACACCTTTCCTTTAAAAAAAAAAAAAAAAAAAAAAGTAACTTCTGAGTTCTGAAGACAATTTGAACTTTTATAGTAGAGTGTGCAAGTACTTGTTTCTTTCTTTTAAAATAAAGCAGTGTGGCAGGGCTGGAGAGATCGTTCAATGGTTAAGAACACTTTCTGCTCTTCCAGAGGAGCTCAGAACTCATGGTTCCAGCACCCATGCAGGGGAGTTCCCAACCTGTAACTCTAGTTCCAAGGAATCCCATACCCTCTTTGGCCACATGGTCACCCATAAACATCCACAAAGATGCACACATACACGGTCTTAGTAAAAATAAAAATAAATCCAGAACAAGACAAAAATCGTTACGTTTCTGAAACAGTTTTTAAAAATGTGTATGATAAAGCCAGGCTGTGGTGGCGAACGCCTTTAATCCTAGCACGGGCGAGGCAGAAACAGGTAGATCTCTGGGAGTTAGAGCCCAGCCTGGTGGTTAACAGATCAAATCCCAGAACAGGCGCCAAAGCTACAGAGAAACCACTTCTTGAAAACAAAAACAAACAAACAAACAAACAAAAATCCCAAAACGGATGATAGTCGGGTGCTCTGGTAGGAGGCATGAGAAAAATCGCAATGCACAAGAGTGGAATGGTCTGTTAAAAGTGCAGGCTGAAAAGGAATTCATTTATCCTGAGACACAGTCTTCAGAAACATGTTGCACGAGACTTTGCCATCTAATTGGCTGTTAAAATTAGTATTAATTAGAAGGATTTACATAATAACTAATTTAACTTGTAAGCACAAATAAGTTTTCAACAATCTTTATTCCTGAAAAAAATGTACTTTAACTAAGCTTGTTGTTGGGTAAAGAAAATGGCTGATGTAGATAGAAATATCAAAGTTCTTTTTCCCTTGTAAGAAAAGGTAAATAAATGCAAAACAATTTACCATACAATGCAGTCAGATGTGAGAACCTATTTCTACTTTTGAATTTTATCCTTTTTGTTAGTCTATCATCTCCATGATGTTTACAACACTGCGGGAGTGCTATTGTCTTCTGTTCTTTCTTTTTGGGGACTTTGAATTAGCATCTGAGAAATTAATTGTCTTCCCATTCCATGCTAGCTGTGCTATTGTCTGATGCTGGCCCCTCTGTCCAAGATTTCTCTTACATCACTGAGAGGAGAGCAGCGTGCATCTTTTCAGAGTCTGCTTCCTGACAGATCTTGCCTTCAATAACAGAATGACAACGCGTTCAGAGACTCTATTAAATAGACATACTCAGTTTGTTTCTGCTCTTGCATTACACAAATACCCTGAAAGAAAATATATGCTGCACAGCATAGCTATGATAATCCCCAGTTTTATTGCCCAAATGATTTGCATTAGCATTGAGAATTCAATATCTATGGGGAGGGACATAGCTTGATGTTCAGCTAACATTATTTTGTACAAATTAGAATCATTTGCCTTAATTAATCAATCAAAAGAGCAATGTGCTTGACCATCATGCCAACATATGCCCTTAATTCTAGCATTCCAAAGTCTCAGGCAGGATTGTGAGTTCCAGGTCAGCATAACCTTCATAGCAACACCTTGTGTAAACAAACAAACAAATAGAAAAATAAATAAAAGACATTTTACTTTGAACAAGAGGTGGCTGTTTTTAGAGAGCTACTTGAAAATTAAATGAAGAGACAAAACTTTAAGCTGTGAGACCCCAAACTATGACAAAAGTCACAACCCCAAGCCATAGCACAGAGCAACCCTCAAAGGCCTTCTGGCTTTTGCTTCTTGCTCTAAACCACTAATGGGAAAAGTATTATGACTGAGAGCACATGAGGACATGAAGATAATGTCCTTTACCAGTATCTAAGACATAATTCAATAGCTAAGCCAGTATGTCTTACTAGGAACAGGGCTCTTGCTTACAGTGGATGGAATGGAAGGGCAGTTAGGATTATTCTTGGCAGCAGAAATGACATGTTAATAATTTCACACTCTCCAGTAAGCTCAAACTGGAGTATTTTTTCCATGCCCAATGGAAGATGACATTATATAGGGTGAAGAATAAGAAGTATGGATTTTTTTCTATGCTATACTTTGAGGTTAAATGTATTGAGTACTATTAATTATATCAAATGGTCTGAGATGAAAACTGAAAAGAAAAATTATCAGACATTGTACCCCTTCTCTAAATCCTTTGTTTTATTCACAACGTAGTGCTGAAAGAAAATAGCTGAAGAAAGCTGCCTGGTGAATTGGGAAAGAGGCTGCAAAGAAGCAGAACTGTGTGCTGAATCAATAATCCTATTGCCTCAGCATCTGTGATAGCACGGTGTGGGGTGCTAATGCAAATTCAGAAGGAGGCTGTACCTCTGAACCAGATTAGACATGATGCCCCCTGGTGGCCATGTGGAGAAAAACTGAGGATTGCATCAGTGTTATAAAAGGTCTAACAGGTCCTAATAATAGAAGCCAGGAGTCAGATACTCAGGGGTGAAAACTGTAAGGTCAGAGAAGCAGATCAGACAACCACTAGAGGTCTTACCGCTACAAGATTCTCAGACTGAAAAGAGACCAACTTCCTGCCTGCTCTTGCCTATATTCCTCTCACTGTCCATCTGTCTCACTTCCTGTCTGTCCATACAGACCTCCAGACCTCTATGGTTACTAGTGGATAGCTCTGACCTCTGATCTTCAGTCAAGCATAATTTGTTATACAAACAGGATATAACCACACATCAGTCCTTAACTTGGAGAGCACTAGGGGTGGGGCATTTCATCTCAAGTGGATTTCTGTAATATTTATCGAATCAAATGTATTAGACTCAATGAGATCATCATGTAGACCCATATGATAACAACCTTAGATTTCTATGGAAGACACAAACTGGAATTAGTGAAAGCAATCTTTCCATGAGACCCCACAATCCCATAAAATCAAAATATTATTTTCTAAAAAAAAAATCACTTCTTCTAATTCGTGAAACTATAAGCAGAGCTATTTCGATGCTATTATTTTTAAAGCCAAGGAAAGGGCAGATATTTGACTACTTGTTAATAAATGGTAAAGAAGCGACTCCTTTGATGGAAAACATTTTTCATTTACTAAGTGCCGAGAAGGAATATTAATATTGATTCAGACTCAGCTATGAATGCTGACCTCAGAAGTACTGTCTGTGATAAGCTGGATGCTCATGGGCTCCACAGCTTATTAATTTGACTTTTTCTTCGGGGTGACATTTCTAATCAAAGCAATTTTCTGTCCCTATTCTGTTCCCTATTCTGTTCCCTATTCTATCATGGAATCACTCCTTTAGACACACTTGATAAAGTCTGTAATGGACAGAAAACTAATTTCTCTATTCTGCAGTTCTGCACAGTACTATCCCATCTGCTGGGATATATTTTTCCCGAAATAATTTCTGGAGATTAGAGAGGTAGATAAAATGCAGTCAATACATGTTTTGTCTTAGCCAACCATTTAGGTGAAATGAGAGCAGAAGGAGCCAATGCCTGGAAAATAAAATGCAGTTTTATTTCCTAAAGCAAGATCTTCATAGTAGCACACGGATTCTAGTTTGTGTAGAAGCCAATTGCAATCAAACTCAAAGGAAAAAAAATAATGTATCGATTTAGGAGATAGAAATGTAAGCTTGGAAGGAGTGATTCTCTGTAGTTTCCAAAAACCCAAGCTCAGAGTTGGGGAAGTTTCTCACTGCATAATGCACTTGCTGTAAGAGTATGAGGCCCTGAGGACCACCAACACCAACAGAGAATCTGGGTAGGCATCAGAAAGGCAAGGGAAGCTTTGTGTCACCTAGCTGGCTGAATTGACAAAAACATAGGTTCAATAAAAGATACTGTCTCCATAAATACATTGGTGAGAAAACCAACCTACAGTCTTCATATACATGCTTGCGTGCCCACAATTATGTAAATATACATAAATATACGCATGCCTACCACACACAGCAAAAAAAAATCCTCACAATATACATTACAAGCTCAAATTATATTCATTCAAAATTGCTCAAATTAATCCTCAGATTAATTTGTGAGCTTCCTGGAATTCCTTCTTGGTAACACACATAATGTGTGTCTTCCATAGAGCTTCTTAATGAGCCATGTATTGAAATGTAGAGGCATACACGCCCTTCCAGTTCACCCATCTCGGGCTTTTAGTGAGTAATTTTCCTCAGCCTCTACCATTTCGTTTCCTTCCATTCAGGCTCTGTTTTCAGCAATTGTCTCTTATTTGTTCCACTCTTCCTCAAGGCAATGATGGCTGAGAATTGTAAGTGAGCCACATTTTTTTTTTTTTTGAAGGATATTGTTCCCTCTCATTGAATTTAAGAATTTCATGTATGTGCATGATGTCAAATTTGGCCGAATTGTAAAGAGAACAGGCTTGCTTTGGCTCACAGATCTGTTCATAATTAAGCATGAAGAGAAGCAGCCACTAGAAGCAGCTGACCGCAGAGCACTAAGGTGATCAGAGGTGAAGTGCAACTACTCCCTTGCTACCCCACAATTCTCTCCTATTCTGCCCACTTTTTTTTTCCCCATCGAATATCTCTTAAGACAGTTTGGTGCATGGGAGAGAAAGCTCAGTAAGTTTGAGGATTCTGCAAAACGGGTAATAAGCACATAGTTAGGAGACCTGATGGGTTCTAGCAGTGCAAGTGGAGATGAATGTCCTGTGAGGCATTTCAGACACAAAGGACCACTGTGGACTTGGAGATGGATCAACACAATGTGGTGAGCAGAAAACCAGGTACATGTGATCTTTGCACTTCTTTCTGATTTTTAAAAAATTTTTCTCAATGTTTCACCTCAGGAGATAACTGAATATACAAATGTAGGTTCCTAATGTCCAAGTCAAACATATAAGGAAGAGATTTTTTAGGTGTATTACAGCCTAATTAGGACTTATCAGGAAATAGTTCATTAAGTTTAGTATATAACACCGTAGAAACTTACAAAGATATCAAATTAGAACAAATGGTAACAAAACGATATTTTTCAAGTAGTTTAATAAATAAGCATTGCTCTCTGCGCCTTTCTGTGAAAGATAATTATGAGAGAGGGATTTTAAAAACAGGATTTGTCTGACAGGTAAAGTAGGTATAGCTATTAAAAAAATCAGAGAACTCATTAAGTAAAGAAATTCAAGAAATAAGTATCTTTGTAGCCTTCCCAGAAGGCATATGGAGAAACCCTAGTGGAGGGCCAAAATAAAACACACAGGAAAATCAACCATATTAGCGTGAAAGATAATAACTGTAGAAAATCAGTCATCTTAATAAGTGTTTTGCTTTAAACTAAACTTAGTGTGTATGTTTTTCAGGTTATGTTGTCCACTTGTGCTTATTTTGCACCCTGTCATGTTTATGTTCCTAGTGGCTGTTTGGGAGGTGGCTGTGGCATAAACTGAGCTATTTCTTTTTTTCAGTTATTGAATCACAACAACCATTTTATGTTAGGAGGAAAGCAGTAAAAGGTAGCTATCACTTATTTAAAATAACAAAAAAAAAAAACCCCATTGTCAACAAATAAGGACCAAAAATGAGTAGGTTTGCAATTTTAGAGTTGTTTTTATAAATGATGAACTCAACACCTCCAGTCTATCACTAGAAAGAGCACACCTGAAATCTGAGATTCTAATGTTACTTATCCTTGAGGCAGAGTGCATCAACACTTAGTTCATTAAGGTGTAAGAACCATTCAGTGCTCAAGTCTTGGTTTCTCAGTGCTCCCAATCTGGCTCAGTAAGCACGGTGGGTTCCAAGATGAAAGATCCTTATGCGATCAGTGGAGAGACCAGAAGCAGCAGGCATACTCTAAATCACTTTAGTGGCTAGAGAGAATGATAATGAAATAAAAAACAAAACAAATAATAAACTTCATGCTTGCAAGGTGCTAACCTTCCAACAGAAGGTGCTGTCCATAATCGGGTAGGTCTTCCTATTCCAGCAAGGTAATGAGGACAATTTTTCAGGCAAGGCTCTCTACTCAGGTGATTCTAATTTGGGTAAATTGACATTAAAAGTATCTTCAATAGGGACTATCTGGGAACTGTAGCTTACTGTAGATAGAAGCCTCTCTTCTCAAATCTGCAAGCTTTACTATCCTATGGTCATGAACACAGATACTCTGATAGGCATAGCATGTTCATTTCATACAGCAATAGTGTTAGTTAGCTTTCCCAGTGAAGGCTACCACTTCCTTAGCCATGGGCTTTTTACAAGGCTTACAGTATTTGGCATTAATTCTGTCATGTGGAGGGGGCATCAATTCCATTCAGTTAAGGGTTTTTGGTCCTTACCAGTCCTATCAATATTTTATCTGTGGACTTATATTGCCAGACAGGTCAGTAGTATAGCATTCAGGGTCCATAGGTGAGCAAGACTGTTAATAATTTTTCTCTCTCGGCAGCCCACATTGCACTTTCCTGAGCTATGAAAACTAGCCAGCAGGAAGGAAGCTTCCAGATCATTTCCAGCTTGATTTCTCTATGTCCTGTGACTGGAGGACGTGATGTCATTAGCAATATAGTTTTATAACCTCTAGTTCTGGTAGACAAACAAGACCTGTAGCAATAACTTAAATTGTTTTTGAGGCCACAGGGACCTCCATGGACAACAATAATAGTATCAAGTGTGAAATTTTCTACCAGTATAGCATCATATCAGCCAAAAAACTTAGGTGTTTTGGAATATTTTGATTCCACTATTTTTTTAATGGGGTTCATGATTTTGTTTTAATTTCTTCAAATTTTCAGATGTGGAAAACAAGGCATAGAAATACTCAATATATTCTTTAGATTAGCCATCTAGTAAATATGGAAACCAGCTAATGTATATACAGCGCCACATCCAGATCTTGTTGAATATAGATTTTCCTTGAATGGTTCTGAGCTCCAGACTGAACTTACTGCATGGCAAATGAGCTCTTAGATATTAGGGCTACTGCTCTGAAGATCAGATGTTGAGTAGCAATGCATTGTATTATGCTCCCTTTTACATAACCATCAGGTATTGACCAAGCAGGAAGTAAGCTAAGAATGACTTCTGCCATGCTTGTTTTCCATGTCACCAATACTTTACTGAGTCAGAATGTTCAAGGTGAGAGTTCCTGCTGCAGCTTAAGGACATGGTCTATACTCATGTTTTCTGATTGCTCTGCAATTGGACCATAATTAGATCTTTCATTTGTGTTTTATTTATTTATTTCTTTGTTTGCTTATTGAGACATATCTTTAAATATACTTGGTTGGTTTTGAGGTCACCATGTGGCTTCAGCTGCTCTCAAATTCTTAACTCAGAGGCATTAGTCTTCCAAATGCAATTACAGTTACAGAATAACACACTTATCATTATCTTTCATATTTTTGTTGCTGATGGAGATTGGAGACAAGCCATTTCCCAAGCTAGGCAAGTGTCCCACATCTAAACTACATCCTCAGCCCTTATTCATATTAATTTTTGAATACAAAAGGTTCTTTCAACAAAAACTAAGTTGTGATCTGTGCTCATGTAATTTATTGTACAAAGGAATTTTTAGGAGAATTTATTACCGAGGTAAACTTCAAACTCAGCTGTGGACTTAAAAGTTGTCCTCTATCTTATCTCTTGTATGCCCTGTTTAAATTATGGTTTTCTTTAAACAAACCTCTTCATTCTTGCTATAGACACAAAATTTTGCTGAAGCCATCTACTATAGCAGAAATTATTTTTCCAGGTAGTATACTTTTTCATTAATTTTGAGGTTTCATATGAATGGCTGAAACCAAAGTGTCATTGAACACTGACATGAGCACTACCATACAGAAGATTTTACGAAATCTTTTTGTTTTTCCCTTCTTCACATATGAGATGATGATTTTTAGCCTTTTCCTCGGTGTTTGCTTTTAGAAGGGCCTTTTATTGATTCCCTAAAAGCTTTGAACATTATTTATAATTCCTTGAAAACTTTATCACAAAAATATATTATGCTGACTCATAACAAGCTGTTTTTGAATGTGTCATGTTTTAATTTAATAATCACGGTCAGTTCTGGAAAGGGCTTTTCTTCCTAATACTTCAACATCTTTATTTTTGAATTGTCTATATGAAACACACATACATGTTCACACCATCCAGCTGTGACTTCTCAGCAACAGGTATAGGTACAGCACTTCGTGATGAAGGCCCTCGTGGAAAGTAATTTGTTTGAACAATTCCATGCAGTTTAATTAAAAAAAAAAAGTAATAGAGATTTTTCAGTGTCTGCTTAATGAGTTTTTCCTGGATTGTGACAAAGCCCTATATAACTTAAGAATTATAAACTGCCCCAAATGATGCCACTGTCCATGAAAATGTCATTCATCTATAACACATCTATAAGCTATGTGTTGAAGGATTCTATATCCACTATGTTAGATGTACCTTCACAGTGATTGAGTTTTCTTGTGTCTGTGTTTAATTTGTGTTCTATTTGTTATTTGCTTGCTTGTTTTGTCCTGTTCTAGTTTGTGCTTATTTTGGTTTCTAGCTATCCGTTATTTTCTATTGAGAAAGAAAGTGTGTAGATTTGGGTGGGAGGGTAGGTGAGGAGGATCTGGGAGGCATTTGAGTGTATGTAAAACACTAGCAGAATATATGTGTGGGAAAAAAATCAACTTTCACAACAAGGAAAAATAAAACAGAACCCGCTTCACAATCTTGCTACTTAGAAAATATATGGATTTGTGTTTCATGGTGAAATGCAGCCAGGAGGCATGTTGTGCCTGCCAGTTGCTTCGTAGATTCTGAAAAGTGAAGGTGTATGTGTGTGCATGGTGAGTAGACAAAATGGTCATAATTCTGTCAGCTAGAGAAGTCGGCTTCTCCATTAGGATTGTGAAAGTTAAAATTTAAATTTTTGAAACCAAAGACGAGGCTAGTAATTTTTATGTGAGAGTTGTGATTAAACGTACTTTGTTTTTGGGTTTTGTACACTAATGCAAAGTTTCAGCAGCATAGCCCAGGCTGCACTGAAATTCACTGAATAGCTGTCTTCTTTAGCTTTGGCCATGAATTTGATTGACGTGGTCTAGAATCAAATGAAAAGGAAGTCCTTACTGAGGGATTACTCAGATTAAAGTTGCTTATAGTTATGGCTTTGGGGAATGGTCTTCATCATCTTCATTGATACAGAAAGTCCTGGGTCACTGTGGATGGCATTGTTCCTTGGGGAAATGCTCCTGGACAGCATGGGAAAGACAGCCTGGGCAAGGCCAGCAAACAGTCTATGTTCATAGTTTCTGTTTCAGGTTCCTTTCTTACGTGTCTAAAATGACTCCTCCATTGAGAACTCTCTATGTAGTTCTGTACCTCACTATTTAATTGGATTATTTGGTGTTTTTGTAACAAGCTTCTTGAGTTCTTTGTTTTGGAAATCAGCTCTCTGTCAGATGTGGGGTTGGTGAATATTTTCCCCATTCTGTGGGCTGCCATTTTGTCTTGTTGACTGTGTCCTTTGCCTTACAGAACTTCTCATTTTTCCGGAGGTCCCATTTATTAATTGTTCATCTATCTCAGTATCTGTGCTACTGGTGTTATGCTCAGGAAGCGGTCTTCTGTACCAATTGGTTCAAGGGTACTTTCTCTTCTGAGAGGTTCAGTGTGGCTGGGTTTATGTTGAGGTCTTAGATCACTTGGCCTTAAGTTTTGTGCATGATGGTAGATGTTGATCTATCTACAGTCTTCTACACACGTATCCAGTTATGCCAGCACCATTTGTTGAAGATGCTTTCTTTTTCCATTGTATAAATTTAGCTCCTCTGTCAAATATCAGGTGTTCATAAGTGTGTGGATTAATGTCAGGAACCCTAACTCTTCCTTCATTGATGGAGTGTGACTTGGATATATAAGTCAAATAAACACTTTTGAGAACTAAATAGCTTCAAATGACAGTATTTTATCAGAGCAACAAAAATAAAGCTAGCACAGTAGTAGCTCGGGCTGGCCTCAAACTCCTAGCAATTCTCCTGCCTCAGGTTGCCAAATGCTCGGATAACATGCACAAGGCACCATAGATGGTTTGAAACAAACTAACTAAAAAACTAAATAAATAAATAAATGCTGGAGAAGCTTTGTTTGATTCTAACTTAGGAAAGCAACAGCTCAAGCTCTCCAACTTTTGGAATATGTTTTCTGCATAAGAAAAATGCCCACACTGGAAGAAATAAATGCATGTGTTAACATGATAGGAAAATCAGAATTTTAAATGTATATCATCTGAGTAAAAGATACTCATTTTTTAATTCTGTAATAAGTAATATGGAGTGATGTTGCATTTTTTCAGGCCACTGACCATGCATGCATGCATGTGTGCACGTTTTTATGTATACACACACACACACACACACACACACACACACACACAGAGAGAGAGAGAGAGAGAGTTCTAGAGAAACTAGTAAATCTGCTCCCAGGCCATATCATAGCTCCCTATTGCAGCATGCTGATGTGACATTTGTAAGTGATCCTGGTTTTGCTAATGACCTTTAAAGTCACACTGACACTAGTGGACATCCACATTGCAAATGTATTTCCCTTTTCTCAATGCAGCAACTTTTAAAGTCACTTTTCTTCCAGTTTTCCAAGATCAATGCCTGATGATGATCTTTAATTTTCATCTCAGAATGTCTGATTATCAGTAATCATGAATTCAAGATACATATTCTAAAATGTCAAGAATACTTACGATATTTAAAGATAAAAATCTTTGGTATTTCCTTTACATGTGGGATAAGACAAATATATGAATGATGGGTTTTATGTGGATATTCAAAGGTCTAGACAATATTTCTGTGTTAGCACGGGATCTGGTAGGAATATACTACAAAATTCTTCTCTGTTTGCCATTCTGATCCTGTTTCACTCTCTGTGCACCATGAGGGCATGCGTCAACATCATTCAGCAGTTATCTTCTGTTCAGGGTCAAAGTTTGGTTGTCTCACAATCCCATGGAAATATACAAGCTACTATGGTAATATTGCTTTGATATCACTAAAGCTGAGATGGATTATTTTGCAAGTAAGATGTTCTTTCCATATTTTTACATAGCTAAAGTTTCCAATTTCATCATAGTGCAATATAATAACTGAGCTGTATTTCAGCCTCCTTCTATGCCAGGCAATGAGGTGGTATTTGCACAGTTGAAGTTACATAATGCTTGCAGTCAGCTTATATGTTAGCCAAATAATTACCATACATCTCAGAAGAAGGAACCCAGAGCGTAAGTTGAAAGATTTAAAACTCAGGTTGTCTAACCCCAAACCAAGCTTTACCTACTTTATTACTTTGATATAGCTCATAAGACATAGGTATCTGAATTTGTTTCCATTCTAAAGTTTTTACTGTGGCCTATTTGTTTGGTATTTCTTTTTACTTTAAAGTTCCAGTGTCATTCTTCTGGCTAGCAATAGTTATAGAACCTATTTTAAATGATGAGATATGAGAGAAGTAGTTGGGTAGGATTCTGGAATGTCTCTTTGTAAGAAATATATCTTTTGCTACATATACATCACTCTTTAATCTCACTTCAAAACAAAACAACAACAACAACATCAAAACCAAAAACCAAAAAAAAAAAAAAAAAAAAAAAAAAAAAAAAAAAACCCAAAAAACCCAGATACAGTTGTATTTGGAAACCTTCATGACAGGATGAAGTAGAGGCTAACTCCACCAAAACACAAACAGAGTGTCTACGGGCCTGGCTGTCTAACCTTGGATGGTTTATGAGATTAAAACAGAATTCTAACACACTTGAGAAAATCCAAGGTGATCTTTCCAGCAACTGGATACAGTTTCCACTTGATGACTTAATACACTCTATGAAATTAAATTCCTAGAAAAATTCTTGGATGTTAAATAATTTTGATTTGAATTACTTGATTTCATATTCACTGAGAAGGAAATTAACATACATGGTAAAATATGTCCTTCCATTTTTGAAGAAAAACATTTTTTCCTCAGACTAAGTGAATGCTTTATTTCTAAATTAAACAGTAAAAATGGTTTTAGGAAGGAAATATGCACAGTGGAAGTAAACTGGCTCAAGCACATCAGCATTTCAATTATACACCTCATGCAATAGCAAACTTAGGCTTTTAGAAAAAGGTCGACTTTCTGTGTGATGGTAGTGAGTGATAATACATATAGTTTGAATATGATTTCAGAATTTAGATTGGATATAGTTTTAGAGAAATCCTTAAGTAACTCTACAACACATGCAAGCAAATTAGCAATACAGTACTAAAAGTATTACTCATGGAGTTTAAGGAAGAAGAATGATGGACAGGTGTTATGGCTCAGTGGAGAAGGAGGTTACCACTCAAGCTCCAGGATCTGAGTTTCATCTTTTTAATCCTGATATGAAAAACAAAAAACAAAAGTTGCAAGCTATATTCATTGGCAATCCTACAGTGAAATGGGAGTTGGGTCAGGGGAATAACCAATAAATTCGGTTCTAACTAGTCTGGAGTAGTTAGCATGGCACAGGCAGGAACTTGCCCCTCTCAACAGGTGGAAGCTGAGAACAAACTTCTAAGAGTCGTCTGTTCTTGTCCATAGATGCACTGTGTTAATTGTGGACCTGATCTGCCCCTCCCCACAAGCACTATATCTTCCACACCCCCAAAAAACACACCATCTATGTTTTAAAAAAATATTCCAGTTTAGACAACCAAAATATTTTTCCCCGCAGTGGCCAAAATCAACCTGTGCCATGAATTTGTTGTCTTTTAATTCCATTACACTATTTTATAGTACTTGTAAAGATTTAAAAAAAAAAAAAAAAAAAAAACCTGACCTTTGTCAGCCTTCACCATTTTACTGAAATCTCTTTTATGTCTTGTTGAAAATAGAGTTAGGATGTACTTGTACATATTGAAATGAATTCAGTAAAAGGGATGTGTAGTTTTACATTGACTGTAGTTTAGAACATTCCCAGGTGGGGGGGGGGCACTTACCAACAGGAAGAAATGCCTTTCTCTTACATGGAAAGACAAGTGTTGGAAGTACTATTTTTGGAGAATAAACTCTCTGCATCTAATTCTTCAAAAGCAAACTCAGACAAATGCAATGGTTGAGGGAGATGTATCTGCACTGTGGCTAAGCAGGTGTGGGGAATAGTGATAATCACTTGAGACAGGAACCGGGACCGGAAAAGTGAGTACCAGTTATTCTCACACGGCCGGCACATACACGATAGGTGCAATTCTATGAACTCCTCAGGGACTGACTCCCATCTGGTTTGCCTGTAGTCTGATTATCTTTGATCCTTATTACTATCAAAGAAATTGATGTTTATCAACACCGATGTTTCAGAAGGTAACCCCCTATGGGCATCCAATTACTTTCTTCTGTAGCTAGCTACTGGGAAAAGGAAATTGATTGACAGATGGCTCTGGAGTGCAATCCTTTGGGCCCAGTGGGGTGCATCCAGATTGATTCAATGTGGAGACTTCCAAGAATCTTGCAAATACACCCTCGGGAACCCTAATTGAACTCTAGGGGTCTGCGCTTAATCCACTTTCAACTTGAAATTACTCCCATTCAGAAGAAACCTCTTTAGGCCCAGACATAGCTTCAAACAGATTTTGGCAACATCACTGTTTTCATCCAAGGCAGGATACAACCTTTTGGAAGTAAGTCTTGTTCTACTGATGCCTACAGCACCTCTTATTCCAAATCCATTTGCACTGCTGTAACAATGTGTCAAAACTGGATCCCTTCTAAACAAAATGGACTCATTTTCCACAGTCGAGCAGGCTTGGAAGATCAAGAGCAAAGCACTTGCATACTTCATATCTGCCAAAGGCAACAAGTAAACGCTACTTTGTCTAGAATGTCCTGGTTCTCGGTTTCTCCTTAAGCCTTTGCATATTCCCTTAGATATAACTCTACAGCTATCCCCAGAAAGCCCATTCACATGCTCTCACACCCTTCTCTGGCTTTCAGAATGGCTTAAAGGTCTCTTTCACTCAGTGTTTGCTTAATTTTTGTCTTGAATCTCATTTTTCGTACTTGTTAAGTGTTCAGCAAATACAATCTGGTTGAAAGGATGCTGGCTTCGGTCCTTGACCTCTCTCTGTCTACTTCTTTCTAAATAGAGTGTCAATAATAAGTTACAGCTTAAAGAACATTATCATTGAAATAATTAAAAGGAATTGCCATTCGAAATACATATGGTTTGGAGTCTCTGTATTAGAAATAATTATTGTTGCTATCTAATGCTCTCTGTTGCTTTATTGAACCCCTGTAAAATGAATAGAGTGCCATTAGAAAATGGGTTTCAGTGGTCAGCCACCTAACTTGACAGTCTGTACAGCACAAGATTAGATTTACAATTACTGGAAAAGTTAGAAAATCTTCCTGTGTAGGATTGATTGTGTGTCCAGATGTCTAGAAAGCACAGATATACTAACTGTACTGTAGCACAACCCAAGTTTTTCTCAGTCCAGCTACATTTTAGTTCTAAAAAGCAGCATGAGAGAGAAATTAGCATATGGCCAATTTGCTGGATGCCCAGAGGTTCTCGGATCATGCTGATACATCTTTATCTGCTCATTAGGATTATGGCTTGAAATTTGGTTTACTTGAGTTTATGCCTATTACTCTGGAAGCCGCACATAACTCGGGCAGCCTTTGAAGTGTATACTGATGAGCGATAGCCATTCTCATGCATACATGTCTGTGTGCTTGTGTATTTGATTAGTTTTATAGTTTTTATATGCTGATACATTTTCTTTCAGAAAAATTCAAATTAAATAAGTCCTTTTAGTACTGAAATCGGCAGGTTTAAAAGCCCCTCTGAGTGTTATATGAACAAAACTAAAATTTGCCTTTTGTTTCATGCTTAAAAATCCACTTAGTGGGTAGCATCTGACTTGAGCCCTGATAAGACTGACCAGGATTCAGAGACTCCACTTATTTTCTTACTCTTAAATGTATTTTCTATTTAGTATACCCCTTCTCCAGGCCACAGATTAGAACAAAATAAATCAGAATGCTGAACATAATATGATATCATATCACTCACATATGGCAGCTAAAAAGCAAGACCAGAAAGGACTAATTAAAGCCAAAAGGAAACAGGACTTTGATCAAGGAAGAGGAGAGAGATGAGAGCTTCTCCCCAAGAACTCTAACTTTAAAAAATAAGATTTTTGTCACATAATATGTCCTGATTACTACATACATGTATATATGTATAGTATATACATATATATATATGATACATCATAATATATCCTGATTATCATCTTCCTCTACCCCTCCCAATCCCTCCCCACTTCCCCTACCATCCAAATCCACCTTTTTCTGTATCTTGTTAGGAAACAAACAGGCTTCTAAAGGGAAATAGTAAAATAATCTATAATATATGAGATAAGACAAAAACTAACACATCAAAATTGGACAAAACAAAGAACATTAAAGGAGTCCAAAGGAAGGCAAAAGAAATGGACCCAATTGTCTGCATACTCAGAAATCCCATGAAAACACCAAGCTGGAAGCCACACTATATATGCAAAGAACCTGTAGGGTAAAGTTAGATATTAAGATAAGGAAAAACACTGACACTATATTACGAGACAAGGAGCCCCCAAAGACAGGCTTCAGTTCATTTTCGGTCGGTCATACACTACTGGGCATGTGTACTGTGTTTCCCTAGTGATAGCACTCTTAGAAGAAACTGAATTTTTTTTTTTTTTTGCAAGTGGTGATTAATTAGAGATTGCACCTGGGTTAGGGGTGGAGGCATATGTCCACATTTTTCAGCACTAGAACCCTATCTACAGACCCACACAGGTCCTGCATTCTGCCTCAGTATCTGTGAGTTCAAATGTGCTTTGGTCGTATTGTTTAAAGGGTTTTGTTTTCTTGGTAACAGCAGGTAAGATATGAAAGACCAAATACCAAATACAGATCATTGTATATAAATTTCCTCCATAGGGTTGAGAAACACAGTTTGAGAATACTATTGAAAGAAAAGAGGAGGAAGACGAGGAGGAGAAATTTTTTCAAACATGGGTGTTCAGTTAAAGAACACAAAGACAAATTTTAATAAGTTTAACCATGTTCTTATATCAAACACACACACACACATAAACACACTTATATATGAACATATAATAAACACACCCACAGAGTCACACATTAAAGTTAATATATGTATTTTTGTTGGAAGATTTAGCAATAAAGTCAAAATCCTACAATTGTTCCATTGTGTTTCAGGCAATAAGGCATTTTTACCCATTGTCTCTGTAAAGATATTAAGGATTATCCATATATTAGAATTGCTTTAGGGAAAAATAAGCAATTTATGGAGAAGTTCGAATAAAATATAAAACTGTCTAGAATACAAGGTAGATAAGAAATCCACTAAATTCAAGTGTCTTCATTATATAAAGAAACCTGTGCACTTAGAAATAGAAACTTCCATTTTTCTTTTATTTTATTTGGAGACACAAATCAAGTCTGACATGCATACAGTGTCCTTGCATGTCTGGCTTTCAGATTTTTTAATCTTAAAAAATTAATAAAGCTTGGTAAACTTGATAATCTGTTGGGTAGGTCATAAATTGGCTTGATGATGGTCTATAAACATTTATTTGTAGACAAATTCTCTTTTCAGAAAAAAAAAACAGAATTTGTATTACGTGTTTTTACCATTATATAATAATTTAAAATTTTATTTTTATTTTCTAGTTTTTTCCAATAGAGTTCTATCTTGCTAGAAAAATACTTACTATGAGCAAATTGGGTCAGAGTAAGCCCATGATGGGAACAGTGTAAAGGGACAAACTTTAGAGATCAAAGAAGTAAGTACCTCCAAGAAGCTTACAGAAAAATATGCACCAAATAAAGCCATCTGGCTACCATTAAGCAGACATGATTACATATATGATGACATAGACAGATTGTGGGATATTAATTTCCTGGTGAACCAATAGGTTACCTGGAAGGTGTGAGATATTCTCATGGTTAAAGTTTATGGGGCAGGAACCTACAAAATTCTGTTGATCATGGTGGCATACTGGTTCTCTACATGATCTACCACGTAACTTTCACTCTGTGGATTTGAATAAAAAAGGGCTGAGCATAAATCAAGATGAGGAGTGAAGACAATAATTTATATTATAACTTTGTTTTCTTAACAAAACCTTCTGTCTTGTGAGTTTCAGAAACCTTTATGCTTAAAATATTTACAGTGGTGTTCTAGGTAAAAATGCATGACAAAAGTCACTAAGGCATGGGAGATAAAAATAATCTTGGGGTTAAGGGAAGTTCTTTTGGAAAACTGACCCTTGCTCTTCCACTTTTATGGCCAGAGCTACACTATTGGTTTGAAAAATAGTAATAGTGTTGAGTAAACAAAAATAAGGTGAAATTTCACTTCTGGAGAGAGTCAAGTTTTATTTTAACATCTATCCTTTGAAGATATTGAAAACCGTTTCCCTGGAAATGTGTTTCATTTTGCTTTTTAGTACCTCTGTGACATTCTCTTGGCCAGAATGATAAGAGGATTCTCAGCTGCCCTTTTCTGTTTGGAAAGATCATTCATCTTGTGGAAGATTTCGATATGGATTTATTGGTCATTCCATCCATTTCATTGCTTTCCTTCTGGATGCATTTCACTCTGAGATTTCTTTTCCTACCTTTGATGTGTCAGTCAAGAGGACCTTTATTCAGTATACCAAGAAATCACTGAACATATTTCTCTGAAAATTTTTAAAAGCTCTGTGACTGCATGATGTTTGTTGATGATGTCATGCTTTACAATATAAATACATGTGTTTTTTGTCTTATGCATATTTTCTATAAATCTCTTTGCAGACAATTAACAGGATTAAGAAAATGATCAGAAATTCTGGATTTTTGAATAAAAGGTCCAAGCGAAGTAGTATTTTATACTTGAATACATCTATATAGTATTTCTTGCATCCCTGCTATCAACTCAACTCAATGGGTCACTGGGTAAATAAGTTAGGCAGTACTCTCAAAATTTTCCAACATTATTAATTTCTTCAACATTTGGAAAATGCAAAGTGTCCCTACTATGTAATACTCTTTTTGCCTAGTTGCAAAAAATAAGGTTAGTCAGGTTAGCTACATCTGGTAACTTACAATAAAGCCATTGACAGTAAGGCATGCACACGTGTAGCTGGAAGTCTGTCTTCCATCAATTACTATAACATTTATGTCTTTAAATAAAAAATAGAAAGAATACCATATTTTATAAAATCAACTTCAGTTGCTGACAATAATCCAGATGTGAAATTTATTCTTGACTAAACCAAGAAGAAGAAACTTTGAATAATGTTGTCTGTATCATTTTAAATAGCCGATCTCATGAGATGTATATAGTTAATATTTGAAATCTACAATCAGTAGGAATTACTTCAGCTCTAGTTTAGTATGCAAAAAGATATAATTATAAGTTTATTCTAACAAGGATTTAGAAAACACAATGTTTCATTACTCTATTTTTCAGTGTATTATGAGTTACCTGATATGGGGATAAAAGTAATTTAAAGGCATTGACTTTCAGGGAATAAAAAGGTGACTTTAGATATTGAGAAGAAATACAAATTTAAATATTTAAAACTTAAATTTAATGTCTACTAATTAATAGCAGTATGCCCTTTGAACTTTGAAAATTAAAATTAATTAAGATGTATACTATCATTGGGTCTCCCAGTTGTTGCAAATCTTCTTTTCTATTTTCTTAATTTGAATAAGTCAAGACAAAAGCTCACCTCTTTTAAATTTCTTTGGGATCTGTATATTGAATATGTAAATCATTAAACACCTAAAATACGTTAATAATGGAAATTTTAATTCCATTAAATATATTTTTAAATTGATAACATTATGAAATTTAAATTAAATTATAATATACTTTAGGTATTGTGATATTTCTAAAATATACATTTTGTTAAGTATTTATTGTGTGTCATTAACTCTCAATATTGTACATGTATCACTTAATATTTAAAACTGTATAATTACTTCTTAGTTTATTTCATAGAAATATCTATAAGTCTCAGCTATTGAAAAATCACTGATTTCAACTTATTATGTAGTAAAGATAGTATTTTGGTTTCAGGACAAGTTATATATAAACACTATATCAAGCTCTCTCATGAAAGCTTGTCATAGTGGCAAATACTTCATATCACCAGTGAAAAGCTCAGTTTGCCATTTACATTATTTAGTATTAGTCTTTTAAGTCAAAAGGATATTTGCCTCCCATGGGAGAAAGTAATATTACTGGGAAGAACTTTCTATAAATTCTAAAATTTCGGAACCAAGTATTCCTAATTTTGTTTATGTTAAAAGAATGGTTCTCTCTCTCTCTTTTTAACCAATACCATGCTGTTTAACTCTGTAGTAGAACTTGAAATCAGATATGATGAAACCTCCAGGAGTTCTTTTATTACTCAGGATTGTTTTTAGTTATCTTGTGTTCTTTTGTGTTTCCATAGAAAGCTGATTGTCCTTTCAAGATAAATGAAGAATTGTGTTTGAGTTTTTATTAGGATTGCATTGAATTTGTAGATTGCTTTAGGCAGGATGACTATGTTTACTTTATTAATCCTATAGATCCACGAGCAAGGGAGATCTCTCCACCTTCTGATATCTTCTTTGTTTTCTTTCAATGGCTTGAAGTTATTTTTATATCATTTTTATCAACTATATATCCAATATAGGGTTAATATCTAAAATATATACAAAATTCAAAATTCTGAATTAAAAAAAGTGGAACACTGTTTGAGATAGAGAATTCTCAAAAAAGGAAACACAAATAGGGAAGAAACAATTAAGGAAATGTTCAACATCCTTAGTCATCAAGGAAATGCAAGTAAAAAGACCTTTGAGACTTCATCTTCATCAGTCAGAATGACTAAGATCAATAAAACAAGTGACAGCTCATACTTTCCAGCATACAGAGTCAGGGGAATATTTACCCATTGCTTCTGGGAGTGTGAACATGGACAGCCAGGATGGAAATATATTTCTCTCCTTTTACTCTACATGTCCTTTGTCCTTTTTTGCATATATATTATGGCTTCCAGTTTGATGTTTTCGTGGGATTTCTCTGTGTGTGAATGGTGGGTGGGTCTCTCTTCTTGCTTGTGGCCTCTCTTTAGCTCCTTTTCTTCTGTTTTTTTTTTTCAATTCTAGTGCCTTATTGTTTTGCCTTGTTATATTTTCTTTTATGGTGTCTTAATTATTTTTTATCTTATTAGATTTCATTTAATTATTAACCCTTTAAAGCTTGTTTGTTTTCTAATGATAGACAGAAAGTGGTGGGTCAGGATATGGGTGGAGGTATGCAGGAGCTGAGCAGAATAGAGGAAGAAGAAACTGCAATCAGAATATATTATGGGAAAACGAAATATTTTCAATAATATGAAAAAAGAGAATAGCTTTCCACCCAAAGCCTTATAAATTATGGTTAAAATCACATGTTTCTATGTCTTTGAATAGCTACAAACCATTGATGCACCATTGTGTTAGAAATTATAATAATAAATGTTAGTTTTTAATTTAAATTTAATAATATGTACTACCAGGGGAAACCTTTTGTACTTGTTCTTTCTTGTACATATACAATTACAAAGTGTTTGCTTTATCATTATATTTTAAGTTAAGAACAAATAGTAGATTTCTTTTTTTTCCTTACTTGTCCTTTTTTTATTCCTTGACCTTTTTTGCTGGTCTTCTTACTTTCCCAAAGAGTCTTTTTTGTTTGTTTGTTTTTTCATCAAACATATGCATACTTATATATTTACATATAGGAAAAAATGTATGTGTGCTCCTACCATCCTCAGTACATGGTTGCATAAATGATGTACAAATAACAAGACCAGCAAAGACTGTAAAATATAATTCTATAACTATTATGAAATAATATGCTAAAGCACAATAGAATGTTGCAATGAATTTCTTAAGGTGATCTCTACGAAATCTTTGCCTCTTAATTCTGTGTTGAAGTACCCAATGTCTTTCTTCTCTGATGGGAGATATCAATCTATAAACATATTTCTCTTATTGATTAATGAATAGAGCCCTATTGGCCAATAGGAAAGCAAGATTGGTGGGACTAGGAGACAAGGAGGTTTCTGGGAGATGTAATAGAAAGGAGTCAAAATGTAGACTCAAGAGGGGTAAGACGTCTGGACCTTCTCTCCAGTAAGATAGGACTAGATGGAAACACTTAGATTGATAGAAATGGGTTAATATTTGAGACAGAGCTAGCCAATAAGAAATGCTAGTAACAGGCCAACAGTTTCATAATTAATACAGTGTTATTTGGGGCTGAGGTGGCAGTGAGACCATGCTGATGGGAATCTGCTCATAATAGTTCTCTAGTATCCAAAGATGTCTTAAGCCTTAAATTAACTTTATACTATTTATTAAAGTTATTATGTTTGAGTAGAATTTACTAAATGCATTTAAATTAATTCTGACACTTGATACCCATGATCACCTTGTAAAGTAAGCTAATCATGTCTTGTTATTGCTGCAATGAGGTTAAATCATGCTTAATTTAAAATAAAATGACATGCATTTAAAGATACAATTAAAAGTAATTTATTTATATTTAAATTATATCATTCTTCATTTTGTTTTGTTCCAAGTTTCTCTTATCCAATGTGATTTTCCCTGGTTTCTGCCCAAGAATCTGTGTATTTGATTGCCCTTAACCCCCAGATACATGTTAATGCCTCAGTTCTCCATGGATTTTCCCATCTTGTTTTGTTTCCTGAAATACCTTTTCTTACCTAGAAAAATCTTACTCACCAAAAATCAATTCCTATCATTTCCTTCCAGAATTTGTCATTCATTCATTTCTTCTGTTGGAATTTAAAAACGTGATTTATTTCTGTGTATCAAAATTACTTAGATTATGTTTTGCCAGTGCTAAATAAAAAATAAGACAGTCAATACAATTAGTAAAAATGGTTCATCACTGATTCTGTGTCTTATATTGTGTTATTTAATGAACCTCACATTCTTCCTGAATGTATCTAGAAGTTTTGTTGTTGTTGTTTGCTTGTTCTGTTGGTTTTTGAGACAAGGTCTCTGAGTAGCCTTGGCTGTCCTGGAATTCACTTTGTAAACAAGGCTGGTCTCAAACTCATAAATCCACCTGCCTCTCCCTCCTGAGTGCTGTGATTGACTAAAGCCAGTCTGTTTTAGTTTTTATTATCAATGTGTCACAACCAAGAGTAACCCAAGAAGCCAGAGTCACAACTGAGTTGGCTTATGTCATGTCTGTGTGAAATTGTCTTGAGTGTTGATTTGGCAAGGCATATTCCACTGTGTATGCTATTATCTTTGGAAGATAGTCTTAGCTTATATAAGGTAGGGGGAGACCCTGGGAGGAGAGAAGGAAGCAGAAACATCTGTTATTATGTAAAATAAATAAGTAGGTAAATAAATAATAAAAAAGAAAGAAAAAGAAAATTGGTTAAGCAACCCAGTAATGATGTCCATCCATGGTTTTTTTCTTCATGTTCCTTCCTTGAGTTCTTGCCCTCATTTTCCTTAGTGATGGACTTTTACCTAGAAGTGTAAACTGAGATAAACCCCTTTTCTCCTCCTTAAGTTTCTTTGCTCGTGATCACAGCAACTCTGTTGGGAAATTTAAGTATTTGTCCTTTACAGCCCTCTTCCCCCCCACCCAGATGTAGAACTTTCATGCAAATAAGGTTGAGCAAACAAGGTTATTTTCAATACTTTCCAGTGAGCAGTGCAGGTGTGCCTTGACCCCAGGTGTGGGTGGTTCATGACTTCCTCCTATGCTTAGCCCAATCCTTGGCTTGGGCATACAAGCCCATTACTCTCTGTAATAAACAGTGGTGACAGCAGCTTCTTCTTAACTTCTCATGGTGGTCTGTTAAGTGTTTCAGTCCCTCCACCCTCCACCAAGCTCAGTACTCTGGATTTGCAGGCATGGAAAACTCAAAGTAAACTAAAACAAGGACTTAGGGACCAGATTCCTCTCTTTCCTTTGTATTTCCAGTTCTGAGGATTCTGAGGATGGAGCTCAGATGGAGTTTTTGGAATGAATACTTAATGCCTTCTAAGTGACATCTAAAAAACAATGGAGTAAAAAGGCAATAATTTGATGTTTCTGAGTCCTGTTCTTTCTACTGTAAAGAATAGGCTCTTGTAGAAATTAATTAGAAATTATAGTTCTTACATTATTTTGTGCTATAGTGATTTTAGAGGGCAGTGGATGTAAATCACCAATTAATTTCAAACATCCTACATAAGGCTAAATGTCAATAGGCTTATAAATAGAGTTATTATTTATTTCATTTGCTAATAAGCCTACAAATTGAAGTAGTGGTTAACTTATCTAATTTATTACATGGTACCAGAGAGATACCAGACTCCCCATTTTTAGCTGTAGGATATATATATATATATATATATATATATATATATATATATATATATATTCAATAAGTACAAATATTCAGTATTTTCTAGAAAGAAAACCTTAAAAATAACCCTTAACATTTACCAAAATCAAACACACACATCTTCACATTTTAATACACCTCCTCAGAAGGAGGGTGATGAAAATAAAATAGGTTTTATGTCAAGGTCTCCTTCTGTAGCACTGATTAGCCTGGAATTTGCTATGTAGCTGAGGTTGACCTTGAAGTCATAATCTCTTGCTTTGAGGGCTGGATTCCAGGTTATATCAGCAGACTCAGCTTCATGCAGATGTTTGCCATGTAAAAAACTAATTTTTCTGTCATTTTTATGCCTTTTATTTTGTGACAATACTTTTATATATTGATGACATTTCCCATATATATATATATATATATATATATATATATATATATATATGGGGATATATATATATATATATATATATATCTCCAAAAAACAAAACAAAACAAAAAAACAAAAAACAAAACAAAACAAAACAAAAAAAAATCTTTGCATCTTCTTTGGTTTAATGTGAGCTTCCTTCCTTCCTTCCTTTCCTTCCGTCTTTCTTTTTCCTTTTTCCTTCTTTTTCTTTTAGTTTTTAATTAAACATATATTCTTCTTTCATACAATACAAACCAACAACAGTCTTCTCTCCCTCCACTCCTCACAGCCACACCCCATCCCATCTCCCCTCACCCGTGGATCAAAACACACACACACACACACACACAAACACACACACACACACACACACACCATTAAGACAAGGCAAAAGCCCTTACATCAAAAGGTAGACAAGGCAACCCTTAGGAGGAATAGACTCCTAGGATTAAGCAAGAGTCAGAGACACATTAATAGGCACTTTAGAAATCCCACAAAACCACCAACCTAACAGCGCCTGCCAACTACTTACAGAGGACGAGGTGTGTACCTATTCAGGCCCCCTGCTTGCCACTTTAGTCTTTGTGAGTGCCTATGTGTCCTGCTTAGTTGCTTTACTGGGACATGTTCTCCTTTTCCTCGGACTCCTACAACCTTTTCTTATCCTTTTCCACAGGATTCCTCGAGGTCTGAGTGGAGGGACCTGACAGAAACCTCCTATTAATTAGAGTAAACCAAAATGATTAGATAAGTCAGTTCGGTTAGAACAAAGACCATTTGAACTATTCCCTGCAACACATTTAATTACTCTATATGCATGTTTAAACAAGCTTTGATATGGACTTATTTATATAATTTTCACTTCTTTTTGTTTTGTTTTGTGATAGAAACTTGTTTTGTTGTTCAGTCCAGCCTGGAAATCTCAGTCCTGGGTCCAAATGCTGGATTACAAGCGTGGGCCATCATATAGTACTATTCCTATCATCTTTGTAAGAATTAATTTTCTCTTTTATCCTATATGCTGATCCACTTTTTCCTTTTTATAATCACACACTAACAAGAAAACCAAATTGAACTCAGCATTATTTAAATAATAAAAACATAATAAGTATTATAGAAATTTTATTTACATTGTTTTATTTATTCTTTACTTTTAAATATTAGGAAGTGTGTATGTATGTATGTATGTATACATGAAGACATTCATTTTAATGACAACAAAAATTATGATAGCACTTAAATATAATATTTAATTCTCAGCTATATACAATAATTTTCTGTCATTACATTGGAAAAAATCAGTCAAATAACCAACAATTTTGAATATTATAATTAGATCCTGTCAAAAATAGAAAAAGAAATAAATATAAGAAAACCAGCAGATAGTTTAACCTATAAATTTCTATACTTCACGAATGAAACAGAGTGTGGCAGAACATGCTTGGAGGCAGAGAGATGGCTTCCCTAGGGTTGATGGCTGGAGAAAGAGAGACTATTCAAAAACCAAGGTGGTGCCCCCAATACATCCATGGACGATATGTATAGACTGACATACATATATACATACATACAGAGGGAGAGAGGGAGAGAGAACATATAAAACACATGAGAACAATTCAGGTCTGTCTTCTCTGCTTTACTTAATTTTGTTTTGAACCATTCTTTAACTCCAGAATTTGATTTGGATTAAAAAGTACTGATAATCCCTTACATATGGGAAGGTGTAAGTTTCTTGTTTTGAAGCTCTGCCATTTCTTCTCATATACAAATTTATGCTTACAATTTTTCTTCATCGGCCTTAGCAGAAAAAAAGGCAGTGGGATCAATGGACTGGAATTCTGGCCTGGCTTCCTACTGCTATTGAGGTGAAGGCTGTAAGTAGGGCATTGTCCTGTATCAGCACTATTGTTATAAACGCTGTTGAACTCACATACTTAAAAAAAATAGCTTTTAAAAATGCCATGGTGATTGACTAGCTAGAAACACAGACATCTCATGTACAAAATATCTCACAAGGAAAGGTTGTTTACATGACTATAGTTATCTGTCACCTGTCTCGCTTTCAATAATTTCTGGGAATGACAAGATCAAGTCAGGATGGATAAGGAGAACAAAGCTCCTAAAGGAGCCAGACATACACATTGTCTTGCTAAGTGGAAAAATTTGAAAATACCTACAGTAGAATTCATACTGATTTTGGCTGTTAATAATGTTTCTAGAATGTAGAATACACCCAGAAAAGTGAATATTGTCACAGTCCCGGTTTCCTTCTGCTTCCCTGATGGACTTTGTAACAATCTCATGGTAGAGTCAATTCAGACTCAATGGTGAACAGGCTAGAACATTATCACTGTTGATTTAATTTCTATGAGGTTTCAATATCAATATTTGAGATGATCATACACATCATACACAATGTACTAGCACATCAAATACGGTTAAAATGTGGCCCCAAGTATCATTCCAACTTAAATTTATGAAACTGCGCATTAAATTCATTTCTTATGGGCATATTTTTCAATAGTTTTCATAGGTAAACTTGCAGACTGCAGATTTTTATTATGTTTTATATTTTAATGTATATCTCTGTTACACTTAAATGTAATTGTAAGTCAATACTATATAGAAAAAAAATCTAATTTCTATAATATTAAACACTTAAGCAATTTAAAGAATAAACCGAGGCTTTCAATTTTTATAAAATTCAGTTTAGAATCAAGAAATGTTTTTATTGTTCTTTTTTAAATATTCTATTGTATTTTAAAGAAAATATCTTCCAGATTTAGCCTCTGTTCTTTGGAAAACCAATAAAGGGCTATTCCCCAGAAATTGATTCTCCTTCTCCCAGCAGTCCTTAGTGGACTGAATTCTTGATCTAGATGTGGAATATCTCTAAATTTCTCCCCTTCTGTATTAGCAAATCCACTGATATTTCCATTGTTCCTGTCTTGTTTATGTAGCTATTTCTAGGAAAAATTGGGTTACAGCAGACTGCCAGGCATTCTGGTTCCAACAGTATTTCCACCCTGTCTTCCACAGTATTCCATGAGCCTTAATTGCAAAATGGAGTCAGTAGGATATGTACGTATGTATGTATATGTATATCTTCATACAGATAGATTCATCCATTCTCTCTCTCTCTCTCTCTCTCTCTCTCTGTGTGTGTGTGTGTGTGTGTGTGTGTGTGTGTGTGTGTGTGTGTGTGTAACAACAATAATCAAAGAAAAAGAGGCTATCAACTTGAGGGGGCATTGGAGTGGTTACAAGAAAATAAATAGCTGAGAAAGAATGGAGGGAGATTAAAACATTTTAAAAAGGAGAAAGAAACTTCAGATATGTTTATTATTAGTATACAGAAATAATAGGCAATTGGAATGAATTGGAATGGAGTAATGACAACTATTCCATTTTAAAAATGGGCACAGAAAATAAATGAATGCATTTTAGTATCAAGGTTACTCATTAAGAATTATTTTCCAACTATCCTACTAATAAGCTGTTTTTGTGGTTGATTTTTTAAAATTCATGGCACCTTCAATTATTTACCTGGCCTAAGAGAAAAAGCCTATTCCTTAAAGTTGTTTTGCATCTCATAATCCTGCTTCCAGATTTTCTTAGCTGGGTAAACACATCTATCAGAAAAGTGTCAAAAGCAAAACATTTTCAAATGTGTGACTTGGGCTTTCTCTGCCTACAGGTGATGCTTGAGTTTGCTAGTGTTTTTTTGTTTTTGTTTTTGTTTTTTTTTCCTGCAGAGTAGTACTCCATTGTGTAGGTGTGCCACATCTTCTTTATCTATTCTTCAGTTTAGGGGCATCTAGGTTGCTTCCAGGTTCTTGCTATTACAAATAATGCTGCTATGAACATAGTTGAGCACATGCCTTTGTTGCATGGATGTGGATCATTTGGGTATATGTCTAGGAGGGGGATTGCTGGGTTCTGTGGTAAACTGATTCCCATTTTCCTGAGGAACCGCTATAGTGATCTCCAAAATGGCTGTACAAGTTTGCATTCCCACCAGCAGTGGAGGAGTGTTCCTCTTTCTCCACATCCTCTCCAACATAAGTTGTCATTGATGTTTCTAATTTTAGCCATTCTGGCAGGAGTAAGGTGGTATCTCAGAGTTGTTTTGATTTGTATTTCCCTGATAGCCTTTTTGATATCCTCTATTGAGAATTCTCTCTTCAGTTCTGTATCTCATTTTTTAATAGGGTTATTTGGTGTTTTGTTAACTAGTTTCTTGAGTTCTTTGTATATTTTGGAGATCAGCCCTTTGTCAGATGTAGGATTGGTGAAATCTTTTCCAAGTCTGTGGGCTGCCATTTGGTCTTGTCCACTGTGTCCTTTGCCTAAGTTTGAGGAGGTCCCATTTATTAATTGTCGATCTCAGTGTCTGTGCTACTGGACTTATGTTCAGGAAGAGGTTTCCTATACTAATTTGTTCAAGGGTACCTCCCACTTTCTCTTCTAAGAGGTTCAGTGTGGCTGGATTTATGTTGAGGTCTTTGATCCATTTGGACTTGAGTTTTGTGCATAGTGATAGAAATGGGTCTAATTGCAGTCTTCTACACACCATCATCCAATTGTGTCAGCACCATTTGTTGAAGATGCTTCCCCCCCTTTGTATACTTTTAGTTGTTTTGTCAAAAATCAGGTGTTCCTAGGTGTGTGGGTTAATATAAGGTTTTTTTTATTCAATTCCTTTGGTCTACTTGTCTATTTTTGTGCCAATACCAGGGTGTTTTCAGGACTATAGCTCTGTAGTAGAGTTTAAAGTCGGGGATAGTGGAAGGAAGAGTCAGCAATCAACTCTGAAGTCTGCTGCAACCATGAGTAGGTTTAGATTTCATGATTAATGTTTGCCAGCAGAGTTGCTGTGGCCATGTTAACAAACTAGCAGAGAGAATTAGGAATACAGGATTATGTCCCTTCACAGCCAATGAAATGACTGGGATAGGTGAACATTTATAGTGAGTTCATCAAACAGACCCAAACACCACTCCTAGAAACAGGCAAAGCTATATAATGTGGTAGACAACATTTAACATCATCATTACAAGTTTAATACTTTTCTTCATTTGTAATAAAATGTCTTTTCATTTTTAAAGTGATACTTTTAAGTTTCTTAACTGTTTTGATTTTTTTCAGCTTTTTCGGTTTAAGATTGTAATACAGTTATATTCTTCCTTTTCCTTTTCTTTCTCCAAACACTCTCATACATCCCTCCCTAGTCTCTTTCAAAGTCATTGTTCTAGAATTTCACACATGACTACTGTATCTACATTATTTCCATTCTTTCCTCTAACTCCTCAGATGCCCTACAGTCCCTCTCAAATTCATGAATCCTTCCTTCATTATATATATTTAATATATATATATATATATATATATTAATATTTTTGCACCTGAGGGACAGTCCTTTTCCTTTTATTCAAATGGTCTACCAGTTTGCACAACACTCTTATGCACTAAATCATTGCATTGCTTAATAAATCTTACGTTGAAACACAAATATGCAAGGTGAAGATATTTGGAGTGGGCCTTGCCAGTGACTAGCACTGGATTGTCATGATCTTGGGAAACTAATGGTATGTGATGTTATTCACACCACAATAAATATAGCAAGAGACATGAGCTTTTTGTTTGTTTTCAGCAATGTGAAAATACAATTATACCATTAGATGGCAGCTCTCTAGTAACTAGAAAGTGAGTCTTTGCCAAAATCCTGGCAAGGTCTTAGATTTTTAATCTTCAGAGGTATGAAAAATCAGTGTATGTACTGCAAGTTATCTACTTTTGTGATTGTTATCTAGCATCCAGAACTAAGACAAGCAGTAAGATAAAGTCGGGCTTAAATCTAAAGTTCAAAACATTATCTATGACCCTAGGTACACAATGACCTCACAGCTGCATGAATGCAAAGCCTACATGAGTTCAATTCCCTGCTGCCCACTCCCTCATTTGCTGTTTTTGCCCCCTTTACTCAGTGTTCATTCTTCCATATGAAAACTTCCATGTACTGTTTCTTTTAGGAAGAAGTGTACTGTCTCCTGTATCTCTATGAGACCTCTCAAACTTCTTTCCATCTTAATGAAAATGTCTAAGCACTCTTCACTAGCTAGTTCCCACAGCTTGCTTTTGCTTCATTGCAATCATAATTACACCAGAAATATAATGTAATTATTTCCTCTTTTTTCTTTCCTCCCTCCAATCCTTCCCATATATCTTGACCCCCTGCTTTCACTCAAATTTGTTTCTTGTGAGATTGTTTTAATTGTTGTTGTTGTGTGTGTTCCCAACACATCAATAAAATCTGCTCAGTCCATATAAGGTAACGTGTATGCATTTAATTTCATGCTTACCATGTGGCATTGGATAACTTATTGGAGGCAACTTTCCCCATTTTTACATCTTACCCTTCAATCCGATTGATGAGAACAGGGAACATTGGGAAATCGGCCTACAGACTGATACACTTCTGATTTCTCTAATGTAAATGACACTAAACTTAGCTTTTGTTCCTTAAGTCCAGAGTTCACAAATGGTTCTCTAGTATAATTATCCTATGCAGAACTATGTTGGACTATTAAGGAACAATCACTAAATTAATAGATGAATCCACTCATGATACAAGAACCCTATCATTATTCACTCCCTCAAAGCCCTATTTATTAATATATGTTTTATTGTTTAATCATGTTTATGTGTCTGTGTCTGATCTGAGTACAAGAATGTGAATACAGGTGCTCACAGAAGTTGTAAAGGGACATCAGATTCCTAGGAACTGGAGTTGAAGATTGTTGAAAGCCATCAAACATTGGGGCTGGGAAACAAATGCAGGGCTCCTGCATGTTCAATACATTCTATTAGCCATTGAATATTTTTTTTCATCTTTTCTAAGTCCCACTATGTGTACATAGTACTCGAATATGGGAGAGGTGTGGGCTTGTTCTAAGATTCAGTATATGAAAAAACTTTTCAGGAGAACATTTCGTATTTAAAGTCAAAGCAGGTTTTATTGGTAATGAATACTAATCTCTAATGAATAAATGGTTTGGCATATTTTTAGACTATATGTTAGACCTACTTATTTATTAAATAGCTTCTTCATGTAAAGAAATGTATTCAAGTGGTTCTAATCAACTGCACACAGAATAAGAAGAAAGCATTTTTCAATGCTGAATTATTTCAAATTAATATATATTAAGTATTCTACTGCACATGTTCAGATATTTATACATTTTTGAAAATCAATCTTATATCATTTACCCTCTGATTAAAAAATGTTACATGCTTTTCAGAAGACTATCTACTTGTTCACACAGAGAGAGCAAATCATGTCACAAGACTGACTTTATTCTGTGACAGTAGTTGAGTATACAACTCTTTTGAATTCTGATGAGATTCAGTTTCTCATGTAATGACACTGATGGATGTCTGTTATTTTTAGTTCAGTATTTTAACAACAAGTCCTCAGTGTTAGAATCTCTCTGGCTAGCATGGTGGCTGATATGGCTTTAACTGAGACTACTCCTGGCAAACGTCAGGCAGAGCTGTAGAGTGAGTGGGTTATACTGTCCTGGCAGCTGACCTCTTTTTCACCCTTGTAACATAATGAAATATGATGATCTTCCACCCACACAGCTCTGTATTGGTGATCATTTCTAACAGAGTGTAGTTACAAGAAGGTGTGGAAACATATACATCATTTCATCTCGGTAATATATCTTCTTTCCTTAGAAAGCAAACAATGTCCTACTTAACCAAAATGGCTACATTCATCTTGATCTGTGCCATGCTGAACTTGACATGGTTGCTGTGCTGATTTCTAAAGCCAAATAAAAAGCAACAAGAATGTTCAAAAATGTTGAAAAATAAGAATTTCTGCTTGCATAAACACTGAATACCATAACTCTATATTTGCATAAACACTGAATAACATAGCTCTACATTTGCATAAATATTGTATAAAATAACTATAATTACACAGATGTGTCCATCATTCAAATAAGAAATACTTTTGTTTATTCTTGGTATTTTGTAAAGATAGTTGAGTGATAAATTGTATGGTTAGGTCAAATAATGTAATCAACACTATTAAATCCTATCTTCAAAATTTAACTGTAAATAATTTCAGTTGAGATGCTAGATACATAACTCAGTTGATAGATTGCATGCCTTGAGTACATGAGACCCAACATTAACAGCGACAACAAGAACAAATAAGTATACCAAATGGTTCCTCTTATTCTAAATAAAAAAAGAGGCAGCAATGCAGATAGTAAATGGAGTCTACATTGGTGACAAAGAAGATGACTGCCTGCATTATTCCATTTCCTTCCCCTTCCTCAGTATCAGCAAATGATGATGGCAGAGGGCAAGGTGTCAGCTCAAAACAATAGAACAACGCAAGCATATTTTGGAATTTTTCTTGCAACTCTGAATGAGTTACAAGTAAATTCACTGGTTAATATTTCTGAGCATGATTTTGGGACATGTATTAATAAGCCAAAGAGTAAAAACATTGTGTCTTTGAGAACATCTTGGAGATAAGCTACTGCCAAAAGAAGAACTATTCTTTATCCCATAATCTAAAAAACCTCTTTGATGGAAACAGGAAGCCTAAAATTCAGCAATGATAAAGTTATTATCCAAAGAGAGAATGCACAATTGGGAACTCCAGCTGGTGACCTCATGTTCCACAGGTGATTTATGTTGTATGTTTGTAAACCTCTGATTTGTTGGTGTTACCTTTGTTTACTCTGTCAGATAGATAGCTACTGGAGTTTTCTCTGCTCGATATTGTGAGCATCCAGTATTTTGTGCTTATTTTATCTTCTGCTTCCATCTGCTACTTGTTATTTAGTCTTTTACCTTCGCTTGTTACATACTTATAAACTCATGTGTTTAGAACATGAATCCCCCATTATATGTCTACATGACCAGGTCAGACATAGTAGCAGATCATAAAAGTGTTGATGGGAAAAGCATAATCATCTTTAATTACTCATCTGGAGCATACAAAGAAATTGGTTTCATTATGATAGTTTTACATGTGCACATCATTCATTATATGATCTTCGCATTCCCTCTACTCTCCACATTCTCATTTCTTGTTCCTCCTCCTTTCCATTCATTAGAACTTTTCCTATCTTATCACAGTCTTCCTTCTGCTTTCATGCTCTATTGCATACACCAATATTATATGATATATAATCTAGATTCCAAATATGTAGAAAAGGTGAAAATCATCTTGATGAGTCTGGTTTATTTCTATTAACACAATGGCCCCTTCTTTCCATTTTCTGCTAAAGTCAAAAGCTCACTCATCTTTACAGATGGATGAAATTTCATTATACGTATGTACATTATTCTTAACTCTTTATCTGCTATACTTTATGATGGACATTGTGAATAGAGCAGGCATGAACTTGGATATACAAGCATCTCTTTGTTCTGCTGATTTACAGTCCTTGAATTATAAACCACAGCTGTCTTGTACAATAGTCATGTATTTATATATAGTTTTCTAAAAAGCGTCATGTATTGTGGTTAAATAAGGATCAGGATAAACAAAATGCTGTACCACTTACCTTCACAATGGAGTGGATAAGTGTAGGGACCCAACGGAGGCCTCCTATGTAGGCTTTTTCTTCTTATACTGTCTGGTTGTGGGTTTCTGCATCCACTGATATCTGCTGCCAGAAGTGACCAGACAAACCCCTGATCTATGAGTATATGTGTCTCATGTATATCATGATGATATACTTAGCTAGAGAAACTGTTCTTCCACAGAACTTTCCTAGAAATTTGGCTTTTGCTGAGATGGCTGAATGGACTCCAGTCCTGTTCTGTTAATCTCTTTAATACTAGAAAATACATTCAGCTCAGCATTTGCTTCCCATCTAAGCATTTCTGTCAGTATATTTATTAATTTACATATCTTTGTAAATTCAACATAATTTCCTAAATCCAGTTGAATTTTATTTAATATGTCTTAGCTCTAATTTTTTTTTATTTTCTTCTCACATTGTTTTCACATAAACTTCAAGAATAAACCAGATTAAACCTTAACATGTGTTTGGAAACTTCCTCATATGCATTCAGACTTATCATTTAAAAGTATGTGTGTGTATGCATATCTTTATATATATAACAGGCTAAAAAAATTAAAATTTAAAATGTAGAAATAAATTCTACTCAGCTTCCTTGACTTATTTTAAAATATTTAATTTCCATATTTTCCTAAAAAGTGTTTATAAACAAGATAATATCCATGATAATATAATCTTTCCCCCAAACATTTCTTACTTCTTCTTAAACCTTCATTAGCAGAATGAAGGTTTCCAGTTTCCAGTTTCTATCTTTCACTATTTCTCTGTCTAGGGAAATGAGAATTTTTCTATGATCTTTTTCAGATTTTGTTCTGCCTGTGTCTCCCACACAATTACAAGCTATGTTAGCTTTTTCGGTAGTTTGAGGAGTAAACCAATAATACCCTAAATTGTATTAGCTGTAATTGGCATTAACAACAATCTGCTGCTGACATTGTCCTTTAATGTGCACGTGCACAAGCACATGGACACATGCATGCATGTGCATACACACACGCACACACACACACACACACACACACCTACACACACACAGTTATTCTCTTGAAGTTGTGGAGGTTAGAGGTCTGAAAATAGAATAACTAAACCAAAGCGATTCGGCTGAAAGAGGTTGCTTCCTCCTAATGACTCGGACAAAAATGGTTGCAGGAATATTCTAGTTCAGACAAAAACTTCACTGTTGTCAGCCTTGTAACTAAATATAATCCTCTTCTGTATAATCCAAGACCTAAAACAATGATAATCACAACATCTGGATAATGACTAGATTGTGGTTTCCAAGATCAATTACCACAATAGGAAAAAGAAATCAGAAAAAAATAGTCTTCATTGTAAAATTAAGGTGGAAAGTATACAAAATATACTTGTGGTATGTTTCTTACCAAAATAAGTTGAAACAGCAACCAGATTCTGAAGCTCTTATCAAAAGAAATTTAGAACTAACTATAAGAATAATTACACTATGTACTAAATAGCTTCCATTGGCATAAAACATTAACTCTGTTTGTATCTATCAGTCAATGATACTAGAAAACTTCATGACTAATCACCATTAATAGGATATTGAGGAATCAAATAAATATTTGAGAGTTGCTTAACACATGAAAACAAAAAATTATCTCTCTTGGAAAAAAATGAAGTAAAAGAAATACTGAATGAAGTTACTTGTTTACAAAATATTCCATCTAATATGATGAAATATAACCTAAATTATTGACTCTACAAAAATCAGTAAAAATAATATTACATGGTGTAATAACAATGCCTATTCATACTATCAAAGGAGAAGTACTTATTTAAGCTTATATTACCCTCAGTGATCAATAAGGGAAGTATGAATATATATAAATATATATATATACATATATATATATATTGCAAAGAAGATATATTTATTGGCTTACATGACACAGAATAAATAGTGTAATAATGGTTGACTGCATACTTGAAAGACTAATAATCCAGCCACTGGATATTCCATATGGATAAATGCTTCAGCAGTAACAATATGGTACTCAAGGTCTGGAGGACTCTCATAAGTCACTAGAAACTGGACTCCAGTGTGAGTGAAGGATGTTGGCAGCATAAGTAGCAGACAAATTCAACATCAAGGGTCAAAGTTAAGCACACAAAAAAACACAGCTTTCCCCTCCAACTTCCTTATATCTGGACTACTGATGAAAAATGCTACCCATTCTGAGAGGGCCTTAATTAATCTTTGCAGCAAATACCCATTACAGACATGTTCAGATTGATGCTTCTCATTTGATAGCAATCACATCAATGATTAAAATTAAAGTCACAAAGCTTATCCTAATGGGCTATCTATTCTGCAGCCAATCAAGATGTTTTGTATAATACAATTCATGGAAATGTCAGGTGCTGGAGGAATGGAAGCAAGCCACCAAAGAAGCCAAATTCCAACATTATGGTAGTTCACAGAACAGTGACCCTGCATTCTTAATAAACCATAGGAAAAACTATAAATTAAAAAAATGTTCAATCTATGACCCATCTGTCAGTTGATAAGTGTCAGTATTAAAAGAAGGTAAATAGTCATAATAGATCAGGCTATTAGGCAAATTTTAACACTAGTGATGTGAACTACATTAAATAATTCATGTCAATGATTTATGAGTAAAATAAAATGTGAGATCAGTTGCATCTTTATTCTGAAGAGGTGAGAATTGCATAGTACACAGATAAATCTCACTTTACATACTTTTCTTCTGTGTTACATTTCCTTTTGAAGTGATTCAATGATTCTTTAAGCAGAGAGAATTGCTACTCAGTCTCTGTAACACATCTTTTCTTGAAGCATCACCTCATCTACTTGTTACTTTTTGATGGAAAGCTTCCTTAAATGCATTTTTTCCTTCTAAAACTCTCAAAAGATTTGAGACTGTTGTGGTTCCAGTGTGAGCTACAATTTATTAACTATGTGAGCATGGGAAGATACTGAATTTACTTTGTGTTTTGTCTCCTTACAAGATAAATACTACTATAACAAACCTTGTAGAATTTATATTATGAATATTACATGAGGTGAGATATGAAGCTTAGGTAAATATAGGGCACTTCATAAGAAAATCTCAATAAATAGTAGTAGTTACTAATATAGGTAACTTTGTACTTACATAGCCATTGAATGATAAACCGTATGGCAACTTTGTGCTGTTTTAAAATTTGAGGCCCCAACATTTTTGGAATATCATTTTTCAATTTAGAGAGTTTGGGACTCTAATACTGTTTCCTGTGTCTGGTGTTACTTTCTCAGTCTCTGCTGCAAGCCAGAAGCAAGGATTCTAGACTATCTTGTCATCAGACAAGATGGGAAATAAAGTTATGATGTGACAGAGTGGCTTTCAGGATAATTCAAGCGTCTGTGGTGGATATTAGCATGCTAGATGATCTGTTTTGGGGAAGCCTGTGTGGCAGTGGGTAAAACTTGGAAAACATGTTATTGTTGGATAGCTTCTGTGTATGTGCACATAGTTCTCATTATTTGTGGCTAATGTGTTCTAAGACATCATGCAAAGATGTAAATAAAGAATGAAGGTACTGTTATTAGAAGGAATACCATAAGTTCAGGGATGTTACACAGTATTTCTTCTACGAACAGTACCTTCATTCTTTGCTTTTAGTCAAAATTTCATTACAAAATAAGCCCTGCCCCAACTGATATGACAGACTTTAAAGACTCCCCATGGAAGGCCTCACCCTCCCTGGGGAGCAGAAAGAGCAGAAACCCTGGCTGGGGTTTGGTGGGGGTGCTTGGGGAGAATGAGAGGGTGAGGGAACTGGGATTAACATGTAAAACAACATTGTTTCAAATTTAAATAAAAAGGAAAAAAATCCAGAATAAATAAATAAATAGATAAACAAATAAATAAATACAAAGTTGAATAGATAACTCAGTAGTTAAGAACAGACATTGCTGTTGTGGAGGACACAAACTTGGTAATTTTTGTTTTGTTTTGCTTTAATTGAAAACAGATATTTTTTCTTTAGAGGATGCATTCTGATTATGGTTTCTCCTCCCCTACCTTCTCTCAGATTTTCCCCCATTTTGCCGCCCCTTGGGTCCACATTCTCTTTTTCTCTCTCATTAACCAACAAACAAGCATTTAATAATGATGATATTGATGGTGATAACAAGAATAATAATGGTAAATGATAAAGCCAAACCAAACCTAAACTGACATTTGAATCCCAGCACCATTGATGAGCAACTCACAGCATCCTGGAAGCCTCCTCAGGTACCTGTAGCTATGGGACATATGCTGAAACTGACACAGACACATACATAAACCCAAATCTGTACAAAATGAATATATATCTTTGTTTTCATTTGTTTCTATGCTTGATGTATTAGTAGCTGTACAAGTCTGATACATTGAGCTCTTTCTCACATGCCTGAAAAGGCCAGCAGCATATGTTCTCCACAATCGCAATTTTCTTGTGCTTTGGAACAATGGATAGCTTTTCAACACTGTGCATAGCACAGCTGAAATAGCAGAACCATTTATACAAGTACCCAGAAATACCACACAACAAAAAGTGCATGGCATTGATTATTTTCCAAAAGCATCACATTGTCAACATGCTCATCCTGTCTCCTGTTCTGTGTGTGGCAGTGATATCACAGAAGTGTTGGAGTGTTGGTTCTGAAGGAGGAAATTAATCTTAACAAGGAGGTATCTTTATGCATATTAAAGCTATGAGTAACGAGTCTGGCTTTTATTTAAACATGATTATCTAGGTCTCAAGGAGTCTCTTTATATTATTCCGTGTGTAACTAATTACTTACCTGCCCTGAGACCCAGACTTTATACCCTATGTGGCATATGGAATCATCCTACTCAGACTTGATGTGAAGGCAGGCAGGGAGGATCGCCGAGGGGTTGGAAGAGAGGAAATTTCAATCAGAACATATTGCATGGAAAAATATATTTTCAATAACAAAAATAAAGGAAAAAAGAAAAAAACACTGTTTGTTTTTAAAGACTTCTGTTTCCTTTTTGAGATTTTCATTTTATTCATGAATTGTTTTCTTGATTTATTGAGTTTTCCACCCATGGTCTCAGTTGACTGACCTTTATAGCAATGAATTTCAATTGTCTTTTAGATAGTTCACAGATTTCCATTTCACTTGAATCAATTATTGAGTAAGTGTGTCTCTTTGGTGGTTTCATATTTTCTTATTTTATACAACTCATAGATTTATCTGGATACATAAATATTTGGAAGTTTAGCTATTTTGCTTATACTTTACAACCAATTGGCTTCAATGGAAAAATATCTCTCCCACAAGGTTACTGTCAAGTTTAAGCATTTGACTTTGTAGTGAGTACAGGCCTGAGGGCAGGAAGTACAAGAGACTGTTCTTGGAGATGAGCAATGTAGCTATGCATCACAGTCATCAGAAGTATGTCTTGATAAAAGCCTGTGGTCATCATTAAAGGAAAAAGAGAGTGCCTGTGGGGGTTACAATGGACACTGGACTCCTAGCTCAAGCAGTACAGTATCTCTAATATCTTTTACCATAGCAAGGCATGGGACACTTTTAAAAAAAATCTCTTTCAGTACTACACATGAGCATCCAAAATATCAGTTCCAAGGGGCTGGCATAAGTGGTCCAATCTCAGCTCTGATATCTGGAGCTCAAAGCCAGGTGACCATGAAATGGCTATTTGCAGCTTTGTGTCTAGATGGGGGTGAGGGCACATGGTTACCAAGAAGCTCCATCATCTTCAGGTAATGTTAGTAAAGACTGGAATGTACGAGCATCTAATGTATAATTGATTGTGCAGTGGAATACTGTTGCTCTTCAATTTCTCTAGGTAAACTGCATAACTCCCTCTTCAAGCCACCCTTTGCTTGACAAATGAAGTGACACAGATTGCATTCTGCTTCCTATACATTTTGTAATGTCATCTTCCTTCTTTATTTTCATGCTATCTGTGTTTTTTTTTTTTTTCCTTAATTTTGTTTTGAAGCTCTCCAAGAATTCTTCTAATTGATAGGTTAGGCTACCTTTCTCTCTCTGTCTCTCTCTCTGTCTCTCTCTCTGTCTCTCTCTCTGTCTCTCTCTCTCTCTCTCATATGTGTGTTTGTGTGTTTTGGGCATGTGGAAAGATGATTAATGAGGCCTTATAGCTCTTCTTAATTTTTTTGTTCAGTCTTCTTCTGGAAGTTTTAACAATTATTTCCAAATACTCTGATTCTAAACTCTCATGTTATCCAACCCAGTGTAATTTTTAGAAGGTCTTTTATGTATAAAATTTAAAACAGTGGCATAGAATTGTGATAAGAGAAAGATTAGTGAAACTATGTAAGTTGAGTGTTGCATTGTAATGCTGAGTGACTCTTGGCTAACTGGGTTTAAAACAGAGGTCAACCAGTGCACATGGAAGAAAATAGTTACTATAGCTGGTGTTTTTCAAGAGATTATAAACATATGAATCATGAGACATATGTGTTTCCAACGCAGATATTTTATATCTGGTAGTTCAGCCAATTAAATGTGTACATATTAAATAGCATATATCATCAGAAAAGATTTCAAGAGGATTCTGAATCATAAAACATGAAGATTATTACACTTTAAGACAAATTAATTCTTTAGGAGATACCTAAAAGTTTGTGGCTAATATTTGAGGGCTATAAAAATCAAAGTCAAAGTCTTCTGTGTAATACAAAACTACCTGTTACATTCTGAATAACATGTTACTTAAAATGAAAGCTGGACTTTGCAACTGTTCAGAGTTTCAATTGGGATGTGGTCAGTTCTTCCGGGTGGATTCTTTATAAAGGATAGAAAATACTAGTACTGCTACTACTACTACTACTACTACTACTACTACTACTACTACTACTACTACTACTACTACTACTACAACTCTCTCTCTCTCTCCTCTCTCCAAATTCCATGCGAAAATGACAACTTACTTCAATTAGAAGAATGCAAATTACTCAAGTGTTGGAAACCAGCATTCTGCTGACCCCGCCCACTAACGATGGGCAGGACGAGCATGGCCATATCATAGCTGTATCTCTCCTTATGGGGCTGTGTAGGGGACACAGTTTCCCTTTTAAAGCAAGCGCCACACATCCCTTCTCTCTTTTTTGCCCTCTCCTGCATTTGGTTGGCCACCAGCTACCACCTCTCTCTCCCCCTCTCTCCTCTTCTTTTCTGGGTGCCTCTATGTCTCTTCTCTTCTCCCTCACTCTCCTTTCTAAATAAACTCCTCATTTAAGCTCTATCTGCCTGGAGTGTTATTCCTTCTGTCTCGCTACCGTGGCCATCCTCACCTGCTATGGGATCTGCTATGCTCTCTCGCGTGGTCCCTTACTTTGGGACCCCACTCACTTGGGATCTTCACACTGGACCACTAACCCCCACCCTTTCTTCAGCTTTTACTCTTATAACTGTAACTAAAGGACAACATCAAGGATATCTTCTTATGTAATTAAAGTTTAAGTGATTTATTAAGTTAATATCTGGTTTGCTTAGGTCAATATTTTCATTAATGTTTTACAAAGTAATTTTTACTACATAAGATTTTCTTTATAGCAAATTGTTATTTTTTCCCTGATTGGATTTTTAGATTGAAATTCTAGTACTCAAGTTTTTAGACATATTTTATTTTAGAAAATGTGGGAAATCTGGGATTGATATATAAAATAAGATTGTTTCTAATTTAAATACATAAAGAAAAAGTGGGAAGTGGAGGAAATATTCAGGTAGTAACGATGTGTCTATGTGACATAGCGTTGCTAGATAAAATCATTGTTGGTTTTAATACGTATTTTTAAGCTTTTGGTAAAATTACACAGTCTAAAATTAAACTACTTATTCAAAAAGAATCTGCACCAGTTCATTTTTTACCTATGACATGCACTTTAAATGTTGTCTGTAGTTCTTCCCTTCTTAATTTTAGAGGAAACCTCCTTACTTCTAGGAGTTATTGGAAGTTATTTTTAATCCAATGTTCTGTGTGGGAAGAGGCCTTTCTAGTAAGATTTTCTTGAGAACAGATGCACTTTGAATTATTTCAATTAAGTACAGATTACTTCCTTCATTAAAGCTTAATCAACCATGTGAGCAAAATAAATTAAGTATGAAGTAAGGAGGGGTCTACCTTTGAGTCAAACTATAATAGCATACTTAGTCTACCCATAGAAACACAGTTTACATTCATGAAATGCTGGTATAAAATTATATACACCAATTTAACAGCTACCAAAACTAGTTAGTATTTAAAAACCTTAGATGATTCACTGACTATAAAGAATGTTGATGAATTGAATATGTCTTCTTGAGTTTTATAAAATATAACTAGTTCTTCTATATTTAATAGTTTGTTTACTTTATCTAAATTAAAAATATTTACAATGAAAATAAACTGTAAAAGAGTAGTACACAGACATTAAAAGGGATAAAATATTGAAGAACTCAACCAAAGAACAAGATGATAAATAAAGGAAAGCCTTATAGACAAATGTTACAATGTTAAAAAATGTATGCCTAGATTCTGTATGAGTATGGAAATAGAGCAGAGCAAAATCAAGTAAGCATCATACAAGTATTTACCTAACATACATCTTTAGAATATATTCTACATGAAGAGGAGACACAAGTAGTCATGCTAATTTGTTACACATTTTTACATATCTTATGATTTCTAGAGGTTGTTAAGATTTGCATCAAACACAATGTGGACCATTGTGGGCCTTGAAATGGAAGCATGCTTTTCAAAGACAATTTTGAGACAATTGCTGTAAAACAATTAGCATATCTACAATTTTAAGCAGACCAACATACCATGGAGACTAAACTATGCCTTTTAAATGGAGCCAGTGCTACAGGTTCATTTCCCATTTTCTCTTTGACTTTTATTAAACACCATTTTCACATTGAGTGGGCTTGTGTGCTTGTCTGTATGGGACTGTCCTCATTAACTTAATTAATATTTTTATGTGACTACCTAGCCCAGTGTGGGTTCTATCATTTCCTATACAGGAAGTCCTGAACTAGATCAGTATGGAAATAGAGCAGTGCGCAATCAAGTAAGCAGCATGCATGTATTTATTTATCTCTGGTCTTGACTGTTGCTATGATTTAACTAGCTGCTTTACATTCTACTAGTGTGACTTCTCAGCAATTATGAATAATAACCACAGATCAAGGTGAAACTAAACTATTTATCCACCCCCTCAATTCTATGACATTAGAGTTATGTCTGGACATATCCGTGAAAGTTTAACTGAAGAGACAAGCCCCTTCTTGAATGAGCAACACTAACTCATAGTTGAATGTTGTAGAATCAATAAAAAATAGACAAAAAGAGAAAGTGAACAAAAGGATGCCATTCTCTACAGTATGCTTCCTTGACCACTGAGATGTGATCAAGCCACTGTTACATGGCTCCATTAATATTGATGTATTGTTTTGATGAGGGATGAGGACTGTATCTTTGTGTACAATAACTCATGTTTAGACTGTTGATAAGGATTGTGCTAGTTGAGTAAAGTGGTGGTAAAAGGTTTCTCTCCAAATTCCAGGGTTTCACTATCATTGAGTAGTTGGCTAGTTTTCTACTACCAAATATGGTTTCCTTCTTGTTGATCAGGTCTTAAAATCCTAATTGGATCTCTAGAGGGCTTATTGGTCTTTAGAGAGCTATTAGCTGCTACTGGTAATACAATGTCAGGGTTATCATGTAATACTGTTTTACAGGTCTATAGGTACTATAGATAGCTAGGACTGTTAGCTACTTCTGTCATTATGGAACGGGAATTCAGGACATTTTAGCTGAGGGGCCTCTGAGCCCTGTTTCTGAAGTACATGACAACTTCAGCTATAAATATTTATTTACTTTCCTCTGGGGGAAACCCAAGAAAAATAGCAATAGGCTGTGTTGGGAGTCTTTTGGGCTAAGTTTTTCATGTAAATGATGTTGAATAAATGATGGATAAAAGAAGTCTTCATCAGTTTGGGGCCATATGTTTTCCTTTTATTTTTTAACCTTGGAGCTGACTGCTTATATTTTGCTTTTCCCCATTTATTTGCTGAAATGCCTTTCCTGTGTTTTCAAGTAATTAACAGCTGTAATAGGGAAAGACATAGGAGTGGATACATGCTTCCTTCTTTGCTTTACCTAGACTCTCAAAGTAAACAGATATGAAGAGGTTAGGAGAGTTCAGCACTGTATTGATCTCTAGAATAAATTTGTAAGATATGAAGAAAAATAACTTTCTTAGTTTCTGTTTTGTGGTTCTGTTTTTCAGTGACTATTACCACGGTTCCTTATCGATCTATAGCACTGTGTTTAGCTAGTTTGTCAAAAGTAAATTTTTCAAGCCATCTGTGTTCTTGCAAAGGGTAGCATTGGGGGAAGGAAAAGTATTCCTCTGGATAAAATACTAGAAATTAAGATAGGAGAACACTAGTATGCACACAGGACTTGTATGTTGCACATATTTTCCAAAGATGCAAGTTTTGAATAAAATAAATAACAGAAAGATATCATTTTACCATCATTAAACTTTTTGTGCTTTAGATGAATTTAAACCTAATAAAGAATATAGAGTTTTATGTAAGTAAATTGTTTTCTTCATTGTTTTCTTAAATTTGTACCATTGTTTCAAAGGGCCAAATGAGACATGGGAGAGGTTGATGCACTCCCTGACATGCCTCCAAAAAGACAGGAGCATTATAAACCTCATGCCTGCAGAATGTGACACCTCTAAACCCAGGAGGCAGGGTGACTGGTAGTCAAGGTCAGCCTGGGTCAAAAAGCTTCATTCTGTTTCAAAGAGAGAGAAAAAAATAAGATCACGTTGCATTTGGAGTTATATTCCGCCCCCCTCTATGGAGAATATCCAAATTAAAATTGTTTGTTGAATAGGTAAAAATAGAATGGGGTAGTAAAATACAACTTAACTATATAAACTTGGGGAGAATGAATTGATTAACTGGTTTTATTCTTTACAAAGCTTCACTTCAAGAAAAGAAATTAGAGGCCAGCCTGGGAAGATAAAGGATGACAGTGACTGCCAGTTTTCTTCAAGCTCCACTCCTCTCCTATCCACCAACATCTGTTAAATTACCTGGTGAAGCAGGCAACTATGATAATTGCTCTATGACAGGAAGTAGAGTGACTATAACAAAAATACAAGAAATGTTTTGACAGGGATGTGAAAAAAAAAAAAAAAAACCTTGGATTGCTGCAAAGTGGCAAAAGACCACTGTTAATATCTTGACCAGTGCTTAGGTAGACTCATGTGACCTTTTTATTGTGAGTAGGGTTACATTGAACATGGTATTGCATGAGTTTGTTTTATGCACTGATTTCCTGAATTTCAGGATCAAATGGAAATTATGCTTTTAAATTTTGACACACTCACATTCTGCTTCCCATAATGACTGCAGTAGTTTTTCTTTCTACCAGTAGTGAATAAAGGTTTAGTATAATCTACCTTTCTTACATTATCTCTTTGTGTTCTTGGTAATCACCTTTCTAACCCATATCAGACGAGTGTCCTTAGCATATTGATTTTCTTTTTCTTGCTGTCACTAATACAGTGTGCTTTACATATACCTGATGGCTGCTGTGTGACTTCATCTCTACATTGTCTACTCAGAGCCTTTGCCCATTATAAAAGGGTTATGTGTTTTCTTACTATTGAGTGTTCTGAGTCCTAATTTCATGTGTTTCTGTAGTTCACTCTCTACTGAGTATGCAGTTCATGATATTTTCTCTCATTTCTTAGTTGTCTCTTCATGTCATTTTTACAGAACTAGGTTATGTTGACAGGGATAGGAGTTGGAAATATATATCTATAAATACATAAATGCAGTGTGCTCAGTTCCTTTAATGTTATTAGTATACGTATTATTTAAAGGCTGACTGCTTGGTATTGAATAGGTAATTATGGAGCGTATCCCTGGCTAAGACTAGATCTGCTCTCAGCATTCCTTGATACTCTGTAGTTCATTGTCTGGGGGGGGTGGGTAGAGTCCCATGGCATTTCCGCCATTCATAACAATATATCTGTTGGCATTGTACTTATTCAGATCTTTTGTAGACAGCATGTTGTGAAGCCACCACTGGAATAGCTGTATAATCATTTCTAGAATACATAATCTCACAGTAAATATCCTGGTCCCTTGGCTCTTACAGTCTGTCCATGCCTTCTTCTGTGCTATCTCCTGAGTCTTAGGTGCAGGAGGTGTCTTGAACATGGATTCACTGGGGCTTGGTTTTCCTTTATTCACTTCATTTTGGCCAGTTGTGGTTTTCTGTCATGATCTCCATCTGTTGTGCAGAGTAATTTCTTTGATAAAAGATTAGATCTGCACAAGTGAACATCTGGATGTGGTGTCCACAATTAAGAGAGAACAAGTGGCATTGCTCTTCCTGGGTCTGGGTTACCTCTCCTAGTATTGTATGTTCTAGTTCCATCCATTTGCGTATTTATCTCATGATTTTGATTTGATTCACAGCTGAATAGAATTCCATTGTGTATTTTTGTCCCATATTAATTATTCATACATAATTGTAGGACATAGTAGTGATCATAACCACAGTACAATAGGATATTTGAGTGCCTTGTACATTTGCCATGGTATACCTGGGTCAAATGGTAGATGTATTATTAGTTTTCGAGAGTTCACCACCCTAAGTAGTAGGTAGATTTACCAGTTTGCATTCACATCAAACCGAAATGACTTTTCCTTTAGTACATCTTCTTTAGAATTTTCTGTCACTGTTTTTGTTGATCTTAGGCATTCCAACATGGGTAAGATGAAATATCAAAGTTCTTTTGATTGGCATTATTCTAATTGTGGTGGATGATAACTATATCTCGAGATACTATTAGTCGCTTTCATCGCTTCTTTTGAGGACTCTGTTCAGATCTATGGCAATTTTTTTTTATTTGAATAGTTTGTCTTTTGACTCTGTTTTTGAGCTCTTTATATATTCTGGATGTTAACTCTCTATCAGAAATACAACTAGAAAAGATTCTCTTTCACTCTAGAAGCTTATTCCTTACTCAACCGTTGAAGCCTTTTATTGCTAAAATATTCCACTGGAGAGAAGAAGGCTCACTGTTGCAGAATTACAGGACCTCTAGAGAGATCAAAATCAAACAGAAATTTAGGGAAATAATTGGTGGTTGCTTAAGGAAAATGATTGTTGTAGAACTAGAAGCAAGGTCTTTCAGTTATATGTGGACATTTGGCTATGTAGGCTTTTTATATTTGCTTGTATCAAAAAATATTTTATTGATTCGTTATTTGAGTAAACAAGAAAATTGGTGCCTACAGATCAAAAAAATGTAATTTTATGGAGTGTTTATTTAATGGTTATATATTTGAATTAAACAGCCTTGTGAATAACCAATGGACCTGTTGATTTCATCTTACTGACAGTAAAATATCACTCTCTATGTAAACCAGATCAAAAGTTATCCAGCTTCTTGGAACTAAATTGATTTCTGTGGCCCTCAAATAAGCAATCCTGAAACAAAATCAGAAATGTGGCAGGATGAGTTGAAATTCTTAAATGAAATACTCAAACAATACAACTGAACCGCAGACCTCCGAAGCTCTCTCCGGAGTTTTAATTAAGGATAATGCTCTTCTCTTCAGGAAAGAGACACTTTAAAACTTTATGGAGGAAAAAAAGCAATAGATCTTAAATCCATGTGAGGGCTCAGAGAGAAGCAGTACATACTAATCCCTCTGCTATAATTGAAGCTATTTTGAAGATTTAATTCTCACTCCTCCCTCTTTGCCAAAGGCTAATGCTTTGCATGCAATGATAAGGTTCAATACCTACACAAGCTCAGAGATGTTTTCCTTGGGGCTTAGGAAACATTGCTGTTGATAAAGATAGAATTGCCTCTTTTTTTAAGGAAGGAATTATTTATGCATTATAAAGTGTTTTCTCCTTTTAATTATCCCCTTGCTTTATACTCAAAAGCCACTGAGGTTTCTCTCAAAGAATTACTGTTCTACCTTAGACACTGCAATTCACGTACTATATTGCCAAAAAAAAAAAAAAAAAAAAAAATTAATAGCTAACCAGACTCTGCCCATAGTCATGTAGTATCGAATATGGAGTATTAAGAATACGTGATTGATAATATCTTTTTAAAATTGACAGTGTTTGAAATGGAAGATGCCACATTTTAAAAAGTCTAAATTACCAGTGTGTCCTTTAAGAACATTTTTTTTTCCTGCAAATAGTGAGTCTCTGTTATTTTATGGTCCCATATCTATCTGCCTTGTGGTCACATTAACTCAAGCACTTCAGACCAATGGGTATGAGGTTCACCTTCCACACCTGCAATGAAATTGAAGCTTTAATCATGTCATGTTCATAGTTTTGTCACCAGCAGGAAACAACTGAAATTCTGGTATAGAAAACAAAACGATGCTGTAATGAGACCAAATCTGCCTGCCATTGTGTCAGCTCTACAATATTATAGCAGGACAGATCATGAGATCAGACACAGCCCATTTCTATTTATGTCATTCAAATAAATATTTCCGTTTTTTAGCTCATCAAATGTAAGATAATCTAAAGACACAAAAATAAATGAAAAGCAAACAATAGATAAAATAGTATTTTTTTTTAAATTACCTCAAGGACAAATCCAATTTACTTCTCATCATAGAAGATGAGAAATAATGAACACATCTAGAAAGTGCTGTGTTTAATTATGAAAACTTACCTTCATTACTGGGTTGTCTGATTTATGCCATAATAAAAGCACCATGGACATTTTAAAAAAAATCTAAAACCCATTTTTGTCAGAAGTTTAATGAACATTATAACCAAAGAAAAGTGCTTCATCAAGTGAAAGAGAAAACTTACATGGAAATTTAAATTGTAGCATATATTACTCTTAGAAATGTAGAAAGTATAACAGACTGTAATATACTCTATAGATAAATGGGATGGGACATAAATGGAAATGTTAGGGTTTTGTTTCAAATATAATTTAAGTACAAAGTAAGAAAAACATTTTCTTTGAATTATCCTGTTGTGTAGTCTACAAATATATATTTATGGCTGATAGATACCTAACATTTTTCTTTGTTTTCATGATTCTTACAGTCTTGTATGTGTTAAGGGAGGGATTGGCATTAAATCATTAATCAAACAAATAGTAACACTTGTACCAAAAATCATTGGATAATGGGAGACAGAAAAATATCATGGAACTGCTGTGTTTCTTTTGGGTATGATGTGATATTATGCTTAGTAGCCACAATTGTAGAAAGTGGTACATTAAAATACTACCAATTTGTATTTTTTAAAATGTAAATTTATGAATTTGATGTCAACTATATCTCAGAAAAGTGTTTGAATGTGAAAAATGGAGGAAGATTAGATCATTCTTCAATTCATCCTCGCACTTGGGAAACTGAGGCCAAAGCATTATGAGTCTGAGGCCAGGTTAATCTTGTAAACAGGAATGCTCTGTGACTCACTCAACAGCCACAGGTACAACTTTGTGGCTCAAAACCCTCCCTCCAGTGATGTTTACTAATTTCGTATTGTCTCTGAGGATCCAACTTTTCTAAGTTTATTTCTGCACCAACTGTTTCCGTCAAGGGCCTTACTAAATATGCCTGACTGGACACTGAGCACTTCCGTGTCCTGCTGCTCTTTAACTGCAGAAGTCATTGCCTTAATAACTTCTCCTTTGCTGTTTCTTTCCTGGTAAGTCATAGTTCTCGTTTGGATATTGGATATCCGCAAATGCCCAAGTGTAAAGGCTCTGTTCCACATGTAAGGCTAACAGGACACAGTAGATCCTTTTGGAGGTGTTGCCCAGTGGGCGTTCTTTAGGTCACCTAAAGGTACACAAAACAAGAGGTCATGAGACAGTGTGAACACTCTTCTGCATCTCTCTTTGCTCCCTGACCATGCAATGAGCATGCTCATTTTCCCAAACACTCCAGTAATGCCACAATCTCAGAAAAAAAATAGTTACTTCATGAAACACCGAAAACTCCAAAACTATGATCAAGAAGAAAGCCTTTTTTTTTCTTTGAAATGTATAAATTAGATACTCTGTTATTTTGTTATGCTGATAGAAAACTTACAAATATTCTTTCAGTAAGATGATTCACAATTACTCCTGTTTCTCAATCATTCCTCTTATTCTTTCTTTCTTACATTATCCCTCTACCCGCACCCATGACCATGTTACATGTGTCCCAATTTGTTATGACAGGACTTCTCAGATAGTGGCATTGCAAATGTGAGCCACAGGCCAGGCTGCATATTATTTTTTGTTCTAAATTTCTTTTAGAATGCCAAAGAATTAGTAATGCATCTCCTGAACACAATTTCCCTCTTGCCAATTTCAACTATTGATCTATCTACATCTATATGACTTACCCTTCCTTTTCACTATCCTCGGGACTTGTTCATATTTCATACTGAATGACTTAGGTAACATTTTACCCCGTTCTCCGTGCGATAATGAAGCATGACCTTATTTTGCCCCTTTTAAAATCTTTTTGTTGAATCTTTCTAGATTTCACATCATGTATCCTGATCCCGTTCTTCCTCTTCCTCATCTCTTCATATCTACCCTTTGGTCTGGCAACCTCTTCCTCAAATAAAATCAAATTTAAAGGAATAACAATTAAAAAGAAATAAACAGATTAACGAACATAAAATGTGTCTATGCATGGAAGATGTTTAGGCAGTTTTCTGCTTCTACCTCTGGTCTTGATCACTCAGAGGATTAATACTAATTACAAATGCTCAGTTGATAGCTCAGGCTTGTTACTAGCTAACTCTTACATTCAATTTAACCCATATTTCTTATCTCTCCTCTGCCACCTGGCTCATGCCTTGTTACCTCATTTTTTTGGGGGGGGAGTGGGTTGGTTATTCCAGATAAGGTTCTTCTTATAGTTTTGGAGCCTTTCCTGGATCTCGATTTTCAGATCACACTGGTCTCGAACTCACAGACAACCATCTGCCTCTGCCTCCCCAGTGCTGGGGATAAAGGCATTTGCTGCCACCACCCGGCAGTTACCTCATTTTCATTGTTTCCCCTGCATCCCCTGTACCCCCCAATTCCACCCTTCTTGATCCCAGTATCTTAGTTTGGTCACCCATCCTGTACTTCCTACCTGGCTACCAGCCAATCAGTGTTTTATTAAACCAATTCCAGTGACAAATCTTTACAGTGTACAAGAGGATTATTCCACAGCAAGATTTAGTGTGACACAGTGCACCCTTTGGTCCATCCATCTTTACTTGGTCTGGCTCCGAGCCTCTGGTTTCTGCTACATCAATGGTAACAGGCCCTCACTGGGCTCCTTTTGGATATCCTGTTTTTGCCCTGTGTCATGGAGATCCTGCAGCTTTGTATCTGCAGGCCCAGCCCCTTCACTTGCTCCAGCACTTCACAGAGAATGTGAATGTTTTGGGGTTAACCAACTCATAGCCCTGGTTCTGGGCCTGGGTGGTAGCCCGGCTGGTCAGCCTGCCAGGTTTCTCCTATCATCACCACCCGGGCAAGCTCTCTACCCTTTCTAGGGCTAGCTCACTCACAGGAAGCAAGGCATGAGACAAGTTCTCCTGCCGTTATGCCCTTGGGGATGGCTCACACTCACACGGATGGGGCGAGCTCTACTGTCCTGCCCAGGAAAAGGTACATGGCCCACTCTCTGGGGTGCTGCAGTTGGTACGATACAGGCTCAAAGAGGCAGGGTCAATTATCCTACTCCTGTGTCCCCTGTGCTAGCTCTCCTACCTGCTGCAGGTGGCAAAGGGCAAGAGTGAGGGCATCTTTCTCTCACCTCTGCCACCACGTGGCAAATAAGGGGGATGCGGGTCAGCTCTCCTACTCTCTGGCTGTCTGTACCACAGACAGCGAGGTCAGTTCTATTGTGATGCCCCAGTAAGGTGCAGGGCCCACTGTCCTGAGTGCTGCAGCTACTGACAGACAGGGATAGCTCTCCCAAAGTTCCTCCTTCCTCAGTTGTCCAAGAGCACAGTACTACGTTTGGGACAAGTCTGCATTTCTTTATTTGTATAGCCGAGCACTTCATATGAGTCTAGTGGAAGACAAATGAGTGCAATGAATGATTACGTGAAGTATATAAAGCATGCGGTCTGTCCAAGCTCCATTTGTGTTGCTGTGACATAAATCTACAAAAAAAAAAAAATAAATAAAAAAATAAAATAAAAAAGTTAGGGAAGAAACGTTTATGTTTAGTTCACAATTTCAGGTCAGAGCACATCATTTCAGGGTGTTAAGATAGGGATTTGAAGTAGTTGATCACTTCCACTGTTCAGAACATTGAGAGAGTCGGGCTTTGGTGGCGCAGGCCTTTAATCCCAGCACTCTGGAGGCAGAGGCAGGAGGATGGATCTCTATGAGTTCGAGACCAGCCTGGCCTACAAGCTCTAGTTCCAGGACAGCCTCCAAAAGCCACAGAGAAACCCTGTCTCAAAAAAAGACAAAAAAAAAAAAAAAAAAAAAAAAAAAAAGCATTGAGAGAATGAATTCATTCATGCCAGTTCCTGAACAGTTGCCTCTCAGCATTGGTGCAGATGAGGACCTTCTGCCCAAGGAATGCCGGCACCTAAGTGTCTGGGTATTCCCACATCAGTTACTGTAATTAATACAATCTACCATAGATATGAGCACAGGCCACCCTGTGATAGACAATCCCTCACTGAAACTCTCTTTCCAGGTATATCTAGGTTGTATCGAGTTGACAATAAAACTAATTGTAGTATTCTTCAAGCCTTATGTCTTAGCATTGCCTTCTATAAAATGGAAAAGAAAACAAAGCAAAAACGAAAACAGAAACAAAACAACAACAAAAAATACATTTTATGGTTGAAAACTGGCACACCAAAATGCCGGGGATGTATTCTGCTTAGCTATATTGGAAAGCAGGGACAAAGCCAACATTTTCAGAGATTAAGAACATCATTATACTTTCACGGACATGATCTCACACAAGCAAAGTATGACTAACTTTACCCTATCCTGACAGCATCTGTGCTTAAATGTTAAGAAATGAAAGGATAATAAAAATAAAGAGAGAAAGGGATAGTAAGAAGAAAGCATTCAGGGTTTAAATACAAGATACTTTGAGATCTTAAAATTGGGTATTGTGAGTGATTTCTTGAATTGCCTCACTTAATGTCACAAGAACCCCTGGAGTAATTGGAATACTTGTCCCACAGTACTAGCTAAAGGAGAAAAAAGTATTCAGCCTGCTGATTTATCCATAGAAATAATCCACAGTAAGAAGACTTGAGTGCTGAACCAATTTAACGCTGTCAACATCTGAAAAGAGTATTGCCCAAAGGAAAGCATAAAAGCTCTAAGAATCTGGAAATTCTGCAAGTTTTCATGCTTTTTATTAAAATGATAGCTTTGGTACTCTACCGAATTTTCTTTCCAAGAACAAAGTTTTTAAAAATTATTTTAAAAACTCAATTTTTACTAAGGAGTATCAAGTAGATAAGTATGGGACATACACTTGAAAGGACTATCTGAAGTGGCCCATCATCTAGTCACGACTTTTGTGATGAATAATGGCCTCATGGGCTTGTCTGCCCCAGAGAATACAGTAGAGAGCAGGGCAAATTGATTTATGTCTTCTTGGGTATTAAAGTGTTATTGTGAATATGTGCATTAAACAAACTGGTAAAAAGTATAAAAGTGAATACATATTCACAAGTAATGAAGGTTAGGAGGAAACAATGTGTAGATCCCAGGGAAAAGAAAATGCAAAAAATACAAGTGAATTACATTTTGACAGTCCTGAGCACAGGTGAATGACTTGGCCTGAGAATTTTGTAGCAGGACTCACATTAAGAGATATTAGCACATGCACTTTCCTAAGAAAAGGGTAGCTCAGCTGATCCTACTTTAAAAGATGGGATAATTTGCTTAGGGAAATGTCTTAAATGGGCATGGTTTTAAGAATGCTGAGAGAGGCATAAACAAATACAGATTTCAAAGATTTTTTTTTTTTTTTTTTTTTTTTTTTTTTTTGTGATGATGGGGTTTCTCTGTATTGCTTTTAAGGCCTGTCCCGGAACTCACTCTGTAGACCAGTCTGTCCTCGAACTCACAGAGATCCACCTGCCTCTGCTTCATGAGTGCTGGGATTAAAGGCGTGTGCCAACAATGCCCGGCCTGAAATATAAATTGTAAATGAGAGAAATGACTTAGCAGTTAAGAGCACATATTGTTCTTGCACAGGACCAGAGTTTAATTCCCAATACCCATGTAGGCAGCTCACAAGCACCTAAACTATATCTCGGGGGTCCTTCACTCTCTTACACACACACACACACACACACAGAGGCACCCATAAACATACAGATATAGAAAACTAAAACTAGAAATAATATACTTAAAAAGAGATTGTGAATTATCTTTGTTTTTCATAGTGTGAGGTTTCCTTCCTTCCATCATTTGTTTTTCTTCCTTCCTGTTTTCGTTGAGATAAAATATTTTCTGCACCAGGTAAAACTATAAACCTATAACTTCTTATGAAACTGGAAATTACACACACACACACACACACACACACACACACACACACACACACATATATACATATATATACATATATATACTCAGATCTGAAGAAGTACATTAGTCAGCAAGCATCTGGGAAGTCATTAAGGCAGTGTAAGATTCAGCATTCAGTTTTACTCTCATCAATTTTCCTAGAAGGTATTTTGCCTGTTGAGACAGAACTAGTTTGAGAGCAATGAGAAGACAAGTGTGATCCCAGGCCTGTGCTAGAAAGAATATCTTTCAAATAATCAATAGCTACATGAGGTAGATATGGAATATAAATTCCTCCTTGTAATACTATTGTCAGCACATTCTTCTGCTTTAAAACTTGCCCCCAACCTCACACCCAGGGGCTCTCTTTCCTGTAATTTGTGATAGGATCTAGCACAATGGTAACATGCACTGCTGTCAACAACTTCTCAGCTTGATGAAACTTTCCATTTATTTGACATATAGGTAATAAAAATAGTCGCTGGTAATAATAAATGATCTATAAAGTGTTCCTGCTCTGGAAACTATAATCAATAACTTTCCAGAATATCGTGATTCAGATGACAAGCTCATTCTAGCTTGTGCCATTCCATCACCTTAAATCCATGAATTCTGCCCATTAATTTAATTACTAACAACTCTTCCAGCACTGTATAAGAGGACAAAATACGACAGTTAGGATTTCAAAATTATATGACTGTTTTTTTTTTTTTTATCTTTTATGAACATCTAGATCCATTTACTGTTTCTACATGATTTTTCTTTTTATATAATACTTAAATGCTAAAAAATTAACTATCACAAAAAACTAATTGAAAATACAGTTGTTATTTATGCATATATTACTATAACATTTTATTAAAACAATGATAAGGAAGTTTGCTGTGAGACTCTGTGTCCCAGGAATGTAAGAGTCTATACTTCTAAAGTGTTCATGATGTAACTGCCTAATCATAACCTGGAAAGGAACAGTAGACATGCCAGAATTAAGAGTGGAAAGACCATGAGTCTTCAAGGCTTCAAACCTACACAAAGAACTACCCGAAAATAAGGACTGTTCAGAGCTGAAGAAATAGCATTCCCTTAGGAAGAGAACACCAATGGGTTATCCAATACCAAATGATCAGGCATGAAAACATGAATACAAGTAAAATTATCAGATGGAATAAGCTTTACCTATGAATATATATGGATATACATATCTGCTTCTGACAGAAATTATTAAAGAAAAGAGGTTATAAATTTGAAAGAGAGCAAGGAGGGGTATGAGGGAGGGTTGGAGGGAGTAAAGGGAAGAGGGAAATGATATAATTATAATTTCAGTAGTAAAAGAAGTAAAAATACGTAAAATGAAAACATAGAATTAGTATACAATGACTGGTAAAAATAGGCATTTAAGTATCTATTTCCATACTGTTATTTTGTAATAAATCATCATAAAAAGGAAGCAAGATAGAGTGGGGTACTACTGCATTACTGGGAAGTCTGTACTATCTTCTTAGAAAGGCCAAAATGATTAGAATGGAACTTTCTTTGAGCACAGAAGATATGTTCAACAAGGCAGTCACTACAGAGTGTCAGAACATTGACTATGAACTAAGAAAAACTAGATTAAGTGTCTTCATATATTCTTCACCAGAAGGTTTTATCTGACACAGTTTATTTATCTACTTGGGACTTTAGTTTTGTCATCTCTATTTTGAATAAACAGCATTTTTATTCTCCTTATTTCAGAAAAGCATGTAAGGCATTGACCATGAATCCCTCACAACAGATCTCCATGTGCAGCAGTGCTGAGTAATTAGACAAGGAGCCATTCTTATTGAACTACCACATGTATGAACACACACACACAAACACACACACACACACATATGTGCAACTATTACAAATATATAAGTATATGATTACTAATTGTTGTTAGAAATAATACTACTAATAATAGCAATACTATTATTAACAGCAGTTACTATTACTAATGTGTATTATATATTGATAAGTATATATTACTAATTAGTAAAAATATATTACTAATATATATTATATATTAATAATAGTATGCAGGATGAAATAGCATAAGTAAAATAAGATACTGTAATAAAATGTTAAATGAATGTTGAATGTCTCTCTAGATGAATTATTGTAGTATATTTGCTCTTCTTTGTGTGATTATGCAATGCTTGAACACTGTGATATGTCTTTTCAATTATTTAAGCACTGTGGGATTGTATGAATCTACTGCATATGTTTAAGTTAAATAAAAACAAATAGTGCAATGCTAGAACAATAGAATTGATAATGAACATGACTACTAAGAAGCAAGCAGCTATGAGGTTGTTCAGCCTGAACATACTGGACAAAGGAAGACTGGCATTCCATGCAGGAGACAAATGATGATGTAAGAATTTATCACACCTGTTAAAATGACACAGAATTTAAAATTTTGGAGGATTTATTTCTGGGATTTATTATTTAACGTTTCAAACAGAATTTGACTTTGGGTGAGTAAAACTGATTCATTTGTACTCATAGATATTTCGAAAGAGTTAGTTTTCAATTATTAGGGCAATCTTATAACTCTCATTGATCAAATTGACCAAGAAGATAACAGATCATAATGTCTATTATTGGCAGATACATGTTTTAAAATAGCTTCCTTCTTTTATGCAACTACTACTTGGGAGAAGTATCTATTATTGTCAATGTGGATGAAAGAATAGTTTATAGTATTAGCAATTCACTACTTGAAGTAATATAATTTCAATAAAAAAATAAGTGTACAGGATTGGTACATTAAAAAAAATAATAAGAAAGCTGCTATTAGCTATAAAGAAACAAACATACTTGAAAGTAAGTCTCCTGGGACAATTTTCTGTGGAGTGAGTCTTCATAGCACACAGTTTTGAAACTTAGATACTGCAAATATTCCTGGGATATGAAGTATTCATTTATGGAAATTGACCTTTGATAGTGAATGACATTTTATTTAATAAAATAAACACTACAAGAATATCCTTATCCTCTATACTTGCCAATGTTTCAGACCAGGGATGACTCTAGCTATTGATGCTGTTCATTCTCCTACAGTTAAGAAAAGATGCAAAATATCTCAAGCAATTTCGTTGTTAAGAAGGTTAAACTTGTAAAAACAGTTATTTTTTAAGAGAAAAGGTCACTGGTCTTCCAAACACTGACTTAGGACCATCATAAAAGAGAATTTATTTTACTAAATGAATGATGAGCCAAGAAGGTCATGATAGCTTGCAAAGAACAATCGCAAGTCATGAGCATATAAATCTCGAAAGAGGTTTCTTTCATTTAAGAGAGCAGGATTATTATACTATTTTGTAAAGGTGCAAGAAGTAATAGGAGGTTATTCATGCAATACAAGTGCCAATTAAGGCTTTAAAAACTTTAGTGTGAAATTTTACTGTTTGTACATGCATAACATGTATAAACAGGAAAAGGTTTATCATGTACATTGTAATTTAAAAAAATACATAACAAGAAATTAGTTAATGTATAATTATTCAATAATGTACTCCCTTTTCCAGTTGGTATAAAAATAACTTAATGCATATTTCACTGTATTTGTCTATTTGTTCATTTTGTTTGCTAGTCATCTTGTATATTTATAATTTAAACTACCCAAATTTCAATAAAAGTAGTGATAATAATTATAAGTATTTTAAGGTGTTTGTGATTATATTTCAAATTCTAGGCAAGTTGAGGAATACATATACCACAAAAATAAAGTTATATCTCTGAAATAATTTGTCAGCAAATCATCAGTTATAAATAATAAAAATTGTAATAAATCCCATGGGAGATATTTGGTGTTAGTTGTCTTATACAATATCTATAGAATTAAATACTGTGAACATATTATCTATCACAAAGTCATTTGGAAACAAGTGAATAGGAATTAAATTCCTTACGATGCTCAGTGCATAAAATGATCCTCTTTGGATTTGAGAATATTGACATAATTTCTTATTTCCCGTGTCTTAAAAATATCTAATTTTATCTCTGATACATGTAGATTTTAATATTCAGTATTTTTTTTATCTTAGAAAGACAAAGCAGGCCTAGCATACTAAAACATGACTTTTAAAACCAATTAGAAAAGTCATTTTTCAGGGCAACTGAAAGCCTGGAATGTCACAGGATATTTTAATCAGACAGAACTACACAGAAACAGACTTGCTTGGATCTAAGTTTCTGGAGTAAAATGTGGCAGAAACAATGATAATTTGATTAATTTCTAGAAGAAAACAATGAGGTATAAAAAATGAGAAGCTGCCACAGACCTATTATAGAATTTAGACTCAAATACTCTTTTAGTCTCAATAATAAGGATCTACAGCTGACCTTTACCTGTCCTCTACAGCAGGAGGAAAAAGTAGTCATTGTAAAATACTTGTAGAACTTTTCCATGAGTAAGATAAAATATGAACATTGAAAACACAAGGTAGGAAATCTATATTATTTGCACATATGTAGATAAATTAAGTGTCTTATTGAATAAAAGTAGGCAACATGGAGAAATTAATGGGTGAGGTAATCATCAAGAAAACTAAGAATCAGAAGGGAATGTTTGAGGTAGAATCAGAAAGGAATGTTTTAAGTAAAAATCACTGGGACAGAAATGCATCTGGTGGATCCATTTTGGGCTGTACAGCAGTGAGAAAACAGGAGACAACTTGAATACTAAACAGAATGAAAATGACAAAGAAAATATATAGAAAAGAAGAAAATGGAATATTAAAATATATGAGGACACTGGGTCAATTATAAAACAAATAACATATACAATCTGAAAGAGAAAAGAGAACTAGAGGCAAAAACAGAGAAAGCATTTGAAATAATAATTGTTTAGAACATATAATATGAGTTATAGGCATAGAATCCTAAAAGATTGAAGAATACAAAATGTATTGTGTTAAAACATAAACATCAATGCATATACTAAAGCTGTAAAGCAATCCATAAAAACACAAAGAATACCTTGGAATCACATAAAAAAATTTCCTGTCTTGTGGAAGAATAATACTAAACCAGATTCTCATCAGAAGTCATGTAAGTAGAATGATAATGGACTAATATACCAAAAAGATTAAAGTACAAATCCATGAGGTTGTAGTCTTCTGTGTCCATGTGTATCTGTAATTGCAACACTAGGAAGGATGAAGAGGGAAAACCCTGTCTTAAAACCAAACCAAAACAAAATGTACAAAACAATGATATTATCTTATATATCCTACGAATGTTTACTATTCATCTAAAGTTAATAGAAGCAATTGAAAGCGACAATTTGAAAAATTATGGCCAGAAATATGTTCCTATGTAAGAGTCAAATAAATTCTTGGAGGACAATAGAAATAATCGGAACTAGAACTCCATCTATATAAAGTACACAAAGCAAAAGTTGGAAATTATTTAAATAAAAATATTATTTTTCTTATGTGTACATTGAAAATATATCTATATTATTAATAGCAATACACTTGACAATTAAAGTATTTTTAAATAGATGATAACCACAATACTACAAGGGAGCAAGAAGGGATTATAAATATGGTTTTGGTGTATAGCACAAATTCAAGAAGGGCTTTGTGTAGTAGCAAATATGATATTCCTGTGACCCTTAGCATTATTTCCCAGAATGTTCATGACAGCAGTGTCATGTAAAAATGAGGTACAACCTTATAACTCTAAAATAATTCAGATTAAATCCATGATTATATCTGAAGCCTTGGAGATGCTTATTTTGATCTGACAAAACAAGCCAGAAAAAAAATCTGTACAAATACATCTGTATCTATCTATCTATATATATATATGTTTATCATCTATATTATGTCATCTGTCTATCACATAAATAACACACACAGTCGACTTGATTATCAGTATCAGATTGCTACTAATCAATACTTATCATACAGTCTATTTATCTCCAGTATAAGAGATGCTTTCATCATTTGCATATGAATATTGACCTACAAAGATATTCTTCTGGTGCTACTGAATTTTTGAATACTTGAAAGTATGTATCTTTCTTGTTTCTGAATCTAGCCTTCAAAGCCAAGCCATTTCTCCAATCAGTAAAGTATATCCTCAAACCACAATGTAATTAAATAAAATTGGTTGAATAGAATGAAATATTTAGAGGGCAAATAAACATTTTTGGTTTTATTTTATCTTTAATTATATGTGTTCATGTATGGAAGGAGAAACTTTGTACATCGGAATTCAAGTTCTGGCTGAGAACCAAAGAGAATGCTAGATCATCCGGAGCTGGTATGATAGGAAGCTTTCAGTCACCTGACATAAGTACTGCAAAATGAATATAGACCCTTTGGAAGTATAGGGGGACACTCTTAACTGAAAAACCATCCTCCCAGCCTCCAATTATTCTAAATACATAGTCCAACAAAAAAATCACTGAAAATTAAAAAAAAAAAATCTAAGAATCGCATGAATGTTTCTTTCTGTGTTGCTTCTGGCAACAGCATGGGCTTGGGAATACATATACAATTGGACAAGTCCTTGGCACTGAAAATCCCCCTTGCTAAATAAGGAGCTGCATTTGCCAACAGAACTGCAACCAGGAGCAGCAACATTTGGAACAGATTCCATTTGCTAGGCACATGGTAAGATAGTAACCGTGAGACTTTGCTTTGTAACCCAGTGCTTATCTGGTCTTGTCTAACACAGGGTAAATCTAAAAGGACCCTAGGCCTATGAGGCCTGTAGAAGAGGCTCATGAGCCTAGTCTCGTAGACATTTTTTTTTTTTTTTTACTTGTGAATTATTGCATTGCTACTGAGTCATGAAGTCTGTGTGAAAGTAGGCAGCCAATATAGCAACATGACCCAATCACTGTGCTATTTTGATCTGAAAGGTATGATATAATTCTGGCTAAGATATGACATGACACTGTTGTGTTTGTGGTAGTGTGTTTATAGGCCCTAGGGCCAGTCCATTCATAAAGATTCTGCCTCACATCAGGCACATTACACAGTACTTGATGACAAGCAATGGACTACTCGGGACTACTGGGGATCGACCCTGTATGTATATTCTGTCAAATCATTCTGTGCAACACACCAACCACGTATTTGGGACAATTCTGAGATTGGATTGCCCTCTAGTGTTGACACAGTGGCAACACACCAAAAATGAAATGATAACATCTCTTGATTGAGAGCACCATCTAGTATTGAAATACCTGAATTAAGCAAAATGCCACATTAGGAAAACTGTAACAAATATCTGTCTCATCAATATCCATAGAACATTACATGTCAAGTATCAAGAGCTCTGAGGAAGTTACAATGCACTTAAAAGCCAAACCAGAAACATACCAGATATTGAGAGTGAGCGAGTGAGAGAGAGAGAGAGGTAGGCAGGGAGAGAAGAAGGGAGGGAAATAAAGGAGGGAGGTAGATAGATAGATAGATAGATAGATAATGCTAATAAGCAAATAACCCAGAAGCTCTCTATAACCTGTGTATTTCTCTCCTGTTTGTAAGGTGTGCATCTTATCACACCACACCTAGAATCAAGTGGATTTTAATAATTGGCAATTTAATTTTAGGAACCAGAGCACTCAACATTGGGGAGTATATTAGTTTTTCATGATGCTATAATAAAACACCAAGACCAAAACAGTTTATAGGAAACAGGGTGCAGTTGTCTCATAGTTCCAAAAAGATAAAATATGACAATGTGGAAAAGCATGGTAGAAGGCAGCAGACGTGTTGGCTAGAGTAGAAGCTGATACCTCTCATCTTGAGTAGCATTCACCAAACAGAGACTAAACTGGTAATGATCTGTCATTTATAAAACCCCAAAGCCCACCTCCAGAGCCATACTTCCTCCATTGAGTTCCCATTTCTAAACCTATCCTAATGACTCTGCCCTCTAGGGACCAACTATTAAAACATATGAGCCTAGCAAGTTAGTGGTGGTGCACTCACTCCTTTAATACCAGCAATCGGGGCCACATACCAGAAGATCTTTGTGAGTACTGGGCTAGCCTGGTCTACAGACTAAGTTGCAAGACAGCCAAGGCTACAAAGAGAAACTCTGTCTCAAAAGAAAAAGAAAACCAAAATAATGAAAATAACAACCATCTGAACCTGTAGGAGACATCTTTTGAAGCCACCATGAAATGGTTAAGTTCGTCCCTTCTCTCATGTGTTCTAGACTGCAGTTCTACTGTGTTCTGTAAGAGAGTGCTAGTCACTCATGTTAGCACAAGACTTTCAATATAAAGCAACCAGGAAATATCAGTAGGAAGCAAGAAAAAAGTGCATACATAAACTACTAAGTTGCAACAGGCCCTGTGATTACATAGGGACCCCTGGGGCAGTTCATGGAATCTCATTGCTTTACCACAAGGAAAGATATACTGGTTCTTATGACTGTTGGTAAAGGGATGATGAAAAGGGAAATATGTAAGCACAGGATAATATGAGTCATGCCAGGAAGGATATAATCATTCCTGAGAAATTTAGGTACTACCTAATTCATGTTTTTATAATTTACAGTTATTGAAGCTTATATATTTTTAAATGCACAAGGAAGGCACAGAGAACAGATTATAACATTTAACCTGCCACTACTCTTTCACGATTTAAATAATTTCACTTTGGCCATATGGCAGCTTTCATTGCCCTGTGTTTACTACATTCAAGGGGTCAGGCAGGGTAGTCAGGTTATACTGTTTCTGCCCAGTACTCCATGCGATAGCTGGACTTTGAGGTGGGTGTCTTCTATATAGTTCTGCGGTGTGCAGTCTAATAGGATATCTTGCTCTAAAATGTTGATACCAAATGTGGAATAGTGATCTTTAGATTTTTCAGGTTCAACACCTGTTATTCTCAGATGGTTATCATCAAAAATCCCTTGATAACTGCCACAGATACACTTGATTCCAATTTGTGGCTGTTAACTTATTCCTCCTATAGCCCACACTAGGCATTGACTTTGACCCTTACTGTAATAATACATATAGAAGGACACCCGCCATACTTAGCCAAGAATGTCAGAGAATGGAAATTCCTCCCCCTGTTCTCCAAGAGAAAAGCAGAAATGTGTTAACTTCTGATCAGTCTTCGGTTATTCCTCAAGTTTATGGATAGTGTATTTGTTTATTTCTCTTTTGTTCCAGGTGCTGACGTGTAGCAAATCATGTCATTAATCTTCTCTTGGTGCCTCACCTGAAACCACATTTTCTCTTCCATTCTTATTTGCTCCTCTTTCTAGTTATGGTTTATGATATTCTGTCCTAATCACATTTACTCTTTTTCAGGCTGGCAGGTTGCTATATCATAAACATTTTTTTTCCAACAACCTGGCTGAAAAGGAATAGAGGAGAGCAATACCTCTCAATATGAGAGGATGTTTTCTGAAGTTCATTTTTCATCCTGGCCATAAAAAAAAAAAAAAAGAGTTTCGCTAGGTTGGTGGATGTATGTGACCTGTCCCATGCCCAAGATAGGCCAATTTGTAATGCTATGATTCCTTGGCTCTAGTGGGCATCATATAAGTACTGCATAAGTCCCAATGGTTTTACCTATTTATCTTCTTATCAGCTCATTTTCCTTCAGAGAAATATCACTCTGTGTTGGAGATTCTTACCTTCCAGATAGTCAGACTCTTCTTAGAAGTTTAGACAATGTCTAACAACTGTGTCATCATATACCACCAGTCAGTTTCTTTAAGGGGAAAGGCCCTTCATTTATATGCTTTTTTTTTTTCAATTTATGCTATGTTAAGAGATGAGTGTAGAGTGAAAAATCAATCAAGGCTCAGAGATAAGGATTTTTCATCCTCCTTCACCTCAACTTCAAGCTGTCCCTTATGCCTCTTATCCAAGAATCCTATAAGGAGATACTCTTCAAGCAGTGCCTTTATATTCTCTTTGGCAGCCAGTCAATTGAACAGTGAATAGCAACAACCATCACACAACAGCAAGCTGCTACCTTTGCTTGATAAAGTGGGTCAAGTTGTTCCAAAACAAGCTATCATTTTAAAATGCCTCAGTATTCAGACAGTGAGCCACAGCTCACATGGGGTTTAGAAGATCAACCTGGGATTAGGATTTCATCTGTAGAAGGTTGCTTACCTTTACTTTTGCCCATTTCCTGGCTGGCTTGTCAATTGTTTCCAATTGTCATTTGCTAGATGGCATGAGGTTGAAAGAAGAGCTTAAACAGATGCAAGCATTTCACAAAGTTAATTTTACCAAAATTAAAAAAAAAAGTGAAAGTAAAACACAAGACTCCTCAAACTATGAGCCATAAAAAGGGGACTTACATGTTTAGGACAGTGATTTCATCCAAACCAGAATGTGCTTTATTTATTCAAGAAAGCCTCAAAGGTTTAAGGCATGGCAGAATGGGAGAAAATCTTTGCTAGCTATACATCTGACAGACGATTAATATGTAGACTATCCAAAGAACTTATAATACTAAGTACCAAGAAAACAAACAACAAAACTGAAAAATAGGCTGTAGGACTGAACAGAGAGTTCTCAAAAAATACAAATGACTAATAAATACTTTAATAAATGTTCAGCATCATTAGCCATGAGGGAAATGAAAATTAAAACTACTTTGAGATTCTATCTCACACCAGTCAAAAAGGCTATTATCCAGAAAACAAATGACAATAAATGCTGCCAGATGATGGGAAAAATGGACCATTGTTCACTGGGAGTGTAAATTAATGCAACCAACATAAAAATCAGCATGGAGGTTTCTGAAAGAAAAAAAAAAAAAGGTCAAGAATCGACCTAATTTAGGACCCAGGCATAGATAAACCAGGGCAGATAACAAAAACTTCTTTATGTTACTTTCATATTTATATCCACTGCATCTGTATTTACAATATCCAGGAAATTCAAACAACCTACTAATCTACTGATTGATGCACAGATAATGAAAATTTGATAGGTAAACGTAATGAGATATTATGTCACTAAAGAAATATAAAATTATGAAATCTGAATAACTCTGGATGGAATTTGAACAATATTATACTGAATAAGATAATCTAGAATGATGAAAACAATTCATTTTTTCTGGTGTTTGCATTCCAGCTTCAAACTCTGAGATAGGCAAATGTGGAAAATTTGGGGTTGGAGGGAGGATTAACCAAAACTAAGGCAGAATGAAAAATCCACAAAGAAATCTATTGCTTATGTTAGATATGTAGGGTAGGTTGGGGTTGGGATAGAAAAGCTATTGATGGTGTTACCTAACTGTGGATCTTGTGAGTTATAATTCAAATGTTACCGGAGCTATATATCCAGTTATGAAATGGTAGCATGAGTTTCTTGAGAGTAAACCTGTGTCTTCTAATCAGATTTGATTTTTGCATTGTGGAATTATGTATGGTACAGTAAACCTCTTCAAAGGGATAGGTCTGTGGATCTATACAATGTAAACCTTATTACATATGTTTTAATAAATGTATATGATATAAAACTGCCACCTAGGTTTTAATATTTATACCGATAGTTTCTTGATACTCTCTGCCATGGTCAGAAAATTTCTTCATCACCACCATCAGTATCACCATCTCTAACACCATCATTATCTTTAGGTTTTCTATCTGTTAGTGAAGGAGTTTGGTTATAGAGTGAACAAGTAGCACATTATCTTATTTCCTTAGCTTGTTGCCAAGTGATGGAAAAATCCTTTTTTAAGCCTTTGCCATTCTCATGGTGTTTTTATTTTTTGTGAAATTCCAAAGCCTAGCATACTTCCTATTAATAAACCATCAATTTCATCATTGTCTTGTGCTATAGGACCTGGCAGACCTGTATGGTATCTGATGGATGTGTGTTATATATCTAAGATGAGTCCTATTCCTGGTTGTTTCTTGTAATTGTATAAACAATGAAGTTAATTCTGTATCATGGCTGATTTAGATTTTAATATAACCAAAGCCATTCAAGACATCCTAGACCAATTTTAAAAGGCTATTTTAACTCGATTCATCTTCTCCTTTTGCAGGAGATATTGTAGTCATAAAAGCACACGTGTTACTTAGTACTGACAAGCTCACTTGTGAGCTCTCATTGAAAAGTTGGTTCAGAGGTTCCTGGCATCAAGCTTTGCACTGCCCCTAACATTATTTGTTACAGAGGCTGATAGCTGAGTGGTAATATCTTCTTGCCTCCAGATAACTTAAGACAGGTCACACATGACAGAAAGTGTGGTCCAAGTGTGATTAAGCACTATTAGGTTGAAAGAAGGCTACGTAAGACAGGTACAATCATCTGTCCTGTTGCAGAGACACAGGTATTATTTTATCAATTTAAGAAGGGGGAAATTTTCAGACTTATATGTAAATGAAAAAAAAAAAACAGAAAAATCAGTTTGGCTGGCAAAGGACCTAATTCCATTATTGACAAATTAGGAGAAAATTATAATTATTCTGGTTTGGGAAATAGATTCCAAGAAACAGAAGTGTGTAATTCCCCAAATGTCACAAAAGATTTTGTATATTTGAGAAATGTTTTTTTCCCTCAGATTATCAGAGTTAATCTTATGACCACTGAAGAAAAATTTTAATATTCATTAGGAAGAAAACATGGCACTTTGTTCTGAGGGGAAAGTATTGAGTGAGTAGTTTTCTCCTGATTAAGTACACATAAGACAGGAATGATACATTACAACTGCTGAAAGAATTAGCCAATAATCAGTTGAGAAAAACTAGAATTCAGATGAAGAAAAATTTAAAGAGTCTGATATCAGTATGTTTACACTGAATGATTAACTTAAGGAAATCATTCAAACAAGAAAGGGATAAGTCCAGAGTACCTATTATATGATTTTATATATGTGTGCATAAAATATTCTTTTTTCTCTTCAGGTTTCTAAATTATATTTGGGGTCCAAATTAAAATATTATTGCCTTATACAGTATGATTCTTCATATATATAGGAGAGCTGACAAGGATAATTATATTTCAACTGGTGGCAAATTAAATTATTCCAGGGTGGCTTGTGATTTTGATGCTTTTCACACACTGTCAAAATGTTGACACCAGTAATCTCTTCTATCTAAATAGGAAGCCACCATATTATTAGTGTAAGGAAGAAGATACTATCAAAACCACTAATTATAATTGAATTTCTAGTATCTCCTCAGATAACCCACAAGAAAAGGAACAAAATGAGGAAACAAATGAAAATTGCAGACACAAAACCAACTAAGATACACAAACCTCCACTTCTCACTAAAACAGAAAGATACATTTAAAGTTGTATAGGTATTATTGACTTTTTAAACATTCGGTGAATTTATCAGAGCAGAAAGATCTAAATATATTGAATGTTGCAAATATTTCTTTTCAATAAAGAATGTTACATGTTTCTGCTCAAATATTGTTTCTCAGTCTTGAACATTTTCCATGGAGACCTACATAAGAACTTGTGCTTTTTCTAATGGGAGCCCTATTTGGACTAGTAATGACCATCAATATTTGGCCAGATATAGTATCAGTTAATTTTTTTTTGCGGGGGGAGGGACAGTCAGCCCTAACCACATTCTTTGCATAGTCAGGAAATAAGTAAATCTAGTTGCCTCTTGCAAAACATGATAATATGTTAATGTGTCAAAACACAACTTCTTATAAGAAAAAATAAGTAATGGAAGGAGGAAGTTGAGAGAAAAAAAAAAACAGAGACAGGAATTGAGACATGAACAAGAAATTCCTACTAGTTGGTAAGTTTCATCATTTTTAAAACAACCGACTTGAGTACTTGGCAGTGTGCTTCCTGTGATGCTTCGGTAAATAAATGACTATTTCCTTATATTTGGTTATCTAGAATAAAAGGGAATAAAGCCTATCAAGTTTAGAAACATCATGTTTTATGCTGAGTTCAATGGTGCAGGCACATAATCCCAGATACTCTGGAGGAGATGAAGAAGGGTCACAGTTAAAGGTCATGTTAGACAACTATGTGATATCCTGTCTCATAATATAAACTAAAGAAGAGGCTGTGGTACAACACTTGACTAAACTGGATAAGCAATTGCTAATATCACAAAATAAATGACAAAAAACAATGTAAGATAACATCAATTGTTTATAATGAAGAGATTAACCCATGTGTCTACAACATAACTCATGCACCCAAGGGCCAGGGAAATATGCTAAAGAGGGCATCAAAAGATTCCCAGACTCAGAGAGCCAAGAGTACGATGTGAGATTATGTCTCGTAGGATTGAGATGAAAGCTTACCAATGATACTTCAACAATATGGTTGCCTAAACAGGAACTTAAATATTGTAATACCAAAACATATACTAATGTGTAAGGGTAATTACTTGCTGGTGAGAGAGGGAGAAGTAGTCTAACTGCTATTTTCATGAAAATTAATCACCAAAAAGGAAAGCTTTAATTTTCATGAAAATAGCAGTGTGACATAACAGTTCTGGATGGAGGGGACATGGAAGGGACTGGAGGGAGGAAAGGGAAGAAGATGTGATGCTGTGATGTAATTCTATTTTAAATAAAATAAAGAGTATTATGAAATAGTTCTGTCAGACTTATATATTGTGTATTCAAAATATTTCTATTATAAAATATGCAAGCTACTATAATAAAAATGATAACACTATTAAAAATTCTGTTTTGGAAATGACACCTTAGTGACCTTAGGACGATCTCCATTTATAGCACCACCTACATATTTAGCCAAACACTTTCTATCAGGGAATTGTAGGATTTAAAAGATGTGTAAAATAGTTTGTTCTAGGAAACAATTAGACTATATCTATACTTTACTAAAGACATTTAAGTAGTTTAAATTCAACCCTAAATTATCCTGTAATAAAAAGTCAAATAACACATTAAAGACAGTATAAGTCATACATAAAACTTCAGAAACGTATGGTTCTCTTTTTAACTAATTTATTTTTTTACATTGCAAACCCTGTTCTCTCCTCCTTCTTCCCACCCCCCCCCCATTCCCTCCCTCCATCTGCTCCTTGGAGAGAGTAAGGCCTCCACTAGCAAGTCTACAAAAGTCTGTCCCTTCATCTCACTGAGACAGGACCAAGGTACCTCTGTACTGCTGCCATCGCCACCCAGTGTCTAGGCTGAGCAAGGTATTTTTCCATACAGAATGGGCTCCACTAAATCAGTTTGTGCATTCTAGTTAGCTCTTGGACCCACTGCCAGGGGCCTCATATGTTGTCCCAGTCACACCACTGTCGCCTACATTCAGAGTCTAATTCTGTCTTATGCAGGATCCCCAGTTGCAGGCTGGAGTTAGTGAACTCTCACTAGCTCAGGTCGTCTGATTCTGTGGGTTTCCCTATCATGGTCTTGACACCTTGTTCATATTATTGCTCCTCCCTAACTTCCATTATACTCCAGGAGCTCAGCCCAATGGTTAGTTGTGGACTTCTGCATCTGCTTCCATTTTTTTTTTTAAATCTGTCAATGAATCCTTGAAAAAAAAATAGAGAATTGGTATTTGATATAGTCTGGGCCTCTTTAGCTTTTGATAATGAATAGTCTTTTATTTTTAATGGTTGCTGTTTACGTGAAGACAGCAAAATCGATGTTCTGTTTGTGGCCTAAATTAAATGTCTAGAAGATAAAAACAAACACTTAAAATTCTATAGCAGCAGGGTAATTTAGAGAAATATTTGATGTGATAATAAGCAGAGTAGTGTACAATAGGAAAACAAAGTGAATTAGATTACACTGCTTTCTTTTGGATTGTTTTAGTCAGCATTAGGCATTGGTCAATGTGCATCCCAATTCCTTGGACAACTTGACTAGATAAGTACTATTATTATTCATCTCACTTTTTACATGAGATTAAAGGATTAAAGTAAAATAAACATGGATACAAAAGGGAGAAAGTGAAAATATGGTAATATACTCAGAGGAATTCAATTAAGCCTCAAAAATATGAAATTTGTAGAAAAACCAGATGATATTGGAACAGAGAGTGGTAATAATCCAGGCCCAGAAACAGGCAGAATGTGCTATTTCTCATATGCAGATGCCACATTTGGAGTTTTGCATATCTGTCATAGCTCTAGAGTCTAGGAAGCAAGAAAGGAGATGTGGGAGATAACTAAGAAGCACTGAATATAGTAAACATGGGAAATAGGAAACAGGAAGGTACTAGGTGTGAACATTTTAAGCAGGAGATGTGTGTGTGTGTGTATGCGTGTATGTGTGCATGTGTGTGTGTATGTATGTGTGAGTGTGTGTGTCTGTGTGTGTGTGTGTGTGTGTGTGTGTGTGAGAGAGAGAGAGAGGTAGAGAGAGACAGTTGGATGTTTTCATCAATCCCTCCTCTTAAGGCTCATGGATCTATGTGGAAGGGAAGGCGGGAGGATTATAAGAGTCAAAGGTGATGGCGAACTGCATAGAAAACAGCATGTTGCAGACACATGTGCTAATGAACATAGGAACTCACAGAGACTGTGACAGCATAGACAAGAACAGCATGGGTTCAAGCCAGGTGAAGCTTTGGCACTAAGGAAGGAGGTGGACACAGGTCCCACCCTTAACTAAGAAGCTTTCTACATCTAATATTTGCTGGCAAAGGGCAAATCAGTTTATTACAATGAGTTTCACTGGGAATATCAGCCATGCTTCAGGGCAGGTGCTATGCACATGAGTAGGTAACCAATAAAAATAAATTCAATGGTGACTTGTGGACTTTTTATTTAGTTTTACTATGCATGGTTTTCTTTTTTTATCCTTATGATTTTTGTGAGATTTATTCTCTAATTTTCTTTTCTTGTTTCTTGTCTTTCTATTGTTTGTTGTCTTGTTTATTTTTGTTTTTAAAAGAGAGCTAGAGAAAAGGAAAATAAGTTGGGTGGGTAGAGAGGTGGGAATCATCTGGGAGGATGTCAGGGAAGGTAAAACATATACAAAATATACCGTATGAAAAATTACTTTTTTTTTTCATTAAAAAAAAACTATGTAAAATCCCTTCCTAGGAGATGAGCTTCCCCTGTAGCTTGGCAACAGGGCTCCCAGCCTTTTTTCTTTTCTCCTAACATGAGGTTCCCAGAGAAATTCCACTTTTTTTGGGTTCATTGTTCCTCATAGTGAAAGCAAGGGGCAAAATGTCTCTTTAGTATACCTGTGTTTTTGCCAACATGGTTATAAAACTACTTTGCCAAGAACTGTATAAAATATACTTTGTGAATACAGAAAATCCAAGAGAACAACAGTACACAGGAACACTTGGGAATCGATGCTTCTTTTAGCCATCAAAAGATGAATATGTTCTCTTAATTTGGCTTGGAAGCAGAGAATCAAATATTCAAGTAAAATTTTCCTTAAAGAAGTACATGCATGTTAAATTTGGTTGTTTTATTTTAAATGATAATTTAAACCTAAGAACTAAGAGGTAACCTAGCAAGAATTTTACTCTTATCTGACAGGATTCTACCTATAAGGTATTAGCAGTAATGAATACACTATCCCTTAGGAAACCAAGGCATAGAGGCTGTTTTAAGATATGCAACATTTGAGTCTGGTCTATGGAGCCACTTTTTAGTACGTTGTATACTTTTTTAAACAGTTGTATATAAACAGACAACTCACAGCAACATGTGCATAGTCCCAAGAAATTAATTGGCCTTCTTTATGCATATGGAAAATCCATGCCTAATTCAATATCCAAAAATAATGTGATTAATTATGTATCAAATTATAAAAATGAAACTTCATGTATGTGGTGGACAGCATAACAATCAGGTAATTTCTCCACAACTTGCTGCAATCTAAAAAAAGTTGCACAATTAATTCTTACATAAAACACCATGGTAAATTTACTTTCAAGTCATGACGGAAGCAGTTAAAAGTATTGGCAATGGAGTGGATTAATAGGCAATCACATAAAAATATAGCTGTGTAACTTAGGATTTAGAAACTTAAACACACAAACATTCCTTTTCTGTGGTCTCAAAAGACTTTTTTATGGTTTCACATAGCTTTTCTGTGATGTCATATAGCTTTCCTAAGTCTCCTCGTCAAGACTCTATTCCTAAATTTTAAGACTATTAATTGAGTCTCAGGTAGAGGAATTCCCTATATATTTTTTAATAGTTTACTGGAGTTCTCCTTGTCTATTCATTTTATGTCATTTCATGGAAAGGTTGTGTAGAAAATTTTCCTTTTCTATTCCTCTTGGGAGGTCAGTCTTAAGCTCAGCATCCTATATATCTTCTGATAAATAAATTGTTTCTCACTGGAAGAAATGAGTAGTTTTGGTTTTTTCTATGAAGAATATCAACTTTCAATATCTATCAAGCTTTATAAGGAAATTGTAAAACAAAACTAAAAGGGCTTAGAAACTTTCAAAAACATTTCAGCTATTTACATTGCATAAATTTTATGACCATAATTGTAAATGAGAACATTTTGGTACCATAAATCATTTTTTCTTTATGTACTTTTTAATTTACATGTCGATCCCAGTTCCCTCTTCATCTCTTCTTTCCTCCCTTCCTCCCTCTTACCCTCTCTGCCCCCTCACATGAACCCTGACCACCCTCCCCTCCCATCCCCCCACTCCAATTCCACATGTAGTTCATTGTCATCCAGGTGGGGTCAAGTAAATCTGTCAAGTCATTTGAAGTAGAGACTAGGACTTCTCTCCTCTCTCTAGGTCAATGCAGTATTCCTCCATGGGGGATGTGTCCGCAAGGTCCTTTTGTGCACCAGGGATACATCCTGGTTCCACTGTCTGAGGTCCCTTAGACTGCTCAGTCCTAGCTGAAACCAATATTCAGGGGGACCTGAGTCAGTCCCATGCTTGATTCCCAGCTATCAGTCTGTGGGCCCCTTAGCTCCTCCTTGTTCAGGTTAGGTCTCTATGTGTTTCTGCAACCTGGTCTTGTCCTCTCCCTCTGCATCTGGATTTTAGTTCGACTCAGTGTTTAGTTATGGGTGTTTGCTTCTGTACCTGTTGGAAATAGAAGCATAAATCATTTTTAATCTTTCTTTAGAAATAAAATCATGAGTCAAAGAGCAGGTGAGTGATCCACCTGCCAGCTGTGTGCCCAAACTCCGCAGATTCTGTTCATCCAAGACCTATTTCACTACACAAGGCTAGCACCTCATCATCCTCCCAAAGGCCAGGCCACCCCATCAACTCTGACCAACTTCATCTGTTCAAGAATAGCCAACACCAGTCAGACAAATAAGTGAGTCTCCTGCCTGCCACTTCTCAGTTTCTGATTCCTAGGACCCATTCAGAAGCCCTCCCTTCTACCTGATAACCAGCACTTCTACTGGGCTCTGCCCCCAACTTCAGCAGCATTCCATTTCTGAGATGCAAACCACACCAGTCTGATCAGCAGACTTCGGTGGCTGAAGTACAGACCACACCAGTCATGAAAACAGAGAGCCTCTGCTGCTAACCACCAGAAGGCCAGCTCCCATCTTGGATAGAGACTCCCTAGTAGATCAGAGGTCAGGTTACTCACTAGAAACCAAGGAACTCAACTGAAACCAAGGAACAACACACATCCAACAAAGGCAAACTCATCATCCCCAAACCAGATGTCTAAACACCACTGTAAGAACTGAATCAATAAAAGCCAGAGCAATGTGGCAAGACAGAATATGTGTGTGTGTGTGTGTGTGTGTGTGTGTGTATGTGTGTGTGTGTGTGTGTGTGTATGCAACAGGTAAAGAAATCTAGAACCTCACCACTATGACTGTGAAAACTGAAAACTGTCCTTCTTATTAAGTTTATTAATATATGAGATAAAGGCTAGAACATATGTGAATTCTTGTGAGATAGGTTAATTTGATTTTGCTGTAGGATGGAGATGTAAAAACTAGGTTATCTCCAGATTTTATCTTATAATGTAGACAGAATGGAATCACAAAGATTCCTGTTTTTTTTTTTTTTTAAGAGAAAAGAAGTGAACTTATGCTTTTTATTATTCCCACCATTTTTTGAGTTCATGAAACTTTGTAACTCTTTCTATGATAGGTAGATAGTGCGTTTCTATCTTTTTTTGAAGTCAACTTCATGAACCAGCCTACTGTACTCATCTTAAATAGAAATGAAAAAAACTTGATAGTCTGTTAGCCACAGGGAGTGCATACATAAGTAGTTAATACATCTTAGTAAAAGCAGCTTGTAAGTGCCTGTTTTAATTTCCCTTTTGCTCTTGAACATTCCTTCATCTAGAGGGAATTTGGGTCTCAGCCAGTATGTTAAATAGATTATCTGGGCTTCAAATAGACCGCTGTGTGAGAAGGTGACATCTTTTAGGGTCTAAACCATTTAAGCTGGATAGTCAATTGCTTAAGTTTGAAAGTAAAAGCATTGTTATGAACCAAAATATAATAGGGACTTCAATCTGATGTCTTTCACCAAAACATGTCCGGCAATGATTTCTATTTTCTCTAAAAGTAGCTACAGGAGTACAGATTACTAAAAACAAGTTCCAGGCAACATGTTTTTTTTTTTTTTTTTTTTTTTAGTTAATGGATGTAATTTTCATCTTAATTATAGCTGAGACAGTCTTGCACTAGATGTCCCGATAACCTTGTGTATTGTAATATTTTTGCCTTCCCTTCCACAAATATTTCCAGAGATAAACATGTATAGATTGTATTGTAAATGTGTCAACTAGAGGTGGATACCTCAGAGTCAGTGGTTCTCTGAATTTTGAGTACTGTGGCTGCCAATTGTGGTTTTATGTAATGGTATCCATCTAATAACAAAAAGAAAAAGGAAAAATAAAAAGAGAAAGAGAAAGAAGAAGCAGCATTGATGAGAGGTGAGGACTACACTTACCTGTGTCTATACAGGTAAAGAATTAAGAATGGAGTTAAAGATTATGCAGATTGGGTAAAGTGGCTGTTGTAGGTATTTCTTCCAGATTAATAATTGTGCCAGGTATTTGGCTAGGTTCACAGTACCCAGAATGAATTCCTTCTCTTCAAAAAGAGGAAAAGGAATAAATTCTAGTAGGAGACATTTAGTGTTAGGTTGTCATGTATAAGACCATGTTTTCAAAAACCTTATGCTTTGGTTAAATTTAGAAGTACTGACATAAGTAATTCCATATTTGTTATTGAATCCAAGTGGTCCTAAAATTTCTTCACTGGGAGAGACATAAGCAAAGTCTGTCCTTTCCCCCAACATCCTAATGACAAATAGACTCAAGAGGCACACAAAGTTCACTCTGGAGGACTAATGAGTTTATTTGGCTTCCTTATAGTTTACAGGTGAGGGGATGCTTACCTGCTTCCAACAGGCTGCACCTGATAATCCTTGCTCAGTAAGGACTAGTTCTTCCCTGCAACTGCAGAGATGAAATACTCTTCCTTCATTCTTTCCCAACCTATGTACCCTAGCTTCCCAACAAGGCCATGAACAATTAAGTCAGAGTTGCATGCAACAGGTGGTAGGGAACAGACACTAGATATTCAGTTGAGCCACTCATGACCCTTCCCACCCCTCCAGGCAGAGCTGAGCAACCCAAGATGGCAGTTGCTTGAAAGACAATAACTCCCAAAAATGAGATCTTTCTACAAAACCCATGTTAGAGCCAAACTCATTATTCTCCTGTTTCAGCCTCTGAAGTGTTCACATTATGTGTGTTATCTTTTCTTGCTTGAGTTTATTTCAAACATAATTTCTCCCATTGTTTCTATACAATTTTTTTTCTAATGGTTGTAATTACGAGTAATATTATGATTTGGTATACTTTGATATTCATCTCTGAGAAGAAATCTATCTGACATTTGATGTGATCCCACCTGAGTAGAAATGGTGATGACAAATGCCAATAAACTCAGGTTCTAACAGCCAAGATATGTAGAAAAGGTGGCTTGTTCTGCATCAAAAACATGATTTACTTGGATGTGACATAACCAAAGATTTTCATCTCCACATTTATACTTCATGTTATTTGACAATATATTTTACTCATATTCAAAAATGTTCATGTTGCTGCATAAACATCTGAAAATCATAAAAAGAATAATTTTTCTGATAACATTTTCATCATTTTGTAATCAGAGGCTTATTTATAGGACACTAAATTGCATACATTACAAGTCTGTTTCCTATCATAAATGTAAATATTGAGTCTGATGATACAAGGAACATAAACAATCTAAATTTGACATTTTCATTATGTGAAAAATTGGCTTTGTGTTAATAATTTTATAATGGCAATACACAAGTGAGATATAAAGTATTTATACTCATGTCACTTATGAAAAATGCTGAGCAGCATAATAACCATCCAGATAGCATGAACAGCTCATGTCAAAATTAAGCAAATACACACGGATTGAAACCCAGAAAACAAAGGAGTATTCATATCTAGGGCCATATTTTCTTGTTATGTTTATTATCTCTTTCAAATTTATAATTAAATTACTTCTAAAATTCAGTACATAAATTTTCTGAGTCACAAAATTGTATTTTAACAATTTAATTCCTGTTTAAATGTCAGGCATTAGTTATGTCTCCATTTTACAAGTTAATAATGCCATTTTATCTATTATATACAACATAATACAAGTGTTTGCTGAGTTCCTGGATGTTCCTGTTTCTGAGGTTGGCATCTGCTGGAATCCCACTATGAACACCCTGGTATATCTTTAGAATACTTGTTTAGCATTCAGAAGGCTGAGAGTTCCATCAAATACTGCCAAAATATTTAACTAAACCAGTAAAGCAAATAATATCACAAGGTGTAAAATAGCTTATGTGAATACAACAAATGAAAAATTTATCTAAAGAATATAATGACTTTAATTGCTTTTGCACATTGTTAGAAATTTTAAAAATTAGAAGTCATACAAAAAAGAAATAATAAATATGCACATACAATCTGATATATAAATTAACTTAAAATTTCACAGAACTTTAGAACTGAAGCCCGTTACAGTAGCCTTGTACTATACTGCCAATCAAATTTAACATAATATATATGTATACATATATATATATATATTATGTACACACTACCAAGATTGAATGAGACAATTGATTTATACAAATTAGCTTCTGACCTCCACACATGTACTAGATTACACACACACACCAAATTGAATACACACAACACAAAAAAATATTTTTAATGTCTAGAAAGAAAAAAATGCACATTCTGAAGTGTGCCAATTTGTGCATAAAGGCTTTAGTTTCAGACATAAAATAACTCTCAAAGAGAGATAGGGTCTGGGAAAAATAATAACTATGGATGCACAAAAAAAGCACAAGGAATCATTTTGTTTTTAATTTATGTACAATTACATATGATGCATATAAGTGCACATTTATACATCTTATAGTTTAAAATTATGTAATGCCACTGGTACTAGCAAAGATCCCCTTCTCCAAGAGCCACGGGCAACCTAACAAAAACTCCAGGCATGAAAAATGCACTTTCAAGTCGTTGGGCAGTGGATTGCCAGAGATTCCCAAAACAATACCAACTATTGCTGTTACTCTTGATTGTGTCCCAGAGGCTGAAAGGATATGATTGTATGAATGGATTAACACACTAATGGAGCTTTCATGCTTTTCTTTTTAAGATAGTATCATAATTACATCATTTATCCTCTCCTTTTCCTCCCTTCAAGCCATCTCATTTCCCCCCCCCTTTCAAATCCATAAAGTTTTTTCATTAGTTTTTATTACACATATATGTATGTACACATGAACACATACATATATATTCCTAAATTCAATGGACTAAGTCTGTTTCATGTTATTTGTATCAATGATTTCAGGGCTGACCATTTGGTGTTGGAGTAAGAGCACATTAATTGTTATCACTGATGTATTTATAATTTGATGGAATCCGGATGTGGGGCTACCTTGGCAAAGTGTGTCACTGGGAGGTATACATATGTCTTTGAAAGAGGAATACCTTGTTCTCCATGCCTTCTTCGGTCTTGCTTTGCGTCTCCTTGTGTGTGTTCTGGACATTGTGACTTGGATGCCCTTTGTCCACGTATTCCCACTGTTATGGTGTTCTCCTACAGAGTAATCCAGTAGTGACACATCCACCCTGCGTGAGACTGAGTTTAAAGGTGATGTACTAATTAATCTGGCTGAGGAAATTTCAAGGAACACCAGGAGTCTGGCTACAACACTGCTATTGACACCTGCCTTTGATCAAGTTTAGAGTGAAACACTGATTTTTAAAAGTGGAGTAAGAGGCTTGAAAGACAATTTGCACAAATAAGAATAAAGATGAGACTCAGCAAACTAGATTCTGACGAGATCATGGGAATTAAAAATAATCCAAGTTAGAAAGAAAACTCAGCAGGTAAACACACAGGCAGCATAATACTAATGAACTGAGTTCCGTTCCTGGAATCCACGGTAGTAGGAGAGAACAAGTTCCACTCTGACTGCCACGACATGTACAGACACAAACACAAACACGTACACACGCACACACACACACTCACTCCCACACACTCCCACACATGCACACACACGCACGAGAACACACATGCATGCACACACTCACACCCACATCACACACACACACTCACACACACACTCACACACACACACACAGACAGAGAGCACATGCACACATTCACACTAAATATAATAATATTCATGTTTCATAAACATTAATCTTTTCCTTGGTATTGAAAAGATTGAGTAAACTCGGGAATTGGTCAGGCTCACCTGGACAGGTTTGAGCACACCTGAAAGAGTTTGCCCTGAGATCACAGCTCCTAATACCCCTGATTGCAGAAGGGTGTTCAGGTAAGGTCTGGGAATTGTTCACACTGGCAGCAGATGTTTCCACTGTCCCCATTATACTTCGTTGCAGGCACATACATTGTGGCACTAAGGAAGCTTTCATCTGTATGTCCAAAGGCTCTTGACAATGTTCAGCAGTTTAACATTAATAAAAACCTACAACTGAAAACCCCTCAGCTAGTTAATGTTTTTTCCCAAATAAATGGGAAATCATTTTAAAAGTAAGTCAGCATGAACTTGACAATAGTGTGAAGAGTAAGGTGCTTTGTTCCTGGAAACTTAAAATGGTACAATCCTATGGATTAATGCTCATTAATAGCTACACTGCCCCCTCCCAAAAAGAAACTTCTGTCCTGGAAGAAGGAAAGTCTATGCTCATCATGTCTGTAATGTTCAAATGTTGAAAATATCCTATGTGCTCTTCCACTGGAGATTTAGTCAATAACCCTGACAAATCAACGTTGCTTTCTACTATGCAGCTATGAAAAGTAAGGTGAAGATAGCTTTATTGGTTTTTAGGGAAAAATGATGAAGGTAATAGGTTTAGCCTTTTATATTCATGTGTATAGATGTAGATATCATGCATAAAATTTACATACTCTATTATGTAAATATTACATGCTATATAGAGATATTTATATTTGTACCTCTGAATATATCTTTAAATATTTAAATATGAGAATAGATGCAATATGCATGTAGGTTATAGACTTATAAAATGCATTTGTCATATTGTACAATGTAAATATGGAGAAGTCTTATACTGAAATGATACTATAGGATAGGGAATTTATAAACAAGAACAGTAACTCTGGCAGATGCAGTTTCTGTTGGTGGCTCTGACTTGAAAATGACACCTTCTAGACCCATTCACAGATGGCTGACAAGCAGAAGGGAATTGTTTAGCCTTGTTACTAGAGCATTTACTTCATTCACAAAGGTGACACCCTCATTGTATAATTTAATTTCAGAAGCTCCACATTTTACTAACATTACAAATAGCATTTAGGGCTTAAGTTTCAAGTTAAGTGAAAGCACAATAATTAATTGTCACTTCTCAGTAGAGTCCTTCCTGAAGAACAAAGGCATAATGAGGAATTTTGCATCAGTTAGAACTGCAGCACTCTGAGACATAGAATAATCTGATGTTTACTCCTATGTGTGACCCAGAGACTGAAAATTATATAAGGAAAATTCATATTTCTGTTAAAAACATTTAATAGGAAACATTCTATCGATTGTGTTAATTGTATAATTATTAGTAGAAGTATTAACATCAGAGGAACTACTTTTGTAAGTTATCTGTGATAAATTTGGACCTGGTCCAAATTTGGACCTGGTACAGTCATGTTATCCCATCTACTTGGAGGTTTGGACAAGAGAATCACAAATTCAGTGCTTGCTTGCCTGGGTCACAGAGTTAGTTCAAAGGTAGCATCACTTAATCAAACAGCTCCAAAATCAAAAGGTAAAAGAAAGCTCTTGATGCTGTTCTATGGTGCAGTGCATTCCTGGACTGAATCAGGTTCTAGGTTTATTCTTAGAAGCACAATAAAGAAACAAAGTAAGTAAATAAATGAAAAGAAGAGGAATTAAGTGGCAGCAATGTTTACTTAAAGTATTCCTTGTGTTGTGCTCCATTACGATGTGTCATATCCAGAACTCATGAGCTAGAGCAATTTTGAAGAATAAATATTAGAAGGCCCTTAGCAGAGAGCTAGCAATCTAGCCATTTGGCCTCCCATGGTCATGAGAGGGACAGCTGAGTTTACATTATGGATACCAGACAAGGCTCTTAGAGCCAAGAGGCTTAAGAGGCTTTGTAGTGCTGGAGAGAGCCCTTATAAAGCCCAGTCAGTCAAGGCGCTCTATTAGGGACTTATCAAGCATATTGAGAGATATGACCGTGGATTATTCTTTCTGGGACTCTTTCTGCACTTAAGCCCATCAGTCATACAGAGACAGTCATTATCCAAGCTGGTGAAACTAAAGTTTTTCTCAGTCAAAACTCACCTGAGCATCTCAGGATCTGAGTTCCCCTTTCCATCACCAAGAAATATCAACAGCATATACTCCTTCCCATGTTTACATTTTCTCTTTAGTATAATAGGAGTGAGAATCTCAGAGATTTTCCCTAAAGGAACCTATTCAAGAGTTATATGGGTACCAGGTATGTGCATAGGTGTTTTTCTCTCACAGGTTAATGTCCTAAGATGCACAAGAGGGCTCAAATCTCAAAGCCAATTTTCGCAAACAGATTAACATAACACATCCAGGCATAATTGTGTTGAGTGCATAATCCAGTGTACACAACACAAACAGTGACAACAACATCAGAGAGAAAAACAAAAATGTGCTTCTTTCTCACAATTAAGTACTGAGTTCACTCCAGAGGTTTAGAAGGAAGGCGAGCAGGGGTCAGTTAATGTTTCTTTTGAAATATGTGAGAGTCAACTGGGCTGCCTTGTTGTTAGGAGATAACGTGTAATGTAAGCTCAATGAAATTAATTCAGCATTAAGTGCTACTTAGGTAACATAGCAACCCTCTCGTTACACCAACAGAAAAGGAAGGGCAATCCTTTCAAAACTCTATTGGGAGTATAAATGCCTGGAAACTTGGAAAAGTTGCCCAGTAAACTATAGCATACTTGGATTTAAAACTTGTAAAAACACCCATGTCTGAATACAGAGATGTGTATATATGTTGCAATATGTTCTAGTATATGTAATTAGATGAATGAGGGAAATTTTGAAAATAATTATTTCATTGATAAGAAAATTGTAATATGAATTCTTTCGAACAACTTCTATAGTGGTTTTAAATATTCATAAGGAAAACCTAAAGGTAACCCTCCCATATACTTCAGACATGACCTAAAAGGGCGGGAGGGATCAGGTAAAAGTGAAAATGATTCAGAATAGTCGATGTTGTTTACTTTAAAATAATATAAAAGCAATAAAAACTTATATTGTTTAAATACAAAAAAACACTTCCAAAAAGGAAAAGTAAACTAAAGTTACAAGCAGTTTCCTGCCAGTCTGGTTCCACAGCAGCATTACCCCAAATAACAAGCAGAGACGCTGTATTAATTGTGAAGTTGTTGACCAATGGCTAGAGCTTCTTATTGGCTAGCTCTGTCTTAAACATTAACCCATTTGTATCAATCTAATTATTTCCATGTGGTTTTATCTTACTAGAGAGAGGGCCTGCACCTCACGTGCCCTACAGATTAAGTGGCTGGAATAAAAAAACATGTTATCTAGAAAATACATACTACAAAAAGTCTTGTTTATGTTTTAAGGCTCCTGTTTAAAGTTAAAGTTCACTTTTTCTGTTTTTTAGCTACTCTTCCCCAGAGGGAAGTGTGTGTGTGTGTGTGTGTGTGTGTGTGTGTGTGTGTGTGTGTGTATGTATGTGTGTGTGTGTTTAATATTGTGATGCACATTTGATGTATGTATCCTCAATATTAGGTTTTCTGAAATAATTTAGGTGTCTCCAATTACCTGAAAATTTATGATAAAGGTATATAATTACAACCAAAATGTAATGCTTGCTTCAGAAAAGACTGTTTTTGCCAATATCTAAATTAACTGAGATAAACAAATGGTCTTTTATATTTTTCCAGAAATGTTGATGTATTGTCTGTTCTGCCCCTATTTGAAAGGCAGTGGGTTGGTAAAACTGCACTAAGAAAATGAAGGCTTCATCCAAGGAAAGAAAGGGTTAAGGAAACTTGAGGTTTTTTTTTTTTTTTTTTTTTTTTTTTTGTTTTTAAGAGGTACAGATACTGAGATAACACTACCCATGAGGAAATTAAAAACAACCATGGATCCTTGCATGACTTTTTCTTTTGGTTGTGAGTCCTACACTTCATTAGCTGAGCAACTTGGTCTACAGAGCTAGTTCCAGGACAGCCTCCAAAGCTACATAGAGGAACCTTGTCTCAAAAAATAAAACAAAACAAAACAAAAAAAAAAAAAATCAACTTCATTAAGGGTGGGAAAAGTTGACAGAATTCTGGCACTGGGGTCTAATGATCTTAATATGCTCAAACTGATAGGACTAGGACATTTCACCTTCTCTAGATGAGTTTTTGAGCTTTTCTGTAAAACAATTTTAATTTTAATGCTCAACTTGAGCACCTAAGTGACAAATTTGAATCAAAGCATTTCATATAAATTGATAAATATGGCCACATAGGGTAGGATTTGGGGATATACATACATATACATACACACACACACACATATATATGTATGTGTGTGTGTGTGTGTATGTATATGTATATGTATATGTATATATGGATTTTGGACAGAGCATAGAACTTTAGAAAGTTATGGTTGCAGTCACGCCTTGGTTCACAGGAAAAGAAAGCCATGTGTTTACAGACACCCACCCATGTTGGGGAGGGGAAAGTACATGCTCATTAGGCAGGCTTTACTCACCATGGGTAGCAGCATGCAGGAAGTAGGGGAATCAGCTTATGTGAACCTATTTTTTTCATTTGGACATAGTAATAGAGGGTGGTGTAACCCTTAACCTCTAGGGACAAGCAAGTTCAAAGGTAAAATTTTCCGTTTTAGACTAAAGTAATAGGAGAGCAGAGGTTTCAAACCTTAACACTAATGTTAATACTGTGAAGTAATGTTGCCTGAATTTCATTTGTTTGTAGGGTTTACTGAGCAGAGTTTTCTTCAATTGCATTCCAGTCAATGTGTCTACACTATGTAAATTCAAGTAGCAAAGCTCCACTGAGGAGCAGAATACACCTATATCCTCAGCAGTTAGAAAGCCGAGACAGCCAGATTCCAAATGTAAGGGCAACTTGAGCTACAAAACACAACCATATATATCTAGCAACTAGACATGACTCATCTAAGCATAACTAAGTAAAAGTTATCTATGCATAACTGAAATTAGTCAGCAACTTAGACTCATCTACCAAGACATAGAAAGAATTTTTGTTACACAGAAAACAGAAAAAAAAAAAAATATGTACTTGTAAGCCATCTATAACAAATAGACTATTTCCTGTGGATGATAAAAGGTGATTTTTTAAAATCTATCATTTCCCATCAAACATCAATTAGTACTTCAGTCTCCCATGAATTTGCCATGAGTCCTATATGAAGATTAAAGTCTATGTAATTTGCATCATTTCATTTTATATAGAAAAACTTTCCATCACCGGTGGTTGTTTCTTCACAATGAAACATTTAAATCAAATCTATTTTAATTGAATAAAGTATAACTATCATGAAGTCAATATATACCTGTATGTATATAAAATATTTCACAAGAACTATCAAATCACATTATGTATAAATTATAAAAGGGAGAACCAAAGAATAATGTAATAGTCATTTGTTATAAATCTATTAGGTAAATCCCTTTACTTAGTAAAAGCATTTTTTGTTTGTTTTTCAAGACAGGATTTCTCTGTGTAGCTTTGGAGCCTGTCCTGGAACTCACTGTATAGACCAGGCTGGCCTCAGACTCACAGAGATCCACCTGCTTCTGCTTCTCAAGTGTTCCACCACTATCTGTCCAGTAAAAAGATTTTAATGTGGTAAAAATGATGTATCTTTTGAGTTTTTCAAAAATATCCTTAAATAATAGAATCCCTAAAGGGTAGCAGGAAGACATTGATAACACTGGGATGAAAACACAAGTTATCATACCTCACCTTTAAATGCTGCTTCTCTTTAAATCAATACTGATTTCATTCTCTATAATAAAGAAATTAAAAAAATGTACAGATAATATATTTTAAAGCTGTAATGTATTTCACTCTTGATTTTGCAAACTGAATGATCATAATTCATGCCACCATCGTCTCTCAGGGAGAAATTTAAGAACATTTGATGGCCAAGAATTATCCCATTGATATTCACAGTATCTGATTAAATTATTCAAGGTGGTTATCACTGTGCATCGTTATGTACTTTTGAAATCTTATTAACATAATCACAAGGTTTTAATGAATATTGTATTTAAAGCCTACAATTTTATAAATTTTAGTTTCAAATTTTCCATGTGATTTCCTGTCCTATAAGAGTATACCATTAATAACTGTGAAAGTTTTGCTTAGGGGCCTTCTGTTCTGAAGATGATATGATGCAATAGTGGAGAGTTTCTCATTGTTTCAAATTCTACAATATAATTTTACAAAATATAATGTATTTATAAATATTTGCTGTAGTAGTGCAATGCACATGAATTCAAAGGTTTATGCTTCTTCTTTAATTAACATTTGGAGTTTAAATGATTAGTATCCTTTTTATATTTCTCATGATAGACATTCTTTATTTTAGTGGTATTAATGTCTTTATTGCTTTCTATTCAAGCCTCAGGTTAAAACTCTTTTAATGTAAAAGTTATGTCATGACTGATGGAGAGTTTAGTAGAAGTTTGCATCATAGAGGCTAGTCATAATCTTCATTTCCAAAGCTATTCATTCACTGTCAATATGTTTACTGTAGTCCGAGTACATTCCCAGGAGTGTTCTAAGAGCGCTGATGATTCAACACAGAGAGAAACATCTCTTCCCTTAGGAATTCTCCCATCTGTTTGATATTTTAATTTTTCATTTATGAAATGCTAATAAATGGCAGTTTTGCTTTGTAAATGATTCTTGTAATCATTAACAATAATGCTCGTTGGAAGGAAAGAAATTCAACAACCTAGGAAGAAAATCTTTATATATGCTAATTATAGTAATAACTAAACTGTGGACTAACATCAAGAAGTAAAATTGGTTTTAATCTTTAGACATGTTTTCATCATTCTTTTTTTGAGGTAGTTTCATGTGGAAATAGAAAATACAGATATATGCTTCTTTTTGTTTCTCCTTTCCATGCGTTAAATAGGCTCCTATTTGAAACAAAGAAATTTAGAAAAGGGAAAATTAAAATTATAAAACAAGAGAATAATTTCTATAACAATTTTTATATGTACATGTAGAGGTTCAAATAAAAATAATAAAAATAATAGTTATGACGAATGTTAGAACAAGAATTCATTGATGAGTCATCTAAACTCCTGTTTTAAATTTCTGCTAGACACTGTCACAGTGAATTTGACCTGACAGACACCATCCCTTCACATTTATCACAGATTAACAGATAGACAAGCATTGGTGAGACAAATCCTGTTAGCGAACTGGCAGTTGACAGAGAATGGTATCAGAATGATGGAATACAGACTAGATCTGTCAGGAGGCAAACTACAGCCTAATTTGATCGCACTTCTCAGGAGAATCCAGAAAGTGCCCACCGGAGATGAAGTCTACACATCTGCTCTCTGTCTAAGAATTAAGAGACTGCCCAAAAATAATATTGCAATTATATAACTTCAAAATTTGGAATTACATAACATTTACATCTCATTATTTTATGGTCTGTCCTTCTTCAATTGAAAATTAACCCAGTCATTTGTTTTGAGGAGCTACAATTTAAAATGTAAATTTTAGGTGTACTGAAATCACAAAGATAAATTTTTTAGGGCTTCATGCCCCTAATCTGCTTGACAACAATACACTTAGCCACTATGTTGATAAAGATACACTGTTTCTACAGTCAAGGCACTGGATAGACAACCCCAACTATTGTATCAGGTTTTGGAATATATATGTAAAGTGTTGACATGGCTAGGAGTTGGGTTTTTTACTGAAGTAGAAAATAAACCAACTTGATATTGTGAAGTTTCATATAAACATAAAAATTGGTAAAAGTTTTTACCCTATGTCTTCAAATTGCATGATCTATAAATCTTATCATTTAATTTCAATTGTATATTCTGTAATGAACTTGTTCAGTGCTAGACTTAGCACTGTTCTTAATGTTTTTATAATGAGTTTTGTGAATCTTACTATCTATATACTTCTAACTTTACCAGATGATATGGAAAGAATATTTTCAGTCCTTTGATTATCCATTTCACATTTTCAAAGAACACCTCAAGGAATATCACAAAGTCATAGAGAGTGAATGCTGAAGCTAAGGAGAGTGTGCATTTATTTATACATGCATCCATAATGTATGTATGACTCTCATGTTTATTTCATTAGATTGAAATTATAGTTATACTCTTCCAAATCTTAACATTGCTGTCTGTATTGTGAGCTCTTTAACCTTAAACAAATTTCCTTCTTGTATATATTTGTAATACATATTCCTTCTTTATAAAATGCCATAGCAGAGAAATTTATTTTATTAATAGTATTTTCTAGATAGGTTTGCTTATGGAAATTGTTTCTTCAAAGAGTTTATTCATTATCATTTTCACATGTAGGCTCTCAAGAGTAAATAAGAGTTGCAATTTTCAAAATACAGACTGATCACGTTTTATTTAGGGATATATATATATATATATATATATATATATATATATATATAAAATGTGTGTGTGTGTTTGAGTATAAACAATAAAAAAGAGGCAAATTCTAAGTGAAAGAATATGGGAGAGTTTGAGAAGAGAAATGGAACAGGGAACTAATGTCATTAAAGTATAATATCAAAAAATAAGATAAACAATTTTTTCCAGCCAGGTGTGATGGCATATGCTTTCAATTACTGTACTAGCCAGGTCAAGATTAGAAGGATTATTTGAAAATTAAAGGCTATTTATCCAATGAGTTAGAGGACAGCCATAGCAGAAACTTCATGGAAATCGTTAAATTTTAAGAATTTTTTACAATTTTCGTATATTGCAATATGAATTATTTATAAATTGTAATTTGAATTAACAGATAAAATTAATAATTTCATTTCTTCCTTTTTCCCCCCAAATGCTCCCATAATCCTCTCCTTGCTTATTTTCCAATTCATGACCTGTCCTTCCATTGTTTACACATACACACACACATATATACACACACACACATAAGTACACACACCACACCACACACTTGTGAATGCAAAAATACAACCTGCTTAATTTTTACACTGAAGTTGTATCATTATCACTTATCTACAGATATGAAGCTGTTAACTAAAAACACAGGGATGTGAGTGATACCTCCTGAAAGCTGTCAGAAATTAGGATACTACACATTAGTTAACAATAACTATGTAAATTATATTGATATTATCTGATTCCTGAAACTATACATGTGACAAGAAGTTGGTATGCAACAGTTTGTCCTACTGATCTTGAAAGACTGGTATTTTAAATTGCACTGTGCAATTAATCAAGTATATCCCAAGACAAAATGAACTAATTCAAAGAACACTTATGTGAACTCAGGTGAATTGAAATATTATAGCTATAAGCAAAATTTAGAGCAGATATGTAGTGATATGTTATTTATGATTCACTAAAGCTTGCCTGAAGATTCAGAAAGCAAGGTCAGCCACAAGCCACACAAGCCAGGCCACAGCTTTAATCCCAGCAGCCAAAGCTAGATGTGGTGGTAAATACATTTAATCCTAGGGCTCAGGATAAAGAGGTAAATAGATCTGAGTTCAAGGCACCCAGGGATATACAGAAGTGAATCAGTCTAAAAGAGAAGTATAGCTCACACCCTTAATCCCAAAGTTAGGGAAGTATATAGGACAGAAGCAAGGCCTCAGAGAGGCATTCATTCTCCAGTCACACTGAGGAGAGGTTACAGTCTGAGGTTTGGTGAGAGCTCCTGGAGACAGGATTGGCCCATTCAGTTTCAGTCTGAGGGTAGAGGTCAGCTGCTTTGCTTTTTTTTATATTCGGCTTGAAATTTGAACCCCAATGTAAGTCTCTGGATCATATAATTTAATTTACACAGGTGTATCCTATTTCCAAGCCTTGTGGTTTTTCATGCTAAAGCATGTTTTTCTCAGGGAATTCTTTGATTGTTGTTACAAATTATTTCAAAGCAAATATTATTACATATTTCAAAACATACATACACACATACATTCATACATACATATCCAAACTTGCCAGAACTTGAATCTATATTCAAACTGTAAAATTTACAAATTTCACTCTACAGACAAGTTTTGTAACTGTTTTTCTTGAGGTCGTTGGGTTTTACATAAAAGTCAAAACCTTTATTAGATTAACTGATTGCTTAAAGATTAAATGCACTAAAATTTACAATGCCTAGTGTGCACTAAAAGAATATGCACATCAAACCAGGCAGTGGCGATGCACAACTTTAATCCCAGTACTGAGGAGGTAGAGGCAGACAGATCTCTATGAGCTTGAGGCCAACTTGGTCTACTAGTGAGTTCAAGGACAGCCAAGGCTACACAGAGAAACCCTGTCTTGAAACTACTCCTGCCACCAAAATTATATATATATATATATATATATATATATATATATATATATGTTGTTCCATTTTGACATGAGCATAAATATATGGATATTTGACACAAGAGAGAAAGGAGGATGATAAGCAAGCCATGATGAGAGTACTGGCAAGCCACATTCCCCCATGGCCTCTGCATCAGCTCCTGCCATGTTTGAGCTCCTGCCATTGCATCCTTCAGTAATGGACTATAAAAGGGACCTTTAACTGAATTAAGCCTCCTCTTCCTCCACATCAAGAAAATACTAAACTTTAAAAATATATCAACTCCAATAAAAATTTGCATTCATTCCATTAAGTTGCATTTTCTGTATATGCAGAATAACACAGATCTCAATTCTTTTTAATATAAGTATTAGATTTTCCGATTTTATATTAATCTATTTTTCCTGTGAATGTAACCCTCTAAACGTTTATTTGCAGTACAGTTTAGCTTGTCTGCATTGGATATTTAAATTTCATTCTCCACACATGTAGTATCATGCAGTCACCCATTGGTATGATTATTAAAAAAACAAAAGCAAACAGAAAATGCTTTTGCTTTAAAAAGGAACACATGGAGTTTAGTAGTAAGAATTTGAAAGAAATCAACATGTTCAATTTTTTAAATTCATCTCTTACACTGATTTTAGTTCATTTTTCATATTTAGTTATGTTTTGTTGGTAAGAAAAATAGAATGCTTGGCTTTAATTTTGTTCTGCTCTACCTACATTGTATATTTTTCCTTGCATAAATATCTGCCTTTCTAGTGAAGCAGTTATTTAAATATTGATAATATATTTTAATTTTAAATAAAATACATCAAATGTTAATATACTACAGAGTTAACATATTTCATCTTGCAATGCTTCATATTTTAAGACAGAATTTTACTTATAAATGTCATGCATAATATAAAACATATAAAATGAATGTATGGCATGGAATTAATATATATGAGTCTGAGATTCTTCTTATGTACATATTAGCATTTATAAAAGTGGAAAATTATATATTCTGAAGTGCGGATAAATTTCAGAGTAATATTATTACACCCACTTTCCAAGTGAAAACAGGGAAAGATGAAGAGAACAGGGATAGAGAAAAGACAAAGCAGTTAAGAACATATACTGTTTGGGGGAATGACTTGACCTTAAGTATCAGAATCCATGGAGAGTGGTTAGCAATAAGCTATAGCTAATGCTCCAGGGGTATCTGACATGCCTGGCGTCTCAGAACTCCTGTACTCACATACACATACTTTCATACACTAATACCTACATAATTAAAAAGTTTTACATTAAATAAATTACATGAATGAAGCAAATCCGGTCTAAAGTATGTCCCTTTCTCTATTTTATTGACAACTTTTTATCAGTCTACACAAAGTCAAACACTAAAACAAAACAAGCTTGGAGATTTTTGCTTTAGAGCAGAAAGCAGGCATCTTGGTTAGGTCTTCTAGGTTGTCTGCAAATATTTTTTATCTGTCCTTATATGCCCTATGTCCACTTATTGGAGTTTTGTTTTCCCTTTTCTGAACCTAACTGTGGTTATTGTCTGTCAGTTACTTCCCTGGAAAACTCGAATGTAGGAAATGTGTAAGGACTGAAAAATCATGAAGCTATGACGTGAACAATGTGAAACAGAGATGGCTGTTGCATTCCCTTAGCTTTCCACACAATAGCATCCTAATAGGACTGAGCCAGATTCCCTGAATGTGTTGTCAGTTAGGAGGACTGGGCAGTCTATGGGGCCTCTGGTAGTGGATCAGTATTTATCCATAGTATATGAATGGATTTTGGGAGCCCATTCCACATAGAGGGATACTTTCTCAGCCTAGACACAAGGGGGAGGACCCTAGCTCCAAATGATGGGACAGACTTTGAAGATCCACCATGGAATGCCTCATCCTCCCTGGGGAGCAGAAAGGGAACGGGATGCTGGTGATAGGGGATAATGAGAGGGTGCAGGGACTGGGATTGACATGTAAAACAAGCTTGTTTCAAATTTAAATAAAAAATTAAAAAAGAACAATTAAACTTTACCTACCAACTCAGTAAGTATTAGTTAACTGACAGCAGCAGGAATGGTTCTTTGAATGCTCCTGCTTGAACTTCCTCTTGCTATTTTGCTTCAGTTTCTCCAGATCAAACCCTGAATGGCATGAGGAAAGTAAGGGATGTGGTGATGTTTGTGTAAATACTCCGCTGCTAGGTAATTTAAAACTTTCATTTATTGTGACTTTAGTTACATAGCTCCTAACCAATTGCTACAGGTGGTGTATTGAATGTTCCAAATGATGCAGGCATTACAAGCTTGGTGTACTCTATAGAAGGTGAGGCCTAAGCAAATGTACCTAGGTCACCGGGAGCATGCCCGAAAAACAGTGCATTGAGTTACACATGCCAAACATACAACTTTAAAACATAGTTATATCCATAGCGATGCTTTACTTCATCCAAAAGAGTCTAGGTAGGTTAAGTAGGTGTACTATCTGGATACCTTTGAAACTTATCAAGAATATTAGACAGGTTTTATAAAAAGGGAAAAGGAATACATACAGAAGAACAGCATCACAGAGGCACAGCTTCACGTATAAATTTTCCTAAATAACCATAAATATATTAAGGATAAATTTAATCATACAAAAGTGACCTCAAGTATTCTTACTACTGTGCTAAATACATAAATGGTAAATGGTGAAGAAAACATAATATTTTACATTTTCAGCTATAAGATTCTTTTTGGTATCAATAAATAGATTCATATAAAATACATTTATATGAAAGATGAAATAATTTACATTATATTTTCAAACTATTAAAATAACAGGCCATTTTAGAGAAAAAATGAGAAAGTAGAGAAAATCAATAATAATAATAAAGACTTAGCTCAAATATTTTTTCAAATATCTTTTTATTGTGAAAAATTCATTTTTATTGATTTCAATCCTACCCAGTCCTCACCCTCTATCATTTATCTATATTTCAAGGTTAAGATCAGTCTTCCTCTTATGTCACATTTTAATTGCTGTTTTAAGCAACACACTGTATAATTCTTGTTGCTAAATGAATAATTTGGTAAGTGAAATATTTGAAAATAACAAGCACTTAAGATACATTTATAATACAGTTCATATAAAAATAATCATTTCTGGAACCACATTTACTACAAAATAATTTAAATAGAATGGTTACAGATATTTGAGGCTTTTTTTAGAAAGCAGAGATAGATGCTAGTGCCTTGAACATGGAAGACAACAACTTTACCATGTCTTAAATCCAATGCACAAGCAATGCCAAATTTTGATATTTTTAATCAATTCAAAGTTTTATGGTTACCTGTTGTCATATTCCATCTACTAATTTAGCTTCTGAGCACATAATAGTTAAATTCCAAATTTAGTAGAGCTGATTTATAGACAACAAAAATAATACCTTAAAAATAAACAACAACAAAACACATACTTGGGAGATAGTAGGTACTATAGAGAAGAAAAGAGATTTGCTGTCATTGTAGTGAAAGGGGGGAGAGATGTGGATACATGAGTCGATATTTGTAAAGAGCTGACTAAAATGAAAACAAATATACAAACAATCACGGATCATGATGACTTGGAAACCATTCAGTGTGTCAGAAATATTCATACAGTTGTCATGGTCAAAATGCCCCATTCAATCACCAATTGGGAAAGATAAATGTGAAATGGAAGACTTAACAGATGGGCAGAACAGAGGTGCTGGCTACACAGCCAATTAAGGACAGCAGAACTTCCCAGAAAAGACCCAGACAAAGTCCCAACAATCAGAATTATATCTAAATTCATCAGTATCACATTATATCTGGCATGCCATTCATATGTAATACTATACAGATCTTATAGGTAAGTTTTATTAAAGGTTAATCACCTATGCTGAAAAATATATACCATGCTCGCATGAAACAAATTTTAACATATATCCATTTTCAACTTAGCATAAACCAACATTATATGGCAAATACTGAGCAATAGAGCCAATAAGATTTCAGGATTGTTAAATTTCTACCAGTGATCCCATGTGTTGCTATTTATCAGATACCCTATTCTCAATTTCTGTCATTTTATGTTATGTCGAAATCATTTTGAAACATGGTTAATAAAAAATAATAGTTATTATGAAAATAAATTTATGTATATAATTTGAAGCACAAGTCTTCATAAAATAATTTTAAGACAAAATTTCATGTGTTCAATCACTTATTTGATATAGTCCTTCAAACAGAAATTCAACATAAGCAAGTTAAGACATGCATTATTAATAACAACATTAATAAATTATAATTTTTATGTTAAAATTTGAGTTGATTAAAGACTCCTGCTGATAAATCAATGGCATGGAATATAGAAGGGATTCAATATTTAGGCAGGAAGATTGAAAAAAAGGACAAGTAAAAAGAACTTGTTTATTTGTTTGGGTCATACAAATGTGCATCTCTGGAAATCAGGAATGAAGCCAGTTTGTAAAGAATTTACTAGAGTTTTATTTATGGGGTGCTTAAACAGAATTCCAAATTTAGGATAAAATATAGGCTACCATTCTGTCAACTTAATGCATAGAAAAAATTTTACTAATGGAAAAGCAAAGAGAAATGTTAAAAATATGGGTGTCAGGAGAGGCGGGAAAGCTGCTGAGATCTTGAAAATGGTATCTAAAATAAGTTAATTAAGGCGCTGTGTTCTTCCTTGAATGCAGGAAGATCATAGATCCCACTGAGGAAAAAAATAGAAGTGTAGAAAGTAGGTCAATGGCAGATTTCCATCTGTCCTGTTCAAAATGAATTTAGTTAATTACACACTTTCTTCTTAGTCTCATTTTTCTTCTATTTTTCACAATTTTCTCTGTTTGGCCTTCAAAATATCCTTCTGTTCTTTTACAAGATTCTTTGAATAGCTGGATAGGCACTGAAACTATGCATGTAAATAATCAAATGAAAAAAAATTACTATTTGTAGCAACTTATTCTGTAAAACTTCTACCTCCCATGAAATGAGAAGTTTCTAAGTTTTAGTCAGAAAGAAATGATGGACATTTGAGGAGATAAATATGTTGAGAGTACTTAAAAATGACACAATATATCAAATGTTACATACATCTTATTGGCATGCAAATTTTTGTTTCTAACTATTAAAAATATTACTACTACAGGTTTTAATTTACTGATCCCTTTCCTGTCACAGAGAAATAGCTAACAAAATTATGTTTTGTTATTTTTATTATTTATTATTTATTATTTCTATTATTTATTATTATTTCTATCACCTCCCACATTTTATTAGCTAAAGTAAAAATAATATATACCAGGTATCAGATGTTTTATTCATGGGTTTTAAGAAAATAAATGCAAAGTTTAAAGCAAACTACAATAAAAGAATGTACTCGGAGGTTCAGTTGATGACTTAAATATAAAATTGAGATAGCAATGTGGAGAACTGTTTGAACAATAGAAACACTGGTCAAAGCAAATTTGAGAGGACTTGATCGTTGACAATTCCAAATTTCATTCAATTGTATAACCGGTATACGGTCATATAATGGGTGACTGTTGCTTTCATATAAGCTTTAAGAAGATGTATTTAGAGAATCAGTTGCTTGGAGCTTCATAGCGGAAACCTAGGGAAATGTTTGATAACTAGTAAGAGTCCCACATATCACAATTTTTCACTACTAACCCATGACTACAGATATATTTTTATAGGAGAAAGTTATGGCCAGGAATAGTAAAAGTGAAAGAGATAGGACTTTGTTTTGGTTTTCTTACATCAAAATAAGGTTTTAAAATTAGTATCAAAAATTATATTTGCTGTCTATTACATTTATAAAATTCCATTTCTAAAGAGTTATACTATTTCTTGTCTCTGATAGAAAATGTTAATTTTCATTCAACAGTTTCATTGGGGTTAAAAAGTTCTTGAATACATGTTCATGATGTGAATTTATCAAAACATGTAATAATAACAAGATAATAGTAATAGTAAGTAATAATAAAATAATAGTAATAATAATAGTAATAAGAAAACAGGCTGTTTATATCACAATGATTATTATGCTGTGCTCAAAGTTGTAAAAAGATGAAGAAACAAGTTTTTCTTAGCAGATCCAGGTTTTCAGGAAAAGGGATGTTGAAAGTAACAAAATAAAACAAAATAAAAATAATGATTTCATGATCTGGTGGAAACAAAAATACCTGTGAACCAACTCCAGGTATTTACCAACAAGGCAGTGAGTATATTCCCATCTTCCAGGGTTTTCAGTTGCTGAGAGTAGAAAATATAGAGCCCTGAATAAAATGACCACTTGTTAATGCTTGGTTTACAAAATATTCACACTTAGCCTAGACTATTTACTTTTCCTACTAGGAAACAAAAAAGACAGATTTATTTTAGAACTGGGTGTTAGTAGTCATTTATTCTCAATTTAAGTGGCTTTCAAATCATTGACTTAATAACTTTTCCATCTATCCTTAAAATATAGGTGGTGTGTGTATATGTGTGTGTGTGTGTTTGTGCTTGTGTGTAAGATTGCAGGATACTCCAGTAGAAAAAAATCATAATCATTCAACAGTGTACTGAGCAGATCAATTTAGGATTTATTGGAAAAGTTAGTGCCCCTTAAAATTATTAATTCGAAAGTGAAGCCATGGGTCAGTGAGATTGTTCATGCAATATTGGTACAAGCCACCAAGGCTCATGACCTGTGTTGGAATGTGAAGGTCTACATGCCAGAGAAGAATTAATCCTACAAGTTGTCTTCTGACCTACACACACACACACACACACACACACAAACACATACACACACACACACACACACACAATTAGTGTATAAATACAAAATAGTAATTTTAAAAGTTAAGCTATTTATTTTAAACCTAAATAAACTACACTAAGACTCATGCAAATCTGTGAGGCTTTCACAGGATAATACTACATTATAATTGCAATTTCAATGTGCTTAAATCTCTGTACTTTTTTGGCCCAGTATCAATGTCAAACACCCAAGACTCTTAGAAACTTTTCAAATATGTTTATATTTTTATTATAATGTATTTTTTACTAACTACATAGCCTAGAAATTCACACCTTATGTTTGCTTCTTTTCCTCCAGGCTTATACTTTCCCAGATAGTGCTTACATTAACAATCCAATACATCTCCCAAGAACAGCCCGAAGCTTTGTGAAGTTGTTCTACATTGAAATAGTTCAGCTATTAATTTTCTATTTACTCATTTAATAAGAGGATTTTATGACCTGATTTGTTCAAAATGGATTCTTGATTAATTTTAAAGTATTTTGAAGGGGGACTGGCAATATGTGATCTATTTCTCTATCATTTCTCAGAAGCTGTGAATCAGATACCTTTCAATACTATGAAATTATCAATCAGTGCTGCCTTTACAGTGGATGAAGTCAAACTGCAATGGTTGGTGATGGATCTTCTCATATTAAAACTCATTTTATGACACAAACCTCCAGTGTTGTCTTTTGCCTGATCATATTAAAGACTAAAAATATTAAGTTGTATCTTTAAATTCTTACAAAATGTACATTCTTTAATGTTTTTCTATACGGTGTGAACATTTCATAGTTACTTAACTTTCCACTTTATTGCCCTAATGGAAATGTGAATAGTAAAAATTATTGAAAACTTAATATGTGAGGTTTTATCAATTAATTGATATAGAAGAATTTTATTTAATTTAAAAGTGTAATGTCATTTATGCAGTTTTATTCTTTTTTGCACAAAAAGTTCAGCTTAACAAATTGTACAGCCTCTTCATCACACTATCTCTTATTCACACCATATTTTTCATCATATTTTTAGCACATATTGGAGGTATAGCTGCATTGCATAAAACAACACCAACAATCTGATTTTCATCTTAAAGGAAATTACAACTTTAAAATAGATATTAGTCAAAATATACACTAGTATAATCACCAGCACAAAGTAAACATTCACAGGAAGATGCACACTTAAATAGGTTAAGTGTGAATAAAAAGATATGCACACATATGAGTTGAAGCCTTAGGAGTGTATGATTAATTCCTACTTGTGTAAGGGTGTAAGGAATCTGTTTAATTACAAGTCACTGAAATAGAAATCTCTCTAAGAAAAACTAATTTAGGAGGCGTGGTTCAGGTCATAATTTGGAAGGTGATATAATGGTGTTTCTTTTAGTATGCTACAAATGCATTTATGAAATGTCTCCCATCTGTAAAGCCATGGAGTAAATGGTACAGTTTATTGAAAAGTAAAATTAGGGAGTACTTGACACATGGAACACTTCAGCAGAATAAAAGAGAAAACATGAAGAAAACATAGTAAAATTTCTCATTAAATGGCCAATTAAAAAATACCACTGGCATTTGTCTATAATTCTTAGTCAATTGTGGTTTTGCTGTCTAAAGTAAAAAAAAAAAAATTAATGATTCAAGAGCTTACTGTAAGAATGTTCTATCCATCAGGCCATGGTTGCACATGCCTTTAATTCCAGCAGTTAGCAGAGCGGGCAGAATTCTGTGAGTTTTAGGCCAGCCTAATCATGAAGCAAGTTCCAGGTTATTGAGGGCAGATATACATAGAATCCCAGTCATAAAAATCATATATAATAAAATAAAAAATATGAAAAAATTCTTGTGTTATTTTGCATTATAATAATTTTTTATTTTATTTAATTTTATATAACAGTCCAATTAAATGAAAACAAACATTTATACACAATATTTGGGAATTTGGACGTCTTTCCAAACTACTTCCTGCTGGTAAGGGGCACTGTCTTAGGGGATTCGAAGAAGATTCAAATATCCTGGCTGTAGTCTGTAGGGCTGTTTTGTCCAGCTGTTGTGAATGTAGGATCAGCTTGTACTCTGTTTCAGGTGTTCTGGCGTGATCAAACCACATTAGTCTGGAAGGAATCCACATCTTTTCATTTTCTGTGGAAACAAAAATAGAAATCCTTTTCCCCAGTAACTTGTCCTTCAACTTAAATTTTGGAGTCAAAGCATTTTTTTAGGTTAATATATTATTTTACATGTCACATTATAATAATTTTAAAACCAATTTATTTATTTAATTTCTTGTTTTACATATCGATCCCAGTTTTATCTTCCTCTTTCTCTCTCTTCCTCCCTCTCTCTCCCTCCCTTCCATGCCCCCATAACACCCTCCCATTCCATCAGCCCCCACTCCACAGGAAGCAGGAAGGGTGATGCCTTCCAAAAGGGGTCAACAAAATCTGTCAAGTCATTTGGAGTGGGGACTAGGCCCTCCCTCCTGTCTCTAGGTTAAGGGAGTATCCGTTCATGGGACATGTGCTCCCAAAGTCCTTCTGTGTACCAAAGAGACATCCTGGTTCCACTGTCAGAGGTCCCTTAGACTGCCCAAGCCTTCTGAGACCCACGTTTAGGGCATCTGAGTCGGTCCAAAGCTGGATTATCCGCTGTCAGTCTGGGGGTTCATTAGCTCCTCCTTGTTCAGGTCAGCTGTCTCTGTGGGTTTCTGTCATACAATGCAAGGAACAATTCCTAGGAGACACCTCAAACTATTCCCATTTGTCTGTGAATCTGATGCCTGAAAAAGTTTAGGGGGAAGCTAAAAGCTGCCAATTGAGCAATTGAGCGTTTGTTTGTTCTTTTGTAGAATTTTCAGCTTTTGCAGTCCTTCATGTGTTATTAAGACTTTCATTAAACTGTGAAACATGTTACGAATTACTTCAATACGTAGCATGCTGGGAAATACTTTTTATGAACCAATGTGAGTTTCTACTTATTAAAACTTAGATCATTTCCCACACAATGAGTTTGTGTGAGTCAATTTGCTACTAAAGCACCTCATTTTGTATCTGAATATCTTAAATTGAATTTGTGGTTGGTTCCTTTGAATTGGTCATACTTGTAGACCTGGGCTTCAAAAGAAATAGCCAAAGAAAGACACTAATCCAAATTACCAGAGCAGAATTCATTATCAAAGAGATGACATGTAGGAAAACTCTAAAACAGAAGAAGACTGAGCAAAAAAAAATCTCTTCTTTCAGTTTTCATTCCATTATCTTAAAACGTTATAAACAACCAAAGACACAGGGTTTGGATGCCAGGGAATGAAGCTAGGAAAATAACTTGGTGGGTAAAGGACTCTACGGAATGGGAATACTTGAGTATACAGGAACTAGCACAGAATAGACATTTGCAGGTTCCATGCTTGCCACTTCCGTGTTTGTGAGCCCCTATGAGCCCTGCCTAGTTGATTTTGTAGGCCATGCTCTCCTGGCTCCTACCATCTTTGGTCTTCCTCTTCTGTGGGAGTGCCCTGAGCCCCTTATGTTTGGCTGTGGCTTTCTGCATCTGCTCCCATCAACTGCTTCAGGCAGAATATCTTCCTGATGGGGATTGACTGATCTATGAGTGTAGCAGAATACCATTAGGAATCATTTCACTGCTTTTGCTTTTGCTTTTGCCAGTCAAGTTTGAGTCTCTTTTTCATGTGGCACTTACATACTGACCAAACTCACATCTACATATGTGTGGAGTTGAATGCAATAAAAAATGTTTTTATTCTTACTTCAAGTGTCCATCTTGCTGATTTGGAAGCTGCATCGATGTCATTAACATGGTCATTCTCTTCTACCCTTTTTTCCTTACTCCTTAAGCAAAATGCTTCATATTTTTGCTCACTTCAGGATAGAAAGTCTTTTAAATTTTTGTGTTTGAATTGTTGAAATCCTGCATAGGGTTGTAATAACTGGGGCTATCAAGGGTAGGGATCATGGGATTTTGAACTGCTTATTCTTAAATGTAGGCTTCATGAGAACTCTTCTGCAAGGATGTTCCTGTCTATTCAGCAGTTTGAAGTTTCTATTCAGCATCAAATCACTGGATAGGCTGGTCTTGACAGGCTGTAATATAGAAAGGTGTTTTTCTGTCTATTGTGGCTTTTAAAGAGAGCTGCCAGATACCCTAACACTCTGCTTCTGCAGGATTCAGCACTTTAGTTCACTTTCAGGTATTAAGAAACGATTTCATTTTTATATATAATTTCAACAACTTCCCTCCTCGTGCAATTTAATACTTCTTTCTTGCTCACACATAATCAGGCAGGCCTGACCAACACTTGACAGATGATAGTGTGGGAAGTAGCATGACTATTAAAGAAAAATGGCTGAAAACACACACACACACACACACACACACACACACACACACACGGTGATGGCTGACTACAATTTCTGGAACTTCTTTACTTCTGGAATGGGAGAGTAATGAAAGATGTATCTTCATAGAGAAGCCACTATGGGGTTAAGGAGGAATCTGGTGCTAGGGAAATTCCCAAGAATCCACATGGATGACCCCAGCTAAGACTCTTAGCAACAGTGAAGATGCTTGAACTGGCCTTGCCCTATAATCAGATTGGTGAGTACCCCAACTAAGATCATAGAATCGCTATGCGGTAAGTGATGGAACCAAAAGCAGACATCCACAATCAGGCACCAGGCTGAGCTCTGGGAAAGCAGTTTAAATTTGTTTATGAGAATATTAGGTGACAAGAAAATGATTGTATTTAGTCAAAAACAGGTTAAAATTCATTAAGTGAGTTATATAGCTTCTCCATTGCTATTGTACATCATAACATGTACTAAATTTTGAGTTATAATATGAAAGAAGTTTTGTATCATTTTTTTCAAAAATTAAATATTACTATTAACAATTAGACAACTTTAGTGAAAATATTATTCATTTGACATAAATGTTTTATTATAGTTGAATATAGTATAAATGAGAAAAGGATCTAAATGCCACCTCCTTCTAAGTTCACTTGACTGGGGAAAAAAATTAAATGGACCCTGAGTAATGCAGTCACCTTGCGGCTTTGACCTTTCTACATACTCTGCTTGAAGGAAAAGAGAAACAAAATTTGAACAGGTCAATAACTGACACCATGGCATTTAGTGTCTAAAGGAAGCACTATGTCTAAAACATTTGATTTCATTTAGTTAAATATAATGCACTGTGATAGCTTCTTTTTTCCTAAATAAACATAAATTGGTTCAAATTAACTTTAGAATAGATGTAAAATCTGGTGGGGCTTTTTCAGTTGTGTTAAACTACACAAGTAATTAACTTTGAAATCCTGCCATTATGCACTACAGCCTTTCTCAATGACTCAGAGCTCAAAACAGGCATGAGCAGAGGTAAGCTAGGGAAGATAATATAACCAAGAACCAAATGAGGCAAAATGATTCCTGAAATTTAATAGCCTGTATTGTTTTAGATCATGAACCTCATGTAAGGACTAAGGAGAAAACCATAACCTTCAATCCTACTGTAGTTGTTATCTTGGGGCTTGTGTGTGCTTCTCTATCTGTGTTTCTTCTTAAAGCAAAACTTGTTTTTCTTGTAAAGAACTGATTTGAGTAAGGCTTGAAATTTGGCCTTTGAAAACAAAATGTCTTACAAGAGTAATAGCTCTGTAAGCTAGGTCAGGCCAAGCACATTTTTCTTTAAATCTTCCTGTCTATAGTTTAGACACATAAACAAATCAGGGTTTAATATTTTCCATGTAAACTTACTGTTTTGCTTCTTTAAAATATAGTATTTGCTCCTATTTTGTTATATGTAATGCTACAGTGATAAAAACAGATGGCATTGAAAATGCTAGGCAAATAATTTGCCATTATATCCCCTCAATGGTTTCTTCACATTTGGCTAGTGAAACAATTAGAAATCATTTCCAGTTTGGATGTATTCATCTTTTCACATAAGGTACAGAAAACCTACCTGGTGTCTAGCATTGCAGAATCATAACATTGTCTATACAAGTAAGGGCATCAAAATCGGTAATCACAGAGGAACCTGTGTTCTATTGACCAGCTTTGTAAAGCACAATTTTAAAATGTCATTGAATAATTTGCTAAGAATAAAATTAGATTTTATTACCCCCAATTCAGTTGAATTTAGTAAACTTTTAAACAGTATCATAGCAAACTCCTCTTATAACTGTCAGTTTCTTCAAGTGTATAGAAGTGTAGATCAAAATGATCACAGACATTTCTGAATATTTAACAACCATGGCCACATGCATACATGTATATTAAATCTAGGTCATTGAGAAACTTTTAAATGATATTGAACAATTTATGTGATTTTGAGAATATTTTTAATAAAGTTTTCATAATGATATTATTGGTCCCTATCAAGAGTTCATTTAAATGACATGTATAAAGTAGGTAGCATCTTGTCTTTTGACATAAATTTTAAACTCCAAAACTATATTTTGCCACTTTCTATTCTTTCTTCTTCTCCCCGTGTAATGTTTATCACATTTCCCTCCAAATGCTGTGTTTAAAAACAGAGGTATATAGAATATCATCTTGCTTGTCAGATACCTTTGATTAAGTTTCACTGTCCTTAACCACCTTTTCATTGATTAATTTTCAGTGATGTACTTGACACCATCATTTTGCAAGAGGTACACTAGGGACTATAAGCAAGAAAGAAAATGGAGTAGCTGATACTTCTCATTCCTTAAATCACAATAAAAAACTACCTTACAGGTAGAGATACTACTGATTGATAGTATAGATGGCTCAGCAGATCATATAATCTGCTCTTAAATAGTTCTATGCTACTGTATGCAGAAAATCCACTGATTACATAATTTCTCTCTCTCTCTATCTGTGTGTGTGTTTGTGTACATGTGTATATAGGTTATAACTTGCATACTATTTCTCTTTATGTATATATATTTGGAAAAGAAAGATAAGTAAAGTGTCATTGATGACAAACTCTTAACCAGTGAACCAATAATCCTTTTCTTCCCCAAGTTAATCAGCATTTTATCACAGCAGCAGGAAGCAAACTGGAACAGACTTCTTTTCCACTGGATAGTTTAACAACATTGCATTGATTAGCACCTGGGTGTGATCTATACCAGGTCAAGTATTATGAACATGAACCTTGATGCTAGAATGATACTTCTCATCATTAGATCAGAGCAGGACAAACCCATTTGTGAGGGGTGAGGAGTTGGTTTTATGACCTGTTAAATAGCTATTTAGAGGCAGAATTCCTTCTTCCTGAAGGTCAAGAATTTTATATTAAAACATTCAATTGATTAAATGAAACATAATTTATTTACATTACATCTTAATAATATTTAACAGAATACATTTCCAGAAGCATTCAGTTTGGACTCAAATACCTGAGCATTATGGTAGAGACAATGTAACACAAAATTGAGTGCTGTGAATCCTACTCTCCTAATGTGTTATCTGAACGTATTTCTTTAAAGCATGCATATTCTATAAAGGAACATGAAGACCATTTCTCCTTTTATAATCATAAAATTCCTGTTTTCATGGAAAGATGTATAACATTTCCTAGATGTAGACACTAACACTTCAGGCCTAATGGAAAATTTGAAGAATGTGGATGATGTTTATTCTTCTAGAAATACAGTATTCCCAACTGTGAGATGAAGAATTACTGATACTTAAGTGCTGTGATGTAGATCAGAACATTGTGTGCTTTATTTAATAATCATTTAGTCAGGCCTCCTGACAGTCCTGTTTGGTGAATCTCAGTCATGGTTCATGATCACTGTAGATTTCTTGTTTCACTTCAAACAATAATTGTTTCACAGTTGTTCAGTTTTTCCAAATAAGAATTCAGAAAAATGTCTTCAGTGTCACATTACAGCATTCACTATTGTTAAAAGATAAAAATACAATGGAATAATTATTATAGATGCCCAAACACAAACATTGATGCTTATGGAAATCTCAGCTAAAGGAGTATTAGCAGCAGGATTAAAACTTAGAAAATCATTTACCTTTTCAAATATGGAGGGTGAAATCAGAAGATATTTTGTTTTCTTGAGGCAGGGTTGCACATACCTCTGTTTCAAGTAGTCTAGGATGACTTAAATCTTCTGATTTTCCTGCCTCCACTTCCAAAATGCAGCACAAATATTATTCTTTTTTTGTAGTTTAAGTTTTTTAATTTATTTTATATAACAAAGTCCATTTAAATGAAAACAAACATTTATAGCCAATATTTGGGAAATTGGGCATTGTTCTTTCCAAACTACTTCCTGCTGGTAAGGGGCGCTGTCATGGGGAATTCGAAGAAGATTCAGAAAACCTGGCTGTAGTCTGTAAGGCTGCTTTGTCCAGCTGTTTTGAATGTAGGATCACCTCATACTCTGTTTCAGGCAGTCTGGCTTGATCAAACCACATTAGTCTGGAAGGAATCCATATCGTTTCATTTTCTGTGGAAACAAAAGTAGAAATCCTTTTCCCCAGTAACTTGTCCTTCAACTTAAATTTTGGAGTCAAAGCATTTTTTTTAATTTAATTTATTATTTTACATGTCGATCCCAGTTCCCTCTCCCTCCCTGCCTCCCTCTCTCCTTCCCTCCCTCCCTCCCTCCTTCCATGGGGGATGTGTTCTCAAAGTCCTTTAGTGCACCAGGGATACATCCTGGCTCCACTGTCTGAGGTCCCTTAGACTGCTCAGTCCTTCTGGCTGAGACCCTTATTCAGGGGGGCCTGAGTCAGTCCCATGCTGGTTTCCCAGCTATTAGTCTAGTGGCCTTAGCTCCTCCTTGTTCAGGTAAGCTGTCTGTATGTGTTTCTGCCGCGTGGTCTTGTCCTCTCCATCTGCATCTGGGTTCTAGTTCGACTCAGTGTTTATGTATGGGTGTTTGATCCTGTTTCCAACAGGCATTAGTTGAGGGCTCCATGGATAAGTTAGTTGTTGATCTCACTCTCCGGGAAGGGCATTTATGATAGCCTTTCCACGGAAGCTCAAATTGTTAGTTAGGAACAGTCTTGTAGTTCTCTAGACCTTTCTTTGTGTTCAATTTTATCTTCAAACCAATATTGGCTCCCTCTTTTATGTTCTCTCTGTCTCTGTCTCTCTCTGTCTCTCTCTGTCTCTCTCTGTCTCTCTCTGTCTCTCTCTGTCTCTCTCTCTCTCTCTCTCTCTCTCTCTCTCTCTCTCTCTCTCTCTCTCTCCTGTCGTCTATTCCTAAGCAGGCTCAATCTTCCTTGTCGCAAATGTTTTCCTTCCATCCCCTCGTTTTCTCCTACTTCTCTCTCCATTTGCTGACCCACCCACTTCCCCTGAGCTCTGGGGGACTTGTCCCTTCCCAGTTCTGTGGGGGACTTTATATGAATCTCTTAGAATACACCTTGTATCCTAGTTCCTCTGGTGGTGTGAATTATAAGCTGGTGATCCTTTGATCTAGGTCTAAAATCCATATATGAGTGAGTACATACTGTGTTCCTCTTTTTGTGACTGGGTTACCTCATTCAGGATGGTTTCTTCAAGTGCCATCCACTTGCCTGCAAATTTCAAGATACCATTATTTATTTTCTGCAGAGTAGTATTCCATTGTGTAGATGTGCCACATCTTCATTAACCATTCTTCAATTGAGGGGCATCTAGGTTGCTTCCAGGTTCTTGCTATTACAAATAGTGCTGCTATGAACATAGTAGAACAGATGTCTTTGTTGCATGGATGTGAATCCTTTGGGTATATGCCTAAGAGGGGGATTGCCGGGTCCTGTGGTAAACTAATTCCCATTTTCCTGAAACCGCCATACTGATCTCCAAAATGGCTGTATGAGTTTGCACTCCCACCAGCAGTGGAGGAGTGTTCCCCTTTCTCCACATCCTCTCCAACATAAGTCATCATTGGTGTTTCTAATTTTAGCTATTCTGGCAGGGGTAAGATGGTATCTCAAAGTTGTTTTGATTTGCATTTCCCTGATAGCTAAGGATGTGAAGCATTTTCTTAAGTGTCTTTCAGCCTTTTTGATTTCCTCTATTGACAATAGAGTTGTTCAACTCTCAATGGTGTTTTTCATGGTTATCTGTGTGTTCAGGAGAGGGTGCATGTATGATAATATGCTTATGAAGGCCAGAATTTGATGGTGAGTGTTTTACACAGCCATTCTTCAACTTGTTGTGTCTTATTTTATTTTATTTTGAAATACAGTCTCTCTCTGAACCCAGAGCAATCAGTTCTATAATCTGGTTGTGCATTATCTCCAGACATCTTCCTATCTATGCTCTCCCACCCTGAATTATGATTTCAGCATATACCATTGTGCCTGTTTTTTGACATAGGTTCATGAATCCAAACTAAGGTCCTCATGCATCTACAACAAGCATTTTACACTGTGCTGGTCCGTAGGCATTTTGTAATATATATTGAATCTTTTCTTATTTATTTATTTTTATTATTTCCTTATACATTCTATCTAGAATATAATTTCCCTTTCTTCCTCTCCTCCCAGTTCCTCCCTGAACCTCCCCTCTCCCCCAGACACACTCCTCCTTTCCATTCAGAATAAGGGCAGATCTAGCAGGGTTATCTATCAAACATTGCTTATCTATTTATCATAAAGCTAAGCAAATTCCTCACATTGAGCCTGGATGAGGTAAGCCAGTAGTAGGTAGGAAATGGTCCCAAAAGTAGGCAAAAGGGTTGGAGATAGTCATCACTTCCATCCATAGGAACACTGAGCTATACTACCGTAACTTATATGCAGAGGACTTAGATCAGACCCATACAGGCTCTCTGGTTGTTTGCTCAGTTTCTTTGAGCCTTTAGGAGCCTTGGTTACTTGGGTCTGTGCGTTGCTTACCCTGCTGGCTCTTACCTTCCTTCTTTGATCCCTTCCTAAAGATTTATCTAGTTCTGGTTAATGTTTGTCTGTGGATATCTGCATCTGCTCCCATCAGTAGCTGGATGCAAACTCTATAATGACAATTACACTAGGCTCCAGTCCATGTGTCTATGACTGTATCAGAGTAGCATTAGGAATCATTTAAACTATTTTTTGCAGTCATATTTGGCTCTATCTGGGTCTCTGGACTAAACAGCCTCTGTTTCCTGGCCCATCCAGGAAGTGTTATGTGTGGGTTCCGTCTCATAGCATGGATCTCTTGAGGCTTTACATAATTGAAAACCCAAATGTGGAAGTAAGATTTATAGAGGATGATCTAACACAAAGGAAAAACTTTTTTCCCCTCTGTAGCTATGGTTACAAATATCAGCAGACTACATTTCACTTCATGGAACTGATCCTCTAATATTTTTTCTCAGTAAAATTTCTCTTTCATCCAGACAATCAGTATCAGCTACTTATTTCTGAATGTCAGCTAGCAAAAAGCATAACCACTGCAGAGCACATGTTAATCCATTAATAGCATGTTCACAGATTATCTAGATACACTTCCAGCCCCACTTGTCTGCCAGTGTTTGCAGTTATTAACCTCAGTGTAATATCCACTATTTCTTCTTGTTTCCAGAGATATACATGGACTTTCTGATTATCCCTTCACAGTGAGTTCGACTTTACATTCACTTGTAATTTCTTTTTATCTCTGTGCAATGAGTGTTGGACACATCAGTCCTTGTGATTAAAAACACTGACTGAGAGCCTGGAGATTTTGGCTCAGAGTTTGGGAACTCTAACTGGGATTTCACCAGACCTTAGTTCGAGTCCCAGAAAGGATATCGAGAGGCTCACATCTTCCTGTAACTGCAGCTCCAGGTGATAGTGATGCCTCCAGAAGTTCCTTTATTGTACAGGGTTCTTTTGGCTATCCTGGGACTTTTGTTTTCCAATATAAAGTTGATTATAATCCTTTCAAGGTCAGTGAAGAATTGTGCTGCGATTTTAATGGGAATTGCATTGAATCTGTAGATTGCTTTTTGGCTATGTTTATTCTACCTATCCAAGAGCATGGGAGATCATTCCACTTTCTGGTATCTTCTTTAATTTCTTTTTTTAAAGACACAAAGTTCTTGTTATATAGGTCTTTCACTTGTTTGGTTAGAATTACCCCAAGATACTTTGTGGCTATTGTAAAGGGTGATATTTCTCTGATTTCTTTCACAGCCCCTTTGTTGTCTGTATATAGTAGAGCTATTGATTTTTTTTTGAGTTAATCTTGTATCCTTCTAATTTGCTGAATGTGTTTATCAGCTGTAGGAATTCCCTGGTAGAGTTTTTTTGGGGTTACTTTCGTTAACTAACATATCATCTGCAAATAGTGGCAGATCGACCCTCAACATGGGTCTCAGTTAGAATGCCTGGGGAATCTAAGTGACCTCTGAGAGTGTAATCAGGAAGTATCCCTGATACATGAAAGGACTTTGGGAGCACATTCCTCATGGAGGGATAACCCCTTATCCTGGAGGCAGGGAGAAGGTCCAGTCCTAGACCCTACTCCAAATGACTTGACAGATTTTGATGAGCCCTCCTGGAAGGCATCACCCTCCCTGTGAAGTGAGGATGGGGTAGGATGGGGCATGGGAAGTAGGGAGAAGGAACTGGGATCGATATGTAAAATAAGAAAAAATACTAAATATAAAGAGTACTTGACAAAGATTACAATGGGTTTTATAAAGAAAAGGACAGAGACAGGCAAGGCTTCTTGGTAGCAGCATTTTTCTTAATTAGACTGTTTTTGCTAGGGACAAACAGAGATTTGTGTGGCTCCTTTAGGGTAGGTTTCCTGACTCAGCATTAGTGAAAAACCCTGCTAACAACTTAATGGTTTGTAAGAGAGCTGGCAATGGAAGCAACAACATCTCCAAGGGGGCAGCATGTTGCTGGATGGCAGCCTAGACCAAGGCGGTGAGCACAGTTCTCACTGCTGGTGGAAAATGTACACCCGCCATCTTGGATAGTTAGCAGCTAAAATAGCTGGGGCTTTAATTCTAGAAATGTTGTTTAGCAGATAAAAGACTTGTGCAGAAACTAAAAAGATTTACAGCAAAGACAGATTCAGGTAAAGAAAAACTTCTAAAGTTTCACGGTGTGTTTTAAAAAATAATTAGGCTTGGGAGAGAAATGGAAACAAGATAAAATGGTTAAAAAATTGGAAAGAGAGTAGCTGGGTGTAGTGGCCCATACCATTAATTCCAGCACTCCGGAGGCAGAGGCTAGTAAATCTCTGTGATTTCAAAGTGAACCTGGTGTAAAGAGTGAGATCCAGGGCAGCCAAAGTTGCACAGAGAAACCCTGTCTCAATAAATGAAAGAATAGAAGTAAAAGAAATAGAGTAATAAAAAAGTCACATAGATATGGAAAACACACAGAGAGTCTGGCAACTGTATACTGTTGTTTTGTCTTTGAATTGCCCAATTGTTAATGAAGGAGCTTCAATACACTTTTTTGCTACAATACACTTTGTTATCAATGCTGTGTACTTGTATGGTTAAATAAACAAACAAACTCATTAAGAGAACAGTATCACATACTTAGCCATTGAGGAAACATAAACTAAAACTAAATTTAAACTATATTAGAACTCAAGAAACTAGTCAACAAAACACTAAATAATCCTATTAAAAATGGGGTACAGAACTGAAGAGAGAATTCTCAATAGAGGAAATCAAAAAGGCTGAAAGACACTTAAGAAAGAGCTCAACATCCTTAGCTATCAGGGAAATACAAATCAAAACAACTCTGAGATACCATCTTACTCCTGCCAGAATGGCTAAAATTAGAAATACCAGTGACAACTTATGCTGGAGAGGATGTGGAGAAAGTGGAACACTCCTCCACTGCTGGTGGGAGTGCAAACTTGTACAGCCATTTTGGAGATCAGTATGGCGGTTTCAGGAAAATGGGAATTAGTTTACCACAGGACCCGGCAATCCCCCTCTTAGGCATATACCCACATGATCCACATCCATGCAACAAAGACATGTTCAACTATGTTCATAGCAGCACTATTTGTAATAGCAAGAACCTGGGAGCAACCTAGATGCCCCTCACCTGAAGAATGGATAAAGAAAATGTGGCACATCTACACAATGGAATACTACTCAGTGGGAAAAAACAAAAACAAAAACAAAAACAAAAAAAAAAAAAAAACAATGGAAGCTTGAAATTCACAGGCAAGTGGATGTAACTTGAAGAAACCATCCTGAATGAGGTAACCAAGTCACAAAAAAAGGAACATGGCATGTACTCACTCACATATGGATTTTAGACCTAGAACAAAGGATTGCCAGCCTATAATTCATGCTGCCAGAAGAACTAGGACACATGGTGGATTCTAAGAGATTCATATAAGGTCCCTCACAGAAGGGGGAAGGGACAAGTTCTCCAGAGCACATAGGGAGTAGGAGGCAGTGAGTGGAGAGGGAACTAGGAGAAAGAGAAGGGGAGGAGAGGAAAGCACATGGGACTAGGAAGATTGAGTCAGGGGAGGAATAGAAGACAGAAAAGAGAGAGAGAGAGAGAGAGAGAGAGAGAGAGAGAGAGAGAGAACATCATAAAATAGGGAGCCATTATAGGATTGAAGAGAAAAATTGAACCCAAAGAAATGTCCAGATACCTACAAGACTGACTCCAACTAACAATTTGAGCAACAGTGGAAAGGCTACCATAAATGCCCTTCCCCGATAATGAGATCAATGACTAACCTATCCACCATCATGGAGACCTCATCTAGTACCTGTTGGAAACAGAAGAAAACACCCACAACTAAATACTGAGCCAAACTAGAATCCAAATGCAGAGAGGGAGGACAAGACCACATTGCAGAAACACATAGAGACAGCTGACCTGAACAAGGAGAAGCTATTGGGCCCCCAGACTGATAGCTGAGAATCCAGCATTGGACTGACTCAGACCCCCTGAACATGGGTCTCAACTAGAACACCTGTGCAGTCTAAAGGACCTCAGACAGTGGAACCAGGAGGTATCCTTGGTGCACAAAAGGAACTTGCGGGTACATCCCCCATGGAGAGATACTGCCTTAACCTAGAGACAGGAGAGAAGTCCTAGTTCCTACTTCAAATGACTTGACAGATTTAGATGACTCCTCCTGGATGGCATGACCCTACATGTGGAGTGTGGGGGAGGATAGGAGGGGATGGTGGTTGGGTTGCATGTGAGGGGGGAGAGAGGGAAAGAGGTGGAAGGAAGGGAGGGAGAGGGAACTGGGGTCAATATGTAAAAATAAATAAATAAAATAAAAAAGCACACAACATCTTTCTACAGAAATACTTTCTCATTCATACATTGCTGTTCTAGTCACAGCAAAACGGGAAACAATCCAGATGCCCATATATGGGTGAATTATAATGAATATTTGTACATTTAACTAATGGCTTATTATTCATTCGTTAAAATGAAATTTGTAAGTACATGGAAGTAACTAGAAACATCTTGAATGAATTAATCCCATTCCCAAAAGGCAAATACTGCACGTTTACTCTTATGCAGATATTCTTTTCATAGGTATGCGATAATCCAAATAACTCCAGAGACTGGGTATTAGCCAGGGAATTTGGGTGGGGGTGAGAGGGTCTTCTAGTGAAGGGGAACTATAATGTATTGTGGAGAAACGGGGGAGACCACAATAGACATATTATATGGGGTGAGGATGGGTTTATTAATAAAGATGGGGATATGGGGAGGGACAACTAAAATTAAAGCCCATTGGAAGAACCTTGTGAAAACATTCTATGTAGAATCTTTTGAAAACATATGCATATGTATACATATATATGGAACCTAATTGGAGAAACCAAATACTAAGGGAGACAAAGCTCCAATTACACATCTTATGCCATCAATAAAACCCCCAGAGTCGTGTGTTATAACTAATTGAATTGTTGGCCATAGAAAATCCCAAGGAAACTCCAAAGCACAACAGGCTGTTGCCAAGGCTATTGGTTACCCATCACATCCTGATGGTTACAGCCTGTTGCTAAATAAAATGAATACACATGCTATTCAACATCAAGAGGTATAGCTGATGACTAACTAGAAGCTTCACTCCTACTACAAGCATTCATGGCACTGGAAGTCCTGGAAGGCACTCTGCATTCTGCAGAGGGATGAAACTCATCATCAGTATCACCCATGCTAATGAAGTTAATGATGTCTGAGCAAGATTTAGAAAATTGATCTTCTCTGGGGAAGAGCACCCTAATTTGTTGCTCAATAAAAAAATGGTCAGCATTGAGAGCATACATGCAGGTTACATTATACAGATTGAACACACACACACCCCCACAAGGCTATGGAGTTGAATGATTGCAAAAAAAAGGTATATGAGACATTTTTTTCAGGTGGATAGGAAGAGAGAAATGTATTGCATTATATAAAAAATAAAGCAAAGTATAAAAATGCATTTCAGCGGGATAATATATATCAAAACTGTTGTAGAGATGCTCAGAGTATCAAAAGTACACTTAGTACCTTTAGGTCCACATCATAGACAAATTATATGAGAAATAAATGTTTCTACTGATACATTTGTTCAGGGAATTGCACCTGTAATTGAAAGTCTGCCAAAAAAGTGGACAGCATCTAAATGGAATGTCTTTAATTAGAAATTAACCACACACTAACGAAAGGATAACAGATTACAAATGATTATTCAAAATAAAAGAAATGGAAGAAGGATGTGTGTGTGTGTGTGTGTGTGTGTGTGTGTGTGTGTGTGTGTGTTTGCAAATGATGTGATTAAGTATGTATTTTGTTTCTGGAGCACTAGTATGATAGTCACACTACCCGTCTTGTTTCACATGTGTTTTGATTATCTCATGTCTTAAAAGTTACATGGAAAAAGCTTTATCTACTTTGCCTTCTTCCCAGCCCAAGAATGATTTAATTAGCATTCATGGTACCGTCATAGCATTACTGATACAAACAGGACAAAGGCATTTCAGCAAAAGTGCAAACATAAAATACTCAAAAAATAATCATGTTATCGAAAGTTATTTGATATGAAGAAAAATCAAAGTTTCCACTAAGAAACAATGAAATGTTAACATTTTAAGTCTATTGTGACTTCAAACAATTGCCAAAAATTAATGTTGATTGATTTAAATAAATGTATTATATTTACAAAAAAAGCTTGAAAGAGTAATAAATCTTAACAGAAAAAGAAAAAAAATAAAACTCAATAACTATTCATGACAAAAATAAGACAGCATAAAGAGAAAAAAAAGCAACAACCAAAAAAAATCACAAAAAACAAAAAGAGAAGTTATGCTATTGAAATATACTTTATATAGCAATCCACTGACATTACATGCTTGATGGTGAAAGACAGAATGAATTCTTGCCAATGTCAAAGAAAAATAGGTATTTTCCTGATCACTGAGTTTTTGAAATCATAATACATGAATACAAATACAAATGCATGGTATAGATTTAAGTGCCATTGCTTCCAGGTAAAATCGTTGTCAACTATTCAATTTTCATATGAAACACAGCTCTCTAGAATTTGTATAAATCAGTGAATATTCTGGAAAGGAGATCAATGCACATACAACTATTTTATTTCCACTCTAACCATATATTGGACAATTAAATCATCAACATCTTTTACAATAGTATTTAATAAGATATAATAATGTCATCACTGAAGACAATCAAAGATTTCAGAGAAATGTTCCAGATGTGAATATAACTCATGCATACATTGTGAAGTTACCATGCCTTGTGTTAGAAGACACCATTATTTGAAGAGTGTAATTGAGAAAGATTTCCACCAACTGGTGACTCAAACAAAACATATCTATATATTTAATATTTATATATCAGTTTTTATAGTTGGAACATTCAAGATCGTGTTGCTGACCAATTTGGTGTCTTGGGGAAGTGATGCTTTGTAAAAGGCTACCCCTTTGCTGAGGTGAGGAGAGAGGGAGAGGGAGAGAGAGAGAGAGAGAGAGAGAGAGAGAGAGAGAGAGAGAGAGAGAGAGAGAGGAGAGGAGAGGAGAGCTACTGTTCTGTTTACAGATCACTTTTTTGTTGGAGGCTCATCTTCATGATCTTGTCCCAACCTCAGTTACATATGAATCATCTCCTAATACCATGGTATCAAGACTTAGTATTTCCACATATGAATGTATAAATATTATGGGAATATAGTCTGTAATTGACCTAAAATGTCCTATATCTAAAGTGAAATGACAAATTCTTATTGTTATTTTTAATAAATTATTAAGGTGATAGTAAAGTTCATTCTACTGTCAAGTACTTGGGACAATAGCCATCAGCAAAATAACCTCTACAACATGTTCACACACATCCGTGAATGCTGACTTGTAACTCCATACAATCTTATACACTAAGCAGTAATGAAATCTGCTGTCCCAGATGCTCTCTAGGAGTTGTCCTTCTGAAACTCACAAAGAATTAGTGGTACCCAGGAATCTCAAGAGTCAGCCTAAAATTACTGTTCTTGTCCCACCCAAACAGATAAATACAAAAGTAAGCCATGTACACTCAATACAATTTCATAAAATGAGTGACCCATATATAATTTATAATCACTCATTTTTTAAAATATTATCTAATGATTTTTCAGTAATGATTGTGATTTGTGACTGAAATCAGTCACCTAAATTATATACCAATAATTGTATGTTCAGATATGTAATCCATATGAAATCTACTATATTCAAGAAAAAAGTTAATTTAAACTAATTTTATTTAATAATGCTGATTTATTTTAACTAAGACATATACCAATGAGGGCATTTTGTCTCTTAATTTCTTATCAACTTCAAATGACAATTAGAATTTTTAAAACACAAAATTCAAAATCATTTATTAAATTCAAAGCATTGGTTTCTCTGTCTTTTTCCTTAATGCTTTCTTCTTACATTTGGAAATGTTTTATCAAATCAATTCTGAGCTACTTGTGTTTAATAGCCTATGATTACAAAGAAAAAATGTCTATGAGGTCAGTATCTCTGTGTTTTGAAACTGTTAAAAGAATTTGTACTCTATGTTGCTGAATGTCTCCACAGAACAGAAAAAGCAGGTCATCAATAACATTTCTGAAGTTGTATATTCTCTAGACCAAGTTTGTATTTCTACTTTGGCATGCTGCTGCTGAATATTAAAAGTGAGCTTATTTTTTTTTTAATTCTAAGATAAATTATTCTGCTTGAGCAGGCCAAGCTGTTCTAAATAGCCTACTGCTGACAGTGCTTAACTAAAGTCAACAAAGAGAAGATAAGGCTTACTGGGATTGTTTGTTGAAATATTAATACCAATTCCAGCTGTAAAAATGATAAATACTTTAATAAAGATAGCCTGTTCCTCACCAAAGTTCGCAATGCTCTTCATTCTATTTGGGCAAGAATATTCCCATCAGACAGATTTAATCTCACAAAAGATATGGATTACTAAAATGTGGCTATCTCACAAATGCCCCTAATGCTTTTTAAAATAAGCAGCCGAAGTGTGGTAGCTACATTTCATATCCTTTAAAACCACACTTATCATTTCTTAATTAGTTTCTTTCAAGGGACACATTCATTTTATCTAAGATGTTATCTCAGATCTCTACAATATGCATACCTTTACATCTGTACTGTGTAGTCCCATTGTTTTCTCTCTTTGGGATTTAGTTTTCCCTTTGTGTATGTAACTAGGATCCCTCTTCTTATACATAAAACACAGTCACATGAACTTCATGAAGTCAGACAATGCTCTACATGATGGATTTCAGAGGCAAATTGTTGAGGTAATCTTTGCCAAAGGGGATGTTAGGCGCTAATTTGTTGTCAAAGACACTCTGTGTCATGTGCTGTGCATGACTCTTAATTATAAAGGTTTTTACATGGGGTCAGTGCTGCTCCAGTCTTTTATGTCATATGGCACATCAAGTCTGCCATGCACAGGGACATCTGCAAACAGAGTAGTGGTTATGGATTGAGTATTAGTTAACTGAATATTACTCAACAGAGTGAGTAGTAAGTATAGCTATAGGTCAAAAAGAATCTTGCATAGAGACATGAAAATTGTCTCTCTATATAGATGTATATTTTTATATACTAATATACACATTGACATTACAGAGGCAGCTGTCAATATATTCCATCCTTCTAATGAAAGTATGAGTTTCTAAGATACATTTAGGTAAAGCGAAGTGTTTTACTATTTTTAAGATAATATAAACAATAGTACATTAAATACTTGTTACACATGTCCAAATATTCAAACGTTATTTACAGTTCTTTAGTCACAAAGTCTAGTTGGTCGTAATAATAAAAAACCCAGAGACAGATATCAGGGTAAAAGCTGAAATGTCAGAAAGACAAGGCGCCTGACACTAGTTCTAACCTATACTGAATCCTCAGACCAAAGGGGCAATCCTGTCCCTATGAATACTCAGACTGAATGGCCTAAACGCCTGTATCCTCCTGCCTCACATTCCTCTTTCCACCCAGCCATATCACTCCTGTCTCCACTTCTCTAGTGATGGGGTCAAAGGTTTAAGCTCTGTGTCTCTCTCTTAGACTGACACAATTTTGTGTAACCCAGGTTGGCATTGAACTCACAGAGATCTGTCTGCCTCTACCTCTGCCTCTGTGTGTTGGGATTAGAGATGTGTACCAATAATTCCTGGCTTCTGGTTAACTAGTGGCTTAGCTCCCCACTCTGATCTTCAAGGAAGCTTTAGTTTGTGCTTCAGGGAAGCACAAACAAAACATCAGCACACTTTAGTTTATGACACACTAGGAAATACTGTATACCAAGCATTTTATTATGAAATATGGATTTCAACCTAGACACATAGGGGAGGCCCTGCTCCAAATGATATCACAGACTTTTAAGATTCTCCATGGAAGGCCTCATCCTCCTTGGGGAGCAGAAAGGGGATAGGATGGGGGTTTGTGGGGGAACAGAGGAGGAGGGTAAGGGTGTGGGAAACTGAGATTGACTTGTAAAACAAGCTTATTTCAAATTTAAACAAAAATATAATAAAAATTTCCTCCAATCCGTATTCTAGACTAAAGTTCCAAAATTATTCACATATCTACATTAGTCAATACATAAATGACTACATAATGCAAAAAAATTATGAAACAAAAACTGTACATGTTCAGGTTCTTCATAGCAATATAACAACTACTATAACCCTCTGCATCACTCACTTTAACTAAAATTATAAAACACAGTAAACAAATCAAGTTGTAGAAGCAATGATTTATTCAAGGGATGGAATTTTGGAAGAATAAAAGTACAACAGGAAGGGAAGGCATGGCAGAAGCAGCAGAACTTGAGAGACCACATTAAACGCCTATGTTCAGAACACAAAGAGTAAAATGGAATTGGGTTGAGACTATAAACTCTTAAAGCCCCCCAATCCCCAATAACATGTTTCCACTAGCAAGGCTACACCTTCAAAGATTTCATAACCTCATCATTCAGTACTAACAAATCAAAAGTTTAAATACCTTAGTCTAAGAGGGAAATATTTATTCAAACCACACCTTCATTGAGCATAATATATACATATATACACATATATATATCATATATACATATACACATCATATATACGTATATACGTATATACATATATACATCATATATACATATATACATCATATATATACGTATATACGTATATACATATACACATATATACATACGTACATACATACATATATACAAATATACATACATACATACATATATACATATATAAAATCTACTTGCCTATGAGTCATCATTTTTTAAAGGATTATCTATACAATTTTTTAAGTCACTGTACTATGATAGAGCCTTTGGAAGTGAAATACAGACATTAAATTATGATATTTGTAGGATATACCAACTCAAGTCACTGGATCATTTTAAAATTTCATGTTGGTGATTGTTGACTTTTTTTTGTCAATGTCCCTGGACTCATTACTTTGTTCATCACTGGACTCATTACTTTGTTCATCACGTTTATGGAGAGAACATTTAGCAGGAACTATAAATACTGCATCTTGGGTTGAAAACAGCAGGTTATTAGACTGCTTTATCCATTTTAAACAAAATCATCAGAACAAATATGTACCTAGTTTATTCATTGGATGCCAATTAAAATGGAATCATTATACTACTTCAATTTTAGCAGAGAAGTCTAAAAATATTTTAAATTCCACTCTTATTTTTCCTGGCATTTTTCAAGGCCTAAAATTTATAATGATCTTTTTTACTGATGGTTTAGATTATGACACAAAAAAAGAAATGTGAATGTATATGTATGTATTCATATGGAAGAATATAAATATACAGTTGTTGGTATTTATGTATACATATTAATTTATATTGATCAATATTTACATTCCTATATAGTCAAAAACTTACTCCTATGAATGTAAAAGATAAATTTACATTTATACTTATTTCTGTTTATAAAGAAATTGGAGTATTCAGGCAAGCACAAATTGTCTAACTCTGTGTCCCTGCTCCTAAAGCTCAAGACCATTGTACAAAATGGCTTGGAAAGACAGCAATAGTCAGAGATCAGGAAGGACAAGTGCGAAACTGTCTTCTGCACATTATAGGACAACTCTCCTCATGATGTCAAAGCATCTGTAGTTGCCTGCACAAGACCTTCACAAGATCAATACATCTACTATTCTAACATAGAAGGGGAAGTGGCCCTGGAGCCCAGTCCCATACCCAAGGAGCTATGGAGAGTTCATGGCATCTAGGGCAGAAAAAGTTGGTTTTCTGATTCAGGTGTGGTCCCTCATAGGTCAACTCTGCTCTTCAAACCCTATGAACACAAAGGCATCACAAACTGTAATTGAACCCATTGTATTTAAAAACTAAGACAAAAGGACAGTGGCTAGAGGGCAGTAGAGATTTAAATGTGGGTCTAGAATTAGTTTAAGTGATGGGTGGGAGGTGGGTATGGTCAAAATACAGTACATGAACATCTTAGAGAATTTGTGAAGATTATTACTCAAGGAAGAATCAGTTATCCAGGCAGGGTCAGGCATAGGCTCCCTCTTGTTGCAAGGGCCTCAAGTTGGACCAGTCATTGGTTGGCCACTCCCACAAGTGCTGTGCCACAATTCCCTCACTTATCTTGCAGCAGTAGAGTTGGTACATCAACGTTATTACTGTAGCTGGGTTGATGTCCAAGTCCCACAGCTAGAAGCATTGTCTGGTTTTTTAAAAAAATGGCTACTTTGGGTTGGCTGTCCCCAAGTACTAGAAGTGGATTGCTATGGTCACTCTTGTGACCCATTTCTAGTTGTCACTCCAAATACTCTCCCCTAACATCTTTCCCATTGCCTGCCCGATCCTTCCTGTTCCCATCCCTTATTGCCACCAGTCCTATGAACAAAGTCTATTCTGATTCCCTTTCCCAAGGAGATCCATGCATTCCCCCTTGGTTCTTCTTTTTTACCTAGTCTCTGGGTCTGTGGATTGTAGTATGGTAATCTTTGCCTTCTAACTTAGATCCTCTTATAATTGTCTACATACCATGTTTGTCTTTCTTTTTTGGGTTATCTCACTCAGTATGATCTTTGTAGTTCTGTTCATTCTCCTGCAAATATCATGATGTCCTTGTTTTTTAATAGCTTAGTAATGTTTCATTGAGCAAGTATGGCACATTTTCTTCATATGTTCTTCAGTTTGGGGGGCATCTAGGTTTGTTTCTAGTTTCTGGATATTATGAATATAGCTGCAATGAAACATGGTTGAGTAAGTGTCCTTATGATAGGAAGAAACATCCTTTGGTTATATGCCTCAAAGTGGTATAGTTGTGTCTTGAGATAGATTGATTCCCAATTTTCTTAGGAACTGCCATATTGATTTCCACAATGACTGTACAAGCTTTCACTTCCATCAGCAATGAAGAGTGTTTCCCTTGTCCCACATTCTTTCCAGCATGAGCTGTCAATTGTGTTTTTTGATCTCAACTATTCTCACAGGGGTAAGATGGGATCTGGAAGTAATTTTTATTTGCATTTCCCTAATGGCTAAGGACGGTGAACATTTGTCATTTGTTAGTGTTTTTTTTTAATTTAAATAACTAATTTTCATTTATTTTACATACAACCACAGCTTCCCCTCCCCCTGCTTCTCTTACTGCCCCCTCTGCCACTTTCCATATACCCCCTCCCTGTCCACTCCTCCTCAGCCTCTGTTCAGAAAGGGGCAGACCTTCCATGGGCTTCAACAAAGCATGACACATCAAGTTGACGCAGGATTGAGCTTCTCCTTTTAAGTGTTTCTTATCCATTTGAGGTTCAGCTGCTGAAAATTCTGTTTACATATATGCCTCACTTTTTAAATTAGATTATTTGGTTTGTCGATTTCTAATTTCTTGAGTTCTTTAAATATTGTGAATATTAGCTCTCTATTGGATGTGGACTTGGTGAAAATCTTGTCCCATTCTTTAGGCTGCTCTTTTGTACTATTGAGGTATCCTTTGCCTTACAGAAGCTTTTCACTTTCATGAGGTCTTATATGTCTATTATTCTCAGTGCCTGTGCTATTAGTTTTCTGTTAAGAACGTTGTCTCTTGTGAAAATGTGTTCAAGGCTATTCTTCCCTGTTCTCTCTTAGGTGGATGGCCAGGAACCAGAGGTAGGGTAGGCCAAAGTCCTGAGAAAAAACAACAAACACAACTGGAAAAAATTAAGTCAATGAAATAAATAATTCCTAATGATCTTCTGTTATACATAAAGATCGGTTTCTAGCCCAGTCATCACCAGAGAGTTATCACTAACCAACTTTCCTGATTCTGGGACCCTTTTATACAGTTCCTCATGTTGTGAAACATATTATATTTGTTACTACTTCATTACTATAAATGCACTACTCTTATGAATTGTAATGCAAACATCTGTGTTTTCCAATGGTCATAGGCAGCCCATGTGAAAAGGTTGTTCTGAATTGGGCCATAAACCATAGGTTAAGAATCAGTGCTCTGAGTCTTGGTGAAGACCCCTTTCTTCCTTTCCTTTCTCTTTACACTGGAAATGAGCTTGATTTGTTGGTGACTCACTGTGAGGTGATGGTTTATTTGAGTTTCAAATAACTGCCCAAAGTTAGTAATGTGGCAATCTAGGAAGCCATTTAGGAAACAGAAAAATCTGTTTTCAGGCTGTAACTCACACTGTAGATGAGCGAAGTTTTTCTGTGTGTTTAAGCAGGAGGAAAAATACTTCAGAACTCAGAAGAGGCAGGAATAAGGATAGATAACTGATTTTCTCACTGTGTGTGCTGACACCATACCATATAGATCTGTCATAGACATTTTCAAGAATAACTGCTTATTAGCTTGTTGGTTTGAATCAGAATGGCTCATATATTCAAATGCTTACTCAACAGGATGTGGCATGCTTTGAGAAGGATGAGAAGATGTGGCTTTGTTGGAGCAGATGTGGCCTTGTTGGCAGAAGTGTGTCACTGGGGGTGGGCTTTGAAGTTTTAAGAGCCTATGTCAATGCCACTCCTTATCTCTGCTTGTGGATCAGGATGTACCTCTCAGATACTTCTCCAGCACCATGTCTGTCTGCTGTCATGGTCTCTGACGTGATGACAATGGAATAAGCCTCTATAACTGTGAGTAAACCCATAATTAACTGCTTTCTTTTATAAGATTTGCTTTAATCATTGTGTGTCTTCACAGCAATAGAATAGTGACCAAGCCAATTAACTGATGCTGTAAACAGACAACCCCCAAATACAAACAACACTATTAATTGTTCACTTTTAAGTTAGTTGCCTTTTGTTAGTGACTACAAAAGGAAATACCTTAACATAATATTTACACATTGCATTTTCAGCATGCATGTTGAAGAATATTGATAGCATCATTTATTTTGAGATAAAGTAATTCTGAATTAGAGCTATATGAATGATTTTTATGAATCTACTATGTCATCAAATGGGTATGTTTAAAGGCTTTTGATTTTATGCCACTAGCAGTGAGTATAAGAATTCCTTCACATGAAAGCTTGTTAAGCACTATTACTGGCTAACTGGAAAAAAATGGAAATGATTGATACTTCCTACATTTTACAGATTTTTGGAATATGTTGCACTGTTAGCACAATGTCTAGACTCTTCAGAAATGCAAGCCTAATCTGTTACATTATTCTTTAGTTTGATTTTAAAACAATATACTATTTTAGCTGATGTGGTCCAGGGAATCTTGGTGACTTGTCCACAATTGTGTAGTTGTTTAGTGATGGCATATAGATTCCTTGTTCCACAGACAATGGTTGTTTAGACTTTTTGAGTGAATAGACTTCAGAACTATTTCTATGAGAGAAGATATAATGGGAACGAACATGGGGATAAATGTAAGCCAATAGTTGGCTTGACTAGGCTAATAATAGTATAGCTCCCAGCTTTTTCTGAACAATTTGTTATGGCATGCTAGAATTTATTAAGACCTGCCAAATAAATATTCTTTAACTTTGTCTGTCTTTCTTTTGATTTTCCCACTACTGTGGTTTGAATTAATAAAATCTTTTCATCCATATTAGTTCTACAATGAGCATAAATCTACTCAATAGGATAGAATTCATTAATTTTAAAGTGGATTAGAGTCACTTTAGTTATTACAGCCTGGAAATAATTCATAACTGTCAGACAATTGGTATAAAACATGATCTAACATCAAGATATGCTCTATATATAGAGCAATGCTTAAAATTCATCCCACTACCTCCATACTGCTTAACATACTGGCATTAATTCATTAATATATAGAATGCTAAATTGAGATCATCCACATTTTTCAATGCATTCATCTGCACAGGTAGTTATGGTTTAAAATATGTCTTCTTTAAAAAAAAAAAGATGTCATATTTCACAAAAAGTAGAATTTGTCAAATTAGAGTGTGGTATTATTTCAGCAAGCCTATTTCTCTCCTGTTCTTTGCTCTGTAACTTGGAAGATTTATTGTTTCAGTGATGATTAGGTAGAAATAGTAATATCCCCACAGAAAATTGAGGGAATTGTATAAGTGTATGTAAGGTATGAGTTTGACAGCAAATTAGCTGTATGAAGGAATGCCACTTCAGATTCTTGATCATAGAGAGAAAAGGAGGTAGTCTAATTACGAGGTGATCACACCAGTTTTTCATATATATCTGGACTCTATGTTCTCTTAACTGATTCATAGCACACCTAATTTTATACATATGAAAATATTTTCTTACAGTAAATATTTCTGAACTGTGAGCAGATTAGCATCATTTTCCATATTTGAAATTATATTTAGATATAGAATTAATCATATTTTATATACTGTGGTGTGAATTAATACAATGTATTTCAACCCACTTAAAGTACCTTTTTTTTCTGGTAAGAAATAAGCTAGAGTAGGATACTTTATCTATGGGGGAAACTGACAGGCAATAATTTGAAGAATGTCTAAAATGTGTAAATGAACCTATAATGTCCTACAAAAGGTATTGTTCAATATCACTGAAAGAAAGTTAAAAGACAGATTTATTTTGTTTTAAAATTAGCAATTCCACATTGTTTTTTGTTGCTTATGTTCTCATAAAATTTTAGGTCACCATATTCTCATTAGGTAGAATGAAACACACATATCACTTAAAATGAAAATCAAATTTTTCACTTAGCTTGGCATTAAACATCTCCTAAACATTTGCATTTTTCTTGCTTTGTTATAAAGCAAATATATTGAAATATATGGAAAGTAGAATATAGTATATGAAGTATATGAATTTGTAAATCACATCTATAGATACATATGATTGAACTGTAAGATACCCATGCTTCAGTTGATCTGCTTCCAACTAGGTCTGAACAAGGAACTGAACTAAAACAATTGGGGGATGGATAAAATTTTATTTGTATTTATAAGGTTTATGTGGTGATTGATTAGGGCGTTGATTGTGGCATATATTGTTCTTAAGGTTCTCTGAGAAAGTTTTTGAGTGAGTAGCCTTACAGACAGATTCCTCACTCCTTCAGCTGGTTGCCCTCATTCCAATTGAAGGCAACTCTCTCATGAGTAAGTGAGTTTCTCTGGGTTGATTGACCTCTGGCATTGGCTTCTTCCTGTCTGTGTGCAAGATGGACATGTCAGTCCTTCTTGAATCATGAGACTGCTTACTTGGAACTAGAATTTACACTGTTGCTGCTTTTAAGTCTATGGCTATCCTACTTCTCTTCATTAATGGAGAGACATTTTGGTGCCTTTTCATATATGTCATTATGTGTGATACAGGTTCTGTTTTCTAAAAGTCCTGACAACTACAGTATGCAAAATTACAGATCAGCAATTTCAGTATAGATTTCATATTCCACAGTGAAATGTTACAGAAAGCTCACCTCTCTTACAAGTTTTAACGCAAAGAAAGGAATGTGCAGAACTTAGCCATCGTGTATTTCAAGAATGGCCTGTGGCAGACCTGTCCTAGTTCTTTTCTAACTGGACTGGCTCTGAAAGTAAAAATGTGACACATGAGTAAAAGAGTAAACACAATCTGTAAGGTTGGTACACAAAGTCTTCACTGTGGCACAAGATTCATTTGCTCCCTTAAATGACTTTGAAAACAGCTGCTGACATGGGAATTTTCCTGTAGAAATACTGGGCAAGACTCCTTGAAAAAAAAACTTAAAGGAAAAATCTATGGTTACTGATTCTATGCTCACAGTGTCCTTGTTATACACTCCACAATGGGTCTTCATGGAACATTTACTCTGTCTTGAGTGCTCACCTAAGCTTTGCAAATAAACTAGGAAGAATCTGAGATAAATCTCCTGGTTTTATGCACCTTGTGTTAAATGAAAGAAAGTATGCAAGAAAAATAATGCATATACACCAAGAACATCTAAACATAATATAGCTATACCTAAAATTTATTAAAGTGAGCACAGAGGTAGGTAGTACATGGTAATGTACATATTCAATAAAAAGCCAATTCAAGGGTCATTAGAATGAAGAGTTGTATGAACCAGAAATGATATGTTCGTTTTCTTGGCTTGTTGCTGTGATCAAACACCTGACAAACAGGAACTTAAGGAAGGAGAAGTTTACCAGGCTCACAACTTAGGAAAGTGTACAGACCATCGTGTCAGGGAAGCATTGATGTCTGGAACATGGGACTACTGATCATGTTGTGTCTGCAGTCAGGAAACAGAGAAGAAACAGCATACAAACCCTTAAAGTCTGTGCTCTCAGAGACACACTTCTTCCATTGAGAGTGTACACCTCCTAAATTATCAACACAAGCCAAGGGCATAAGCTTATGAAAGAAAGTTCACTTTGAAACCACATTAGAAGGAATCACAATGAAAGGAAATAACAACTCACACCTTAGGCTGGGTGACTGGAAGCAATTTCCCATATCAAGCTTTTGAGAAGGTATCCTTCAGGGAAAATTAATTAAACTGTAAGTAAGGAGATGGAAGAGGACACAGAAAAGGAATTGAGACTGATGTAGTTTCTGGATGCTGTAATAAGGGGTATAGATTGACATCACCATGAAGTAGGGATGTTGGCCATGTAAGTCAAGTCTTAATTGGTCATTGGCTTGAGAAAACATCAATCTAGAGGAGCAAACTCTTCTTATATCTGGAACAATACATAGATAAAAGAAGGAAAGCTGTATCTAAATTATACTACAAAAGCCAAGGAGTAGAATTACACATACTTGTATCATCTTTTTTTTTTTTTCTTTTTCTTTCATTTGTTCTCTGTATATCAGAGACACAGACATATGCTTTGGGTTTCTTTGATGCACATAGAAATTGGTACTCATTTGCAGATCTTTGGATAGACACGCAGTTAAGGGTAAAATTCAAAGATAGCATGAAGGTAATAACACATACCCACAGAACCACAATTAGCTAGTTATTGCCACATGCCCAGAGTGAAGAGATACAAGGGAAACTAGGGATAGATATGTAAACGGTTACTAGGGTATTATGAGCTACATGAGCAGTTATTTAGAAATCTTATATATCCCAATGAAATATTACTGGTTCAAAACATCTTGGGTGAACTCGGGATACCAACAGAGATGCATGAGCTTAATAAATGTATCTTCACCTAGCAGCACTAAACTCTTCTCTTTGCTACCTAAGGAAACATCATGCCAGAAGTGATACTTTATTACTCTTCAGGGTACACAAAAGAGCAGGTAAAAGGAGAGCAGCCAATCCTGAGATGTTGTTGACATTGAACTAAGGAGGAAAGAGCTTAATAATACACATAAGTGCTATTGTGCAACCAAGTCGCTTGTTTACTAGTTGTTTCATGATTTCAACTGTCTACAGAACTATATGTCTTGTAAGGCGTTCTTCCCAGTGCTTTACATAACTGCTTTTGTCGTGGTAATGAGTCAGAAATGAAAGAAACGTAACAATTTCCTTTATACTTTTGGTGGTTGAGAATATATTATGAAGCAGATGTTTTTCATTAAAGTACATCATAAATATGCAATATCATATAACCTTAGGATTTAACTTAACAAAACAAATGCAATCTACTCATAAACAAAACAAGGAATGGGCAACAGTCCAAATCTGGCAAGGTCATTATAGGTAACAACTAGCGATTCAATTCTCTTAGCAAGACTAATCCAACTAATTCTAGACTTACTTATTTAGACATAGTTTTCTCTATGCTAATGAGTATTAACACTGGGTTTGCACAATAAGCCAGTTGCTGTGTATATCCAGAAAAAATATTGGTCAAAAACAGATTGGATTATTAGAATTCAGAAGTTACACATGGTGATCAAAGTGCTGTGGAGTCCTCGGTGGTCTATAAAACCAAATGCGACAATAGATCAGGCAGAATCAAAGATGCCTGGGAGGTATCAGCACAAGGAACAAGCTATTACATATGCCACCGAAGTCCCCACTGGTGCAACAATTAGGCCTAGGTCCAGCTTGAAAATTTACAAATAATTGACTCAGAGGGAGATGGTTGATCAGCTCTGAAACAACTCTCATATAAAATGCTAGCAGAGGAAATGACATGTTACATGGGAATACTGAAAAGGAATTCTTTACAGTACAAAGTACAAAGTACCTTAGATGAGAATTGGGTAGCTGGCATTTCAAATACAAATAGAATTTTGAATGTTAAAATATGCTTCTAAAGTCATGTGCTTCCCATAAAGATTTTCCATAGCAAAATCTTAATGTTCCACATGCCTCACCACTTCAGTTTACTCCATTCCAAATAGGTTTGAGCTATATGGACCCTTTTTCATATTATATATTATTTAATAGATGCACATTTATGTATTAAGCATTTTTTTCTGTTTACAAAACCAGCTCCTTTCTTCACCTTCTCTTCCCTTCTAGTCTGTCTTTATTCCAAACTGGTTTAAAGTAAATGAAGTTTCATTTTTGTTGTTTTATAAAAAGATGCTCCATATTTTTGCTTATTTTTTAATCATTGATTTGTTTTGATTGACAGGAAAATGTTTAAAACTCAGTTTGTGATTGGTTAGTCCAGTTATCTTATAAAAGATGAGCCTATGAACTTAAGAGTTGAAAACCAAGATTAACTACTGGACAATGATGACAAATTCTAATTCAAGCAATACACAAAGGACACATGAAAACTTTAGCCATGGGTGATATGGTATCACTTTTAAAAAATATAAAATAAGAATATTAAAGTCAACTCTTCAGGTTGTTACCAAATCATATACAGTAGACCAAGTATCTTGTTCAGTGTCTAATAATAGCTAGAAAGAAAATTTCTGTTGTTTATAATTTACTTCAGAAAATCACATCAGTCAAAGAGATTTCTCGTGAATCATGTTATTACCATCTACAAATGACTGGATAAGTAAATGATCTGCTCTGATTTTATGTTAGTTGGGTGACTGCTCCCAACGACATTGGTTTCACCAGGCTTCCAGAGGTGGACAATGTAGAAAATATAGAATTCTTCTATGTTTATTCATGCATGAACTTTGACTCCCTATCAATTTTATTCAGTTGACCTTTGACCTTTGGCCTGTATCCTGCTATTACTGTTAAAAAGGAAGACATCCTCCAAAGCACAAGCTAGATAGCTGCATAATACTCACTAAGTATTCATCAAAGTAGACTTGGGCCTTTAAATGTATGTGTACTATATACTATACATATTCCCATATGCAGAGATTACTCGTCATTGTTTATGTGCAGAAACTGTAGGAGTAACCCTGCTGATCAGTCAATAATAGGTCTAGGATTTGAAGCATTGGTTACTTTATTGTTAATCTGGAATCCATGAACACAAAGCTCAGCCTAATTAATGTTTAAAATACTTTAAGAGAACATTTTATAAATTTTTAGGGAGCATTTCTTATGATGAAAGTAATTTTTGAAAAATTACTATTTAAACACAGCATCTTCAGCCTTTCTTGAGAAGAAGCCTTTACTGCTTTTTGAGCATGTATAATTATCTTATTCACCTTTTCCTTTCTTTCGCACTGCTGTTGCTTTGAACTATATGAAATTATCTTTGTCTAAACAAACTCCAATTTAGCTTTGGAAAATAAAGGATTTCCTCAGAGCTATGAATATGGCATCCAATATTGTGTATCGGTATGAGTTGATACTGCATCAAGTCATAGCAAATTCTTTTGGCAATAGTACATTATTTTCAGAAGTTTTTCTCAGGGAACGATCTACACAGCTCAGAGAATTAGAAAATTGTGTTTTATAAATGTAGATTTGTAGCAGACAGTGAAAACCCAGGGAGTGATAAAGACTATTAATTTACAATGCAAGTAGAACATTAGCAGGGACATAAACAGAAATGATAAAACAGAATCAGTAAACATGTGCACTATGACCCCTAGTTTCACAATTTCTACTTTGTATAAAAAAAAATGTATATATTTCTATTTGAACAGAAAATGCTAGCTAGAGAAAAATGCAAGACTTTATTTCTAAACAAATATTATGTTGTTAACTGTATTACTTTTATGTAATTTGATATTCAAAGAATTATTAAAGGAGTAATGTTATTTTGAGAGATAATACTCATATATAGAAAGATTTTCCAGCATGATAGGTAGACAGACAGACAGAGGATATATGACCTAATAAATATTTTTCATTATAAATTACCTATTTCTATAATAAGTTAATGTCAAATAGTTATAAAGGATTTTAAAAGCAGATATACATTTATTGCTAAGTCAGTTTTATAGTTAACTTATATATTATAAGTTCTTCATGTGTGTAGTAATCCACTAAACATAAAACAAATATCATATATTTAGAAATAATGCTTAAATAATTATATCGTGTGGAAAGGAAAGCATAACAAAACATCTTTTTAGATTATTCAGAAATATTGATTTTTTCACAAATAATTTATAAATATTTTATAATAATTTATAAATATTTCATAATATGTGATGCATTCGAATAAATGCACATAACTAAACAGATTTATCAGTGTGAACTACATGCTGGTCACAAAGCAAGTAGAATATTAAAATTAAGTTGATGTAATTTTTGTACAAGTACCTCAGGTAGATCAAAGTAAATATTTCCATAAAAGAACCTCACAAAACTATACATCTAAAAGAATTCAAAGTTCAGATGTAAACAGCAATATATTTTTCAAGAAATGTTTGCACAGATTAGAGTAGAAACTTTAAAGTTAATACACTAATATCTCATTGTTAGCCATACTCATAAAATCAGCAGTAAAATCATTCAAAAGAACAAGTGTGTTAGTTTTGATTATAATCTGGAAGAAAAATCATCATTTGAATGAGGTGGTGACCATACTCCCAAGAATAATGAAATCACATCGCTGCTGAAATTTATGATGATGTATTTGCATTGCTACTTCTTGCTGACTAATGAATGCACTTAGTTTAATAGATACCTTGGTATCATTACACTCAAATGCAAAGAGCCCAACAGAAGGTCTTATCAACAGGTATGGGAACCATTTTTGGCATAGTGGGCACAGATGCATTGAGTTTAATCATAGAGTGGGTAAAATCATCATCCATCCTCCCTTGAATCTATCAAAACAGCTCTATACTGAGCCATAGTCCAAAATATTGCTTAACCTTCCAGGATTTATAAGAGCAGAATTTTACTTCTGGTGATGTTCATACCTCATATGTAAAATCCTAATGAAAATTTCCATATCTGATGTATGAAGGTCAATGTTGGAAATATTTTGGTATTCTATCATCTATCTGCATTTTGAGCGTTATAGGTAGAATTTTAAATTTGATTTTTTTCATATGTTGAGAATTTCTGTATGGTTTCTATGATGAGTATAAAGAAAAGAATTCCTTTTAACATATATCAATATTATAATATGTTTAATTCTTTTTTCTTCTACCAGTATGTAAATAGATGTAATGTTATAAATAATGCAGTGACATTTTGTAACAAATCTCCTTTGACACATTTGTATTTCAGGCACCTTCAAGGCAATCCTTTCCTAAATTTTATCAGTGTCTAGGAGGGAATTCTTCTAATCTTTATTCCCCTGTGTAATATGTTACTGAGTGATGCTTCTCAGATTTTACATTCTGACTTTGAATCTGCTGTCTTTGATGTTCTTAGCTTCTATGTTGAAAACTAAATAAGCTCAGTTCAATAGCAACTTACTGGAAGCAAGTTTGGAGCAGACCTTGCTGCTTATTGCTGAAAGCAAAATGAAAATAAAAGGGGGGGAAGATAATTTTTTGAGGAAATATCAAAAGAAAATTGCATAAGTGTGCGGCTGATTAGAGTTTTGAAAGAGAAAACACTGTTCTTTATATACAGCAAAGAAAAGATTAGGGCAGGACATAGAGAGACAACAGTATTGAGAGAGTTCATGTGTATGGTTCTGGCCTTTCCTCATTAACTCAACAGACTGAAGAAATGAATGTGAAACTTTAGTGGGATGAATTTTGCTTGCACATGTTCCAAGAGAGTAACATATTCTTATCAAGGTATTTTCTCAAGACTACATTCTATTTTATTATAATATTTTTATTTAAATTCGAAACAAGCTTGTTTACATGCCAATCCAAGTTTCTTCACTCTCCCCTTCCCCCCCACCCACTCCCTCCCCAATCCCCATCCCATCTCCTTTCTGCTCCCCAGGGAGGGTGAGGCCTTCTGTGGGGAGTCTTCAAAGTCTATCATCATTTGGAGCAGAGAAGACTACATTATTTTAAATCTGTTTATTTTGCTTTATGTGTGTGTTTGTGTGGCTGCTTTTCTGTTTATGCATCATTTGTATGTAGTGCCTAGATGTCCGGAAGAGGGCAACAGAGTTAGAAGTGGGTGTGAACTATTTTATTATTCATGATGGGAAATGAAAGTGGATCTTCTGAAGGAAGTATTCTATAGAGCTGAGCCCACTCTCCAATCCCTATTTTATTTCATACATAAAATTCTCCGTATTCAATTAGGATCAATGACATTTAAATATAAATGGATTCATTGGGACAATTTCTTTTTTACACACAACTCAACTCCGCAGTACTATATGTTTTCCCAGTGTTTCCAGGTACTGAGGAGGAGATTTATTTATAAATAAATAAGTCCTATTTATTTCTCTTGTTTTTGTATTTCTTAATACTCAAACAGGAATTTGATTACCCAAATACTTCTAAATTTTTCCTATGTTTTCCATAGAGTTACACATATTATTATTATAAGAAAATGGAAAAGGAATCTTTACATGTGAGAAATTCAAGTCTCGTTTGCTTTAGCTGAGTTAAAGAGGGTTACTAGTAAAAGTTTGATTTCCATTTTAATTAAATAGATGGAGAAATTTGTAGTCTTTCCAGTTCTCTCAATTTGTTTATTCATGTCAAGTTTCTTCTAGGTTTTCTTATGATACTATCTTCTAGGGGGATAGCTTAGGACCATAATCAATTTTGAGCAGATACTTTGTGGAGGATAGAATATTTGCATCTAGAGTTTCTTTGTTCCTTGGTTCTTTTGTTTGTTTGTTCCTTCCTTCCTTCCTTCTTTCCTTCCTTTCTTCTTTCTTTCTCTTCCTCTCTTCCCCTTTCTTCCTTCCTTCCTTCCTTCCTTTTTTCCTTCCTTCCTTTCCTCCTTCCTTCCTTTTTTCCTTCCTTCCTTTCTTCCTTTCTTTCTCTCTGTCTTTTCTTTTTCTTCATGTAGATATCCATGATTGATAGACATTTGATTAAAACAGCATTTCTTCCCCATTGACTTGCATTTAATTCACTTGTCAGAGGAGAGATTTCTAGAATTATAAACATCCAATCCTGAATTCTCTATTCTATCCTGTTGATCAGTTTCATTTCTGTTACTATCTCTTTGACCTTAACAATTGGGAAAGCAATGTCCCATTCAGCATTTCTTTTCCTAGGGCTGTATCATCTAGGGCACTTCTTGTGCTTTCTTTTAGGAACTGTAGTTTATCAGGACTGTTTATGACCCTTCTCTTATAACCACACATAAGTAGTTTTCATCCCTCAAGAAAATTTCCTTTGCAATAGATAGAGACAATTATAGAAAACCACAACCAATCGAAATCCAGAGTTTTGGAGCCCGGTCCTATTTACAAATCCCCATCATCTAAAGCTCAGAAAACACTGAAGAGGACGTGTTGGAAAATTTTTAAGAGTCAAATGAGTTTGCAGTGAGATTATGTCTTCTAGGAATGTCATAAGTTATACTCACAAAGAGTGACTTGCTAAACATGAGCTGATCAAGGACAACAGCACTAGATATTCTAGCATGGACAGGGAAAAGCCTAAGAGGCCACAAGCTTACACAAAGAACTACTGACAAGTAAGGCATTCTGAGATCAGAGAGGGGTGGGGGAATATTCTTCCTTGGGGAAAGAAATACACCAATTGTTTATCTAATATCAAAAAGTCATCCCTTAAAATATACATGCAAATAATTTTACACAGACTGAACTGGATGTATGTATGGATGGATATACACAAATGTATGTAATGACAATTAATGAAAAAAGAAAGAAAGAAGGGGCTTATGGGATGTTTTGGAGACAGAAAAAGGAAAGGAAAATTGGGGTAATGATATAGCCAAAACCTATAGTAGTAAATAGATTTTTAATTACTATATCCCCATCCTCATTGTTTATTTTTTCTTTTATTTAAAAAGTTTTGTGCATGTATATGTGGAGTGTGTGTGTGTGTGTGTGTGTGTGTGTGTGTGTATGTGTATTGTATAGGTAGAGTGCATATCAAATTGTATATATGAAGGCCAAATGACAATTTTATGAAGTTAGTTCTGTCCTTCCACTTTATATATTTTCTAGGAGTTTAATTTTGACAAGCACCTTACTCAACATGTCCCCTTCCTGGATGATTTTTCTTTTTTATGAATGCCATTAAAGTTGGGTTAAGATGTCATCTTAATTGGCCTGTCCATGATGGCTAAGAATGCAAAACAATTTTTTACATGTTGACTAATTCATATTTTATTTTCCCAGAACAATCTACTTATTTCATTAACTCATTGATTCTTTACATATATTTGTATGTTTCCAGTTTTAAATTTTTTCATCTATTCTAAAGATTGGTATGCATCTCTTGCATGACCAAGTGTTTTCTTTCACTTTGTAGGCTTTCTTTCACTCAACTGATTCCTGATATGTTTAAGTGCTTTTTACATATTCTATTTTTTTTTTAATCTGGAGAATAGGCTTTTTGAAAAGAATGATAGATTCAAATATGGGAAGTTTATTTTTAAAATCTTTTGATACATATTTATAAATTGTCATTCAAAATATTTGTGCCAATTTTCAATTCAATCAGCAAATATACAACTGTCTCTTATGACTCACAGTACTGAGTTGCCAAATGATGCAATAAACAAATGGAAATGCAGTTACAAGCTATCAACATGCTGCTTACTTCCTCAGTGGAGACCTAATTAAATACATTGTAGAACAAAATGCATGCAATTTGTTATAGAAATAAAATATGTCTTCACTTACACATTTGTCAAAATGTTCATAATCCTCAAAGTTACATTAAATTTTAAGTAGCATTCTGAATGCTTTGCTGTATTGTAGATGTGTATATTCTTACATCAGAGTCTGCAGATTTTGTTTTGTGGGAATAGCAGTCTAACTCAAGGTATTGTATATGCTACTAAACTATACCCTTGAGCCAAGTTTCATAAAGAATGAATGTTTATGATAAGTATTAAGTACTAAGTCTGTGGTTTGCTTTGTACTCAAGACCTGTATATTCCTAAACTGTTCATGAATGATTCCACCAAACCTATACATGGCTTGACCCTAATTGGTTATCAATAAAAACCTAGAGTCAGATATCTGGGTAAAAGCTTAAAGATCAAAGAAGCAAAGGAACAGCCACAGTCACTTCTTACCTCTCCGAATCCTCAGAATGAAAGGGCTAAGATCCTGTATGTTCTGCCTTATCACTCCCTTTGTCCACCCAGCCTTACCAAATACTCCTTTGTGTACAGACCTCTAGAACTCTATGGTTGACTAGTGGCTAGAGCCATCCTCTGATCCGTAGTCAAGCTTTATTTGCCAGAACACAAATACCACACAACAAGGATCATACTTACAATAACACTATTGAGAAGCAACACAAATACATCTTATCTATTTGTCACCCTTATAGCATCCTGTTTTTGCATTCTAATAGGTTTATAAATGTATCAACTCCATCAATTACTTTGTTGGTAGGAAGATGGCCAACATATAACCTGTGGGAATCTATGCTGAGTCAAGCCACTTGAGGGCAATTTGGAAATCTTGTGGAAGCTATTGTTGTAAAGAGTACTTAGTCTGTTCCTGCTGCATGCCTTTATAAATGTACTTTATCTAAGCCAGAGCTGAGTGCTGTATGTGGTAATTTGAATGTTACTGGCCCCCATAAGCTTATAAGAAGTGGCACTATTAGGAGGTGTGGCTTTGTTGGAGTGAATATGGCATTTTTGGAGGAAGTATGTCACTGTGGAGGAAGGCTTTGAAATCTCTTTTGCTCAAGCTCCATTCAGTGATACACACAAATCATTTTCCTATTGCTAAAAGTTCTATGACAGTCAGATACTTCTCCTGTGCCATGTCCCACTATAAAAATAATGGATTGGACCTCTGAACTGTAACCAAGCCACCACAATTAAATGCTTTCCTTTATAAGAGCTGCCATGTGCTGCTGAACGCTGATGCATGGATTAAAATACAAAGGACTAGGTTTAAATAGGTTATTAGTTTTATTCCGAGATAAGCCACTTACACAAGAAACCAATGACCCGCAAGTTCCCACTCCAAGGATCCACACCCAGGCTCCTCTCAGTGACCCGACCAAGAGAGAGCAAGCTGCGGTCCTGGATCCCTGACCTAACCTTAACCCTTGTCATGTCCACCCCTGTGTCCATGCCCAAATGGGCGGGGTCAGTGCTATAGTTGTCAGCGGGTGGATATCTCACTATAGCCATGGTCACGGAGTTTCTTCACAGTGGTAAAAGCCTTCACTAGGATTCATTTCAAGCACAGAGAGCTGGCATGGAAGTTCCTGATCATGGCCTTGTTGTCTGGGTCTGTAGGCAGGTCATTATTAAACATATACTTGGTTTTATGATACCATGATCAAATATAACTTGGCTGTTATGTGCACACTGGCTACCTCATGAAATAATTACAACATTTGACACGTTATAAAATTTTATTGCCTCTCATGGTTGCTGATTGAAATCTATTATAAATCATGATTATTTTGTGGGTTGTAGCAAGTTTCACTGAGTCTTGTGTATAATATTGGCACAAGAATGTCTATGTATATAATATTGGCACAAAAATATCTACTAATGTGGCTAAAGATCGACTCAGTGACAGATTATTTGCTGCATTCACCTCAGCCAACAGAGTAGCAATTTGCATGAGGCAAGAGGATAGTTTGGTTCATCGTGAGTAAGAAGCTGCTGTAGGCTCAAACTTTGAGAGTCTGAAACCAAGTAGTTCACTATAAGCATACTTAAGCTCAACACAAGTTGCTGAAAATTTTTCTCATGATAATTAAGTCATCCCATAGTGACAATAAAACTTAAATTTTGACTACCTTGAAACTGTTTGAAAATTATGTATGACATCTTCCATAAAAAATTCATTCTACAGATTAACTATATATGATACATCCCATAATGATAGGTTCTATTGATTGACAAGCTTATGACAAGGGTGTAGGGGAAGATTCAGTATCATCTTGTCCTTACAGATAGTGTAAAGGTTATCTGTCTATTAACCATGTCTGATTCCAGCCTTCTGGGGAATAACAGATTCTGCATCCCTGAATTTGATGGAAATATTCTAAATATGATCTTTCTTTCAACTATGCAGACATAAAAATAACCTGGAAGTTCCACGAAACAGGAAAGGGTGAATGTCATACTCATGTTCTGGCAGAATTCTACACTGAGGCTTCAAAGTTACCTTACTAACAAATTCCCAAATGATGCTTAGGTTGTTTCACATTTTTACGAAATAATGTCCCGTTTATGACAGTTTGTTCTATCCAATCTACCACCAGTGTACGTGTTCTCTCCTTGATTAAAAAAAAATGTAGAGTAAAATGTCTTAATACAATAGTAGCTTTCCACTAGTATTTCATCACATTTAATAGGTTATGAGAGCTTTTGCTTTGTCTTATTGTATCTTGTTTATTCATGCTTGGTTGTTTTTTTTTTTTTGAGAGTCTTGCTCCTTTCTGAAGAGAGACAGGGAGAGAGTGGGTTTGGGAGAAAGGGAAGGTGGAGGGGCGGTTGGAGAAGTGGAGATAGGAAGGGCAGTGGTCAGGATGTATTGTATGAAAGAAGAATCTATTTTCAAATTTATAAAATAGGATTATATGTACTAGAGGGGATTAAATTTGTTCATTGTATTTATGCAGTATAATGATGTTGTAGAGGCATTAAAGCAGTGATGCCGTACTGCAAACACAAAGACACAGTGCAGGGTGACATTCTGGTGGAGAAAAGGTTTGATTTTAATAAGCAACATTTCAGTAGGTATTGGCAGCATAAATTAAATATCCTTTGAAAGCAAAAAAAATTGTTTCCTATGGTGCTGATAAAAATGGATATATAGTGATACAATTCAAAGGAAAATGTCAAAAAATAAAATAAGACATTACTTTATATGATAAACAGTCTTTATGTTGAGATGTCTAACATTTTAGTTACTATAGATGGAATGCTATTTAAGTTTTTAAACAAGAGCTGAGGTTTAACTTTGTATGTTCCCTCAAAAATATTATATATACATATACATATACATATATATATATACACCCCACACACATAATGGTATGCTTATAATTAAATATAAATATAAATCAACATACAAGTGAAGCAACTCAAAGCACAATGAAATATATATATATATATATATATATATATATATATATATATATATATATATTACTTAAGAAATGGATTAAATGCACTGAGCTTTAAAAGACTATCTAAGTTTGGGATTTATTGTTGTAAAGAGACACCATGACCCCATGACCATGGGAAAACCTTTAATTGGGACTGGATTACAGCTTTAGAGGTTTAGTCCATTATCATCATGATGGGAATTATGGCAGTGCTCAGGCAGACAAGGTCCTGGAGTAAGGACTGAGAGGTCTACATCTTGATCCACAGGCAGCAACAGACAGTGTACCACACTGGATATAGCTTGAGCATTTAAAACCTCAAAGTCTGCCCCCAGTTACACACTTCCTCCAGCAAGGCCATGCCTACCCCAACAGGCCACTGACCCAAGAGTGCCACTTCCTATAGGCCAAGCATTGAAACACACGCTTCTATAGGTGCTGTTCCTATTCAAATACCACACTGTGATACCAAGGGACCTACTTAGAAATAGGCTCCTATAATTCTTCTACATCACAAAGCACTGATGTTCAAAAATGTCTTTAATCACAGTAAATCATGTGAATTCATCTGCATGACATAGCATTTTAAATGTTATATACTTAAATGGAAAATACTCAAGAAATTTTTGTGGATTTTACTATAATTTAGCTTTTAAAATGAAAATAATGATGTACAGAACAGTCTTCAATTTTGGTGGTTTGCTTAACATTTATTATTATTTCAGAAACATCTGTTGACATATGATTAAAATATTTTGAAGAGTTGAGGCTAGAGGCTGGAGAGATGGCTCAGCAGTTAAGAGTACTGGCTTCTTCCAGAGGTCCTGAGATTAATTCCCAGTGATTACAAGCTAGCTCAGATCCATCTGTAATAGGAACGGGTACCCTCTTCTGGCATGTAGGCATACAACAGGCAGAACACTGTATACATAATAAAATAATTCTTAAAAAAAAAAGAAGTTAAGGCTATACTTTATGGTACCCTCTGTTCGATATTACCTAGCATGCAATATTTTGTGTGTGTTATAGGCTTGGGTCTGAGTCTTGAAGCCCCTATTGAGATCCCAGATGTGAAATAGTGTCTAGAAATCACCCATTTAGATTTCCATATTCTCATATCTTGCAGCAAAGTGCCAGAGACATATGGACAGGGGTAGAAGTTTTTTTTTTTTTTTTTTTTATGGACCGCTTCTGAGTGTGGAAACAGACAAAAGACCCCAGAAAAGGACAAAGACAAAGGACTCTGAGACACCAGACTCATATACATAGAGTTTATATGATACTTAAACTATGACTCACATGCTTCTCTTCTGCTGCTCTGCCTCTTACTTGTAGCCCACAGGGGCAGGGCTCTCTAATCTTTCTATCAGCTGGATTCTTTGATGTGTTATTCTTGATGCCTCTGCATCTTACCACATTCCACACAGAGAGTTGCAGTGACAAAAAAATTTCTTGGAAGCTGAAGGCTGGTAGTCAGTCTTGTATAACTTCTGCCATGCTCAGAGGGATGAGCCACCTACCTTAGAGATATAAACTTTTATCTTTATTTTACCTGGTATTGGAAAACAGGTTTTGCATCCACTCTAGTAGGGACAGGTTCACATCCCAATGCCATAATGAATTTAGTATGAAACTTTCATAAGCCAGAAGATACAGATTTTGGAAGATTATTAGGTGCAAGCAAGAATAGCATGACTATTGGAACCAATAACCTCAAGAAAGACATTGTCAAGGAGTTGATTCTTGTGAAATTTGCTTCAAAGGAATGAGTACCTGGATTTTTAAGAACACATAATCATCACTATTGACAATGTGGCTGAATATAGGAGAAATTTGTCTAGAAGAATCCCAGTAGTGGAAAGATTAGAAAGAAAATAGTCTGAGGTTATAATTGGGGAGGTCCAACAGTGCTAAAAATTAAAGAAAACCAAAACATAAACTTATGACTGCTGATAGATATATTCCTACAGTTCCTATGTAGAAAATCAAGACATACATTTTTTTTTCATGTTTAAAACAATGTTGTAGGCTTTTTGCACATTTATAAAATTTGTATGTGTAAGTGGCCTTGTCTTTGAAGAATCAGAAAATATTATTTCAGTTTTTTAATATGGCTATGGAAGGCACTTATCCTACCTGAAAATTATCACTGGCAAACATGATCTACTGATTTCATTTTAGCTTTTAAAGTTTGTAAACATCCTAGATATATACCTTGTAAACTTTAACTGCAGAACTAAGCTGTGGATTTAAGAATGTTTTCTGATTTTTTAGAAGAGGATTTTGCTATGCCTTATTATTGGGTCGTATGCTGTGAGTTCCCAAGGTTAACAAGAGATTGTTGGCTATTTGAGAATTTATTTTAATACATTACTACATAAAAGTTATTTAATTAATAAGGGGCCCTGAATTATTAAAACAAAGAATATGCTCCAATATTGTACTAAAAATAAACACTTCTCAGTGTCACATAAAGAGTCTCTTCAGTGTCCATCTGTCGTTCCTCAAGTGGGATATTTGTCAAGTAGCCTTAGAAACCATTATTCTTTAGAGACAACTATCATGATTCTAAGAACCCATTCCCACTTCTGATGGGGGGTGCATCACCCCTAGTTGGTATTTTCCTTTCTGTAGATTACTGTTTGTAATATCCTTCTACTGGAGGTTCTTTTTCAGTTTGTTCTTTTAGGTCCTCTCTCTCTCTCTCTCTCTCTCTCTCTCTCTCTCTCTCTCTCTGCCTGATGTTTCTTTGTGGTAGTCATTTGTTTTCTGTCTAGAAAGCATATCATTCCTAAAATTCAAGTTATCCTTTGTTCTGGCTCTTGTGACTATAATCATTTTCCCTGAACTTTACTCAGTATTTATTTCAATTGTTAAGAAGCTCAAACACAAATGTAAAAGTTAGGGTAGAATGTCTGGCTTCCCATTGCATTCTCATAGGTTCTTCCTAATGTGCAAAGCAGATAGAAAGTAGAAGCATCAACAATTTCATTTTAGGAGAGATTTCAATGAATGTTAATTATAATCAAATTAATCATATAAAAGTTTTCTTTAGATTTTATTTCTCATAAACTTTTGTGACTTATCATTTTGCAATATGTTTAAGATTTCTGTTTTTTTTTATTTAATTTTCATCTTGGATCAGTTCTTATAGGGAAAATAGACCCTATTAACCTTTCCTCTCCTGAAAGATTTCTTTCTTCTGTTTTTCATTAATTTTCTTAACCAAAAGTATTCTCATGTCTGTATCATTTCATACCGCATTTAAAAAATGTGTTGGTTCCTCCTAGTCTCATTTTTCATTGTAAAATTTAGAAAAGACTTTAAAAGTAAAATATATTTTAGTGAAAATCTAAGAAGATACATCAGAAGCAGAAGTAAAACATACTAACAATCTGGGACTTGTTTTTAAGCAACGAAATTTAGTTAAATATTTGTCAGATTTTGGAACTTCCTTTGTTAAAAAGCATCCAGTTTTAACATGGGTCCATATGGCAACCAAAACAAGATAAAACTCTGGAATTTCTGTCATTCTTGTGTGCTTCTATCTCTTTTTATTTGTAAAAACTGTAAATTATAGATAAAGAATATCTCAGTCCTCAGATTTGGAGGACAACAGAGCCTACCAAGAAGACCCCGGCATGAGGGCAGTTATCCATGAGGGGCAGCCTGCATCTGGAATGAGTATAGTCACCAGCTAAAGCTAGCACAGACCCTTAGACAAAAGAATCTTATATGATCATCTTGTGGAATAAGAAATGAGACAGGAATCATTTAGGAAGACTGGTCAATTACAATAACTTCTTTTCTCCTTTTATTTTTTCAGTCCCTTTACCAATACTGCTTAATTAACCTGGTGACCAGAATTAACTCTGAGAATCAATGGAAATAGGTCATGTTGTTTTAAAATTCCAGTTAGGGAACTAGAGAAATGACTCAGCAGTTAAGAGCACTGGCTGCTCATCCAAAGGACCTGGTTCAATTCCTAGCACCCACATAGCAGCTCACAACTTCTATAACTTCAGTTCCAGAGCACCTGATACCCTAACACCAATTCACATAAAATAAATTTTAATAAAGTAAAATTCCAGTTATTCTATGAATTAATAGAATTTGAGGCTAAGTTGAGTTTATGTGAACATTTTCTTAAAAGTTAATTTGATAACACAAAAACAATATTTTATCACTATTTTATAATAAAGTAGTTTATAATATCTATAACAATAAAACATGAAAAATAATAAAATGATGAAGTAGAGAAAATGTGGACTGCAATCAAATAAATGTAAGATATTTATAGTTAGAGGAAAGTTTGTAGAATTTATAGTATTAAAATAAAGAGAAGATACAATTACATTCTGACTGGTTGGCGTACAGTTTTCATTATAGAATTCTGTCAAACCAGAGACTGCATTGTATGAGAGTAAAGACAGATAACTCAAGTTGCTCCCCTGTTTGGTACCAGCCTTTTCTTTGTTATGTAAGTTCTGAATAACATTATTTGTTATAGCACCAAATGAGAGTGATATACATGAGTGTCATTTGTTGAGAATTTTATGTACAAATAGTGTTCCAGACATATCATTCACTGTGGGACTATTTTAGCAAATGAACACAAAACTGAAGAAACATCACAACCCAGGTAAATTTGAAATCTAATAACAATGATTAAAAATATAGTTATCCATATGATAATTAATTTCTTACTCACTGGTAAAGACAGTGAAAGGAAATTGAAGTTATGGTATAGGTGGACAAGTTCCAGTCCCTGGGGAATTTAGTAGAGGTGATGATTTAGAGCTTTGTAGCAGTTTGGAGTTAGTACTTGAACAAGGGCTAATGGGTTGGAACTTGAATTTTAGCTTCTCCAATGTAGCTATGAAAGTTCTTTATGAGGACTGCAACTTGAAGTTAGACTAGGAGGTAAAAAAAAAAATCTACTGACTCCATTGTTTGTAGTCTCATGTATTTGGAAACTTTGAATCAGTCTTTTAAAATGTTTGAGGATTTTTTGGAATTCTGAAAAAAGCCAAAAAAATTTTGTAGGTTTTATGCTGTGACTTTGGAATGTATGAAGACATGAAGAACCTCAGTTTCTGCCTTAAGTTAGAGTGATATCAGAAATCCCTTCATTTATTATCACCCAAAGCAAAAATTCTGGAAAAAAAATGGCTCACATTTAAGTATTCTTGATGACATAATTCATCCTTGTGATGCTATTCTAAGAAAATAATTGGCATGACTCAAGTAAAAATTACCCCCTTTTTCAGAAGATGTATGACTCAAAGCATTGTGAGTTGCTAGGAATATTTAGAAAGGGAAGAAATACTTTAAGTCATTGTTTAGAATATCGGTGATGATGAGCATAATTGTAACACAGTTCTGAAATACAGGAACAGACAAAAGTATTTCGGAAAACAACACAATAGAAAAAAGTAAATTCAGAAGTAGCAATATGGCAATGATTAGAGAAGTTTAAGATATAAAAAGCTAGAGTAGGTTCTGTGCAAATGAGATTCATGGTTTTAGAAAGATAAACCAGTATAAAATGAGTCAAAAAAAATTGATTTTAAGCAGTGAATCAAAATGATTGCAAAATTTAAAGCTCAGCATTGTAATACATAGAAGGAATGGATGTTAATATTGTTTATCATTGACAACTACAATTCAAACCTGTATACTATGTCATTAGGTAAAATTAAATAGCAATGTGACTTATTAAAAATTCCAGGACTGCCACGTAATCCTATCAAGGCATAATGCTCTTAGTTTAACATTTTTTGTTTAGAGTATTTTCTCCTCAGTGAGATGTAACTCAGGCACTGGTCTCAGCAATTGCACATCCTGGTGAGTCTGTGGAGACCCAATGCAAAGTTCTGAATGAAGATAAGGAATTGGAAAATAACTCAGTTGCTTAGTAGTCATGTTTATTCTTTTAGATTTAATGAAAAAATATTCCATGAAGTCATTGACTTTCATATTAATTTTTACTGGATATTACTTTCCATTGTTTTATACTTCTAGATAAATCCATGTTTTCTTCTTCTTCTCCTCCTCCTCCTCCTTCTTCTTCTTCCTTCTTCTTCTTCCTTCTCCTTCTCCTTCTTTTTCTCCTCCTCCTTCTGTCATATGTACCAGCTCAAGTAATTTTCAGAATGTATTTGTCTAATAATATGTGCAACACTAGTTCAACAAAAGCAAACAACACTATTTCCATGGTTAACATAGCCAGTTGGAAAGTATCTAGAATCACACAGGAGATAAACACTGAGGCATGTCTCTGAGGCTTAAGTCCATTAGGTTAACAGAACTGAAAATACAGAACTGAGGGAGTTGACATTCCATGGACTAAGCTCTTGGAGTCACTTAAAGAAGCAGTGTATAAAGGAAGAACCTTCAGCTGTAGCCATGTTATGACCTTTGGCCTTGGGCTTTCTTAGCCATGATTGCCCTACCATGAAGTACTGAGAACTGTGAATTAAAAAAAAAAAAAAAAAAAAAAACAAGCCTTTGCTTTCTAAATTTGCTTCTGACAAGCATTTTCCCATGAGACCAGTAACTCAAGTAACTAATACATTTTCTTGAAAGAAAATATGTCTTTCCAACTACAGCAGATGAAATCATGTAACTACTTTTAAAGAACACTATGTCATAACTGGTACCATGTAAATCAGGGATAGGCAACTGGAACCAAACTAATATGTTTTTCTGAGCCACATTCTTTTTTGTTATTTATTGTTTCTCAGGACCCAACAAACATAATTTGGATACTTTAGGAAATGAAATATTGGCAAAATAGTATAAGATAAAAATAAATCTAAACAACTGTTTAATCATCTATCTGAAGAAAAAAAAACAAAACTATCACAAATAAAAAGAGAAACATGGTGTAACTTGGAAATTTTGAGTAGGTTTATAGAATGTTTCACAATTCTTTCAGAGATGTGGTTGCTAAATTTTCATCCCATTTGTAAGTTGTACTTTGTAAATCCACCTTGGTTTCACAATTATCTGACATTTCAGACATGTATTTCGTACTAGGAAACATTGTTTTTCCCTAAATAATAGAATCACACATCACTTAGTCATCTTATTTTATGTGGCTAGGATTTCCTTTTCTAGAAAATTCATTATGGTTGTTTTATATAATATTCTTCTAAGCTTGTTTGAACCAGTAAATTGAAGTGGAACATTCATCCACAACCTGGCTACTGAATTCAGATGGTATTTAAAAGAAACAGATATAATTATGCATCTACTACATACCAGGACTGGATAGTTCTGAAATTTCAATGAAAAAGTACATTTAATTTGTTTGTTTAGAGCTGATGTTGAAAAATAGACATTCCAGACAAAGAATTTAAAGACTACATGATAAAAAGGACATGCTTGTTAGATACCCTATGTCTATATCGTTTGAATTATACTTTTTAATGCTAAGGAATTATCATTCATGAAAGTAAGGTAACTCTTTCCAAGAAGATAATGTGCTTCAAGTTTGGCAACTGGGATTGGTAGCCCAGATGGTATAGGAGAAATTGTGATTGCCTATTCAAAATTAGCCCCCCTTGGAAGGGGTGTATTATAGCTTATGCTCTCTTCCCATATCATCTCACAGAGAGGGTTCCTACTGAAGTATAATATTATGTCACATTAAACCATGAATCCTTATATTACTTTTTCTTTTCTCTTGGCTATATCAGAAATATCATCATTTCTGGAATAGAGCTCTTGCATCTACATGGTGTCACCTAATACCTATAAAAGTCACCATGTTTATAAGAACAGGTCTTTGTCTGATAATGGCTATGTGTTACATGTCTAGTTCTCATAGTGGACCTATTGAAGAAGATTTAACAGATCTCTTATATATGTCTGTGTAGTTTAATATCATATAATGTATTTAACTCCAAGTTAATCAGATGAACTTACTCTACCAGTTTTTTGTTCAGCTGTCTTCTCAGAAAGAATAGTGAAAGAGCCCAAAGTTGAATCCAGCCAGGTACAGAGGAGTCCTCAATCCTTAAAATGGAGTTATATGCTCTGGTAAAATGATATCACAAAGGCAATGAACAGTTTAAATAACTGCTGTGTAGAAACTTGGACCAGCGTGCAGCCTGATCTCAAAAATATGTTAAAATTATAAATTTAATGAACTTAGGAAGTCATTATATCTTCACTATAAAAAAGGATTCGTATTTGTGATCTTGTTTGTGAGATACTCATAGGAGTGAGGCTCTACCTCTGGCCATAAATATTTAGGCAATAAGCCCATATTGTTGATATTTTTTAAAACTTACTATCTCTGTATTAGTAGCCCTCAGAGAAATGGTGCTGAAATGTTCAGTACTCACTAAACAAGTGGCTATGACCAGACTCTGGGGTGATAGCCTTCCTTTGCTTCCCATGTCTCCATAATTTTTCTCTTTCTATCCTGCTTCAAGGTGACATTTCTTTGAAGTTTGTACAAATGTATCTTATTTTACATCACAAATGCCAGTGAGCATATGTGGTGTTTCATACGAATTGATTTTTTCTGTTAATCTTTTATTCATCAATGGACATGATTAAGAAGCTATAGCTATATGAAAATACCATGCAGATATTATTGGAGGCATCACCTTATTATAAACCCTCCTATGGGTATAGAAATGTCCACATATCCCACAATTACTTACAACTTACATTTATATATAAAAGTACTAACCCTGTCACTTAATAAAACATGTCAAAAGTGGACCACATCTTTGTAATTTTATTCTAGATAGAAAGGACTCATAATGTTTCAGATCATTATCTGTTTTCTATATCAACCACCAAAATTCATTTTCCTAATCCAAGTTGAATATTTAGGTGACAATTGTAGTCAGCCTGTGACAGAAATATTTTAATGCTATTTTTTGAGGGGGTATCTCTCAAATCACATTTCTTTCTAGAAGAAAACAATTCTGCTTATTTTAGTAGTACAATTATGCATTCATGTTACAGAAATGAGTTGTGTCAGAAATTCCAAATCATGGAAGTAGATGATGAGTGAGAAAAAATGAAGACATTTTGCTTCTCTATCTCAAATTCATTTTCTTTTGTTTCACTCTTAGCCTTGATTGACATTTCTTTTTAAAATACATTCATGTTCTTATATATTTAAACCTCTCCCTGTCTTTCTCTCAGTATTGTATAATTAAATAAAATATGATTCAGCTTCCCCACATTTCAAAGCTGTTGTCTCTAACATTCTTTTTAAACTTTTATGCCTTTGTTTCTAGTTTCATTTCAGAGTTAAGGGCCTGATAGTGTCTCTATTGTTATCTGTTTCCTATATCATTTACACTTAAACTTCATTTTCCTAATCCAAGTTAAATATTCAGGTAGAAATTATAGTAAGTGTTAGGGAAGGAACTATTTTAATGAGACTTCTTGTTTTGGTCTCCCTCAAGTCAGATTTTGTTCCACAATGAAATGCAGTTCTGATTGTTTTTGTTGTTATTGCTATTTTTAAGAAAATCAAAGATTTCCTTTTAATTCCTGTTTCATTATATTTGAAAACTGTAGAGTTTTTTCTTTACTATAACTGTGATATAACAACTTATGACATGCTTAGAAGCCAGAAGAAATAGCTGTCACTATTGTTATAATTTATTAGCTTCCATTTTTTGAGTAAGGATGATGTACTCACTCGTGCTGTAAAGGAGGAAATCTGCCAAGCGATTGCCTTGCACCTGGGGCTCAACTTGTTGCTAACTGTCGGCAAAGCATGCTTAGTAATAAATTAATGTTGGTTAATTAAGTGGTGCTGCTCATTGGTCTCGTCAAAGAGAGGGAAAATACTCCATGCTGAAATGCTAGTTCATAATTACACAAGTATGCTTCTATGCTTGAACTTCTGTTTTTCTTTCATCAATGAAGAATTTTTTATCAGGCAACTCTTCCATGAAAATCAAGATGCTCTTTGGTAGGAATATAATGGTAAATAATCCGTAATCTGTTGTTGCTGTATTCTTAGTAGAGAATATTCATATGTCTATAGCACACTGAAGAAAATGCCAGTGGAATTGTTGAGGATATGTATGGTCTTTTGTGGATTATGAAAGAAGATAATTTAATTTTTTTTCTAAGTTGTAAGTCTGTAACTAATAATGGAACAAGTATGGGTTGCACTTTAATCATAAAATAAGAAGATATGCATTACAAGTATGGGAGTCTACTATATGAGTATGCCTTTGGAAGATGGGCATCAATTACCATAAGAGATTATATATCTCATATAATTGAGAATTAGAACTGATAAGCAGCAGAACTATTTAAGAATTTTTTGCTTGTTCATTTATTTATTCATTCATTATTTCATTTGATTTTTATTCAAAATTTTATATGCTGTTAGAATAAAACCATAGATCACAAGCACTAAAAATTATATAGCTTATGATAGACCACATTCAGAAATCTCTTTGTTGCATTTTGTCTACTGCCAATGTGTGCCATAAGAAGCAATACTGAGTGAGACAGTGTGAAAGAGAATTTACTCCATGGTAGGAAAACACAGCAACACTAATACTTTCAGTCCCATTTCTAACTAAATTGATGCTTCTTCCCAAACTGGATTACTCTACTGAGGAATGAGCTGGCAAAGAAGCTCCATCTCTGATCAGCACACCATGTACTTTGTACATTAAGCCCATCATTTAGCCAAGACTTTCACCTCTGCTGGAAGAACTCAGCCCAGCTGGTTATCTGGCTCAGCCTACAGGGAAAACATCTCTCCTGCTCAAAATGAACTCAACTGTTCTATTGCAGTTCACAGTACCTAAACTTTTCCCACAGCAAATGTTGTTACCCAGCTCTTGCTCTTTATTAATGGTGCTTTAACTCAAAGCCTTTCATCTGACAACTTTGTAGATTAGAAACCATTACTTTTGATATACAGTAATGTAATGGTGTCATGTCATGCAGCCTGTCTATGTTCTCTGTCCTAGAACATAACTTTGCCAGTCAGAGAATATTTTCGTTGTTGTATAAACTTGGAAAATGTAATATAATACCAGTTAAGGTGAAATAGGATAGAGGGAGTTTAATAATTCTTTTATTCCCACCCTCTTGATGAATTGCTATAAAACAATACATATAAGCATAACACTACCAAGGAGAATTGACTTTCTCTACCTCTTTTTCCTGAGAATCAGTTTGGTGGTTTGATGAATGTTTATCTTTCTGCCTGGAATAAGTAAGTGAAATACTTTATTCTTTTTTAATTCATACTTCATTGTAAAATTAAAAAAAAAAAAATGTTACTTGGCCTCTTCATTTGCTGCTATGGTTGTGTTTCCAGGGCAACAATGTCAGCTTTTATGACACTTAGATAACTTTTGTAGCTTACCAGTTGATAAACATATATGTTAATCATTCTGTAAGAACTCAGATTACTTTGGGTTTCCGCTATTCACTTTGTTCAGTAGGAAAATTGTAATCAAAAAACCCTGAGAGAACACTTAGCTCTCTTAGAGAGAATTAATGATAGGATTTGGGGTGGGGGAAAAAAAGAAGGCAGAGGTTCAAGACAAAAGTAGTCTTAGTCATTGTTATATTGTGTTATATTGTTGTCAAGAGAATGACTCTTATTCAAAAAAAAAAATGTATTCGGAGGCTTGCTTACAGTTTTTGACCATAAGTCCATGATCATCAGGGTTGGAAGCAGACAAGCATGGTACTGGAGCAGTAGCTGATGTCTGAATGTAGGAAGGCAAAGAGAGAGAGAGAGAGAGAGAGAGAGACCCTGGGCTCTCAAAGCCTACACAAAAAAAAACAAACAAACAAACAAAAACAGCCACACCTACATCGACAAGGCCATACCTCCTAAAACTTCCAATCTTTCCCAAATAGTTCTACTACTTATTAATTAGGCTTGCTCATATATGAGCCTACAGGGGCCATTTTCATTCACTCCACCACATTCCATTCCCTGCATCCCATAAGCTTGCAGTCACTTCATAATGCAAGATGCACTTAGTCCAACTTGAAGAGTCCCCATTGTATTTCAGTTTCAAGACTGTTTTGAAGTCCAAGGTCTCTTTCAAGACTCAAGGCAATTCCTTAAGTGTAACATCCTCCCCCCAGTCCCCCCCCCCGCAAAAAAGCAAGTCACATATTTCCAATATTCTATGGCACAGAGTATACATCGTCCCACTCTTTCCAGGTTTGAGGATTGCAACACACCTCTCTCTTGGGCTGGCTCCGTACCCTGTTCAAGGCTCTCTTGGGAGGTTTCCCATGACTTTTTCGTCCCCATAGTCTTGGGCTCTCCAACACAATTCCTTCTTCACCTTCACAGATTTATGCAATGACCTGCTCCATGCAGGGACTGCCCTAACCGGCACTCACCAAAACAGATGTCCTTGATCGTGGAGAAAATACCTTAACTTCTTTACCTTATTTTTCTGTAAACCTAGAATCATGTGGCTGAAGCTTCCATAGTCTGCTGCTGCTTGCTGTTGCTGGAACCTAGACCCTTCTTGGAATTACAATTATATAAGCTTTCTGTTATTGATGGTTTCCTTTCTCGCCAAAGCATTCCTTTAATTCCTTTTTACAAGGCTGGAATCATAACTGTGTGGGGACAGGAGTTGTTCCTTTTATTCCATTTTGAATCAGGTCATTCTTAAAACTTTTTATTTCGTTGAGATTAGGAAGCAGTTCCAAGTTTATATTTCCTGTTATAGTATGGCAGAGGGACCTTGGCAAGTAGGTCTAAACCATGATGGGTTTGGGACAAAGATGCCATGCAGAAAGAACTTATATCGGAAGTTGTATTGGGGGAAAGAGAGTTGTTGGGGAAAGGAAGGAAGAGGAGGGAGAGAGAGGAGAGAGAGGAGAGACAGGGAGTGAGAGAGAGGGGGTGGATTAGAAAGAGAGACCAGGAGAGGGCATAGCTTGTCTTCCCCCTTTTTAATTTTAATTAATTTTTATTTAAATTAATAATATTATTTTAATACCAATCACAGTTCCCTCTCTCTTCTGCCTTCCTATCTCCCCATACACACCCATCCCAACCCTATTCACTCCCAAGGGAGGGTGAGGCCTCCCATGGGGGATATCATCAAAGGTTGTCACATCATTTGGGGCAGGACCTAGGCCCTCCTAGTCTCTTAAAGGGGACTTTTGCACCTGTGTACAGAGCCAGGATACTGCCTGCCATATGCACAGGGATAACACACTCTGCCTGGTCCCCACATGGTAGGGCCAGTTGTGTCTGGATGCTAACATTTTCTGGCACTCTTTTTGGTCTCAAACTGTCCATTTTGTATTTTAGTTTGCCTTGTTTGTACTTTTAATTGTAGCTTTGCATAACAGTGTTCACTCTTAAACATGTGACACAATCAATAATAGGCTGTTTTAAAAACTCAAGGGCAAAAGGTAGCCACATTCTTTTTCAAAATATCACAAGAATGTCTCTATCCCAGCTGCTAATATTCATCCCCTCTATAACCTCTTTAGCTAGGTTCCAACAGTCCATACCACCCCTAGCACTGTAGTTTGAATAATATAAACCCACAGACAGATATTGGGGTTCAATCTGAAGATCAGAGAAACCAAGTGGCAAGCCACTGGAGAGTTATCACCTCTATCAATGATCAGTCCGAAGGGGCAATCATATCCTCTGAATGTATCTCTAAATTGCACTGCCCCTCAGACTGCCTGAACTGCAATACTCTACTCAACATGCCTGGAAATGAATTCCCACAATATGAGACTCTGCTCCTATCTTGTATACCTTTCTAGTGCCAGAATCAAAGGCAGACGCTCTGTTTCTCTTTTAGACTGATTCACTCTCATGTAGCCCTGGGTGGCCTTGGACTCACAAAGATCCATCTGCTTCTGTCTCCTGAGTTCTGGAATTAAAGTTGTACACCAGCCCTCATGACATCTATGGCTGACTACTGTGCCTGGCTTTGCACTCTGCTCTTAAATGGCTTTATTAGATAATACACAATATATCACCACATAGCACTACTGTCTTTCATGATTCTACTAGGAGAGCTCATTAAGTCCTGCTTAAAGCATTCAACCACTATTCTAGTTCAAAGTCCCAAAGTCAATACCTTAAATTTTCTACTGCCCTTAATACCTTCCATCTTAGTTATTATACTATTGCTGTGAAGAGATATCACGAGGAAAAGTATCTTGGGAAGGAAAAGGTTTAATTTGATTACACTTCCTCAATACAGTCTATCAATGTAGGAAGCTAGTATAGCAACTTAAAAATGGCAATAACCTGGATGCAGGAGCTGATGCAGAGACCGTTTAGGGATGCTGCTTACAGGCTTGCTCTCCATGGCTTGCTCAGTTTACTTTTGAATAGAACCCTGTATTAACCAACACAGGGATGGCACCACCTACAATAGTCTGAGCCCTCACCATTAATCACTAATTAAGAAAATACCCTATAGGCTTGCCTACAGCCCAATCTTATGAAAGCATTTTTCTAATTGAAGTCTCCTCTACTCAGATGACTTTAGTGTGTGTCAAATAGAATACAAAATTATCCAGCACAATATATAAGCATACTTTTTAGGTAAATGTGAACAAAACTGTTCTCAGACCAGGGAGGGATTTTTATGAAGGGGCTGCCTCTGACTGGTGCCATAACATTATAAACACCTTGTATATTGACAGAATTGGCTTTCATCGCCCTATTGTCTATTTATACATGAGGATGTCAAAACACACAGGCAGAGAAATCCATACTGTCCCAAGGAATTTAGCTCAACTTGTTCCTGGCTGTTGATGAAGTCTACTCAAATTATTGCGATCTTCCAATTGCCCTTTCTGGGCCTGTCATTTATCTGTCCAATCATTCATTTACCTGAAGCTTGCCCTGTACTTTTGTCTGTATGCAGTTCTACTAAGATCTGTAATTCATTTATGACTTGGCAGCCTGACTCTATGGCCAGAAATCAACACCCAAGGCTTCCTCTATCTTCGAGTGTTGGATTTTGTTATCTTGCTAATACCAACATTATTTATTTTTCTCTCTGCTTTCCTACTTTACTGGATATCTGAAAACTTTTCAAATATGCTCTAACCTCTGAACGCATTTAGCCATTCTTTATCCTACATATGTACATGTATACGGAAAGATAGATATATAAATGTTTAATGTGTGTTGTATAATATGTGGTTTGAAAGTTAAAACTGAAAATTAAAAATTGGAATAAAAGAATTTGAGTTTCCCCTGTTTGGGAATATCAAGGTAAATAGGACTACCTGGAAAAGTTCTGCTATTGAAGTCATCATACTTTGTACTATTATTATGTATTACTATTACTACTACTACTACTACTACTACTATTTACTATATTATATATTTGTATAAAGATAAAATATGTTCATCTATTTTTCTGATATACTATGCTCACAATATTATCAAGTATCCTTTTGTCAGGCATGTGAAAATCCACCTAAGATCCCATTTAAACTTCTTAGTAACCTTCTGAACATTATAGCTTTAAGAATCACTATGAACAGCAGACATAATAGATTAATTGAATACAGATATTTGGGTAGCAATTTAATAGTCACAGCACCTCCATTTAACAAAACAGCAGTGACCTCTCTTCCTGATTATAATGAGTTCTCTTCATGTGCTTTTTCTCAAACAAGGTTATAAATAAATATGTGCCAGGAAGGTATGGTAACATGTTCCCTTCACTGAATACTGAGATACGCAACTGTGAGCATAGGCAATCCTGATACAGCTAACTTTTAACATGTGTTATGGGGATTGAGTGTATCCTTGCTACAGAGGGAGATGCATGCTCTCTGTGATGAGTGATAGGTCATGCAGATTAGGACAAGCCAGCTAAGTAGAGATATGCAATCTGAAATTAGTCATCTTTACTTCTTGGCATGGACTGGCATGCCTTTTCAATAAACTGGTCTGCCACATAAGTATGTGAACATTCCCTGATATCATTGAAAGTCTATAAAGAATATCAGGTTATTTGTTCATAGCGCATATGATATAGGACACATGTAGGTTGAGGTAGCAGGTGTGTATGGTTGGTGGTGGGCATTAAGACATGCTCCTAAGGCTTAGTTGTATTTCCAGAAAGAAATTATAAGGGAGGTGTTACAATTGAGAAAAGAAAAGATGTTACCCACTGCACTAGAATCTGACTTGGCAGGGAATAGAAAGATAAAAATTAAAAATGAAGAATGAAATGAGGTGTTTGCTTGCCATCTCTGACAGCAGAACGCAAAGAAGGAACGAAAAGTTTAGATTTGTGCTAACCTGTACTTCTGGGAATAGAAAAACTTGGAAAACATGGGAAGAATCAGACAGTGAATAGGGAGAGAAGTATGTGAATGATGAAAGGTAGCTTTCAGGACCAGTCTTTAATAGGAAAAGGTGAAAACACATAAATCAGCATGGTGATAATGGCCTTAACAATGGCCAGTTCTCAGAAACTATGGCAATCAGGAAATATTCAGAATCTAAACTTTGTAAATTAATAAAGATTTTTAAATAAGCAATCAAGAAAATTTTCCCAGGCTGGCTCATGCAAATGTGAAACATGAAGTGGATTAAATCAGGCAAATATAATGAAAATGGTAATATTATGTAATATGGTCACCAATTTATCCTTAAGACAAAGGCTGACAAACGTTAGTCTAAGATATTGAAAGTCAACTGTGATAAGATTGCTATCCAGTAGGATTTGGTAGGGAAAATGGAAATTAATGAAATGCCAAATGTTTTGTGGCTTTAAAGCCTCAATGTTCATACAACATAAAGCCACACAAATGTTCATACAACACATACGCAAAAAATCTTAAATTGTGGAGATAAGCAATCCCACTCTACACACATGTATAATATGTTTACTTTTACCCTTGCAAGAAACATTGGTGTGAAAAGTGTGTGTCCAACTCTTTTGACAACCAGACATAGGCAATGGAAAATCCAGGGCCTTTGCTCCTGTAGCATACAAGGTAGGCTAGAGTACAACATTACTTTGTTCCCCAATAGGCCTTAGCCAGGCAATGCAGCGCAAGCCAACTGCATCGTGACCATCAGTGAGGGGAAGATGTGGAGTAATTGTCCATTGGTAGCAACAACAAAATGGGGAAGTCAAATGGTTCATGGAAAATATCTGAATGATTGAGGGGTAAATAGAATATTTTGTTCCATCAATTTCCACTGTACCCAACATGTCTCTTTTGATGGAACAATTTATAGAGAAAATAAGATCCTTTGCATCTCTTTAGCTGCCTGAACCAACTGGCACTTATTTGAATAGATAATAATAGGCCTTCAGAGATCCTGCCCACCATCTGTACAAAGGTTTCATTGAATAATTCTAAACCACTGAGTGTTTTATAACTATGTAGAAACATCTGCAAGAACAATAAATAGCAGTTAAGGAGTTTCAGCAAAGGTATCTGAATGCATACAAAAGGCATACACAGATGACAGAGATTGTTGAATGAAATTATTTTACCATGTGATAGCTATCTCCACACAAGTCATCTAAGGAAGGCCTTTGCATATTTATAAATGATCAAAGATATTGACTCTGATCTGGGTTTTAAGCTACAAGTAGGTGGCACATTTCAATTGCTGAATATACAACACATTTTAGGTTGGACATGAAATAAGGATGGGATTGGGCCAGAATGTCCCTCACTTATGGTTGCTTATATATTAAAGGTAGATTAAGAAAAAGAGAAATAACTCATTATAGTTTGGTAAGTCTAATGGCCTTTTTAAGGAGCTTTAGACAACAGGAATTGGGTCAAGACTGCTGCCATGATCATTTATGAGAATAGCTGTTGTTGACCACATTACTAGCAAAACCAGCAAGGAGTCCCCAAGCCTTATATGGGTATGTATGCACATATATATATACAATCTAAGAAAGCAATGAAAAACAAGCCACTATGTAGCAACACTCTATGGACTCAGCTTCTGTTTGTGATCCTGAGTTCATGACTTGAGTTTCTTTTTGGCTCTTCTCAATAGCAGGCCAACTCTTGTAAGGTTTAATTTGAGCTGCTCTGGCCAGTCATATTACAGCTTAGAGAAGTAAACTAAGGCAAATTTCAAGATTCTTCAGAAGTGGGTTATGATGATGTAAATAAAATCTATTTTCATAAGAAAATCAACCCCCAAAAAGTGTGGCAATTTGCTGCCATTGTAGGGTCAGCTTTGTGGAACTCAAAGTTGAGTGTGAAGTCATAGTGTTGGGACATTTTGTAGAGGAGAAATGGCAAGATAGAATCCAGACACAGGAGTGGGATGTCTAGATGGACATACAGAAATATGACCAGCTGGCAGGCCAGCATAACAGTAGAGACTGAGGTGAGGTGAAATCTCAAGGATAATTTGTTGTTTTCTGACTCTTGGTTCTTGGCACATAATACTGTTATCAGGCTTCATGTCTTGTGAGGGCTGCTTTCATCAACAAGGTGGATTTACATGTCTTTATTTGGTCTAGTTGAGAAAGGTTTACCCTCTTCTATGTGTAAGTATATTATCCTTCTCTGCTAAGTTTTTGGGCCTGGGTTCCCGGACATGGTTTTAGAATATCCATGGACCCAATTATATCAACTCATCCTGATACATTTGTTTCCAGGAATAATTCACCTACTGTTTGGGTGATGCAGGACAGATGATTTTATTCATGTGTCCACCTGGGTACACAGTTATCCTCTATCCTCCAAAGGAGTCTAAGGATGCTTTTAGAATAGAGTCTTTTAGATGATGGCAGTGCCTGTGTATCATAAGTGGCTCTCACAATGGTGAAAATAGTACATGGAAAAAACACTCAAATGGGGTAGGATACTGACCAGGGACATCATTATAAAGAAATCTCTCTTATGAGATAAGTACAGACACTTGATCATATTTTTAGTAGGTTTTATACTATGTCTTAATGTTTCTTCCTGGGGGAATTTTCTTTCCTGGGAGACTGATAAGCCCATTTGGATTAACACTTAAGTGAAGACTCAATGTTAAACCTCTGTTCTTTATTAGGAATCTCTAACTACTTGGAAGTACATGACGTTTACATCAGTTTTGAATGCTATGCTTCCTTCTGGGACAAGGGGTACAATTCAAAAGTAACTCTTTTAACCAAAAATATGTCACAGCATATAAAATGGTTTAAGTGTAGGAAATTATACATAAATGAATCCATAGAAGCAGCCAGGATTTATTAGAAAGAGTTAGCCTTCTACCAATGGGTCTGAATAAAGTTCCGTTTTCTCTATCTTCATGTATTTTTATTTCGATGGTATTTTATCTATTCTATCACCTCATATGGTATTTTAAATATTAAAGAATGAAAATTTTGAGGATGTTCCCTATTTTCACATGGTCCTGAAAATGCTAACAGTAGTTAGATGATATGATACAGGATATAGATGCTAATTCTCATTGTGAGGTCATGATCTTCAATGGCCTTCAATCTGGCTAATATCTAACTACCTACCACCACCTATCACCAAAGACAAAGCCTACTCTTAACTCACACTCTTTTACCATTTATGAACTATGGTTTACAATTAAACTTTGTCAGAAACTTACTAGCACTCAATTCAGAATTTTGCCAATTGCTTTTCTAGGGGATTTTAGCTTGATACAAATCATGCCACATTTGCCCTCAAGAGACCTGGACAGGACCAACCCCTTTTCTCCCCTTCTATTATCTACTCTTGATTTTCCTAGCCCTTGATGAACCTAGAATATATTTTAGTGTAAGTTACTTAGATTTTCTTAGGCCTTTTATGCTTCCTAAAGGCTATGTTCCCAGTAAAAATAAAAACTGCTCCCATATTAAAGACTCTACAGCAGTAATTGGATGGTTAGACCTTTACTATCCCTGACTGAGAGCTGAATCATTGAAGGTCTGAAGCCAAATTTTGTTAGGCTGTCTTTCCACAGCTTAATTTCCTTTCATCATTCACTTGCGTGGTTCACCTAAAACCAGTAAATATTTCTGGAATCTATACTAAGAGTATTATTAGACCATATAATAATTTAGTAGAGAGATGTCTCTATTCCAATGTTGACCCACCTGATATTTCTTGTTTTGTATTTTCTTTGTTTTTTTTTTTTTTTTTTTTTTTTTTTTTCCCGGTGGGTGAGACACAGTGACTAACAAAACTTCACAAAGCTGTTTCCACATTGGAACAAAGTAGTTGAGATAAACTGAATATGTATTCCAGATCATGATCATTCATTTTTAGTTCCAGAATAAATACATAAAAGTTTCATTTTATTGTTGAAGCTGACATCCAATTCAGTAATAACTTTCTTTTCTCTATTGTTCATCATGGGGGCTTTGGTGAGCAATAATGAAGTGTTTCTTTTTGTGGTTAATGTTTGTTTTTGCTATGCTTTTAAAGACTTTTTATTTTATGTATGGATGCTTTGCATCCATATATGCCTGTGAACCATGTGAATGCATAGTGTCCTTGGAGGTCAGAAAAGGATGTCAAGTTCCTGGAATTGGAGTTAGAGATAGTTGTGGCCTTCCATATGATTAGAGGAAAACAAACATGGATCCTCTTCAAGAGCAACATGTGCTATTAACTACTGAATCATTGCTGCGGCCCCATCCAAGTGTTTCTATTTATACATATGAGCCAGACCAGAGGGATGGCTTTCCTCACATTTCCTCAGATTATGCAGCCTTTGTCTCTGGAAGAAGTGAATAGTTACAACTCAGGCTTCTGTATGCAAGTCCCTCAGACTGATAGAATTTCCCACCAGGAGCCACAGCTACAGGAATAATGGTGTAAGGAAGTCCTTTATTTCTAATTTAAAAGTCTTTCCTGATTCAATAAGTCCACAGTAGATTATTCCCCGACTATCACAACTTCAGCGCAATGCCATTATTAAGTCCCTAGAAAAATGTTGAATCATGGTGCTACTTTCCTCTGCAATGAAGATGAGAATTGAGCCATACACTCTGCCACTTTGATCTCATCCTCTCCTTTCTCACTTTCTAGTTCCTCTTCTGAGTTCCAGGATTTTTTGGATTCCAGAAAAGTCTCTTTAACATAGACCTAATTTGTACACTCCTTCTTTTTCAGTATAAACCATATGAAATGGCAATAAGCACCTCTACCACATATTCTACATTACATGTTTATGTGGATTCAGGGGTTTATAGAGGCTAATATGTGGGTCCTACTCACCTGTCCCTTTCCCACTCAATTTCTTCTCCATTATATGAGCCAGTTTCTCCTGGAAAGCTACAGATGAGTGCCTTATGACGAAAATAATGACACCATTGCCAACATACCTGATACTCTGAGAGTCTAAAGTGCGTTCACTCATTCTTCAACTAATTAATGACATTCAGTTAATCTTATTCTTCATTTGGCTATACCACTTCAGACCACAGAGAATAAGATAGTCACCCTGGGGCATACTTTCACTCTTAGTGATTCATACTCTACATAGGTCAGCCTTAATTGCATATATTTTAACTCACAGCAATGTCCATAGAAAAGCCCAAGAAAGCATAGCATCTATCACATGGGTAATCAAACCATCGCTAAAATGATCTTCCACTGCAATTTAGCCTCAGATTTATGTAAGGGTCTCGAAATTGTTCCTATTGATCCTGTCATGTGTTTTGTTATATTCTACTTCAGGTGTCAATTTTTGTATTTTCCTCTGGAGACAATAGCATATACCTGTTAATATTTACCCCAGTACGTCATCAGTGACAAAATAAACTAAGACATCAGTGATGTACAATTTGGTGAACAAATGAGTTTATTAAAAATACTTATTAAGTACGTGAGTGATTACTTCTAGAATTGTATGTGACTTCAAAACACCTACATCACTGCAAATATTCACCCTGTTCCAGATGATATCTTCATGAAAAGTATATCATTAAGCCCTACCTTTAGTAAAATTTTAAATCCTGATATATTCTACTACTTCCTCAAAAAAATGTGCAGCCAGGGAAGGGAAGAGTGGTGAAAGGCAGATAAATTCCTAGGGAGGTTGTGTAACTCTCTACTGACACCTTAGATTAGAAAATTTTAATAGCTTCATTACCTTTACCACATGCCTAGTTGTCATTGTATTATTTTACTGTATTTCCACAATGTGATTAAAGTTACCTCTGCTCAATAATGACAGGGGTGGTGTATAGAGAAGAAAAATCAACATACAACAAAAAGTTGGAGCCAAACAAGGAGAGAGGCCCTGTTAGAAATGTCATGAATGGCTACAGGGGAAGGACAGACGAAACTAGCCACATTCAGTAGTTTTATTGGTCAAGTAAATGTATTGGAATTATTTGGGAAGAGTCTTATTGAAGAATATCTAATGTATATGGCTGTCTTAATTGTTAACCAATGAAAGAAAATGAACCCATTCTGGGAAACATCATTCCCTATGTATAAGATTCGATACTAAACAGAAGACAGCTATTTAAATATAAGCAGGTATATAGGTCCATTTGTTTCTCTCTGTTTCTGAATGCAAATGTAGTGTGACCATATAAGAGAGTAGAAAGCAAATAAGCTGTGTCCATGCATTTATTCAATCTGCTTTTGAGTGTGTATGTAATGCTTCAAGTTCCTTCTTTTACTTTCATATATTAATTGTCCGTATTCTGGAATTATTTAACAAATAAACCTATTTCCCCTGTTATTTTTGGTCAACATAAATTAACAAAGCCACAGAAATCAAAGTAGAACAGTAGACTTTGGAGCTAATATCACAACACCACATACACTGAAAGCTTAATATAGATCTGTAGGACTTAATGGTTCACATGCCAAGTTTTGGTATGATTATTATTTATTCCTATATTTTAGAATGGGAATGTTTATCATTGGCTGATATAAGGATGTAAGGTTTCCTTTTACTTTTCAATTGTTCATAATTCTAGTCTGACTTGGGTCATGAGAAGACTGAATTCTGGCTTTTGAACAATATTGAAACTATTAAGAGTCAGTGGATATTTGACATTGACTAAAGTCATTTTTATTACAAATTCACCACCAATTCTTATGGAATAGAGTTTTAATAAAGATTTGAATATTACATATTCCTTATAGGCTAATATGTTGAATATGTCTTCCTTAGATTGGGATGTTTTTCTGGGAGGTTGTAGACACTTGAAGAAGTTGGTTTATAGGTGGAGGAATCTGTTCAAATGGAAGGGGCAGTAACTTTGTTTCAGTACTCCAGGTCCTTCCTTACTCTTTGCTTACTATATATTGTGCAGTGTATAGTCTTCTCCTTCATATACTCTTGCTGCCATTATGCTCTATTTTACCATTGACCACAAATCAATCTGCTCTGACCATTAGCAGATATTTGGATTCAATCGATGACAAAATGTCTTTTAAAAAGAGGCCTCATTGCTTAAATCACTCGAACTTTCAAGAAGCAACCAAGTTTTCTTGAAGAATTAAAAAAGTACATGAAAATAAATGATGGAGAGACAACTACTGCTTCATTCTCCTAATCTAATTTTATGCGATTCCAAAGCACAAGAAAAGAAATTGATTAGTTATTATGACTAATGAATGTAGATGCAAACTTCTCAAAATACTGTCAAATAAAATCCGAGAGCGTATCAAAAATATTATTCGTCATGATCAAAAGAGATTTATCACAGGGATAAAAGGATGATTCTCTGTCTGCAAATCAATAACTGTAATATATCTCATGAAGATAAGAAAGGGCATAAGGCATATATGATATTTCTCTTTAGATGCAGAAAAAATATATTTATAGAGGTCAATGTTTCTTCATGACAAAATCTTGGTAAAAGTCAGATGTAGAAGGATGATGCCCCAAATCAAGAAAGCCAAGGACTATGGACTGAAATGTCTAGAACCTTGATATTATATGCAAACCTCTTCCCTTAAATGACTAAGTATTTAGTCACAACTGAGCAAAAGCCTGTAATAAAGTCAGTATGTCTGCATTCCATTATCATGGTGTTTGATTATTGGAGTAGAAGCTGTGTAGTAAAGTTTGAAGCCAGGTAGCATGACATCTCCAGGCTTGCTTGTTTTGATAGGATCTAGTTTTACACAATTTGGTAGTATATCATTATATGACTATACATTTATAATTACTTTATTGCTTTGTAAATTGATGTCTGTTGTCATATAGTGATACTTTTGACTCCTTTACTGTTTTAATTTTTAAATCTAATTTTTCTTATATATTAGAGCCAGGTAGTGGTATCACACATCTTTAATCCCAGCATTCAGGAGGTAGAAGCAGGCAGATCTCTGAGTCTGAGGCCAGCCTGGTTCCAGGAGAGCCAACATTACACAGAGAAAACTTGTCTTGATAAAAACAAATAAACAAACAAAAACAACACAAAAAGAACAGATACTTTTGTTTGCTATTTGTTTTGTGTCATGGAATACCTTTTTCTTTCACTTTCAGTCCATGTGGCCACAATAGCTTTTAAAGTACAAAGTAAAGTTTGTTCCGGAATTTGCATTACAAAAACATCTAGTCAATAGAAATCAATAAATAAAGGCATTTATTTAAAAGCCAGCCTACATGAGTACTTACAGGTATGTGTTGTTTGAAGCACAGATTACAATAGATAGTCATTTTTACTTGTATGTCTTATGATAATTGGTTCATGAAAATAAGAACATTTTTTTTGTACATGATAGCATGGTTGCAATGCAAATCGTAAGAGCATTTCAGACTTTTATAGCAGATAATTTGACAAGTGATTAATAGATTACTTTTGAAGATTTATTTCTTCATATTAAAGTTAAATGTTAGATTTTGAAAATATGGGGTATTAATATTTCCCTTTTACCCATCAGATGCAGTGATACAATGCTTCATATGTAACAGCCACAGTACATTATAAGAACAATTAAAACCCAGGTTTAGATATTCAATTAAAAAAATTAAATATGTATACGTACGTATCTCTGCATATGATTGCTGTGTGTATAGTGACCAGAAGAAGACACCAGGTCCCCTGGAGCTGGAATTGAAGGTGATTATGAGCTGTTCCACATGGGTGATGGGAAGGCAACTGAGATTCTCTACAAGAGTAGTGCCTGTCTTTAACCACTGAGCCATCTCTCCAGCCCTGAAAACACCGCTTTTAGAAACAGAAATCTTACGAAGTAGACAAAGCCTCTTTTTGCCTTCCCTAAAGTACACAGAAGAGATCAGAGTAAGGACATGCAGAACTCTCCAATTTACAGTGATAAACATGCTTCAAGTAATTTATATTAAAGTTAATGGGAACCAAACCTCTGAAAACCAACATTTGTCATTTTCTGCATTGTCTGACAAATTTCCATTACTCTTACTCTTCATGCTGTTAGGTTATAGGATTTTTTTTTTCTTTCCAATTTGCTACTCAGACAAAAGAGAGAAGCTTACCTCCACTGGAAATTTAACTCAGGGTGATTTGGCTTTCTGATATGACTGAGTAACAGCCTGAAATAAGTTAATGATTTTCAGAAAACCATAGGAGAAAGAAATCCTAACTATAAATTCAGTAAGAAATAACAAAAAAGCAAGAAATTTCTGATTACTACATTCTATCTAAGTGTAACATACTCTAAAGAGAGAAAACCAGGTGAATATATGTTAAAAAGTATTTCATGCTATATCTTCTGTTTACTCATTGTTTTTATTTATGATACTTGACTTTTTTGTTAAGAGACCAGTCTCACTATGACATCTTGGCTGTGTGGATCAGACTTACCTTAAAATTGCTGGCCTTGAACTCACAGTTCTGTCTGCCTCTGACTCTCAAGGGTTTGGAATAATAAAGTCTGTATCACTATGCTTTTCTTATTAATTTACCTGAAGCCTGACTTAAAATAAATAGAAAATGAAATGCACAATCTTCTTATTTTCATTCATTACATTTTAAATATCTAATTGTTATTTATCTGTTTTTTTTTAATGTGTATTTTAGTTTTTTGAGACAGGATTTCTTTATGTAGCCTTTGCTGTCCTTGAATTTGCTCTATAGACCAGACTGACCTCAGTCTCACAGAGATCAACCTGCCTCTGCCTCCTCAATGCTGGAATTAAAGGCATCTGCTGCCACCACCTGACTGACATATACATTATTAATATTAACTACAGCAGTAAGATTATCCTTTTCTGACATGAACATATATTGGATTTAAGCAGAATCAACACTTTCAGAGTTGACTTGATTTTAATCAAGATATCATATAATCAAGGCTATCAAAATTTGAGAAGGGGATTCTAATTATCAGACTGGACATTTCATTTGCTAATTTCTAAAGCTCAGGCTATTTAGTGGCTTTCTCCACAGCTGAACAATTAATCTCAATACACTGAAGTAGATAATGGTGTTTCATCTATATATTGAAATAAAACTGAAATAGCACCCTGTATCCTATCATCCCACCATGTATTAAAGCTGGATTTCAAAAGCAAAAGGAACAACAGAATGCTTACAAACTCATGGAAACTGCACAACTCTCTATTGATTGAAAAAGGAGTCAAGAAAAATAATGACATTAAACACTTCATAGAATTCAATAAAAATGAAAACACCATATTCTCAGATTTGTGGGACGTAATGAAGGTGAAATAAAGTTTATAGCACTAAGTGTATACATAATAATTGTAAAGATCTCACCCTAGCAACTTAATAGGACATCTGAAATCTCTAGAACAAAGAGAATTAAGCACAAACAGGAATAGTCAGCCAAAAAGTAGAGTGCTAAAATCAATAAAATAAAAACAAAGAGAAAAATACAAAGAACCAATGAAACAAAGAGTTGGTTCTTTGAGAAAATGAATAAGATAGATGAAAATGTATCCAAGCTAACTAAAAGATACATAGAGATTATCCAAATTAATAAAGTCAGAAACTAAAATGGATGAATAGCAACACATAACAAGGGTATCCAGAGAATCATAAGGACATACTTTAAAAACCTGTACTCAAGCAAATTGCAAAATCTAAAAGAAATGAATAATTTTCTCAATAGGCACTCCCCACCAAATTTAAATCAAGAAGAGATAAACAATGTAAATAGACCTATATGCCCCTGTGAAATAAAAGCAGTCTTTAACAATCTTCCAAACAAAAGAATCCTTTGGCCAGATAGTTTCAGCACAGAATTCCATTAGACTTTCAAAGAAGAATTAATACTAATACTCCTCAAATTATTTCACAAAAAAGAAACAGAATTATCATGGTTTAATTCATCGTTTGAGGCTACAATTACTCTGATACCCAAACTACATAAAGACTCAGCAAAGGAAGAGAATACAGACCAATTTACCTTATGAACATAGATAGAAAGTTTCAAAATTGGTAAATTAAGTAGTTGTTATTCTTTTAGTTTAAGGAATTAGCTCAGTGGTAAAGTATCCGTCACTTAGATACAAAAATCTATGTTGAAATCATTGGAATCCATATAAATGTTGGATGCCACTGTAATCTCAATGCTTCTATGTCAAGACAAGAAGGGAGACAGGAGAATTTCTAGAAACTCACCTATCTTTACTAGCAAAATGATAACAGCAAAAAGACCCTATCAAACAAGATGAAAGATAACATTCAAGCTAGACTTTGCATCTATAAACATACCATTGTAATACATGCCTGAATTCACATGTGAGCATGAATACACATGTGCACGCACACATACCAAACAATACCAAACACACGCTTATGCTTTTTTCACATCCAGGGACATATCATAAGATACAGAGATTTCTTATTTACAACTGTTAACACTGTTTTCCTATCTGAAGTAAATATAGTACCAATATTTTATGTAGAATCTATAACATGTTAAAAAACACACTGTAAGAAAAATAGTATAAATATTTAGAGTGAGAAATTTTAAAAAATGATGTGTTGCTTTTAAAATTAATTTTAGGGAAAGAAGTTCATCTATTAGTTGGAAAAAAGCTATACTGAAGGAATGTATTAGCTCTTATGCCTTAGTAAATTTGTCTTATAAATATTTATTAAGATCAGATGTATAAGTTGGGAAGTTCCTGACTGTTATGTGCCATTTTATGACTCAATGGCTTACACTATTTCCATCCATGATTCTCCTCATTCATTGATAACATCCAAAATTAGTATGTTAGATGACAAGAACAGCTGGAAATCATTCAGTGTGTGATTACCTTTCCTTGTAATATCATGCTGATTGGTGCAAACCAATCACTTACCTCTGTGAAGATGTCTAACATTCCTGTGAGCTGGAAATGAAAATACTGTACTTTCACATAAAGGGGAGAAGAGATATACATTTTTGTGCATTTATTCTTTATGCTTTAAAGACCAATGCAGTGACATATTGTTTATGATTTCTTAAAGCCACTGCAGATCAAAATAACAAAGCAGCCATACTAGTTAACCATAAAAGTTAGGCACACACCTTTAATTCCAGGACTCTGGATTAAGAGGTAGATGGATTTCTGTTAGTTTAAGGCCACAATGACTACACAAAATTCATCCAGTCCTAAAAGAAACAGCTAACACAAAGGTGATATCAGTACCTGGGATCACATGCCTTTAATCCTAGAACTAGGGAGGTAAAGACAGGATTGATATGGCTGGGCAAAGATGGGAATAAAAAGAGGAAGAAACAGGAAGGGAGAGCCTTTTGCCTCCAAGGATTTGTAGAGACAGGATTGCTATTTCAGCTGGGTAGAGGTAACATCTAGTGACTTGATTGCTTTGTTTCTCTGATCTTAAGCTTGAAGCTTGAGCCCCAATATCAGTACCTGGGTCTTTTATTTACCTTGTTACACACTAGAAAAGGAGCAGTTAGCACCTGTTCAGTGTTTTAGCCTATCAGATATGAAATGGACATGTTTACAGGGGAAAGTGTATTTTTCTTGCTACAAAATAGTTGTTACCTTCAGTATTTAATAATAATGTTAGATAGGAATATAATATGTAAACTATATATATACATATATATATATATGATATTTTGTACCATAATACAGGACCATAATTACCATTCCATGAATTTTAATAATCAGTATTTGTAAGTCTAATTTGAGATTTAAACTACAAAATAGTAATATATTCTTAGGAAACAAGTTAAAACATACTAACTTCAATTTCTAAATTGTATATTAATGCTTTTATATCAGTTCTTATAAGAGAAATTAAAAATCACAGTCACATAAATATATGTTTTTATATGTTTTCCAAAACCCTAGTCAAAATTATACTGCTATTTTAAGTGGTCATGATAATTATTCTTCTATTAAAGTATAAACCAGGAAAACCAGCAAATAATTTCCTCCAAATTACCATGTTTGGCAGTGAAAATAAAAGTCATGTCTTTTCAAATTGTATCATGACTAAAGTTTCCTTCTATGAAAATATTGAAATATAGTATATTGCTCCAGATATTCTTTACTATGCATAAGACAGAATAAACTTCTTTATTATGTTATCTTTAATCCCTGTAGGTTTTGTCTCCTTCAGTCTTTAGTTTGTTGAAAGGGTTAAAAAATATGGCGACTATGATTCAAGGTCGTATATTAAGTTATGAATTTATCTCCTTCATACTCATAAAGCAATCTGAATGTTTTAAACACTTGTGGATTACTTTATCGGATTTCAAAGAAATTTTCAGATGCTTCAATAAAACTTAAAATACAGACATAATCATAATTTAAAGATCATTCTTGTGTGAATACCCTTTGCCACAGCATAGATATCTGGCAGAACAAGTAATTTTCATGAAATTTATAATAACATGGTAAAAGCTTGAGGTCATTTTAATGTGTTCTATAATCAGGATAATTATCCTTCATCAGATATAATATGATTTACTATAATTTAGCAAGTTACTCTTTCTTTAGATCTTCTCTATTGTTGTAGTTATATTTTTTAAATGTCTGGAAAATTTTGTGACATACATTAATGTATTGTCTCATGATCCATAAAAAATGTGAAAAAAGTATTTTGTTTCTTATAAATATAATTATAGTAATACTTTAAATGACTTCTATGGTTATTCATGTCAAATGTGCAAGGAGATTATGGATGAAACAAGTATCATATAATTGAAAAGTTTTGTCAGTAATGACCTGATAGACAGTGGCAATCTTTTAGCCTTTAGCAAAAGGCAATTAATATAAGGCGTGAACAGAAAATCTAATAACTAATGTTTGTGGCTATGAAATATTAAATATTCCTTTATTTTCCATGATTGGAATTGAAGGGAGATGCGTCCTGAATAATTATTATAATAAATCAATAAAATAAATACATTCTTCTCTACATTTATATTTAGGGAATTTCAATTCTTGATACGTCTCTAATTTGTATTTGATTTAGCATAATAGTCTACAGGCATAATATAGGATACCCACTTAAATTTGTATTTTCAAATCATAAGAAATTTTTAAAGGAAGTATTTATGTTTCAACATTACATAAAACATGATAAAAATTGTTTGTCTCATCGATAATTAACCCAAAGCTTTTGTTTGATTGATATCGGATTTTACCTGAAAATTCTAATTGTGTGGAAATCCTTATGACTGAATATGAAGAAGCTTAGCACATGCCAATTTCTAGATGCAAAGTGAAAATGCTAAAAGTGATAGACTTCCTTAGATCTCTTATACACAAAACAAAATGACTAAGGAACCAGCAAGAAAGCAGATTATAGCATTAAGGTCTCCCCTGGGAAGTATAATGTCTAGTCACAGGTTCTCTGTTGGAAGGTTTTTGCTGAATGGTAGAGGCTGTAGGTGCCCCCATGTTCAGGCAGCTTATCTAGATAGCTCAACAACATAAGGCACCACCTCCAGCAGAACTTCCTGCCTCTATTTGCCATTCTCTGGAGATAGTCCTTGAGACTGGAGAACTGACTACTTTATCTTTAAAAAAAAATTTTTTTTAAACCAGTTATCTGATTTATCTTTAGCTTCACACAGATTTCTGCTAAGAAGACTTTTTCTAGAAGCTCTGATATAGGGACCTACTGCCACATACAAAGCCTTGAGAAAGGAGCATGCCACTTAATGTTAACTAGAATTTGTCTCCAGGCTGCCTGGTCCTATTTATTCCTTATTCTCCGGAATGAAATTGAGCTCACCCAGTGAAGTCTTGTCTCCCAGAGGGCTGTCTCCATTCACACCCAAAGCCATCTTCAACCCCAGTCTGCTTCTGTTCCTTCTTCCATCCTTATGGACCAAAGCAGCCAAATATCTGGAGGCAGAAACAGAGCCACAGTTCTCTTCCTTCAAAGAGTGTAAAGTGTGAGTTTTGTCTTATGAGGCACGTCTTAAATTCAAGCAGAAAGTAGCTCATTACTACCATGATATTCTGTCATTAATGCAGCACTGGACATATCTTTACAGTCTGGGAGTAACTATAGTTGGGTATGACAGACAATTACTAATCTCTTCTTGCAGTATGCATAGCACCTTCTACCACTGTGAAATTTATCAGGCAGGGATGACACTTCTATGTGAATATTAAGCTTCCTGGGTTCTATGTTTCAAGTGTGAGGTGTCTTCAGCAATAGAGTCTTACCATTAAGACCCGAAGGATTGCCAAGAGCATTTATTTGCAATGGCCCGGCGCTAAGTGGTCAAATGTGCTAATTCACAATCAACTAGCATTATCTCCATAGATTAGTGTGTCATTCAATCCTTATCAATAGAGCTTTGTCTATTTAGTTGTTAGTTAACACAGAGACCCACAACTAGTTCAAGGCGTTGAGCATAAGAGACTAGAATGCTGAACTCTAGATGAGATAGCTGTATCACACCTCATCCTCCCCAATCCTGGAAATCATTGCATATGAGCAGGAAGGAAGGGAGTAAGAGCTAGAAGCAGCGGGTCACATGGGAGTTGGTTGTGATAGCATGAAAGGGAACTTCGATCGAGCAGGGAGGTCGCCCAGCGTCTATAAGGTAGTTCAGCAGGAGAGGAAAGTCGGGAGCTATTGGTAATTGATAATTGATAACTTCTGGGAAAGGGGGACTCAGGTTTTTGTTTTGTATTTTTGTTTTTGTTTTTTCCAGTGTGGCCCCTGGAATTCTACAAAGACAATAGTATTTGGCCAAGAGAATTGGACTGGATGTTTTTAGTTTCTGTTTTTAAATAAATAAAAGAGGAACACAAATGTAAACCTGGGAGGAGTGGTGGAGGGGTGAATATGATCAAAATGTATTGTACAAAATTCTCAAAGAACTAATAAACATTGCCAAGAAAAAGGAACCAGCAAAATAAATAAAAAAGCAAATGAAGATACCCACAAGCAAACAGTAATGTGGGAAAAAAAAATCAATGGTCCATTTTTATGTTATCGATTTCTACACTTCTCCAAATGATATCAGAGTGTTCATCTGTGCTTGTTTTTCTTTCACTCAGCAGCAATAGATTTGTGCTCAGCATCAACCATGCTGACTCTGCTTGTGGGCCCACAGAGCTCCTGATGCTGAAGATAGAGTGGACCTAAGTGTAGTCTCTATGTTGATGAGGTTTCCATGACAACAATAGGAAGACAGATCCAGATTCACACTATCCCTTTATGGACATAGTCAAGGGCCCAGAACCGAAACTAGAATTCCTGGGTTAAGCCCTTGACTCTGCCTCTTAGTGTCATTTTGAACATGTTTCTTAGATTTTTTTTTCTTTATGATTCTTCATGTGATATTTTAGAAATATTGTTGCTAAAATCTGGAATTTCTTACTTAGCATTTCATTGTTATTCAGGACAAATGATATTTATTGATCATATTTTTTTCTCTTGTTAGGAATTTGGCCAATCCCAGTAAAAGTTAATTTACTAACATATAAAATACAAAGCAGGTACTAATAACAGTAATTAAATTTAGTTTTTAATGGCAATTTCATTAGAAATTAATGTTTTATTTAAACTAAAATAACTAATTAATTGTAGGTCAAAAACCCTAAATTTATTCATTCATCTATGTAATTAGTACAAATGCTTAAAAATACATTGTCTATGTGCACTCCTTTTAGCTCTGGTCACGATTCCTGAATGCCAACATTTTTTGTAATATGAACATAATATTTGAATGCATGTTTATGAATATATTAATTTATTCATTGTCATAGTGTAAAACAAACTGCTATATCATTAACCAAAATCTAGACTTTTGAAGATATGTGTTGGACATATGTGTAATTTCAATTGATAATAATAAACCCAACTTAATGCATGAAATGCATGAAATTTGAGATTTTGATATTTTTGTAAATTATTGTAAGTAGTTAAAAAAAAGAGAGCTGAGAAAAGTTTATGCAGTATACTAACTGGACCCAAAACATCTTCAAACTAGGGTGCTATTTGGTAGCTGTTTCCTATTCCAAACTTTTCAAAGGTAGATCCGTACAAGAGGACCCCAGCTCTTCTCCTCAGAAACATTTTCCTCCTGAGCCAATTTATTTTACAGAGGGAATTGAATCCAGGTGCTAAAGAGCTTACTGCTACGATATGACAGCAAAAGTCCCTGCAATTCATGGATTTCAATTTACATAACTAAATTAAATAACAGTAGTACTCAAGTAACTTTACCTCATTTTTTTAAAAAATGTAGGCAGCTTGAGGAACTGCACCCATGCTACTAACTCTTCATTCCACTCATTACTGTTAAGTAGAAGAAGTGCTTCCTGACTGGTGACTCAGCACAAGGCATCTTTCTACCTGTGCTTATGAGTGACTGGTACTTATCAGTTGGCAAGCTTGCAACTTGTTACCTTTTTGACTGTCACTGACAAATGGATACAACATGAAATTAAAAATAAAGAGAATATAAGGATGAAACTGTCTACCAAAGGCAAAGAGACAGAGAGAGAGAGAGACAGAGAGAGATACAGAGAGAGAGACAGAGAGATAGGGAAATAAAAATTAAAACCCTGAAAGTTATCTTAGTTACAATTGCAAGTAAATTTACTGGAGGAAAAAAAAAAAAAAAAACACACAACGAATGTGGAAATGTTGACATTGTTCACATTTGAAAAGACTAGGTCTGTATCCAGAAGGACTTAGCGAAGGTGAACTTACTGACATAAAGAAGAAAGAGACCATGATGAAAAGGATGGAAATGCCTCAGAGGAGTGGATGCTGGCAGCGACTTTCCATCAAAGCCACACAGGGATTTTACAACATTGAAAGCTCAAAGGACAAAATATTGGAAGCTAAACAAAAATTTAAAATTTATATGACAATTTGCTATCACAAAGAAATGATGAAAGTTTCATAGATACTATAGGATGAAAAGAAGGCAAGCCATGTTCAAAGCTCTTTCAAATCTAACACATACCAGAATTCAGTGACATTTATAGTACTTTCAATGAATGACGAGTTAAGTTCAGGTTTACCATATAGCATTTCCAAGATATCTGTCTAAGCAACATTATCTGTTTTAAATAGTCATTATATTTGTTTATTAGAGATGAGAGGTTCATTGTTACATTCTCCACAGATTTAATATTATGATTACTTTGTAAGTTGTGTGATGTATGCTACCACAAAGATAGTTATGAGGGCAGAGGTATCCAGGCATGATTCCTTAACATCTGTGAAACTTTTTCCCATAGCTTAAATGGCAAAAGTTTATATTTAAAGAACTGCATGGTTTTCCCAATTTATTGTAGTCAATGTGTGGGAAATGAAGTGCAAGTTCAATTATATCCAAAGAAAGCCCAAAGCCAGAGTTTAAGATCTAGCTGTAATAAAATGCATCTTAATTGTCTACCGATTATCATGATCAGATATTGAGTCTTACTGGTTCAGATACCAACTGTTTGGGAAATGCACTTTGCAAAACAATGAAACTTCCACTTAATATAACATTCTATTTTACCAATCCTATTTGAAGCCCCCAAAAGAAAAAAAAATAATACTAATATTAGATTGATTATGAGGGTAAAACTCTCATAAATTTTAGTCTTTTGAAAAGCATCTTATTTGTGTGTGTGCATGTGTTTGTGACAGAGAGACAGGAAGAGAGAGAGAGAGAGAGAGAGAGAGAGAGAGAGAGAGAGAGAGAGAGAGAGAGAAGAGGGGAGAGATTGCAATACTGGAGAACAATGGACAACTCCTGGAGTTGGTTTTCTCCTCTAGCACAGTTTCTAGGGATCTAACCCTAGATGTCAAGCCCCTACAGCAGGCTCTTTTACCTTTTGAACTATCTTCTTATCCTCAACACTGTCTTGTAATATAGATTTTATTTGCATTGTTTAGACTTTATAGGCCATTGGCTATTTTTTAATATCTTCCCTTTGAAGAAAAACTACCATGCAATAAAATCAACAGCAAAAATAAATTAATGTTCTTTTCCACTTTTCACCTTGCAAGTTTTATTCCTAGTTGTTTTTACTTAACATAGTTGATGTTTTCAAGAATTATATACCCTGTTTTTTGTTTTTGTTTTTTTTTTCAAGCATTTGTGGTTCTGCTTCATTGTACAGACTCAGAAGAGCCAGACAGGTCCTAAATTGCAGAGCTAGCCTGATTCTAGTGTTTTATAAGAAGGGTTCAGAAACATCACTTAATCTGTTTTGCTTCCCCCGAACCCAGCCATCTAGGTTTGAAAATTGTTCTACTATTTTCCTTAAGGCTTTCTTTTAAGTCATTGATGTTTCTTTTTCTTACACTAGAGAAGTTGAATAATAGCTGAAAAGATATGCTATTGTGGACCCAGGATTTGAGACAGTTCAGACAACTGAATCTTCACAGAGGGGTTTAACCAGCTTTTGTAACCTTGAATTTAAAAGAGAACGTCTATGTTCCTTTGTTGCGAAAACTGTGCTAACATTTCTTTAATTTTTTATTATTCTTGAAACAAAAATACTGGTCGAAATATTATATGAGGTATTTTTTATTTCTTTTAAAAAATATTTTATTTAAAAATATATATATATCTACGTGTATGTACACAATAAATCAGTAGTCAGCCTCAAGTGTTACTCCTCTTCTTGATTTTTCTCAGAGGCTTACTATACTAGTAAGCTAGGCTAGGATGGCTTGATTGAGAAATTCCTGTCTCTGGATCCCAGGTAAAAATGCCACCATGTTATATATTGAGTGAGGATTCTGGAAATATCACTTAGATCCTTGAACTTGTACAGCTGTTTCCCTACTGGAGTCTAGTCAGTTTAAACTGAGATTTTCAAGAAATAAGACACTACATTTTTATTCTAACACTTTAATTGAGAGCTGTAAAACATATTTGATAGATAACTCTTTAAGTTTTTAATCTGTTGATTTAGACTGTTTATGAATATTTATTTAGGTGAAATATTCAAAGAATTATATTTCAAACATAATTGAATGTCACATACATTTTGTTTCATAATGTTATTGTTTTATAATAATCTCACTTTTATTTACTACAAATGATTAATCAAAGGCAATAAAGCTGTATTAGTTATTTTATCTAGCTGTGACATGACAAAATGACTTAGAGGATGGGATTATATGTTTGCTCATAGTTTAAATAGATTATGTCTGTAATAGCACACTGTTTATATTAGGTCAATTAGGAGGTAAAGAAAAAGGAAACACAGGAGGCAACCACAAAAACTTAGTGGTCAGTTTCCTCCAAATTGGCACTCTGTGTGTGTGTGTGTGTGTGTGTGTGTGTGTGTGTAGATTTACCTCCTAATTCACTTCCAACTTCCCTCATAATGTCTATAATCACACAATTTCCTTTTTTTATCTATCATCTGCCTATCTATTCATATAACTATCATCCATCTATCTACCAATTATCTATCATCTATCTATCTTCTATCTATCATCTATCATCCATGTATCTATGTATCTGTGTAAAAGGAGTTCTTAATTGGTCTATTAATTGGTCAGTGTAGCCTATTTAGTGTAGCCTTAGGCCAGTGAATGATTCTCTTTCAGTAAAGAACATAGAAGTGGTTGAGGAATACACTATTTTGTTTTCTGGTCTCTATATATACATGTGTACATGCACACATGTGTATGTACACATACAAGCACATCCTCTTACTCATGTGCATATGCCCAGACTCACACAAGCATATTTGCCTACACGTTAATCTGTAAACACACTCACACACAACACTTGGTCTGCATTGATAACAAGGCAAATAAAGATGTACTTGATTTGTACATCCCATTATTGTGTAGATTGATTAAATATTTTTCTTATTTTGCAAATCTTCTCCACCTACTCTTGCTACTTGTTTTCTAAGTGACTTACCATTTTATTAAGGAGTGGTATAAACTATACTTACTCTTATAAAATTATACACAGAAATAGTCATAGTTCAGTTACTGTTTAATCAATGTAATTTATTTTCTTGACAACTTCACTGGATCCCTGAGTAAAGTGAGAATAAAAGACCAATGGAGTTAATTTTGATACTTTTTGCTTGATCTATTTCATAATAAATAGTTGTGTGGATTAAGATGGGATGGAGTAAATGAAGGTTCTAGTTTTTCAAAGTAATCATAAAGTCTTAGAAAATAGATGAATGGAAAATGAAATGGCAAGTGCAATACACTGAAAAATCTTCATAGGGAAAGACAGGGAGTTCAGGAAGCCGGGGGATTGAGTGGTAATGCTTGCATGTGACCTGTTTTATTCTTAATGATGTTTCAGGGTAAAGTCTTTTTCTGACAGAAATGGTCTGCAATCAGCACAAAAGAAATACATTGTTAAAATGCTTATAAAGTATTAAATTCATTAAAGCATATTTTAAATGTATGTCTAAACGAGTAATCTCTATTTACTGCTATAAGCAAAATCCTGACTAAATGTAAAATCACTATTTTTAAACTTGTACATTATCAAACAAGAAAATTATTATTAATAGAGACATTTACCAAAGCTAATATAGCTCATTGAATACAAAATGCTATAAGATATTCAGCAGTGCTATGAGATTCCTAGCTGTCTTCAATAATCAATATTTTTCGTTTTTCTCTTTATATTGAGCAGTAAATGGCTTTGCCATATATAGTGAAAAAGATGGTATAAAAATAAAGAAAGCTGTGTTTTATAGATGAGCATTACTGATGGCCTACATGGCTGTATCTTAAATTCTAACATGCACTCTGGTATATAACAAATAAAACAAATTCAACAGGATTTTTGAGTTATGCAAAGTCACAATAATATTTTGGAGATTGGCTAAGTCTTTGTGCATATTAATTGCAAATAATTTATTGTAGACTTAAAGTTTGTTGTTGGGGTTAATTACACACACACACACACAAACACACACACACACAAACACACACACACACACACATATTGCGGTTTAATAAGGATCAGGATAAACAATTAGGCTGAATAGATGTTTATTCAGGGAGAAATAACTTACAACCTAGACAGATGAACACTATTAGGTTCCACCGGATGCTCTCCTCTCTGTGTCCTGCCAGCAACAGAGCATTCCCTGGCTCCTCCTCAGACCTAGTTCCACCTTTCCACCTGTCCCTGGCTCCACCCCCCAATAGGTGGGGTCAATGCCACAGAAGGAGACAAAGTGAAGTGAATATCCCAATACATATATATGTATATATATTACATATCCTGTGTATATAAAGCAATGTTTATTCACATGTAGTTTTATATTATTTATACATTCTTGTTTCTAACTATCCATCATTCTAAGTTCCTTCACATCTGAGCAGGATAAAAACAGCACTTCATTTTAACTTTTTACTTCATAAAATAATTTTGGAAATCTAAAATCATGTACTGAGGACACAGAAGAATACTTTTCTAGAATACACGGGGTCCGAAGTTGATCACCAAACACTAACTAAATACACAAACAAGATTTTGTCCTCATCTTTTCATAAATCAGTTTGTCACAGCTTTTTATCATAAATAAGCTATTATCACTGTAGCAACAAAACCTAGAGCTAATAGACTGCAGACATAATGTCTTTAAGATTGTAAAGTCACGCAACTCTCTTTGAGTAATTTATGCTCCTTGAGCAACCTTTCACCCATGTTCCTGTAAGACTCACTGGTTCAAAAAGATGCTACTTGTATCCGTCTTTGGCTTTCCTATCTGAAAGAGTAGATGTGTGTGTTGTGTCTCCCCAGGAAACATTTTGGCATGTAACATAATTGGTGCCTTACCAGAACCGTGACAGAAACAATTACTTTCTTAAATGTCTTAAAATTTTTCATCATTTAAATCTTAGACTTGATTGGTTAGAATCATTCCACAATATTGTATACAATTTTTGTTTGTTTATTCTGTTTTTAAGGGTATTATGAAAGGTATTGTTTATCTGATTTCATTCTCACTCCATTTGTAATTTGCATATATTGCTACTGACATTTGTATTTTGTTACTTGACTACCAGTGTTACATCTACCATCTACAACGATAAGTTGGTTTACAATTGTCTTTCTTCCTTGGGTCTTTATGTATTTGGGTATCAGGGTAACTGACCTCATTTTTAAAGGTGGGTAATGTTCTTTTTGTTTCTACTTTGTGGTATAATTTGAGGAATCTTGAAAGTCTAGTAGAATTCTTGGCAATATATATATATATATTTAATTTTTTGGAGGGGAGTGTTGGTATGGGAGGCTTTTAATTACTGCTTCTATTTCACCAGTGGATAAAGGCTTGTTTACATTGATTATCTGATGTTGCTGTGACTTTAGTAGGTTGTACTTATGAAGAAAATTACCAATTTCTGTTAGATTTTTCAGTTTAGTGAAGTATAGGTTTTTAAAATTTGTCCTTATGATTCTTTTGATTTCCTTGGACCAGGATGAACTAGATGAGTGTCCACAAGAGGGAGCAAAGCAGAGTATGCCACTATGATCTGTGTATATCTCTGGGAACAGGGAAAGAGGAGAAGAGACCACAGAAAATTGTCTGCTACAAAGCTGGGGAAAAGACTGGGGTATTCAAATTACAGTCCAGGAGGTAGAGTGAAGATTTAATGCCTGTTTACCGGGCCAGCTTGGCCAGTTGCTCTCTAGGGAGTCCCTGAAGTAGTTACTGGGTGAGATAAAAGGATAGTGTTGGGGAGGGAAGTTGTAGCTGAAGTTCTGTTCCTGTGGACTGGGAGCAGAGAGGAAGGAGAGTATTGTAAAAGTTTCCATGATCTGAAACATTTTGTGTCTTTCATGATCCTTATGGGGAAAATGGACATGTGGTTAATGGTAAATTAGATGAGCAATTTCCATTATTTTATTGGGCACTGTGGTGTGATTGTATTGCTATTGAGTAAAAAATTTACTCTTTGATAAGTAGGAAATGTCGCATGGAAAGGATATGGTATTTATTGTTTTAATATTTCTTTTTGTAACAAAATATGACATAAAGTCTAGAAAATTGAACTTGGAAAAATCAAAATTGTCAAAATCTTGAGATTTTTTTTTCATTGAATTTGAGTTGTTCACTTTCCATTTTAAAGATCTTTCATCTAATAGAACAATCATTAACCGAATAAGGTATTGTATTAATAATAAATGAGCTCAGAACAGATTAAAGTTTATTTTAAGGCATTTTATTATATTCAGAATGTACTAGGTTGCCTAATGCCTTAAATTGTTTGGCCAGAGCATTTAGTTTGTCTTATACTGGGAGGAAAATTTGATAATGGTTAATAATCATTACTTATGAAATTATGCAATATCTATTAGAACAAACAAAATAAAATATAATTTAATATTTTGGGTGGTTATATAAAGTATATCACTTATATAAATTATTTAATTGTTAATAACAGCACCTTGTTGATACATTTATTCATTAATGTATTACCCTTTTGTCAGTAATCTTAATAAGTAAGGCAAGTGTGTCTTTTGACTTGCAAACGGCATAGATATCATGAAAAAATCCAGTCTACTAAAATTTTTTTGCACTTTAACATGGCTTAGTACTTTCCACCGTATCAACAGATAGAAGCTAATAATTTGGGTAATGTTCTTGATCTCAAAACTTAGCCATATTTGTGCTACCATTTCTCATGCAGCTTCCCTCCTTTGGTAGTAGTTACTTCTCACTTTTGTGACACAGTCTCTTAACAGAAGCAAGAAGCAATTTTAAAGAAAAGGATATATTATGGTTTAGAGTTTAAGAAAATATATATTATACAGTGTTCAGAAGCTATGGGGGTAGGAACAGGTAGTGGCCGGAAGCTATGGTGGTGGGAATATGTGGGAGCCAGAAGATGCACTAGTAGTAGTAGCGAGAAGCTACGGCAGTAGGGACATGATGGGCCCAGAAGCTGTGGTGGTAGGAATGTGAGATAGAGAGTCACTAGTTATATTGTGACTGCAGCCAGGTAGGAAAGAGAGAGGGGGGGAGGGAGGGAGAGCAAGAGAGAGAGAGCAAGAGACAAGAGAGAGAGAGAGAGAGAGGTTGGTATTGAGATGGCTCCTCCTTCTCCTCCTTCTTCACTTTGTTCCAGGATGACATCCCATAGAATAATATAAAACACTATTAAACACAATCACCAGGGGCATTCTCTCTCAAAACTGACTTTGGAAGCATCATTACAGACACAGGCAGAATGGTGTCTTCTTGTATATTGTCTACTTGTTTATTCTGTTTCATCCAAAGTAACAATGAGGACAAACAATCATTCTTTTATCTTTCAACAAAATCATTTTTAATTCATATGCTCACTTAGCAAATATTTATTGGGCATATAGTGTGCTAGATAAATTAGTGATACATAAGTGTCTTTAAAGGCCAAAGGGTTTATACCAGTATATTTAGAAAAGGACTTTTGTCGAATTTTAACGTCATAGCTATTCAACACTCAATATTTCTTTTTTGTTCAAACATATATATATATATATATATATATATATATATATATATATATATATATTTGGGGGGGGGGATATGTTCTTACTATATAGCACCAGGTGGCCTGGAAATGACTATGATGACCAGTATAGCCTATGTTTCATTATGTGGACCGTACTGGTTACAAAAACACAAAATATGCTTGCATTTGTTAGAACAACCAGAGAAGCACAAAAGACAGTCACTAGAACTCTTACCTCTACAAATCCTCACAGTGAAAAGACCAAGTTCCTGTCTCCTCCCATCTATATTCATTTTACTGCCCAGCCATCTCATTTCCATTTATTTTTGGAGTCAAAACACTTTTTTCAAAGACTTGTGGAAATGATGGAGAAGTCCACACTGTCTGCTGTCTTCCTCTGGGCAGATCTTGGAGCTCTACCGGTCCCCATCTCATTTTCTTTCAGACCCCCAGATCTCTATGGTTAGCTAGGGGTTAACTCCACCCTCGTATCTTAAGGCAGATGGAATTAAGATATCACCGCAAAGGGGTCACATTTCATTTAAATAAATATATATATATATATATATATATATATATATATATATATTAAAGCATCATATTGTTCATGATAAACATAAAATTCTATCAACTAAAGTGAATTTCCAGGAGAAATACAGGCTAAAAGTCAATAAAAACTATGGAAGGGAAGGTTAACTAGTAGCAGGACAGGCACAGTAACTCCGTATTATAAGCAGCAGTTCCTTAGGAATGTTATCTCTAGTAGTTTTGATCTATTCAGATGTAAAAAAAAAAAGAGAGAGATTAGACTTTTGATAGTCTGAAATATTTGCAATGGCAACTTACAGATAAACATTCACAGATGTAAACAGAATTCCAGTTCCTGTTCTGCATTGTTGCCATGAACGAATCCCACTATGAGGCTCTGAAAATCCCAGCTCATATCTTTACTGTTTCTAAGGAAAGTCCTGGAGCAGATTCAAGGAGACTTTAGGGTAGAAGTTGATACTCTTGGATACTCAGCAACAGCATACATTCCTGTCATCTTCTATATGTTGGCAAGTCAGTATGATTTTTAACCAGTTCTGCAGAAGTGAAAGAATTGAGCTCTGTGCTCACACTTAGCCATGTTCAACGAGTAAAGAGAATGATTTGAGTAATCCTGAAAGATTTGCTCAGAGTTAAGGCTGTTTCATGAATTGACACTTTTTTTCCTCTGGTCTAAATTTGTATGAATTATGGATGGTTAAATAACACGATTGTTTGTGTAGGTAAGCAGAGAAAGATCGGGTGCTGTGGCCATAGCAGAAATGAGTTAATGAATACCACGCACAGAATACACACCTGTTGACAAGGCAATACATCTACTAGAAAGGGAATTCACAAGTCTGCTCTCACCATCTCATTTAGTATGACCTTAGTTAACAGCAAATGAATTGAGGGAAAGGGTAATAGATAGAGCCCTGATGGCTGTAATTGAAAATTTACTGTTTCCATGCTAACAAATGTTGTTTGGACAGCATCTTCAGTTATGAAATTATGTGAAAAAATATATTGGTAGCTTCTGATAGAATAGCAGTAAAAAGAAACTCAGAGTCTGACCAGTACAGTCTGTTCATTTTCAATTCTGAAAAGAATGATTAGAATTCCTAAAATGTCATCTTTCAGGGTTAGATCACTTATATCTTATAGAAGTATGGGAACTTACCTTTGCTTCTTCAGGGTCATAAAAGATCAATGGCAAAAACTTCATGAGCATCTCTAATGTAGCATTAGGATAAGTGAAAATATTTAAGTGCTGAAAAAAGCCAGACACTCTCTGGGATGCTGAGGGCCCCTTAGACCAGGAAAGCTGATAGCCTAATGGTGCAGCCTTATTTCTCCTTACTGTATTCCAAATCCTATTCCCAAATTCACCCCCAACTTTGTAGCAGTCTACTTGCTACAGCAAATCTATTTCAATTGGATCTGATTCTCAGCCAAGAAAGCCTGGACAGATGTGCTACAGACTCTAATAGACCATGGTTGCCAGTACAGACTACTATGCACAACAAAGTTTTTCAAACATAATAAATGGGGAAATAAGACATTTCATGTTAAAACCATATTAGAGCAATAACTGTCTACAAATCCAGACCAATAGAATGTGGAAAAGAAAACTACAACATAAAAAGATTAACCACACTGAGAAAAACAAAAGAAATAATTACTGATCCCCCCGAAATTAACAAAAGGAGAAAACACACACACACACACACACACACACACACACACACAAACACACACACACACACACACACGGAAATAAAAGGAATTATGAACAATGTGTTTTGATGTCTCTCAACAACAGTGTTCTTAGTTCCCCAGTAAAGACAGAATGGATGCAAAATACGATCCATCTTTCAGTTTCTTCAAAGAAGTACTTCTTAACAGGATTGATTGTCATCACCTCAGGGGTAAAGAGAGAAAAAGAATTATTCTAAGCAAATGGACCTAAGAGGAAAGCTGGTATAGCCATTTCTATATTTGACAAAATAGATTTCAACCCAAAACTAATATCAGAAGAAATAGGCTAAATACTCATTAAAGGAAAATTCAACCAAAAGGACATTGAAATTCTTAACATCTATTCATCAAACACAAGGACACTGAACTTTATAAAAGAAACACTACTGAAGTTTAAGTCATATATTGACCTTCATACACTATATTTGGAGACATCAGTACCTGAATCTCATCCATAGACAGTTCATCTAGACAAAAACTAAATATAAGTTCTGGATTTAACTGATGTTATAAACCAAATGTTCTTAACAGATATTTATAGGACATTTTACCCAAACTAAAAAGAATATACTTTCTTTTCAATATCTCACGGAACTTTCTCAATAATTGACCACATACTTGGACAAAAAGCAGTTCTCCATAGACAATAGAAAATTGAAGTAACCCTCTGGATCCTGTCTAATTAACACAGATTAAAGGTGAATATCAACAACACAGAAACAAAATAAAGCTTAAAAATTATGGAAAATGAGCAACTTACTACCAAATGAAAAATTGATCAAGAAAAAAAATAGAATTTTTAGAATTATATTAAAATGAATTCATACCATACTCAAACATACAGGACACACTGAAGGCAGGTCTAAAGACAAGTTCATATCATGAATACCTTCACAAAGTAAAATAAAATAAAATGGAGACATATCATGATAGGGACTTAACGGCATGCCTTAAAGCTCAGAACAGAGAAAAAGAGAGTGGGGGGGAGAGAGAGACAGAGAGAGAGAGAGAGAGAGAGAGAGAGAGAGAGAGCGAGAGAGAGAGAGAGAGAGAGAGAGAGAGAGAGAGAGAGAGAGAGAGAGAGAGAGAGAAAGGAGAACAAGACAAACCACACCTAGCAGGGATAGATGACAAAACTAATCAAAGTCAACAGAGAAATCAATAAAATAGGAACAAATTAACAGCAAACAATATAAATAATCAATGAAACAAAGAGTATGTTGTTTGAGAAAATCAGGATGATTGACAATCCTTTGGACAAATTAAGTAAATGGCATGGCAAGCATGTCTAATGTAACAAAATTAGAGATGGAAAAAAGGGACATGACTAAAAGCAATGTAACAATGAGGAAAACCAGAGAATATTAAGGAAATACTTTAAAAACCAGCACTACAATAACTTTGAAAATATAAAATAAATGTGTAATCTTCATCATATATGCCATTTACCAAAGTTAAATTACAATTAGATAAGCATTTTAAACAGTCATAAAACAACTAGGAAAAAAAAAGATGCAATAATAAAAATCTCCCAAACAAATAAACAAACAAAATCCCAGGGCAAGATGATTTTGGCACAGAATTCTACCACATTTTCAAGGAAGAGTAAAGCTTCCTAATCATAAAATCGTTTCACAAAAAAGAAACAGAAGTAACTTATCCCAATTATGAGGGAAGTTAACCTGATTCTCAAAGCATATGAGCACCCAACAAAGCAATAATTACAGACAAATGTCCCTTATAAACACAGATGTGAAATTTTTAAACAAAATTAATTCAAAACAAATTCAAAATCACATCAAAAAGATCATTCATCATGACCAAGTAGGCTTCATCCCACTGATATAGGAATTTTTCCTCATAGATAAATATACAAATATATATATATATATATATATATATATTTGTTGCTAACACATTGCTAATATGTTGATAATAGCAGGAAATTGTAAACAACCTAGATGTCATTCAATAGATGACCGGATAAAGAATATGTGTAACTTTCACAATTGAATATTACTCAGACATTATTAAAATGAAATTATAAAATTCACAGGTAAATGGATGAAACTGGAAAAAAATAATAGCCTGAGTGATATAACCCAGATTCAAAAAGACAAACATGGTATATATTAACTATATGTGGATATTAGCTGTTTGGTCGATGAAAACTAAGCTACAATCCATAGAGGTTAGGTATAGGGCAAGAGACAAAGGACTAGCAGCGACAGAAGTTATCTCTAGGGTAGGGAAATAGAATAGATATTTACAAATGAGGAAGACTGGATCAGGAAGACCAAGTAGAGAGGGGAAGGGAAAAGGCATCTGGCTGTTGATTCCCTTAGTTTCTCTTCCAAGCTTCCTCCTAGTCTGATATGCCCATCTATACTTTCCACCTGGCTACATCCTGCCTGCCCATTGACCTAAACAGCTTTATTAATCAACCAATAAGAGAAACATGCTTTCACAGGACATCCCCCATCCCCTCCATCCAAAAATATCTTGGAACAGAAGGGGATGGATATAGAGATCTACAGTCATACTTTATGCAGACTGAGACCTTGGGACTCTTATCACTAAAAGGGATGTCTCTATCATATACCTCCCCTCAGGACTCAGGGCTCCTTCTCAGAGAGGAGTTGGAAAGTGTGTCCAGTTTTTTGTTTGTGAGATTCCCAAGTCTTCATTTTGTGAGTCTGTTTCTATATCTGTTTCATGTGCCTTCTCTCAGACTCTTTTCCATTTGTTTTCTTCCTATTCTGAGACATTAGTTTCCATTTTACTTTATTAAAATTTCTCAGAAATCTGATTGTTTTCTAATGGATAAGAGGGGTTAAAGAGAGGAACTTGGAATAGTAGAGGGAGCAGAAACTGTATTTGGGATGTAATATATGATAAAATGGCTATTTTCAATAAAGGGGAAAAAGAGAAGAGAAAAGAAAAAAAAAAAACCAGAGATGCTATTGATAATAAAACTAGTCAGCGAGATTGGCCTACTGAGAGGAAAAAGGACAGCAATTCTACCTATTAAATCCTGCATAAAAGCCTTATTTTCCCCTTTTCTGAATTGGATGTTTTATTTATAGTGTCCCTTGACAACTTTATGCTATATATTGCTAATTACCCCATATGTTTAACATAAATAAATTCATTATTTAGGTTCCTTTGACTTTGAAGAATGTAAATAAATCATTAATTTATAGGGAAATTGTGTGTATCCCTTTTAAAGAACTTGAAAAATTATGTACCTCATACAATAAGAAAAGGGGGACTGGAATTTTGGATTGCTGAAGGTATGGGCATTTGGGGAGAAAAAGGTGAGGCTATGTAACCTTTACTAATGTAATGATATAATCTGGATTTTATTCGGGTCTACTGTCATAAAACATCATTTGGTTTCTTTGCTGTACAAATGTATCTGTTTTGAATATCACTGAGTAAATGGAAGACCACGTGTTTATTATGGGAAACGAATTACCTGGAAATGGAGTCTTTTTCACAGTCATTCCCTTCATTCTTCACTTTGCAAGTGCTTTACAAAACTTGTGCATTTTTTTTTAAAATCTTAACAATGAAATCCAAGGTCTAAACCCTCACCCACCATAATACCTCCGAAGGAATCACTGAGGTTAATTTGCATCACGGGCTTCTATACCTGTTGATGTACGTGAGTCAAATGAACCTGGTTTACTTCTAAGGAAAAATTCTAAATAATTATTACCCAAATCAGTTGTAATTCCTTCCTATTATATGATATAAACAGCTCATGCTTAAATAAGATGATTTCATCTAGGACTAGTAAGGAGGATGTAGTAAAAATAGATTTGTGGAATATATAATAATTAGCAACGGATGAGGTAAGATTCACCGAGCAGGCAAAAATTTGAGCTACAAACCAACTAGAAAACATGTGTGAAGGAGTGTAGGAGAAAATAATGTTCCAAACACAGAAAAAAGCAAGAACAAAAGCCCAAGTCTTGGAGGATTTTTCAATAATTGAAAGGCTGGAGACACAGGAATATATATGTTGTAATGAAAGAATTAGAAAATAATAGAAAAATAGGCATATACCTAACCATGTAATTATACTAATTTAATTTTGATGGTTGAAGTTATTGGGTATTGTAAATATAGTGATAACATAATCTGACTTAAAATTACCACTTTTAGTGCTCTCTATAGAGAATAAATTTCAGGTGCTTAATTGTAACTCAGACAATTAAGGGACTCTGTAGGACTTGAAGAAAGAAGCAGTAATATTTTTTTTGTTGTTGTTGCCTGCTCCCATGATAGAACTAAAAGAAATGTTTAAAAAAAAAAAAAAACAGTCAAGCCATGATGCATCATGAAGACTAGAAAGTTTAGGGGCTCGGGAGATGGTTCAGGAGTTAAGAGCACTTGCTTCTTTTCTAGAGTATGCGAGTGAGACAGCTCACAACTACCTATAACTCCATCTCTAAGGGATCTAATCCCCTCGTTTGTACTTCCAGGGCACCCTCATATTCTTATCATACACATGTACAGATGAAAATAAAACTAAATCTCTAAAATGAAGATTAGTTTGACTAGCAGATTTTAGGCCTGTGTTGGTGCACAAAAGTAACTAGGAGTTTCCCGTCATACTTTTCACTGTCATATAAAGAGTGGAGTTATGATGGCAACTATGGAAAGTCAGTCTCTAGCCCATGGCCTCTCTAGAACTGACCCCCCATAATTAATCTCTTGATTTTTTTAAATAAACATCTTTCAATGTAACAAACACTGGAGGGTGTGTACAATGAAGTGTGAAACTCATCAACTTTTCAATATGAAAATTTTTGTGTAAAACCAAAGAATGAAGACCTAGAGCATACTCTCAGTGACTTCCCAAACTCACAAATCTGCTCTTAGGGTGTGCTCTGCTCTGATTTATCTCACTATAATTTAAGTTGGTCTTTTGTTGAATTACTGTGCCATATCAACTATATTAGATCTGTGTTATGTTTTATATCTGACTTTTTAACTGAATATTATATGTAAGAAATCATATTTTTACCAGCAATAATGTATGTGCTTATGAATGTTTGACATATCTTTTTATACATATATCTAATGCTATATAAACTTATGTTATTAATAACCATTGCATTTTTTTTCTTTACTGTGATCCTGTATATTTTTGTGCTTTTTTTTAAAAATCTGCATTTATTTGGAATATAGTACTAGAATTGAAGTTTTATCACTACAATCATCATCATGCATGTGACGTGTGTGATGTGGTTGTCTGAAATGATGTTAAGTAATTACCATAGCATGTGGGCAGAGGTCAAAGGTCAGAGTACTACTCTTGGGAGCCATCCCCTCCCTCCACCTTGAGATTGAACGCAGTTTTAAGTCTTGTATGACAAAAACTATTACTAGCTAAGCTGTGGTGCTTTGAATGGCTCCCATAGTCTCATACATTTGAATGCTTGGATGTTAGTTCATGAACTATTTGGGAAGGAGTAGAAGGTGTGGCCTTGTTGGAGGAGGCGCGTCACTGATGATGGACTTTGAGGTTTCAAAATTCCATGCCAGACCCAGTCTCACTATGCCTGCCTCCAACTTGCAGGTAAGGTGCTATAAGCTCTCAGCTAGTAAGGCAGCATCATCCCTTCCTGCTTGCTGTCTCTCTGTGATGGTCATGGACTCACCCTCTGATATGGTAAACAATACCCCAATTATATATTTTCTGTTATCATTGCCATGGTCATGGTGTCTCTTTCCAGCAATAGAAGAGTAACTAAGACACAGGCCCCAAATTGAAATTTCTAACAACTAGAAGCTCAGGTTTTTGGTTCAGCAATTTCAAAATAGATTTAGATGATATTATTCCGTCAGTAGTAATTTACAAGTCTTGCACTGTTGCTTCCCTTTTTGGTAGCAATAGATGGAGGTAGACATGTAAATACTACAGCATATGTGTGGTCAGAAGACAATCCTTGGAAGTCCGTTCTCTTTTACTCCCTCCGGATTTGGAGAATGAACTTAGGTTAGTTTTTCAGTCTTGTATCACGTGCAATTTTACCAGATAACCTACTCCGTGAGTCCATGAAATAAAAATTTAAAAATAATAGATAGTACACGTTTTCAAATTAGCATTACAAAATGTCTTGGATGAACTTACTTGGTCAATGAAAGGTCTTTTTCCATAGATTTATCACATGAGTTTGCTGATGTTTTCCATCTTGGGTCAATGAACAGTATTCCTGGTTCTATAGGCCTTAGATAGTCCTTTGCTCTATATCTTACTCGTGTCTGGAGTTGGGCTCAATCACATCACCCATGTTTGTAGCATTCTCTCATATTCCTCCAGCATTCTGTTTTCTGAAATAATTCATGTGTATTTATATTATTGTGTGGGTACATGAATGCCCATGGGTGCACATTATTAAGCATGTGGAGGCCTGGCATTGATGTAATATCTCTTCCTTTACTTGTTTCCACCTTCTACATTGAACCCAGAGCTCACTGACAGCCAGCTTGGTCATGAGAACTCCTGTTACTATTGCTGTCTAAGTACTGGGATTGATGTCAAATGCCATTTATGTCTGATATTTATGTGCATACTAGAGATATAAACTCTGGTCTTCATGCTTTCATGACAAGTATTTTATCAGCTGAGCCATATCTTCCACTTAAATGTTCCGATTATTTTTCTTTGACTATTGGGTACACAACTTTATTTTAACACAGTTTAAAAGTTTTATTTATTATTGTATTATTTGTGTGTCTGTATATAGGTATAGACCCAGGAATAAAATGCCCACAGGCCAGAATAGAGCATTGTATTTCTCAATATTATCCTAAAATGCTGAATTTAGGAACACTTTTATGCATTTATGTTTCACACCAGGTGAAAGAATCTGCCTGTTGGTTTTAAATAGTGAATACCATGATAGTCATGCTCCCAGGATCCATAGATATCACTTAATGTCATGATAGTCAGTGGGAAGTGTGTTCCTTTACGTGTTTTACATACAGTCTCCATCAAATTCCTACATTTTCACTACTTTTACCTTGATTGTACCTCTGTGTACATTCTTGCCTTTATATCTTATGGCATGGTTTTACGTTATGAGTGTCTCAGTGATTATTAAGATCATTTTACAGTTCCTCTATCAAAAACAATTCTACGTACCATAGCCACCAAACCACAATGCCACCCATTTAATGATGTGTTTGCATGAGAAAATTTGGACATAAAATCATAATAAAAGGTCTATTAATTATTATTTTCCTTTATTACTGACATTACCTTTGTCTGATTTGAAGTATATTTAACTCTCTTTTATAAGTTTAAAATAATCAGAATAATTTATTATAGGATCATATTTCAATTTGCTTACACTCTAAGCACACAAGGATGAACTGAGATAGACAAAAATAAAACAACTCAACTTTTCCTGACAGTGAATACATTATAATTTGTCATTCATAGAACAATATTACCTTTTAATTTTTATTGAAATTTTTACGTGTGTGTGTGTGTGTGTGTGTGTGTGTGTGATATTTATGCATGGCTAAGGGTGGTTGAGGAAGGCATGGGATACGCTGGAATTGGAGTTACTTAATGGCTCTGAGCTTCCATGAAATTGTTTAGATCTGAACCTGTGTCCTCTGCAAGAGCAACAAGTCTTTTTAACTGCTGACCTCTAGACCATAAGTATGCTCATATTCTAACTCCATGAGCCATCTCTCTAGTCCCAGAGCAAGGTTCTCTTAAACAATGCATGAAGATCTATATGCCTTTTCTATTACACCTTGAAAGTGCATGCCAAAAATCCTGGTCCACTTATCCACGTGCCATAACTCTCCTACTCATCACAGACAGCTGTATAGAACAGGATACAAAACAAAACTGAAAAGAACATTGCTACAAATGTCTAAATCACTTGCATGTTTTGCTTGTAATTATGAAGAGACAAATAAATTGCATGGACTACACCCTCTGGTGAGGCCTGCCAGATGCAAATGTAATTCACTAGTTTGTTCAGCAACATCCTGAGGCACATTTGCCAGCAGCATATGTATCCAGAGATACCTGTGTTCATTGAAAGACTGGGAAATACATTTCTGCATCATTTTCATAAGGATTCACTTCTTTTAGCAAAGCCTCAAGGCACTAGTTGATACTGGATTTTAGCTACCAGGGCAAAAGTCTAACATTTGGTGCTAACACACAATGACATTCCTAATCCTCTGTGGAAAATGAGAATCATTGAACTATATTTACATGCTTAAATAAATGTGTACTTGCAAATGGAAAAATAAATACCACAAAGCATTTTAATTATGCTGGAAAGTAACAGTACTAAATGTTTTTATGGTCATGTGGATAGGAAGATACTGTCCAAAAGAAACATAGAGAATTAGTACAGCCCTCAGGGTTCCAGTATTTCTCTTGGACCTAAGGGAGCTTAACATAGAAAGTTACTAAAGGAATGGATAAAACTCATATTTGATTTTAAAAACAAAGGGAGGTAGTTGTGTTAAAGATTATATGCAATATCAATGGCTGGTGTTAAAGTAGAAAGGAGAAAATTTCACAGGGTACCACCCTTACAAAGAGCTGCAGTAATTTTCTAATGAAGAGTGCTCAGCCCTGATGTGTTTTATATATATATATATATATATATATATATATATATATATATATATATATGAACTGACTCAACAGTAGGTTTTAATTCATACTTGTACATATATATGCATAGATATCTATAGGGTCATATGTAATGATAACAAAGAAGAGGATGCTATCCTTGAGGGGGGGGATGGGAGGGGTGTAAGTAAGGCCGCTGGCTAGGTTTGGAATAAGGGAAAGGGATACCATTTCATTTGAATTATAAATATCAAAATATACTACACAGGAGGAACAGCAATTAGAAACAATAATATAAATGGGTAAATAAAGCTGAACTGTCAATAGACTCCAAGAGATTTACTGTACTTTGTGAACAACTACATTCACCATACACTTGTATTCAGAGAAGCAGCATTAACCTCAGTTTTCTGTTTTCCAACCTGAGTCTGTTCCTCTTTAAGCAATTTCTTCTTGTATAATCACGTTTGGCAAAATTATCAGTTACTGAATTCAACTAGTGTTTCATATGTACCAGATTAATATAAGGAAAATTGAGTTCCTCTCAAAAGTTTATCTCTTAACCATTGTCAACTAACTCCTTCTGTGATGAATGAAAATCTAGCCTTTTGGATTTTAAATCCTTCCAAGACATTTCTTCACTGATCGTGTTGGGTGCCTCCACTCCAAGTCGAGTGGGCATCTGTGTGACTTTGCAAAGTATCCCATGAGGCTTTAAGTCTGTGTCCACCTAGGGAGCTTCAGTTTTGGTTTTCATTGGTAAAACTGTATAGGAATGTTAAATTGTGCACCTAGGAGATTCTTTGCACAGCAGAATCAGAAATATCCATAAAGATGGGTTTTTCTTGCTTCCCCCAAAACTGATGGCCTCATGTTTAAAGCCTTAGCTTGGTACAACAGTCACCTTGAATCAATTTGGAATGCTTCCCAGGTCTTTGCCTCATTTTTTTTTTAATGTAGTGACATCAGCATTTTATATTTCAATATTTATTCTAAGGAAAAAGTCATTTCATTTTCAAAGCTAAATAAACAATGATATCATTAAATTGGCAGCAATGGAGATAAGAAAAATATCTTTCCACACTATGACCTTTTGAAAGTTATGGGATACAGACCTAAATTTTAAAAGATTGGTTTATTAATCAAACATAGTTTATTATATTCAGTAGAACATTAAAAAAAAGGTTTCTTGAGCTATGAAACATGAATGTTGTTATTTCTCATATGTGATATACTGGGTTTCCTAAAAGTGTGCTATTTTATATTAAAAGGATAAACTCTTTATTTAAAATGCATCACCGTAATCTATGGTTTCTCCACAAGTGTTCTTGAAGAAGTCAGGGACACCAAATCCCTAGTTCTCATTGGAGGCTGAAAACTCCATGGTTCAGCCTTTTAAGAGGGTACAATGTATGTGAGATTTAATTTTAGGTTGATGTTTCATATGAAATATATAATGTCTGAAAACATAAGGTTGGCCTGTTTGTTTAATCCAATAAATAGGCAGTAAATTAAGCAAAAGAGAAACTATTACACACAACATTGAGATTCACAAGTCTGTGTTGGCCATTATTGCTCTGAACAAGGTAAAACCCATGCTATAGATTCTTCATTGAGAAATAATTAACGCTGGTATACAGTAATTAAATTATACCTCATCACTTAGCCATGAAATAAAAAGTAAGAGCCCAGTCCCATAGAATAAAAGTGCTCAGACACACTTAAGTCATTGTGTGACATTTCTTCATTGTGAGTGCATGAGTGACATGTTTTAAAATATGACTTCTTAAGATACGTACACATACGATTATGCCCATAAGCACATGTGTAAGTCTTTATATACATGTATACATGCATACATACATACTTACATGGAAACTTATTTTTATCACTGCTGTTTTCAGCTCTTAGAGATTTTTACACAATACCCTTTGTTTGCCTGTCTCCCTTCCATTTAGCACAGCCAGGAACTTTGGGAATGTTTACTGATCAAATACAATGTAATTGAATTGTAGCAGATGTCAGTTGTTACTTGTGATCTGCTCAAAGGCACTGCAAGATTCAGGCACTCACCTTATGACCTCCCTCCAAAACATACCCATCTTGGAGCCCAAAGCTATTGTAATATCCCATGGTATATAGAAAGACAAGCCCACCAGTTTCTATAGAATGGCAGATTATACTGTGCTTCAGAAGGATGCTCCCCACAAATGGATAAAGAGACCATGGTTAGATGAGACATCACAGTATAGATTTAGGCCTCGGAGCACATAGTCACAACATAAAATGATCTTAAATTGATAAAGATGAAGGAGAGATTAAGGAAGATAAACAGCTATTAAAGGATGAAAAGCTCCAAAAAAGTAATAAGTTGGATACTGGAAGCTTTTGAGTGCCTTTTGCATTTGCTGACCACTGTATACTCAGTAAACTGACCATTAGCTCCAATATATATGCTGAGCATGGTGCTTTGACTTTAAAATAAATTTGGCATATTCAGAAATTATTTCTAGACTTGCCAAATTTATTTTAAAGGCACTTAAAATTGTAACATTTTCAGTTGAATGTTGCAAATATTTACTGGGCAATTACAATGTACTAACAACTTCATAGATTCAGAAAATGTAAAAGAGATTATCTTTGCCCTGCATTCTATAAAGAAAAAGGTATGTTTAGCATCAGCTGGAGGGCTCTTTCCTGAGTTGCAGCTATAGTTTTCAAGTCATAAACTGTATTTTTCCTTAGTATGACTGTCTTTTTTTTTCTAAGAAAACCAACTATCCTAACAGGTTAAATAAATTAATGTGATGATTGTTTTAAAGAAAATATGTTTTTTTCAAAGTTGAAATTTAAAAGCCGACTTGGAAAACTATATAGTCACACTGGCTTTTACAAATATTTTCCTTTTTAATTTGTTCTTCACATGTCACCTTTTTCTAAAGTGAAAAATCAAATACCACTGGGCTAGCAATAACAAGAGGCCATTGGGGGAAAATGTTTATTTCGGGATAATTGGATAAAGTGATGGTTGTAAAGATGGCCAATTTAAGAGAGGAAAAATAGAATTAGTGCTATTTCCCATGAAGAAAACAGAGGAAAGAGTGGCAAACAGTAGAAAACCAGCAGAAGGAAGCGAGGAGAAGGCATTGCAATTCTCTTTATAGGTGTGCATTGCCTGCCCTGTGACTCTGCAAGTTGAGACTCACTCCATTGGTAAGGTGTCAGGTATGATTCTACCGTGTCTTAGCGTTGTTAAGTATCTAGAGAATTAAAATAAGGCCCATTGAAAGGATCAGTGAGAAGTGCTTATAAATTCATTAGTGTGTATTACACTCCAACCGTTCTTATATAATACCTGTGTTTATTCTTCTACAAAGCAGTACATTCAAAGAAACAGAAGCAAAACCAGTAACAACAACAACAAAAAATCTAGATTGTGTATCATATTAGTTTCTGGTAGTGGTCAAAATAAAGTGTCTATAATGCAGGGATTAAGTAAAAATTTTTTCTTTTGTTTTTCAGAATTTGAGGACTAGATGTCAGAGATCTATTGATCTGCAAGGCTGTTTTCCGAGGCCTGTTGCTTTTGTTGGTAGATTTTGGTCCTCCACCTGTATATTTACACAATTTTGCCAATGGATATTTCTGAATTATTTCTTTTCATTTCATAGAAACCATACAAGCCTAACCATTCAATTCCTAGACCCAACATAGTGCAGCTCATAACTGGTTGTGATTCTGGCTTCAGGAGATCTGACTTCTCCTTTTGGCCTCCATAGGTAATGGCATAGATAAACACACACACACACACATGCACATACACACACACACCACACACACTTATGTTTTTTATGAGATAGGGTTTCACTGTGTAGTTTTGGAGCCTGTCCTGGAACTTTCCCTGTAAACCATACTGGCCAATAATTCATAGTGATCTACCTGCCTCTGCCTCCTGAGAGCTTGGATTAAAGGCATGTGCCATCACTTCCAAGCTCACACAAATCTTCAAATAGAAAGAGTAAATAAAATTCAAGTTTACAATTATTAAAAAATGTTCAGGGAATATATTGACATAAATGTTTAATTGAGCAAATCAAAGTTTATATAGAACTGAAAGTGCCAACACACACACAAGAAATCTTAGCAACCATTCTTAATCTTAATTTCAAGATAACAGAAAATGAAGTGAAATAAACTAACAATAACAACAACAAAATTACCATTACTTGGCACAAGTGATTAGCTATTATAGAAACAATGAAATCATTATTTATAAAATGAGGCATAGAAAAACAGGTTCATGATTTTGTCCACCGTATAACTACAGTCTTGAAGGAAAACAGATGCTTCAGAAAAACATATTTGGTCCATATATTTAAGCCGTGGGTAAGGTTGCCCCCATAAGAATACATTATCTTCAGAATGTTAAGTCATTTCTGCATCTTTGACCTCAGTTTATGTCCTAAGAGCCACTTCTGGGAAAGAAAAAAATAATACATTACACAACACAAGCATTATATTATATGCCAGGAAAAACAATGGTAAGTATTTTTTAGAATCCATTCGCACTACTGTGAAAAATATAACTAACAGGGAAAAATTATACTGAGCATGAAGAGGGCCTATACAAACAAAACTACTACAATGTTTGTGTGATTATCTTTTGGGTTATATACCGAGGCTTGCTACATTCCATGTTTTGAACATGACACAAACTACCAGTCCTGTCAAAAGGATGAAGAAATATATTGAAATTATAATTATAATTGTCTAATTATTTCTTGCAATTGGTAATGTTGACTCATGAGTTGAAAAGGAACAATATATTACTAAAATATACACTTGAATTTTGAAAAAAAATCCTTAAGTTTATAATTAGAAAATAACTTGATAGTGAAATCATAACTGTAATAAATAACAAGAATTATAGAAAACAATTGGAATATCAGTGTGAAATAATGCTTCACTGAGTTAGCCCTAATTGGTTAAATAATAGAAAAAGATCCTAGGGATACTGTTCAAATACACCATTTATATAAATATAATTTCTGCTCCATGTTAGCTTTTTTTATCTAATATAAACTGACCTCTATGTTTTAAAGAAATATAATTTGTTTATATCCAGGAAAGTCTGATAATACAGGATAAGAAATATACAATTTTCTATTTTTTTAAGATATTTCTCTGGGGAATCAACAAAACCCTCTTTGAGTACTCTGTTGGAAACCTATTCCCCATACTGGATTAAGTCACCCAGAGTTGATGCAGAGTGGAGGAGTTAGGTCCAACCTCAGCCTGACAACGCCATGATTTGTTCAAGTCCATGGAGGCCCGATGAAGATAGAGGAGGATTGGATGGGGAGGGCTGAGATAGAAGTGCAAATGTGGATGGAAGAGGAGAGGAGGGATGGGGAACTGTGCTCAGTATGGAAAATAAATTTTTAAAAATGTTAATTAAATAAAATAAAATTTTAAAAGGATAGCTTTCTAAATGGAAGTGATACCAGTTGTCACTGTTGGGCCCAGGTATCCCCAGGTTGAAAGAACTGAAGAGGCAAACACAGATAGGCAAGCAATAAGGGATTTTATTCTGAGCGGGAAAAAAAAAGAAAGCACAGAGATTTGCTACAAGTGATCTGCCAGCTGTGAGTGATATTTACTCAAGTCCCTCAGTTAGAGACCTCAGTGATTACTTTGGGGAGTTCAGAACAAGAGGAGTAACTGGTACTGGAGATGACGTGACAGACTCCAGGCATGTAAGTCTTTGTTCATTTCTACATGTCTTTTTCCATGAAACATCTGATTTTCATTATATACTTGCTTTCTCATGAGTACATACAAGATGGTAAAAAGAGGAGTTTTCCTAAAACGTAGTAGAGATCACAGTTTGACTTACTTATTATGCATGACAGCCATCGTAGGCTAGACTGGTACATTTGACTTGTAGGATGTGCTTGACCACATAAAGGGGAAGCACCAAGCCTATTACATACCTATGAGTTTGGGTGACCATAATTTTGTGTGGAGAGAGAAGTGCATACAGCTGCAAGCAATAGGGGAGACTCAGGTTCTATGTGATGTGTTGAGAAGGTGTGTGCGTGCACGTGTGTGTGTGTGTGTGTGTGTGTGTGAATGTATGTTTAGCTAAGCTGAATTCCAAGTAGTGAAGTTATCCTTCTCCTTTTCTGCATTACAAGAAGGCCACATTGTCTTAGAAGATGTATTATATTCTAATGAAACTGAGAATGATATGTCAATAGAACATAGAATTAATATCACAGTATAAAATATACAGTGCCGCATGTTTTTAATCTCAGCATTTAGGAGCCAGAGGCTAGCAGATCTTCCTGTTCAAAGACAGCCTAAACTACAAAGTAACTTACAGGCCATCCATGACTACATAGTGAGTCCTGTTTCAAAAGAAAACAAATGAAACACAAAATGATAGCATAAAATTTTAAATAAAAATACTTCAAAAAACAATGTTACATTTTAAAATTAAGGCACTAACTTATAAAAATGGCAATTCAAAATAATATTTTACTTTGTCTTTAATCACTGATATAATATTGTAGGTTTATCACATTCAAACTAACCAAATAAATAAAACTTACAAATGATCCTTGAACTTTATGATAACTATGTCATTTGTATACTACTTGGGTACATTTTAAAGGATGACTAAATTGTTTCTTCATTTGTAATGTATTTTATCCATTCCTTGTTAGATTTAAAATGATTTAAAATCATTTAAAAATGATATTTTGATAATTAATCATATTTATGTGCGTGTGTGTGTATGTGAGTACATGTGTGCAGGTGACAACTGAGGCAGAAGATATGTGAGATCCCATGGAACTTGCTAACTGATGTTGGTGAGCCAAACGATATGGGTGCTCTGAAGGGAACTTGGTCCTGTGAACCATCTCTCCATTCCCTGCAAAAGTCATTGTTAGCCACTCAGTGCATATGCAGTTTTATTCAGCCAATATGCAAATGCAATTCTAATCTCAAAAATGCAGATGGCGTTGCTTATGAGATTAAGTAAACCCAGCCATCTCAGTGACCTTTCCTGCTTCTCTGATAAAAAAATATCCAAACAAAGCAACTTAAGAAAGAAAGGATTCAATGGTACTCAGTTCTAGGTCTCAGCCCATCAAAGCAGAGATGTCCAGGTGGCAGGATGTTGAAGCCCCTGATTACATTGTGTCGATGATCAACACAAGCACAGTGAATGCTGTAAATCAGCTCAGCTCATTGTTTCCATCTGTACTGTCAAAGTTTTCAGCCCAGGGAATGGTGCTTCTCACAGCTAAGGTTTATCTTCTCATCTCAAATGAGCTCTTCACACAAATCCCTCACTGTCATTCATTCATCCAAACAACCCCTTACTGTGGTGCTGGTGCCCTTGTCTACCTACTAGCTGTAAGTAAGTAATCCTGTACTCAGAACTTCTTTTAATTACCACAAACGATGATTCAGAAACCTCAATGCTGGATGAAGTGTGGAGTATACATAGATAAAGTCAGAATATGTATCATATTGGTAAGTGCTTTTATATTGCAGGTTCAGTCCATTTGGAGCAAATATATCCACTTGATCTTTTGCACTGTGCCATCATTCTTTAGAGTACAATTATCTCAGTGAACACAGGGCACTTACATTTTTGTAATAATGTTTTCAATTATAGTCCTCATCCAAGTCTGAATGAAGAAACTTTGCATATACAGTCCATCCTTTTTACATAAAATAATTTTCTTTAGTAAAATACTCATTTTCAGGTATTTATTTATTTATGAGTCAGTGTCTCACTTGGTTGCCAAGCTTTGTCTAGAACACACTATATCAGCCAGGTTTGGCTCAAAGATGCAGAGATCCTCTGGCCTTTGCCTCCACTTCTTGACTGGTAGAAACAAAAGCAGCCAATACCAAGCTTGTTAGAGGCCAAATGTGTGTGTGTGTATATGTATGTGTATTGTATGTGTGTCTGTTTGTGTGTATTGTATGTGTGCTTGTATGTGTGTGTGTGTTCAGTGTCTGTTTCTGTGTATGTCTGCATGTGATGTGTGCATTATATGTGTGTCTGTGTGTGTTCTTTGTGTGTTTCTGTGCATGTTGTGTGTGTAGGTTTTGTATGTGTACTTATGTGTTTGTGTGTGTGCTTGTGCGTTTGCATGTGTCTGTGTGTGTGTGTGTGTGTGTGTGTGTATGCATGTGTGTGGGTGTTGATATGGGTATTACAAGTAGGTGAGAATCCTCCCCTTCTTCCTTGTTTGAGACAGGGGCCTTTTTGGATGTAACTGTACTCTACTCTGTATGTGTTTGGGAAATCTGAATTTGAGTCTTCACACTTTGATGGTAAATGCTGTGTCCACAATCCATCTCCCTAGTCCCTACACAATTATGTTTGAGAGTTAATATTTAATGCTATTCAGAACATTAGGCCATCTTCTTCATATAGTCCTGATGTGCTTGTTTATTTCTCATTATGGGGATATTATTTAGGAATATTTATGCACTATTGAAACAGTTAACTTTCAGTATCTCATTTATATAAATAACAGCATCAAAAAATAACATGTTTATTAATATTTCATTTATTTGTCTGTATACCTAAATGGAAAGTTCCGTTAATATAATTCATAATGTCAAATATGAACCATCCAAACAGTGAAATATCAAAATTCTAAAATTTAACTATTCACTTATAATTAATAACTGTTATTAAAATGTAATCTCATCAATTAAGTACAAAGTAGGAGTTATCCCCTCTAATGAGATGATAGTTGAATACAATCATGAAATAAATTAAAAACTGTGTGATCATCCTTTCATAAATATCCCCAAAAGTATCTCCTGAAGAGGCTAGAGCAAGGGCTAGGCATTCAAGAGCACTATCTGATTCTCCAGAGGACCAGGGTTTGGTTTACAGTACAACACTCCTAGGTTGACTAATAAACATCACTAGCTCTAGTCCCAAGTGACTTGATGTCCTCTTTCAATCTCTTTGGGCACAGTATCCACATTAGGCATATATGTAGACAAAGCACAAACATTTATAGAATAACATGAACAATTATACCTGCTTTAGGGGTGATTGAGGATAAGTAATTCTAACATAAATAACCTTTAATAATGTTTATATAATTTGATTTGTTAAAATAAAATTTGTTATATAAATTGATTTGTAAAATTATTTTACAAAATGTAATCTACTGTCAAATATGTAAGACTATAACCAAATGGACCCTAGGATTTCAAATTCTGTTGCAAATAGCTCCAAACTTTCAGGTAATCACTATATTTATTGGCTCTCATTTTTGATGTTACAGTGACTGAATATTTCCTTGTTCAATTATTGGCTCTGGTAAGATGGTTTCAAGTCCTGGAGTGCATCCTAAGAACTCTTTTCCATATTACATTTTCATTTCACTATGTCTCTTTTTCTTTGTTATGAGGCTTTGTCTCTCATAACATTTTTTTATAGCATTTACCTTGTTACAGTGAGGACAGATTTTTTTGTTTGCTTGTTTTCTTGCTTTTTTGTTTTAATCATCTTAACCTTAAGTTATAGATTTTTGAAAGTATGTGCTTTATGTATTGTCATTGTTACTAAAGACTAAAATGATAGGTTATGGACAAGCTGTTTCAATATAATGACTTCTTATCTGTTCTAAGTGAGACAATTACTTTTGTTTGATAGTACCCTACACATTTGTCTACTGGTATTTAGTCTTCAGAGCTTACCCATTCAAGCTGTTCATGACACAGCCTTCCACATACAGTCATTTCTTTTGGCTTATTTTTATAAAGTTCTTGAATGTATAGACTATCTTATAAGTACATACAGAAATTAAAGATCAGAAAAATAGAGCTTAATAATGTAATTACATAGTATAATATAACTAGTAATATATTTCCTACATAAGACTCTTATAGAAGCAGACGCCAGAAGATCCCTGAGCTTGCTGGGCAGAGAGTTTAGTCCATCAGTGAACTCCAAATTTCAAACCCTGATAACAAAGCAAGGTTCATTGTATCTGAGATAGGATAAATGAAGTTGACGTCTGCCTTTCATATAAATGCACATCCATGTACCCATGCACACACTCTCTGACACATGCTATCAGAATATGTCCATTTGGAATGTTTTCTGTTTCCCAGGCTTTACTTTAGATGTTAGATTTACAGAGGTATTTAAATACTCATGAAGCTAATTTTCTCTTTTGTTAAGTCTTCATATCAATTCTAGCTTATAAAAGAACAGTGTATGACACTCCAAGATTACAGCAAAACTAGAGGTCTACTCTGTGAGACTGAGGAGGAATAAAGTGTTCACAAGAAATTACATACATGTTTCCCTAGTAGAGAATATATTATGCAGAGAGGGTCACAAGAGGATATGATCATGATATATTAGAGGGCTCACAATCAACCTACTGAAAGATGGGCTGTCACAATTCGACATAAATCTGAGTGTATCAAATGCCATGCAAATGAAATTTTGAACACACACACACACACACACACACACACGATATCATTAGTTTGTGTGTAAGCAAAAGAGTGTTATTGTTGAAATGGTAATACTTGCTGAGAGTTATAATATGGTTTAAGCCTGGAAGTAAATTTAAATTGTGACATTTGCTAAGAAACATAAAGTTTGATTATTTTACAAATAGAATTTACTTTAGCAGAAGTTTTAGGTTCATAGAACATTTTAACAGACAACATTGAAACTACTGACGCTGATCCTCATTCCACCTCATCCCCACAGTATCCTACAGAATGACATGTTCGTTATAGAAGCTGTACCTATACTGGTATCACCATCACTACCCCCAAAAAATTGTTTATTTGGGATTTGTATGAGTATAAAATGTCCTGTACCTTTCATTGGAGTTTCATGATAATTTCACAGTCCTAAAAGTTCTCTGTTAGGGCTAAGAAATTGGTCTGCGGTTAGGAGCACTCATTCTTGAAGAGAGCACTTTCTATTCATAACACCCACACAGAAGCACCTTACATAACTCTAAAATCCAGGGAATACCATGTCCTTTTTTACTTCTGGGGGAGAACTAGGCATAAGTGATATATATATATATATATATATATATATATATATATATATATATATGAATAAGATACTTATGCATGTAAGTATTAAATATCCATTCTTAGGTGTGCACTTCAAATGTTTTCCATGTCTGTCATCATTAATCTTTGCTTCTCCTCAAATTCTGACAGTAATCTTTTTACTGTCTTCTTAGTTTTAATGTTTCTAGAATACCATATACTTGAAATCACAATATAGCCTTTGCATATTGAATTATTTCATTTTCAAATAAGAAGTAACATATCAATGTGAGCATGGAAATCTTCAGGAGCTACATCTCCTCTCATACAATAACTGCTAGTGAAAATTATTAAAAATGAAATCAAAACCTTTTAAGGTTGTGTAAGTAAATATAAGTAATAAAATCAAAAGAAATGTGGAATAATGGAAGTAAACATCTAACCCCCCATGTCGTTCACTACCAAGTCAGGTGCATAAGAATCCCATGCCAGGAATACAAACCAAAACCATATTGCCCTTCTCCATGCTCCACTACCAAGTAGATGACAATTTCTACATAGACAGGCCCCAAGAATTTCTTATTCTTTTCATCTATATTTTGCAGCCTTGAACAAATTCCAGATGTTTTGATCCAGATTTTAACAGGGATCTCTATTTCATAAGCAGGACAGAAGAACAATGGTCATTCTTTTAGAGAACAGGGTTATTGCTGTGTGAAGTGACTTACACAGGAGACCAGAAACTAATGGCACTGTTCACTCTGTTCTAGAGGAAGATGACACTCAGAGAGAAGCAGTTACTGACATAAACATTGCTTTGGTATTATTGACACATTTGCCAAGTCTCTGGGACTCATTATAAAAGCACAACTTTGTTATCTTCACTTAAAGAAAGTTATTTTATTTGAAATAGTGAAAAAAATTAAAGTTGAAATTTGAGGCAAAGAACATTTGGTGTTCTGGCAAAAGAGAGAGGGAGGAAGGAAGAGAGAAAGAAATGAAGGAAGAAGAATATTAGTAAGATTGATGTCTATATTGATGAGAAGACTAACTCACTAGTATTCACAAGATTAGTAACTAGGCCATTTGCTCTGTGAACATATCTCAGACTTTTGTCTCAAATTTTCACTTACAAAGCATTCTGGTTTAGCTGGGACAGTATGTAGAGCATTCTGAATCACAAGATGCTGTTGAAATCTGCAAAAAAAAAAATCCAATAATAATTAAGGGAACATGAAAGTTAAGTGTGACCAGGGAATGTGAGATTCAAAATAAGCCCAGTTAACTACAGTGTTCCCAATGGCACTGAAGTATTGAAGGTGAACTATCTCATTCTGCACACATAGGGAAATGAATTTAACTGAAATCCCAGTCAGTCAAAATACAAGCAAATGACCCTAATATATACTGGAAGGTAAGGAATTATTATTCAGAGTAGCTATTGTGTAGCATCTACCATTTATGCCTTACACACAAGAAAAGCATACAAAATAGGTTACTGATGAATGTGTGTGTCCAATTCAACAGATAGAGATTTCAAAAGAGCCTATTATAAGTATTTTGACAGAATTAAGATAAGCTATAATTAAAGAAGTAGAAGTTATTATAATAATGTCTCAATGAAAAAATTATCATAGAAATTCTTTGGTTAAAAAATTTAAATGAATTAGGTAAAATTGGCCAGAAGATAAAAAAATTCTGAAAGTACTCAACAATACATTTGAATCGACAAAGATGGTATCAGTGATATAGCAAGCTAGCAGTACGATTAAAGAAGACTAAATATAAGCAAAAAGAAGTGTTGAAGTCATGTGAAAAATTCTGATCATTAAAACTGAGTACAAAATTATTTATTGTGTTTAGATGCTGCCCTCTAAGCTGTCTTGATTTTGTAACAACTCTCCCTTATATATTCCATCCTCCTTTGAAGATTTACTACTGAATGTATGACTAATGTCTAATTGCAAAACTCTCTCTCTCACTCTCTCTTTCTCTCCTTCTCTCTCTCTTACCTAGTTGATCCTATATATTCCAGCAGGTCGAGAGTATCTGAGGACTCACTTTCTACTTAGAGCAGAAGCCCATAGGATAGTAGTTTAATATGAAGGACTGCTACTTACTAATATCTTCCAAGTTCAAACATTTCTTACTAGATGAACTCTCGTTTAGCCTAATAATAAATTATCTACCCAGGATATAAACTACATAGAAGTCTCGGGAAACCTGCCAACCCAATCTGTTCAGATAAATGTAAAGCAAACAAAGAGCTCTAAAGTTCCAAACTTCAGGAGTTGTCAGAAATACTGAAGTAACTCTTTCTCCCATAATAAGAAAATTAATCACAATAAATTCATTGTTTCAACAAGTTTGACCTTGGTAATGATTAATTCCATATGTGAGCATTCCCTATCCAAGATGAGTAGATATTTCTTCATATCGCCTCCAGATACTGTCACATGACAGAGGTAACATTAACAATACTAAAATCGTGGTTACATTTTTCAGAAACCTTTGAGGCTGAGATACAGAAATATTCATTGCAGTGGTACAAAAACAAGAAAAGCATCAGATTTGCTTGCACTCACCTTTGACCTCAGTTCTTCATCAAAACACATCACAGAAGAGCATCAAGAAATATTATCTCAACAACAAGAGTTCTGAAAACTCTTAGAGAACAGGACGACTAATACCAAAGAAAACGAGGATGGCCTTATCATATTTTTACTGTATAAATTGTAGGTGAAAAATAACACACTGAAATAAAAAGAGAGGGACAAATTAAAGAAGAAAAAGAGAAGGAATTATGTCACCATTCTCCTATACACACAAGAACATGAGGATATTAAACATGTTGAGAGAAAAACTAAGTGATACAAATTATAACAGCAATGCAGAATTTTGTAGTGGGAAAATTATAATTCAAAAGTTTAGAAAGAATAATGGTTTTGCTATATTGGCAAGTATTGGTGAAATTTCTTAACAATCGTTAGTTATTTCTGTTGCTGCTGTGAGAAAACACCTGACATAGTAATATAAAGGAGAACAGGTATAATTTGGTTTATGGATTGAAGCTACAGTCCCTGATATTATGGGAACTATGACTACAGAATCATGAAGCAGTTGGTTATATTGCACAAAAGGGTTAATAATATTTGTGTTTGTTTTCATCTTGCATGAAACAATTTTATATCAACAAAAATATTCATGTAATGGAAACAATATATATAATTACCATTACCATTTAAAAATGGTCTAAATCAAATGAAAAGTGGGCAATAACAAACTATTTCAGATTTCACAATGAGAGTTTACCAGCTCATTATTCTCTATGCATAATTACTTAAACTTTTTCTATTTTTGTGAGAATTTCACACATGTCAGATTTTTCTCATTGTGACTCATCTTTCTTCTTCCCCCAACTCCTGCTATATTCTCTCATCTTCTCAAATCTATGATCTAATTATTATTGTTACATATACATACACACAAACACAACATGCTGAATCTATCTAGTGTTGATTGTATTTATATATGTTTATGGCTAATAACTGTGGCTGGATAACACATCAGGGACTCCTTCCCAATGGAAAGTGTTCAGCAGCTGTTAATTGTCCTTAGCTTTATAACTAGTCCTGAAGTATTTAAAGTTTCCCTTATCTCCAGTGGAATATCAACTGGTATTGTCATTATGCAGTTCTTGTTTAGGGAAATGTAGCTGTTATAGATAGAGGACAATATCTCTCAGCAAATATCTAGTCATCTAGCTTCTGAAATCTTTCTGTTCCATTTTCTATGATGTTCCCTGAGTCTTAGTTGTAGGGGTTGAATGTAAATATATCACTGTGTTGGACATTGATGGTCAGTTTTTTTTTCTACATTTTGACCTGTTATGGACTTTTGAGGTAGTTATCATATTCTATGGAAAAAAGTTTGTTTGGTGAGGATTGAGCACTATACTTCTCTGTAGATATAAGGATATATATATATATATATATATATATATATATATATATATATATTGCACTTATGCATTATACTTGTTTAAGAAAGTTGATGTAGGAGGTTTACAACCAGTGTCCATGAATTGACTGGATTTATAGAGTATGCATGAACAAAGATGATGACCTGTCTCATGCATATTCATCAAGAAAATATACAGTATCCTATTATAATCACAGAGAATAATTTAAATCATCAAAGGTGTGATGATATGCAACATAATTTCATTTCTTCTTGTTGTTTATGTAAAGGCAAAGCCTTTAGAATTGCGTATTGGAAATTCTCAACAATTTTAAGAAATTTCCCTGAGACATAACCAAAACAAACAAGAGAAATTATATTGTATCATTTGGTGAAATGAAAACATCATGAATCAGTGATGAAAGAACATTATCCTTTTCATATTAAAAATACATAATTAAAATGAAGTATCTAATTTTACAGTTCTCATATTGAGAACATGTTCTTCATAAACACACTGTGCCCATGTATTGAGACAGGAGGTCTGTGCCTGTTTATCACAATCTTTTGTAAGGTGAAATAAGTGCCTGAATGTTCTGGTGATGGAAGAAAGAACTGAGTGGGCCAGGCAAATATCCTAACCGCACCCCCCCCAATAACTCAGATGAAAAGTAGGTCTCAGTTAATGTCTCTTTAAACTAAGTAAGACAGTTTCTGAGGAATACATGAACAAAAGAACAATCACCAATGCTCCTGACAGTTAGGATGACAAGGTCAACTCCCCCATCCCCAGGTACCTCAAGGCAGAAACCAAATAAGGACAAAGAGGAACTTGTCTAGCCTTGCTCAAGGATGGGAAAGCTATAGCCTTAGCCCACTCCAGCCAGACTTAACCGATTAGAAAACTACTAAAATGATAGTCAATTGTGTAAACCAATCACAGATCGAATTGATCACACTGATTTTAGAATCCCTCTAGCTGTGTTTAAAACAGCCTGCAAGCTTCTTGGGGGTCATAATTTGCCATCTTTACCTTTGTTCTATATGTGTGGCCCCAGAATCCTGGTACTTCTATTCTTGAGGTAATAAATGTTTTCACTGATTGCATGCATGATGGTGGTCTTTTGCGATAATATTGAACCTAAATCCTCGGGGAAAGCAGTCAGTGCTCTCTTATCTCCTGAGTCATCACTCCAGCCCAGATTAGGAAAAAAAAAGATATACACAGTACAACACAGAGAAGCATGTGGATGCCAACAAAATAAACAGACCTATAAGAAGCAATGAGATTGAAGTGAAGCAATAATGGAGATTTTCCTAAAAGGAGAAATACAAAATTGAAAGATTCACTATTTTTTAAAAAGGCATACTCAGTGGGCTTTGAGTGATGTCTTAGTGGTCAACAGAATATACTGCCTTTGCATTGGTTCCAAGTTCTGTTCCTAGAAAGCACTTTCCAGGTGACTTACAACTGTCTCTTTTTCCCTCTGCAGGCACTAGAAACCAATTTCCTGATATATATATCAGGAAATTGTGAGTCACCTGTTGTGTGTATGGGGACTGTTCCCAGGTACCATGGAAAAGTAGCTAGTACTATTTACTTCCAAATCTCCCCTCCAGCCCCTTTATTTTTAAACTTTAGCAGCTTTATAAAAATCTACTTAAAAAAAATATTTCTTAATCTAGTCAATGAAGCCTAAAGGAAAAGGATGTTTTTATCTCATTGTATGAAACCAGTTTAATAGCATAAAAGCACAATTGAATAATGAAAGTAAAAAACAGAACTGTGGGACGTTTAGCCTGATAAATATTTGTCAACACAATACCTGCATACAGAATTCCACAGCAGAATGTAAAGGATATATCCAATGATTTTTAATGCATACAACTCAATAAGCATAATATAATAATTCAAATAATAAAAAGAACACAACCCATATAATCATTTCAAATGAGGTAAGAGAAACCACAGTTGAATTTCAACATTTTCACAAAAAAAGCTTTGAAACTAGGATTAGAAGTGTCATGTCTCCATATATTAATCTTGTAAACAACAAATTGATAGGTGACATTGTGAATGAAGAGAAATAAAAATAAAAAACATTTTTCATGAACCATGAATGTATATTTATTTCATTCATAAAGTTAATTCTAGATATATTAGCCAGCTCAATGACATGAAAAAAGTAAGTAAATGGAAAGAGTAAAATAGGAAAAGAAGAATCCAAACTATTCCTATTTGCATATATAATCTTATGATTTAAGGTCAATAACAGGTATACCTTAAAACTCTAAAATATGATCAATCCTTTCAGTAAAGTCATAGGCTACAAAGTCAAAATACCAGATCAATTGTTGACATGTTCTTAGGTAAGTTGAATTCATATTGTGAAAAATGTAATTAACTAAAGTTATATAATCTCTTTCTTAAATCTAAATACATAGTATATAGCAATATAAAAAAAATCATAAATTAGTGTGTATGTATAAATAATCCAAAACAAACTAGTGATTAGCATGTTGGTGGTATAAAAAAAAGTATTTCAAATTATATAGCAGATTTATACCAACATGTGCAGCTACTGACACAAAATAGGTACATAGAATAACAGAATAGAATGAATGACTCACAAATAATCCCATGAAATTATCAGGATCTGGTGCCTTACTATGTACTAAATTTTTTATCAAGAAAAAGAGAGTTTGATAAATAACCATTGTCAGGTGACATTCATTTCTACTTAGGAAAGACTTAATTTCTGTCTAGGTCTATTGCACTCTACAAAAAATAGTTCAAAATAGATAAAATTATTTTAGATTAAAACTGAATTTCTGGGGAGAAAAATCTGAGGATATATTTGAAAATATCAACAGAGGCCAGGCCTTTCTTTTTACTTGCATTTAAGATCTGCTCACTAGGAGGGAATTTATGCCTGGGATTGAAATCTTAAGCCATCTGAGTTCATGGAACCTAGGACTGCCACTTGCCTAAGCTAGTTATTTTTGCCACAATTCTAAATACTCATCCTTATATCCACAGATAAGTGTAGCTCTAACCCCTCGTTACAGAATTTCTTTTTGTAGTTGATGGAGATCATTACAGAACACTACAAATGAAACAAATACAGTGAACAGCTATTGACTATGAGTCCATTTAATATCCAAAGATGATACCTACAACTCATGGAACATAGAGGGCAGAAAGGTTGTAGCAGCCAGAGGAGCAGAACACTTGTTTCAATATGACATCTCATACAATCATAATGACAGTAAAGCAGACCTGAAAATGGAAGGACTTGTAACAATGACAGTGTTCTTGGAGGAGTTACAGGGAGTAATATGGGGTAAATATGATCAAATATGTTGTATGAAATTCTCAAAGAGCTCTTTGTACTGTTATCCTTTGTCCTTGTTAGAATGAATTAAGTCAGGCTTAAAAGATGGCTATACCTACCATAATGTCATTTTAAATTCTGATTATGCATGCATGACTTAGGAAATTAGGGTAATATAATTCCTGGTGGTATAATGTCTCCCAGATATGTACACGCTTTAAACATCAGATTCATCTTCTGTGTGAACACTGGAGAAGTTGCTCTGCCTTAAATGCATCACACATAACATAAACTTTGCCAGAAGAAGTAAGCATATGTACAATAAGACATTTGATTCCCTATATATGTGCAGTATTAGTTTGTGATTTACTTTTATAATTTGATATCTTCTTCTGTATAGAAAGCTAACAACATAGGTTAAGTTAGAAACAAAGGAAAGGTCACAATGTGCTGACTGCTTACTTATTAACTGTGACAAATATCATCAACTGTTACGTGGCAATCACAGAGATGTCTTCATAATTGTCATGATTTTCTTATAAGTCAAATGAAATATTGGCTGTATCATATGACTTTACACAAACTTTAAAAACGGAACTAGAAAAAACTATTTATTATAATGAAGATTATTTTTCATTCAAATATTCAGTAAGGTAGATAGAGTTTTGATCTTTTGTCTGATGTATATATTTTTTGTTATTTCCTTTGAAACAGACTATACTATGAAGTCCAGCCACTCTCCTGCCTGGGCTTCTAAGAGTAATGGGAGTAAGAGTATGTGCCACCATACGTGAACAGTTTAGAGATTTTAAGACAATATAAATACAATGAGAAGAGGTACTACTTTCTAAACAAATGAAGAAATTGTGGGAAAACACCCAAATCCACATAACTGAATCATGGTAAATTCTGACACAAATTTAAAAGACAAGCAATTGTTCATTTATATTTATTAATAAATAATTTTGAGATAAGTAGTCATTTTGACCTACTTGATAAAGTTTTCTCCATAAAAGGACACTGCAAAACATGAGAACACTGTATTAGTATAAAGTTAATAATTTTCCCATAATTAGAATTAGGTTGGTAATAGCCTTTGATTTACTTTTTCATCTACATAAAATGTTAAAAACAGCTGTTAAGAACTTACTCGTAATTCTCAAGAGCAAAAGAATTTGAATATTCAGGAAAGACAGATGGCCAATCAATTACAATATCTCAATCTCAAAAAGAGCTAGTAGTGAGTAAAATACCCATGTGAGATTTTAGAAATTAAAAACATGCTGCTTTATGGTAATATTTGTTTAATACTGACAGATATTTTTAAAGGTAATATATGTGCATGGATAATTATTTTTTTACAAAAGGAAAGCAGATGTAACACAGAGTTTGTATATTGCATTCTGTCTTTATAAGTTAAAATATTTCAGTTAATAGCATAATAAATCTTCAAATTACAGTGATGTTGTCTTTATGTTTTGTTTTAATTTTTTACTTAATATGTTATGTCTGTGATATTTGAACAGCATTCACATCACTGAAATGATTAAAGACTAAAGGAAACAAGTATGACTTATGTAGAAATAATTTTGTATGCATACAGTAAGTAAATCAAGATTTACAAGAAAAAAGATCTGGAGTCAGACAAAGATCAAAGAGCAGGGCTGTTTAATAATAACAAAAAATTATAATTTACAAAGTTTAACTAGTGAGCTTTCTTACTAGTCTAAACAATCATTCTAAGTTAAAGGAAGTTGAATTGGCTTATACTGTATTTAAACACTTCTGATGATGAATTTACCAAACACCATTTTTATAAGATAGCGAATCACATGCTATATGCTTAGTGTGAATTAAACAAGTAAAGCACAAACATTTTAAATAAGTAAATACCAAATATAATTTTAAAAATATGAAGTTATGTGACTATCAACCTTATATTATTAGAATAGAACAGGGCAAGATCTACTTGCTTGATGGAAGTACATCTTTTAAAAGACTTAATAGTTTTTATTTATTGAAAGTTTTATAAATTATGAAATTCTTACTGATCATGTTCATCCACAATACCTCTCTGGATTTATCCTCAGGTCCCCCATCTTGTCCCCTTCTTCATTTCATGACAATTTTTCTATTTTTGCAATTAATAAGCATAATTCTAATTAGTTACACCAATACATGCATGTGAGTGAGATTATCCACTAGGACACAGGCCATTTACCAGCATCCATGTGGGATTATGTGCTGACAAACCCATCTCATACTGAAAATATTTTAATGTTAAAATACATCGGATGTAGTTACTGTCCTAAACACTGTGTCTTAGCACAGCTTTCCTTAAACATGTTTAGTTAAAAAAGCATTACCTCAGATCTCATTGGGACTGAATAATTTGATATAAATCCTACTTTATCTTAATGGAGAAATCATGTGAAATTTACTGGATGTTTATATCTGAGATGTTGCAACTCATCACATTGTGTAGTACTGCTTGCATGTGACTTCAGCTTCCCAGTAGATAATCTGACTGCACACAAGGAGTGTGGGAAAATACAAAATGCAAAGCCCCAAATGGTATAGACTCTATACCCTATACCATTTAATGTTTATCACAATCACAGCAATGTGAAGCCTAAAAATTCTATTATGAAACACTCTAAGTTGGTTCTGTAAATGATTCTGCAGAGCAGATATTACTTTGTGTGTGTGTGCCACTACGCACAGTGATTTTCATTTGACTTAAAGTACAATCAGCATCTCCCACTTTCAATCAGCCCTTCTCATTCCCTCATGGTGTAAGTGCCAAGGGGAAACTGTGTGAGACACTGAGCCTCCATTTGTTCAGTTACATTCTGTCTCAGTTCCACAGTTCCACTGCTAAGAGTACCGCCTCTGCTACAGCGTCGGGGAACCTCAAATCTGCGGCCTCTCAGCCCTCATGTGATTATATCAGGAGATACATAAAATGAGGACCACATTAAATGAAGCCCTATGCTAATAACCTGATTGAATGGAATACTGTCCTTTCAAGAAATGCTAGAGATTTCTCATGAAATCTCTGCACTTTGATAAAAAGATGCCCTGCAGGTTCTGAGATTGGAGCTAACAACTGAAACCACACTCAGTCCCCACACATAGGAGTGTGACAAAATACATTCCTACTGTTGACGTTATAAAGTGAAAACTGTAGCTCTGTCTCAATGGAATCCTACATCTTTATTTTAAACAGAAAAAAATCATATTTCCTATTAAGTGTAAATAATTATCCAGAAATGAATTAAATTATTTTTTACACTAACTGTTAATCAACTCCGTCAGTTCATCAAAAAGCAGAATTTTAGTGTATGTTAAATAAGTATTTATACTAATGAAGTCCAGATTCTTTAACTTTTAATTTTTACCTATTAAGCCAGATGTTCAGTATGTTAAAATATCAATAGTATCCCTAGTATAAAGCAGAGCAACGGGAGATACTGGATGCAGTTTTTGTCAGTATCTTAGTCTCTTTTGTTGTGTTTTTAGGAGACCACATAAATTGTTTTAATACCTTTCCTCAGTTTTACGCTGAAATGAGAGTTTCCTTCCCAGGTTGCTTCCAACTCTAGGTGCCATCATGAGTTAACAACAGGGCAACATTTGGCAAAAGTAAAACGGCAATGATTCTGTGTCTTGACCTAAAGTTTGTTTAAGAAGATAGAAAAGGTGGATACATGGGACTAAAAAGACGGTGTCACAGTTAATTTCTAGCTAGGTAAGGCAATACATAACTGAAATCCCAGAACAAGACAAAGGTAGCAAGACGCTGAATTCCAAGCCTGCCTGTGTCATATAGTATGTGCTTACTTTTTAAAAAATCAAATTCCAGATCTAAATGGAATCAGGAATTGCCAGGAAGCAAGAAATTCTACCAAGTTACTGTTGTAGGGTAATTTTACCACAAAAAATCATGTCTTGTTACAAGTTACTTTGATGAAATCTGTGTTTTAAAGTTTCCGGGTTGTTTAGAAAATGAACAAAAGTCTGTTTAGCAAGGGTCCATGGAAGATTAGATACTTGGCTCTGGCAGATGAAATCAGAAAAAAAGACAAATGGAGTTCCTGCTCTCACATGTCGGACACTCAAATGGAAGCGTCACTGGAGTTACACGATCAGAGTCCCACCAGCTCGTTGATGATAAACAAAGGTGCTGAAGCAATTAGACGCACAGGTATTACATGCATTATAAAATGATAGGGCACCTCTATTAAAATATCCAGGGCAATGAGGAGGAGAAGCATTAAAAGTTACAGTCAGAGGAAAGAATGAAAGGATTGGAAACTCTGTGTTGCTGAAGTTCAAGTATGCAGATGAACAGATAGAATGAAAGACAGAAAGATTTTGGTTTCTCTCTAATGCTAGTACCCCAGAACACCTTACAGTTCTTATTGTATTAATTGTACTTTGCATTTAAACCAGAGAGATCACTGAGTATTATGAATTTTACCCTTAGAGAAGCACATATGATGATATTATAACATTATGGATAATTTAGCTAATGTCAAATCTTACAGGTTACATCAATGACTTGAGACATGTTGATGGCCCAAATTAAAAAAAAAAAAAAAACAAAAGCAAAACTATATATGAGCCATAGGAGTAGTAGGTTTAAATACATTACACAAGAAGAGTAATTGGTGTTATAATTTCCCAGAAAAGAGAAAACAACATGGAAGTAGTTTAGCTAATATATGTTTGAGAATAAAAAATGCAGGTACTCTGTAAAGTGCTTTAAATTATCTCCCAAGGAACCCAGATATAGTCTAATAGCCAATTTGAAAATGTTAAAAATAAGTTGAAAACATTAAATATCTTTTCAGGTGTCTCACCAAAACACAGTTTGAAGAATCGAATCAAAATACTAATTTTTCTCATTCAAAGACATATGTTGTTACCCACTACTATAGTTTAAAGACATATCTCTTAAGATTCATTCTATATTTGGTTTTTAATACATGTATATTAATGAGGGAATTGCCTGGGAATGGACATATTGGAATGAAGTCAGCTGTTTTTGTTTTGTTTTGTTTTGATTTGATTTTTCTATCTTAGTAATAACTCTCAATGGTAGAAAATCATAGGCGAGTGGTTTGAGAATGAGAGTACAGATGCAAATCTGTCTTCGTCATTTCAGAGAAGCAGAATCCAGGCTAGTAATTGAACGACGGTTGTTAATATAAGGAGAACACAGAAGAACAAAATTGATTACATTGAAGGAGCAGGAGCATCAGCCAAAAGAATGGCAACTATCCCTATAGCAGAATGTTAGTAGGTTAGTATTACTTTGTAAAATTTGCAGTGACAAATAGAGCTAAGTAGATAAATAGAAAGATGCATAATACAGTATCACAACATGAAAAGCATTTTGCACAATAATAAAGTAGATTAAGGATGTAGCATACTCGTGAGAATTCTTTATGATGGTGAAAATGCTCTCCCACTAGTGAGACAAATGAACTATATTTGAAATTATAGTTTAAGGTAATGTGGCACTGTAAGAACAGTGGCTACAGATGCAGGAGTCAGGAATGTCTTGCTGAAAGTCTTATGAAATTATCATATGAAAGAAACAAATTGGCAACTAAAACATTTGAAGCCTCCTAACCCCAGCCAAGTCCAACTAAAACTCTCTTGCATCACTAGCTCAGCATCAGAGGGACTCCAGAGTGTTTTTGAACAAAAATACCCAGTCTTAAGTGGAGATTTAAGATGATGCTGAAACATGCAATGTATGTAGTTGTGCATAGAGCTAATTGTAACACATGGAGCAAATTCAGCAAAGCTTTTGCTGTGCAAATGTGCCCTATAACTCCAAGCCTTTATACATTGGAGGTACTGACAAGCTAATGTTGTGCCTGTTCTGGCTGCTTCCTCCCCTGGAGGTGTGTCTTTTTAAAAAATAAATTTCTTTGCTTTGTGTGCTACTATGGATGTGTTTGATTGGTTCTTTGCTCCAAGACACAGAACCAGAGTCTTGGAGAAGTAGTACCTCTTGATCCATATTTCCAGTTGTACAAAATAAGACAATTTCTAAATGCAAATTCTAAATAAACTATAAAAGGAATGAGTGATTCTTCCCCAACATAGAAAATAACTCCATCTTTGTGGTGAGCTACAAATGAGAGCACAGATCCTCTAGACTTATCTCTTTTTTATAACTCAAGTCACAAGCCACTCCAACCTTTGTCTTTCTCCTAATGAACAGGTAGTCCCTGGTATAAACAGGTAAATGGAAAGATCTCAAAAGGAAAGGAAGATCTTCTCCTCCCTCTTACAACTGCAAGGTACTTTTAGTGTCTCACTCAATACCTGACTGCTTTTAGTTGAGGGCAAAACAGGTTGAATCAAGCAGCATGGAACTTCTCATCACCCTGAAAACATGTGAAGCAAAGAATTTCCTGTGCTTCTCAGGAAAGGGAAAGACTGTTTGTTTCTCTCTTCAGGATACTCACCAGGCTGTGCAGTTTATTTCCCTTCTTCATCTTCAAGCATTCATTGATAATAAAGTTCCTGTCAAGTGTTTGAAAATAAGCCAGCTCCTCTGTGTGTCTCCCCTCCTCCCCCACCTTTCAGTCCCCTTTGTCTGTCTCTGTCTCTCTTTCACAGCACTGAACTATATACATGCTCTGTTAATATAGTGCTGCTTATTTAATATTTATGAGAGAGGGCCCACTGTATGTGATATCAGCCCTGGGATGGAAGTGCTGGGTTGTATCAGAAAGCAAGCTGGGCAAACTGTGAAGACTCAGTCAGTACAGTGTTCCCTTGGATTCTGCTTGTTTCTTCCCCCAAGTTCCTGTCTTGTGTTTCCACCATGGTTTCCTTCCATAATGACCTTTAAACTTTAATTTTTCTTCTCCCAAGTTGTGTTTGGCTAGCATTTTTTATTACAGCAACAGAGCAGCAGGCTAGGACAGCTAGCATTATCTCTCCACTCCAAGGTCTTGTTACAAATTTTTCTTGCATGTTTTGAGACTTTTTCCTAGTAAGTCTCTTTCAGAGGGATAATTTTATGATTTCTTCTGTCTAGAACCTGCTGATCTGACCTCCATCTTCCAATGAACTAAACCCAAGATGCGTGCGTGCTGTGAAACTCTATATTGGACTATTTCATATCAATCAATGTCAATAATCAATAGGCTGAATACTATGACTGAATGAGTGGCATTTGAAATAAACTTCATTTCCTCTTGATACACATACTCATTTAGCATGAACACACTGGTTACTAAAACATTATTCGTGGCATATAGTTGCTCAATTATGAGTAACTAATAGATCTTGCCAAGTTTAATGATGTTTCTCCGGCAATTTCCTAATTCACTTTTATTGAAGTTTACTGCTTTGGAGTAATTAGAAGAATTGTGTCTGGTGCCCACAATGTATCCTAGATGTAATCATGACTTAAGAAAAGTAATTTGACAAATAGTGTAAGTGGCTTGACCTTAATCTTTGAGTGAGAAAGAGCCAAACTTATTGGAAGTTGCTGACGTCTATGATCTCTTGGCAAGAAGGAAACATAGAAGAATATTTTGGCTTCCTGAAGAAATAAATGCAGTAGATAAAACAAGAATTACAAAATAAAAGTAATTGTTTTACTAGGGATCCACCAAAACTATTTCCCACTTTTTGTCTTAAATTTTGATTATTTTTTGAATTAAAGTTCTCACTGAAATATTCTGAATGTGATTTACAAGATCATACAGAATCCAGAAAGAAAATGTATACTGCAAATATTATATATTTCTCAGCACATGTTTGTAACTTTTTCTACAAATCTCAGAGAACATAATGGAAAATGATGCAAAAAGTATTCAAAGCTAGAAGAAATGCTGGAGATCAATGTGGAATGCTGACTTCTGGACATGTATTTAAACATGTAGTAGCTGTGGTTACTTGTACATGGTCTTCCTGAGTTTGGGATTATTGATACTCAGTCATGGAACAAGAGGTACCTCATTAGGGGTCCATTCTTCTCTGAAAACCTAAATGCAGATAATGATCAGTGGGTAAGTAAGAGACATTTTCTTCCAGTGGTGTAAACAATGGTAGGGTACACATGCTGCTTTGTACAAATAAACCGCATAGTACTGCTGTATACAGTACAAATAAAGCACATTAAATCAGAAAAATAATAAAAACTTAACACAAAATCACCTAAACCATCTTAATTTCTTTGCACTCACCAATTTTTCTTTATCCAATTGCCAGTTAGTGGTCATCTGGACCGAATTGGTCTACTTTATATAGTACTACAGTACTCATGAATCTACCTATAGGTGACTCACCTGTCTGCAACACAGGTTATCAGCAGCAGCACTATTATTGAGTTTTTATTTAGGAGAATTTTCTAGCATTATACAATGAAGCATGATAACATCAACTCTCAAGTTCTCCTCTCCAATTCCTTTATTTCATCAAATATCTCTTCTGAACTTCATGTCTTAGAAAAATAACTAAATACTCTTCAGTCCATTTAGTATTGCCCCTATGTGCATGAAAGTGCATCATTCACAGAATCATAAACAACCTACTAATGGTTGAATGAGTCTACCTATCCAGTACATGAGTCTACCTCTCCTGGAGCTCCTCCATGTATAGGGCTATTCCTTTATGCTGGAAGCTTGGTTGGTTTGATCTTGTGCAGGTTTCTAGAGATGTTTTGAAGTCATGAATGTGCTAACTCTGTCATGTCTAGAAAAAAATTTCACAGAAAACCTCCCCATTCTCATACAACCCCCCCCCCCACCTTTTCTGTGATATACTCTTAACTTTGGCAAGGAGTTTGATAAAGATGCTCCACAAATATTTATTTTAAGCATTATAACTTATTATACTGATGACTTCCCACTGCCATAACATATGTACCTTATTAAGGTTGTGAGCAGCACAGGCCTATGGGTATAAACATAGTTATTTAGAAGGTAGTAGACATTACTATGTAGCAGAACACTGAAAGCATGTTTTACCCAAGTACCTATGGTCTCCCTGGCCATGGGCTTTTGATCATGTATAGTTTACCAGACATTAAGTCTCTCCTGGGGTGTCACCCTAAACTCCAAAGACAAAGATTACTTACCCTGTAACAATCGATTTTCTGTCTCACAGTGAATACATCTTGGCTGATTTCTCGGTGTTATAGCATGCAGAGTCCCGTGCTGGGTGAGACCATCAATTTCTTTTCTCTTATGTCAGGCTGCAAAGCACTTTTTCGCTCTATGAAAGCTAGACAGCAGGGAGGAAGTTAGCTGGTCAGTTTGAGATTGATTTCTTTAAGTTGTACAGGAGACCATATGCTATCATCACAATGGTATAATGCCATGCCATTACAGTTGGTAACCAAACACAACAGTTATAGCTTGTTTTATTTTTCATACTTTTGTGGGATCTGTAATTAAATAAAGCAAAACAAAAACAAAGTAAAACAAAAACAAAAACTTACAGGAAGATAAACCTATATCTCATAATGAAAATTTGCTTTAAGAAACTTTGTTTTCAGGAAGTAGCATTTTCCAATACAGGATACTATCAAACTCTATATTACCAGTTAATTGTATTTTAATTTACATAACACTTTTACACACACACACACACACACACATGCTTAGCTTTGTTTAATTTATCTGCTATCTCCTCCTCTTCATCATCCCTGTTTAATCCTTTAACATTCATGATCCCTCACCTCCTTCAATAACATGTGTAATAATATCTCTTTAATTATATACTTAATTTTGCTGCAAGATATTAGGTTTCTACATAACTTGCTTATGTACCCTTCATTAGGATCAGGATCATCCTCTGCCCCAATAATGTACCCCATCTTCTTTAATCCCTTTCCACTTAAGCCCTCCCATCTCTAGCATTCCCCCTCTCTACTTTTACATTCTTATAACCTGTTATCCATTGACTCTTAATGCATGTCCTACTAGCCCACTTCTAAAGTGTTAGCTTCAGCTTGTGATCTTAGTTAAATACAAAAGGCAAAATATTTGAAGCTAGGTTAACTGTATGAGATAAAAACATACGCATCTTTTTTAATGGATCTGCACGATCTCATCTGGTTTCCCTCTTTTTCTGGTCCATCCATTTACCTGAAAATTTAGTGATTTCATTCTTTACATAGCTGAGTAACATCCCTTCATGTGTATGCCTCATACTTCCCTTTACCATTTATGTGTAAAAGGATACACAGTCTAATTTAGTTTTCTAGCGGATGTGAATAAGAGAAATAGCAAACGATTTACTCATGCCTCTGAAATATATATATATATATATGTTTGGATATGTGCTTAGAAGTGATATAGTTGGGTCATATGGTAATCATATTTCTATTGTATTAAGAAACTCCAAGATTAATTTGCAATGTGGCTGCTCTTGTTTACACTTCCACCACCAGCATGATGAAATTTCTGTTTTATAATTTCTCCTCAGCATTTGTTGCTACTTGTATTCTGATGGAGGCCATTTTGTCTTGGGTGAAACAGAATGATAAAGTAGCTAAAATCTGCATTTCCCTGATGGCTAAGGATGCTAGCCACTTTTTAAATATATTTATGAAACATTTGTATTTTTTTTATTTTGAGAATTTGCTATTCATTTCCATAGAGCATTTTAATTAGCATATTTATTTTATTGATGTTTAGGTTTCTGTTCATCTTCTACATATATTCTAGAGATCAGTCATTTGTTGGAGGACTATATGGAATGACTTATTTCATTATGTTCAATGCTGCTTCGTCAATTGCTAGCTTCCTTTGATGTACAGAACTTTTTAGTTTCATGAGATTTCATTTGTCAAATATTGATCTTATTTCCTATGCCACTAGAATTAATTCAGTGCTGTTCAAGTGAAAAATTTCGCAGCACCTCTAAATTGAAATATTTTCCAAATTTTTATCACTACTAGTTCTGGGTATCAGGTCTGAGGCTGAAGTCTTTGATCTATCTGGACCTGAGTTTCCTTCAGAGTGAGAAATAAGAATCTAATTTCATTCTTAAATATCTAGATATCCAGTTTTCTCAGCCCCACTTATTAAAAATTCTTTCTCTTCTACAATGGGCACTTTAAAAATATTTGTCAACAGTGAAATGGCCATTGTATAGTCCAGTTCCTACATCCTCCCTTCTAGTACATTGATTTATGTTTTTGGTTTTGTGGCAGTGTCATGCAGGTTTTATTTCCATGGCTCTGTAGGATGTGAAGCATGGTATGATGATATGTCTCGCAGCATTCTTTTTGTTCGTGATTTCTTTGACTGCTACTCTGACTTTTGCAGTGCTTTTTGTTTAGTTAGCTTTAATTTTATTCTTTGAGAATGAGTCTTATGATGTGGCCTCAACTGGCAAGGAAAATTCTATGTATCCAGCAATAGTTTGTATGGTCAAAAATGTAGCTATCATTCCTCTGCCTCTTTCGTACCTCCTCATGTTACTCTTCTCATGTTCTTGGGACAGAAAGGACTGTTTTTGTTTAAGTACTTTCATGTTGTTTTTGTAAATGATACTTTCTGAAGTAATTTTTAACACTTTATTATAATTAAATTTTGTATGAACTAAAAAAAGAATTCTACCCTTTAAGTTAAGCTTATTATTAACTTTTAAGAAAGTAAAGATAGCTGAATACATCTGTACATATTACATATCTGAATATATATATATATATATATATATATATATATATGAGTGTATTTTTAAATAAACTAATTCAAGTTAGATTTGAAATCATTAAATTTAATCATGATTTATCATACCAATGATTACAGTGACAGTATTGTCTCTCTGTGTTTTAAAAAAATATTTGTCTGTTAACCTATTTTTTTTTGTGTGTATGTGTCTGTGTATATAGATACATGTGTGCACATGCATGGACGTGTGTGTGTGTGTGTGTGTGTGCGTGTGTGTGTGTGTGTGTGTGTGTGTGTAAAGTTACACTAGCCATGCTGACATCAGAGGACAATTTACAGGTGTTGGTTTTCACGAACTCACACTATCAGTCCTTGTGTAAAATGCTTTCTCAAGGTGAGTCACCATACTGTCTCCAGAGGACTCTTAAAAGTAAGAAAAAAATCACGTGGAATAGAACATAGAACAGTGATCAAAAGAGAAACACTATCCAACATGGATTTGAAATAATTCCGAGTTCACTCTCCTTACATTGTTCCTGGGTAGTTATTGCTCTTGGAAGTCATTAGGGTGATAGTAGTTCAATGGGAGATTTTTGTTCTTCTGGAATGATCAAGGGAAAAAGAGCCTGTAGCACTCAATTAAGGGAATTAATTCAAATTTATTTCCTCTACATGTATAAGAGATGCAGTTGGAAAACAATAATATATTTATGTTCTCCATAGATATCAGTTTATAGTCTATGAATATTATGCAAGCGTAATGCAAAACAATAGTCAAATCTTTCCTCCCACTCTCTCTGCTCTCATATTAATTTCAAACTAAGGCCACAGTTGTTATTATAAGTCTTTTCATTTTCATTCTAATTAAGAAAGGTATTATATTATTTTCAATAACTCTAATTATTAACCAACCTACTTTTTATTTAATTAAACTTCTGCCCACAGTAATCAAGAATTTGAAAAGTACATGTCTCAGAACTTCAACAAATGGTCTTTGCTCTATTAAGGTAGAAAGGTAAGAAAAGAAGAAAAGGAAAGAAAGAAGTATGATGAAAGGAAGCCGGTTTGTAAGATGAGAGGAAGCACTGGAATAGACATTAGGGCACACGAAGATAAAAATCCAAACAGTAGAAAGGAAAGGCTAATTAAAAAAGATATGTGGTCACAGAGATAAAACGCTAATTCCTTTAGAAGAACTTGATAGAAAATTTGACCCTACACTTTTTAATGATGCTATGTAATATAATTTTTTTAAAAAAAGTAACACATAATTGTGAAAATATATTTACATCCTCTTTATCTAAAAGTTCAGGGAAGAAAATCTTTATTAAAACCCACAAATTTTCATGAAAATTTGAAGTTTTTTGTTGCTTCATCTGAATGTGGACCTTGGTGAGATTAGTGAAGGTTGCTGCCAGCTCTCCTAAGGTAATGGAGAAGATGTAACTAGAACGAGACAGTATAAACTGTCCCTGCCACATGTAGATCTGCCAAAGCACTTATTGAGTCACCTATTATTATTAATGTTTTATTAAAAAACAAAAAAACAAGTAAGCAAACAAACAAACAAACAAACAAAAACCACACAAAACTCTTTCACCTTCAAGCTTCCTGGAATCTTGAAGGCTACAGAGACTGACTTGTTTTTGTTCATTTAGGATGTCATGTAAAATATAGCAGTGTACTTGTCCAAGGTAGACAAAATTATTGCTGAGAATTCTGGAGTTGTTAATTTAAGAACAAAACTGTGGTTGATTTAATGTTCTGAGGGCTCCATCTTTGTTCCCATCTTCATTTTGTCATAGAGTCATCACAAGTTCAAGGAGACTTCATCACAGCTTGCAGTCTCTGATAACAACACTAATACTAATCCTATGAGGACAATCACTTAATATGTCCAAAAGTCCTACTACCTAATACTATCACCTTCTGGGATTGGGGAGTTAAATAAATGTGGAAACAGAGAGTGTGATTGTATACACAAAATACAGTAAACTTACACACTGACAATAGCAACGAAGATACATAGTTTAACAAGTTAAAGGTTAATTTCATAAAATCCCAGATTCCAAAAATTATCACAGGAGCTTACCCCTATGTAAAAGGAGTGTTGAAAAAGTTTTTAGGGAATTAAAGAGGGGGAGAGAACTCTGTGATCAAATCAGATTTATTAATTGGTGCTTGTTGGGCAAAACCGTCCCCAAACCATTGTTTTATCAGTTCAACTTCCCACCACAGGAAATATATAAGGCACCTCAAAACATTTTTGCAAGTGTAGCTCCAGCAAATGGTGGCTCTGCTTATTATGCTAACACTATACTCTAAATTAGGAATGATTAGGGCCTGCAGGAAAATAATTAATGACAATTAAAAATCAAGCGGAGAATATAAATTAACATAAGAAATGTTATTGAGGTAGCTTAACAATGTATTAGTTATGTGAAGCAGGATTCAAATGCTATCCCTGGATGATTCAGAAAGCACGTGAATAAAATTAAACAGGGCACAAAACGAAGAACCACTCAAAGCCTTGGGATTATGAAGTCTTCAGAGAGGAGGAGCAAGAGCATGAGATGATATCATAGCAAATATGTCATGGTGAACTTACGTCTGTGTCAATGAGTGGTATATAAATTCCATTTAGGATTAAAGAGTCTGACTGGAATTATTTTGTGCACTTTGGTCAGTCATTGTTTTCTATGTTTATCACCATCTAAAGCAAATAGCAGCTTCTTTGAGGTTTACTGATGTGTTGTTTGAAGGAGGTTTAATACTATATCCCTAGATAACTATTAGAAGTAGGTTCTCCCCTAAGGACTCTAATCCCTCTAGCTATAAGCTTTTGGCTTGATAATGTTTTTAAATATGGGTTGCATTTTATGTTATATAAAGTCAATCAGAATGTGGTGGGCTACTTTCTTGATGTTTATGCCACTATTGTACTAGGAGCACAGTTTGCCAGGCCAGGTATTATTATAGCTTACTGAGCTCACAGCCGGAAAAGACTGATTCTTACTTTTCTACTTCAGTCGTGCTGAAAGCAGTGTCTTCTTGATAGCAATAAATGACACACAGAAAAATGTTGCATTCAACGTGTGGGCATAGCTTGATCACATCTGTTTATGGGTTTGCTTGCAGTTCTAGGTTACTGAGGTCAGAAAATCAAATTTTTTATTAGCAAAAGGCTAAGACAAAGTTTTTAATTTCCTTTCCATTTAATGTTTAATGTGTCACCCAGTAAGTAGAAATTATTTCTTTTATTAGAGGACTAGGATGAGTCTTAGTTAAATGATACCAGGATTAAGTTTCTCTTCTATGGCACTGCCAAAGTCCACATTTCCAATGAAAAATTTTACATATTAATCACAAGTTATAGCTAACAAAATTATTTTGAATAGAATTATGCTTATAGGTTTAGTGGTTTTTTTTTTGACTGTTTCAAAAAAATTTAAGTAATTCTAGACATTTTTGCACTGAAAATCGAGTAAAAATATTGTTTTGTTTATTTACTTTGGGTGTGTGGTTTATATACGTGTTCATATGGGTGTGTGCATATATGCATGATGGTTGTCTGAGCCAATTTAGCAAATTAGCTGAATTTGAGTTTCCTTATTAGCATAACAATGACACACCCCAAATTAAGTTTTATTTTCTTATTTAGCTTTAGGACTGCTAAACCTCTTGAATCTGCATCACTGAAGTTATATGTTCCATGGTCCTTTGGCCTGCATAACTTGGCAGCCTCTACATGCTTATACTAGAAATGGTATTCTCATCATAAAGATGGTAGTCTCATTGCAGACTTTTCCTATATAGATTGCTGTTGCCTGATATTCACCCTCAGAATTCTTATAAGGTTCAAGATTTTTAATCATGTTTTTCTAGTCTGTCTAATATCAGAAAGATCCTATGAGAGTCTGGCATATTAGTGGAGCTTTTGTAGGAAATTGTCCCCTCTCTACCTGGAGCAACTAAATGAAGCTTGTTGTCTGTATTTTAAGTACAAAACAGTTTCCTGTTCCTTTCTGTTTGTAGGTGAATCTTTGTTTTTATTTGTTTGAATGAATGCAAAGCCTTGGTTGGGGAAGTGTTTCTTCTTCCTTAGCAAGTAAAAAAATAAATCTGCTTCTGTGACCCTTCAGGCATATGTGTTTATTTAGCCTAGGCTTGCTACTGCTAATGTAGGTTTTTGTTTCAGAGAAAGGAAGAGTCCAGGCTTCATTTTATGAATTTCCAAACGTGGATTGAGGACTGCTTTTTGGTTCTTGCCCTAACCTCATTCACTCTTGATTTCAAACAAACTTCCTCCATGCCTTGAGCTAAGAATGTCCTTTATTCATAGATTAAGCATTAGATTAGCTAATACCTTTTAACTGGCTTTGATAGAAATGTGCTCCTTCCCTGAAGTTCATTCAAACTTTAAACAAAATTCACAGTTTTTCCCTAATGTATTCACACATTGAAATTTAGAGTACCTGCTTGACTTGAGCACCCAACTCTCTGCTGGGCTCATGGGATTTTGATTTATCGTTATCTGTTCTCTATCATTACTAGACGAGCAATGACATTTTTTTTTTCAGTTTGAAACAATCTGCAGGAAGCAGATAGAAGACCTCAGATGTGTTCTAACTATAAAACATTATTGAGCTGTAGAATTATGATTTATTAACCTTTCAGTACATATGCTGTGTTTCAATTAAAGTATTTACCAACATATGTTCTAACACCCTAGTTCATTTTAAACATCATTATTCTCAACAAGAATCTTTTGTATTTTGCCAAGAAAATCAAACAATATAAAATTCATTCTCTCAGTGTTTTTTAAATACTTAAGCATATGAGGACATATATATCTTGTTGAAACACAACTCCCTCTGTCTGTCTCTCATCTCTCTATATACATAATGATATAGTCATATATAAATTGTGTTTATGAGTTTATAGATATTTTAGCAATTTTACCTTTTTTTCTTTTCCCCTTGTTTCATTTCTATTTTGAATATAGTCTTAGTTTGGCATATGTAACTGGTTATTCCCTGTTTTTGAAATAACTGAATCACTGCATTGTGCCAAGGGAACAGTGTGGGAAAAGTCAAGGTGTCATAGTCACTTTCTATTTCCAGAAGAAGGGAGAGTATAATAAACATTTTAATAGAGATAGCTTTTCTATTATTAGATAGTGATGAGTCAAGTTATTCAACATCTTAGCTGAATGGTGGTTTTCTTACTGACATCATTACCTTTAGAATATTCAAAGGACATGTTTAACCATGTGTCTAACAATTGTAAGAAAAGATTGGAAGACAAAATAGAAGTGCAAGCTTGGTATTGAGGCATATGATCACTCACCAACTAGTAGATGAGAAAAGGTTTGTTTTGTATGGCTATATTTCTATTCTCTCAGGAAGAATTGGTGTTTGATGTGTAAAGTAAGAAGTACTTCTCAGTTACTGAAGGAAAATGTTGTAGCCATTTTCTGAAAATAGACTTGGTAAAATGTTTTGACAAGTCTTTGAAGCACTTTATATTCTCTACAAAGAGGAAATCACACATCAATACAACATCCAAACAGTTCTAAATCATCCCCTAAAGAAGAATATCTTAATGCCTTACAATTTTTTTAACTGAGGGCATGCTAATATACTATAATGACATATAGACCATAATTAGTGTATAAATAAAAATATGGTAGCATTTTTTCAGCCACAAATTAACGATAGTATCAATATTTTTCATGTCTTCATGTAGACATTTTATGCCAACTGTATTATAGTTAATAATTCTTGAAAATATATGTCATAACTTGGAGAGATGGGCCAGTAGTAAGGATACTGACTGCTCCTACAGAGGAAAGGGATTCAAATACCAAGACCCATATATGTCACATCACAATTGGCTATAACTTCAGTTTTAATGAATCTGATCCTTCTGCTGACTTCTGCAGAAAATGCATGCAAGTATTAGACAAACATTTATGTAAGCCAAACCATCTGTACACATAAAACAAATTAAGAATCTCAAGAGAAAAAGTAAAAGAAATCTCTGTGACTTCCATCTCTCACATCATATTTCATGTTATATAAACTTTTTGTTTGTTTTCTTGTTCATTTGTTCTTATAAAGTCAGCATCCCATTCTCTATTCCAGGATTTCTGAAAACTCAAGATGTTCCTGCATCAGCCTACCAAGGGCTAGGGTTAAAGTTTTGTGCTTCCGTCTCAAGGCATTACTGAAAAATTGCAAGACTAATTATAGTTTTATTTTCTTTTAACTCTCATAACTTTTCAGTAACTTGGTCACGTGTTCCATTTTTGTTGAATATCTTGTAGGTAGTGAGTACAAATAATTATTTGTTTATTCTATATTTTAATAAAGTTTTAATGAATTTCATAATTAATGGTATTAAGTTTCTAACTACTTTAAATGTAGCTAAATTTCATTAGTAAGTTTTATTTATATTTGTTGATTTTAAATATAGAAATATAACCAAATTTTTATGGTATGTTTAGTGATTATATTTTTCACACATATGTGTGTGCTGTACACATTTTAAGGACTGACTACTGTAATATCCAATGCTTTCTTTCATGAGATATCTTTATCTCCTTCATTCATGTTACTGAAAGTTGTAATCCTGTCTGGGTTGTTTCATGCTTTAGTGAACATTTGTGCAGTTTTTTATTGTGCGTTGCAATTACCTTTCTCAGAAAAATCTAGGAGTGGATTTTCAAGGTCCTAGTACATGCACATTGTGGTTTTGTAATGACAATTGTACAAATATTTAATCCCCTACACTTGTATTCAGTGTCCTTCCGTTTTCTCTGAACTTCAAAAATGGAGACCAACTTTATTGTTATAGCATATTTTGAAGAAATTATTGCATCAGTTAATATCTTCTATCAAAATACCAAGTTCCTGTCTTTGAACACCTGTGTCAACTCCATAGGAGTGTAAATGTATACACAGGTATTTTTGTCTAACATCATTATATAAATAAGTCTATCTTAATTCCAATGCTTTTCTTTACTTTCACTGCCTAATCTGTATGTATATCACTCCCCAAATACCTTTTCCCTTAGCAGCATTTTTTTCCCTACAAATCCACTTTTTTCCAAAATGTCTTTACTACTGACATTTCTTATATTGAACCAGGACATCTTTGTGAATAACTTCTCTCTTGGGAAATATTCAAATGAACACTGATAATTCTTGCGAATGTTTTGAGGTCTTTTTGTTTTTTTGAAATAATTATCTACCTGCTATGCTAAAAGTGTTTGAACCTCATGTTATGTGATTGAATAATTAGCTTTAACTCACTGCTTGGTACAGTCTGAAGTCATCTCACATGAAGTATTACCTGTATCATATTGGCTTAGAGACAAGTATTCGGATATTTGTTTTGACTGTTATTCGATGAAGGATGGCCCAAACTTTGTGAGTGGCATCACTTCTTGGGTACAGAATACAAAATCTTCTAGGCTGAACAAGAAATCTAACTGAGCATGGTTTTCAGAGAATATCCACAAGGAACATTCTTCCATGGTTTCTGCCTTCTAGGCCCTGGCCTTATTTCCCTCCAGGAAGGACTGTGACCTGGAAATGTAAACTAAGTAAGCTCCTTACCCCACTTATGCCAAGTTTTCTTGAACAAAAACAACAGAAAAAAATAAAATAAATATGAAAACCCATTCTTACCTGTTCTGGACATATCATTTCCACCATCAGGTAATCTCACCAAATTCCCTACCCATCCTTTTTCCCATTATTTTCTATTCTATAGGAAAATTATCATCGCCTCATTTACAATCATTGCACATATAAATGAAGATTATTGATTTTTAATAAATACAGATATCATCATAATTGCCATTGTTTTATTCTAACATCTTATAACTTATATGTGAAGCCAATCATTCTATTAAAGATAAGTGATCAATAATGTCTCTCTTGGAATAGGACCATTTATAGGTTCAATATAATACTTCCTTATAGCATATGGCACCTATTAAATTTTGTAATATTTCTCTGTAATATTTGTAATATATCTTTGTAAATTACTATTTCTTATCTCCTTTTTCTTTGACCATTTACACAAAATTTTAAAAAAGGATTTTAACTATGGACTAATGTGTAATACATATTAAATATTACCATCATGTAAAGTTTCCTGTATACTTATTCATAATTTTAGATGTTTTTTCTAAGAAGACTAAAGTATATAAGAATAATGCAAGCAAGGGGCAATATCTCTTAAAAATAATATTTTACAATAGTTTTATATATATATATATATATATATATATATATATATATATATACACCTACTTACTTTTACTTTTGAATAATATAAAAAGTATAAAAATTATGAACGTCAAGGATAGTCTATAATGTCTGAAACATATAAGGTGCAACATTTAAATCCAATTAAAATATTTATGACCTCAAAAGTGAAAAATACAATATCTTATTGATTTTTAAGAAGTTTACACGATATTATGTAAAGTACTTCAGAGTTTCTTGTCATCTATGTACCTTAATACCTTATGAACATTTCTCTAGTTATCTCATATCATCTTTGCCCCTGATTCGTATTAGTCACTATTCTGTTTGTAAATTCTAAGCAAGAAATATTTGGAAACCATATAATGAGTGAGATCATTTGCTCTTTGCTTCTCTATTTGTAGCTACTTTCACTTAAATGTTAATCTGTATCCTATTTTTATTTGCTTTGCTTAAGGCAAGAATTAGGTCCTGACTTCAGTTTTGTATGTTGTATGTTTTTGTGGTGTGTGTGTGTGTGTGTGTGATTTTTCCCAGGGCCATTTATTTTAGTTTTGAATTGTTGTTTGTCTTTATGATACCTTTTTAGGCATGTTATTTAATACATATGTATGTTCAGTTATTTGTCAAGTTTTTATTGTTTGTTTTACTTCAAATCATCATTCAGCTATCTATTAGGGCTTTCTTAAATTATGAGTCTCATTTGTATAATTTTAATTTATACAGTTGTATGTTATAACATTTTAGTTACTATCTTGCCTGAGAATATTGTTTATTCTCAGAAGTTATTACAAATAAACAATGGATTATGTTACTGTATTTATTAGAATATTGCATTAATGTTTACTAATTTGTGACTCTAAAAATGACAAGAAATACCTACAAACATAAACACAGATATACTTGCATATACATGAATACACCTGAATACTAGTAAATTACTTTTTTTTTTTACTTTGTTTATTCCCATGAACATTTTCTTGGAATAAGCTTATCCCTTACTGTGTTTTAATTGAATGAAGACAGCTGGACAACAACTCTACAACCCTTTTTAATTAAAAAATGAGAGAATCATATATGAAAAGTGACTCACAAGTTGGGTGGCCAATGGTATTATCATTCTTAGTGATGGATAGAAAACAAGAACAAAATTAGGCAATAATTCTAAATATATAGTTGGTTGTGTACATGCTGAAGAACATACATGCTGATAGATTCTGCGTGTTTGGTATCTTTATGTTAATGGAGGCTAACTGAAATTTCCAGTTTCCTCTGGATGCTGGAAGTTTGCTACAGATTAAGGTGAATTATTTTTCTTCAGTGTCAGTTCCTATTTCACATTATTTTATGGCTGACTTAGTTCAGTAAGAATATTATGTAAATTCCCATTGATGCATTTATCTCTTTTTAATATTTGTAAAGTGTTGTGAGAAGTATTACCGTTAAGTTTCTTTCATTTGTTTTTCTCCTCATTTAATTATAACCAGTTTTAGTTGGCTCATTACCCTTGACAATTTCTTTATAGCTTCCAAATTTTCAGAAGTTTTCTTCTGTTCCATGCTTTGTCAGTCTCTTGTAAGAGCTCACTTGTAGCTAAAATCTCATCAAGCACGGCATGCCGGGAACTTCCCTTACTATGGCTCTTTCTGACGGGGTCGATTTCATCATTTAAATCAGCTATTTCATTTGACACACATGTTCATTGTTTGCACTTATTGTGCTTATATTTGGTTTATTCAGGTGGTGGTGTTTATAGCAATATCATGGAGAGATGTCTGAACATTTGTGGTAACACACATTATTATAGTGTTTAGAGGACAAAATGTCTGGAAAATTTCACTGATCTTGGTTAGGAAAGTAAAATCTATTGACTAGTCATGTTACCAAACACAGTAGTGTGCTGATGTCAGGGAAAATTCTGAGTGGATATGTGCACAAATACATATACTTATTCATAGAAGATAAGAATTTCTATATTCATGTTAGGAAATGCTCAAAACCAACATATAAAGCATGAATAGAGAATACTCAAATATGTCAATTTGCACAACCAATCACAGAAATTCAGAATTACTCTACTGAAAAATGTTGCACTTCTTGCCATTAATTGAATGGTTAGAAATATGCATAAGGGCTAAAACTTGCACTTGCAAATTAATATTAAGTAATGATCCAATAGACTTTATTTATGAACTAATTGTCAAAAAGTTTATATTAAAATTGCTTTTTGAACATTTTTTTCTAAAGCTTATACTGGCTTTGAAGTCTAGCAGAGAAAATGAAAATTTCCCACTTTCTGGAACTTCAGCACTTTGTAATTAGTAGCCTTCAAATTTGTTTAGTTTTTTTCTGCTATTGATTATGATTAGCATATAGTGTGGAATACTCATGCACATATAATTTTTTTTCTATTTTTTTCTTCTCCACTGCCCTCTACTGTGTCACATTCCATCTTATTTGCATTCTTCCTTTAGTTAGTCTCAGCATGAGCATTTTATCTCTCTTTCACATCACCTTTATGATGCTACTTCCTCAATCTTTCCTCTCTTGTGATCTCCTCTGTAGCTTTCTTATCTGCCTATCTACCTAGACACTCTCTCTCCCTCCTTCTCTGTCTCTCTCACACACACATACAAATACACACATAATATGTACACAAGCATATTTTTGAATATATATATGTATGTATGTATGTATGTATAACAAAATCTAAGATTCAAATATAGGGAAAAAATGAGATGTGTTTTTCCAAGTTTAACTAATTATAACGTACCTACAGATGCAAATGACTGGAGGTATCAATGCCACCCCTTTGTTTTATTTCTGTGTTGGTTCTACTGCAGCAGGAGCTTCTACAGGTTAGAATAAATCTCAATGTGCTCATTATTCCTATTTGATATTAGTTTCTCCTGTCTCTGTGTGTGCTGGCCTGTAGGTGGAATATGCTCTACTCTCCTTCCAATTATTTAAATATGGAAGGACTGACATTTCTTGGTACTGAAGCAAATATGCAAGTATTCCTTACATTGATCTTAAAATTGCTTTTTCAACATTCTTATTAAGGCTACCACACCACTTTGTAGAGTAAGGCAACCAGGAAGGCAGATACTTCACTCTTCACAGGATGCCCCTGACTATGACATGTATCATTCCATACCTTTGTTGCTTGATTTTTGAGCATTTGAAAAGTTGGTCTGAGAGCCTGGTATCTCCCACAGATCAGTCTCAGTTTATATCAACTCTAGCACATGTTACTACTTTTCTTACTATGCTATCAACTTTTACTATATTAGAAAACTAATGCTTTCATTATCTGATTTTTATGGCTTTCGAATGTTATCTCTGCTATTTATGTGTCTTAGCCACCGGCAAACAAAATACAAATAATAAACTGTGAAATAAGGAGGGCTTCAGGCAATAAAGTGAAGAAAAGTCATTATTAACCCTCTGGTCTTTCTTCAGTGGTATATATATATATATATATATATATATATATATATATATATATATATATATCAGTAACTCACTCAGCTTATTTTAGTTCCTACTATTTTGTAAATCTTATTGTTTTTGAAATTATTTGTGTTTAATTTGGAGAATATAACATATTTTAAATGACAGTTGAGAGCTAACAGCATTCTTGTTTCTGCCACTGTTATTTAGTCAGGACGACTGGGAATGGTGTCTGCATTAGAAAAGCATCTCTGGCTCAAGTTTTCTAGTGACAGTGAAATGAAAATATCCAATGATAATTTCAGGAACCAGGAAATTTTAATGGGACTTGGGGAGGAGACTTGACATGGAAAGAGCAGGATATAGGTGATATGAAAGGACCATGACAAGAAGGGATACGCTCCAACTGAAGAGAGTGAAGAACAATTAAGGAAGAGGAATTAGAGAAATACAAAATATACTGTTTAGAAAAAAGGAGTACAAGGAAATTCAGTGGTCGAGCCAACACTTATGATCAAGAAAATGAGACATTAAAAGGAAAACCTGTTGTTAAATGTCATCACTCCCAGTTAATCTTGCAACTTGTGAAATGAAAATACATGAAGGATTTCCTAGGCCTACATTATAACAAAAACCTTATGCAAATGCATGGCAATAAGGAGGCAGTTTCTAGAGCAGAACTTGGAAACTTGGGCATTAAGGTTTAAGATTTAGAGGACAGAGTTTGTGAAATCGTCCTCTGTGGTTAGGGAAAGCCAGAGAGAACAGGTGTTCGACAAGGGAGTTTCTGAATGGAGGCATGGAGTGACCATTGCGTTAACCTGAGGAGTGTAATCTGGATGACTTGGGAGACAACAACATGTTGGAGATGCCAGAACAAGAGAAAACTAACAAGGAATGCAGGAATTAACCACAAAGAGGAAATCACATTAGAGTCAGCAAAACCCATAGGAGTGGTAGATATGACGAGCTATTTAAGTTCTTTACCATCTTACATAGAGAGCCATGATTTCTCTCTTGTTTTGGTCCAGTATTTCCTCACTATGTACCTTTTCTTCCCTTTGGAAAAGCAATGTATATTCAGTGCTACTGTTTATTGGATGTATGCAATTTGATTTAGATATCTCAGGAAGTTACAGTTAAGAAAGTGTTTTGAGTTTTAGAAGAGACTTTGGACATTTAAACAGAGTTGAGATTAACGGAATACAGGGACTATAGAAGTTGGACTGAATGCACTTTGCATTATGATATTGTTCAAGCCCTATGGGGGCAGGGAGTAGATTGTGATAGTGTGAAAATGAAGGGCACTTTTGGACAATAGGAAAGCAAGATAGGCGGGACTAGGAGACAAGGAGGGTTCTGGAAGTAGTAGGGAGGAGTCAACATGGAGAGACTGGAGAGAACAGAACTGTGGGTCCCCTCTCTCCGGTAAGATGAGACCACGTGGAAGTACTTACATTAATAGAAATGGGTTAATAATTAAGACAGAGCTAGCTGATATGAAACTAGTAACTGGCCAACAGCATTATACCTAATACAGGGTCTCTGTGTGTTATTTGGGGCAGGCACCATGGTGGGTTACTTGTTGAACTGAGTGTCACCTAACTGGAGGTCTTGTGTTACTGGGGCTCAGCTTTCCAGTTTCAAAAGCTTATGCCAGGCCCAGGTTCTCATTCTTTTCCTGATGCTTAAGGAGCTCATTAGGGTATAAAGCTCTCAGCTACTGCTCTAGTGCCATAAATAGAATTTAGTAAACCATTCCAGGTAACATTGTGACCAAAATGTGATTAATGTATCGAGATAAACCATTGCTCTTGAATTTCAATTCCTGCACAATTAAGCTTTGGAGAAAGAGAAAAACCAGTGAGTCATTAAGATCTTCTCTACACCTGTGTGACTTAACTATAATTTCTTGACACCCAAAGTAACTCCTTGTTCTGCAATTGTTCAGTAAAATTCTGAATACCAAGAGATAAACGTGGTGAACATGAGTACTGTGCACTCTGTACAGATATACTGACATCTCCCTGTTGGTCATATTCCAGGTCTTAAGTTGAGAGTTTAAATCTCAACTGGTAATAATTATCATGCGTCTTCTAATCTGTAGCTGGGACTTATAAGAACAATTAAATAGTAATTATTAATGTTCTCTTTTACAAATAGTTAATTGAGATTATCTCTCATTTTTAAAAGAATTACCAAGATATTCAACAGCTACTAATGAGATTCCTCTTATGCATATTCTTCTATTCTGAAGTAGATATGTTGGGAAAGCCTAATATCTTTGGGGAAAAGTATATTTTTGTCATGCACTTCACCAATTTGGGGCCTTAATTGGAGCTTGTGGCAGAAAAAAAGTATTACAATTTCATCAAATTATTTTATATTCTTCCTGAGTGTATATGAAATGGTTTGGTTCAAATACTTTTCATGCATGTGGGCATATTTGGCTGATTTATACTTAATTGTCAGCAGAAAACGATTAAACAAAGACCCTAATGAGAAGTAGTCACCACAGTCTTTCACTTTGGGTAGGGTTGGACAATCTAAAATGGTAGGTATTGCAATGGAAGGATTCCAGAAACTTAACTAAGTATGCCACCAGGAGTACAGTCACTGAAGAAGTCTTAAAAATCAGGACTGGTTTATCTCATGATAAGAATAAAGTCTCCATCATACAGTAAGGGGGAACTAAGGTTAATTTTGTGTGTGTGTATGCTACATTATCCTCATAAACATGGAGCTTTTCCATCCTTTCCTCACTTTAACTATTCACTTCATGGTAATTTATTTTCAGTCTGCTTAAATCAAAACCAAATGCCTGAAGTTTGCTTGATTTTAATGAATTTTTATTTAAATTAGAAACTCTATTTAAATATCAATCCCAGTTTGCTCTCCCTCTCATCCTCCCTTGCCCCTCAAGGATGCCTCCATCCACCTCCTCCATCCACTCCCCAGGGGAGGTGAGGCCTTCCATGGGGGATCATCAAAGGCTGTCACATCATTTGTGGCAGGGCCTAGGTCCTCCCCCTTGTATCTAGGCTGGTTTGCTTTTTAACATCAGATAATTTCATCTTGTCCAAAGTATATGAACTCCTTAGATTATTAACTCCAATAGAGACTTCATAGAACTTGCCTTTATTATGGCTTTAACATGACATCGTCTATAGCTGATATTTTATATATCTTGGTGTGATTTATAGAATAAGTTAATGAAGAAATCACACGCGTGCACGCACACACACACACACACACACACACACACACACACACACACATTCAACCATGACAACAGTTTGGCTACTTTCTGCTTGATTGGAGATATTCATTTTACTGAATAGTTTTGTGTCAGCTTGACACAAGCTAGATTTATCAGAGAGAACTTTGGTTGAATTCTTTTCATAAATCTGGCTGGCTGGAGAAAACCCCTAGGGCAGTGGTTCTCAACCTGAGTGTCACAACCCCTCTAGGTTCAAAGAACACTTTCACAGAGGTTGCCTAAGTCCACTAGAAAACACAGATATTTACATTATGGTTTACAATAGTAACAAAATTACAGTTATGAAGTATCAAGGGAAGTAGTGTTATGATTAGGAGTCACCACAACATGAAGAACTGTATTAAAGGCTTAACAGAATTGCAAAAGCTAAGAAATACTGCTCGATTTATCTTGCTTACAAATATTGTATCCCAGAGACAACATGCCAGGATGCTCGCTTTTCAAGTCCAAGTGTCTATTATCTATCACTCCCCAGTTAACCCTTACTCCTGCCATCCTAGTCCAAATGTTTTGTATAACAGCTACCTCTTTGCTGATTGAGTTTGACTCCTCAGAGTTTTCTTGGTCTAGGTGATTTCCTTAATTAGTGATTGATTAGGGAGGGCTGAGCCCATTGTGGGTGATACCATTCCTGCCCTAGTGATCCTGACTGCTATATGAGGGCAGGTTGAAAAAGCCATCATGAGCAACCAGGGAGGAACATTCTCTCACATTCCCTGTGACAACTTTTGCCTACATTTTCCTGCGCTGAATTACTTTGATGATTAACAATGATATTGAAATATTGACAAGGTACACTTTTTCCTCAACTTGTTTTTTCACTATGGTGTTTCATTAAAATAATAAAACCCAAGCTATGACATTCATTATACCTATATATGCCTTTGTCTTCATTAATGAACCAACTGAATTCAAGTTGAATTTTCTATCCCTCCAACACTCAATTGTTATATATAGCTCATTTGGTGAGACACCTATGATACTTGAAAGGGAATATATGCAGAGTTTTATTTTCTCTCATTCTACCTATCTATTAAATTAATCATAAACTGTTATTTTTGCCAACTCAAATGAACCCCTAGCTGATGTTAAGAACAAGGCCCGTAAGAAAACATCTTTATTTCTTAGATGCAGAAGCCATCATGTACTCATGATATTGTTAAGGTTCAAGGTCTCCATTTTTCCTGTTTTATTTCTTCCATGCCATTAATTCTGCTGTAGTTTTCCCTTTATGGTAAAAGTCTCTCTATCTCTGCTTCCTTTCTTTGAGGGGCCAGCTTCAATACCACAAGCTGTAATTCAGTGTCAATTGACATTATTGTCTCAGAGAAAATGTAGAGAAACAACACATGGGAAGCTATCTGTCTCATGCTCTACTTGATGCCAGTCACCAAATGTTGTTACTGTTACCATGGCCTGGAGCTGCATTGTCAAGTAGCCAGTATCACCTCTCATGCAACAGACTTGAAAATAACAGTACAGTGATGTTTAAAGAATACATTATTAACTCTTCCAAATATCTAGGTTGTAAATTTTTTTGCACTTTTTTGAAATGGCTGTATTCTGGCTGAGTCTTAAGGATGCTTCCCATACTCGTGGCTTCGCGCAATAATCCGGAAACAAGGTTGTTGCCCATACCCTTTGAAAGTTTGTTCATCTGTGTATATATTGCTGTTACTATTTAGCCTGCTTGCATGAAAAGGAAGTGGCTGTTGTAAATAATCTCTTTTGTTCTTTTCCTCCTTTTTCTTTCAATCTTTCTCTTCCCCTTTCTTTCATTCACTAAATCCTTGCTTCATTTGTTACTTGCTTCACTCCTACATACCCTCCTTTGTTCACACATTTTCCTTTGTTAATTCCAGTGTGTCTTTCTGGCCTTTGTCTTGGATATCAATTGCTGATGTGCCAGTTTCATTCTTAGGAGTACTAATCAGTTTATACTTCAGAAATGTCAGAAACATACCAGCTCTCAGGCACTTTATGTATTCTTTCTTTGGAAATTCAACCTTCTTTACTAGTAAATAAAGTTTATTTTTTTTTCCTATCTCATACATCAGCAGTCTTGTAAGAACAGTTTATTCATTTCTCCTTAAAACAACCTTGTCCACCACTGGTTTTATTAGTGTAAGCATTGATTTCCTCCACTTTACCTGAATTAATCCAACAATATTCTGACAAGTTTTTCTGCTTACTGGCTTATATACCTATAAATAAACATTCCACAATTGAGTTTTAAGAAGTTTTTTTTTTTCAAAAAGAAAAAAAAAAGTCAAAGCTGTGTGCCCATAGATTGGAGAGGATTTCTTTTACCATTAGATTAAAGGCTTTGAGATTATCTATAGAAACCCCATAGAGAATATTTCTCCTGAAGTTATGTTCTTAACTCACACTTTGTTCAACTATTAGTACTTTTCAGTTCATAAAACAATATCACATGATTTGTGTTCAAACAGTATTTCTAGAGTTCAAAATAGAATCAATTAAGGGATGAAGAGTCATGGGGATGCTTATTAAACTTCCTAAGTCTCAATTTCTAATCTTATAATGATGGTTAATAATGGCAGTTACATATTAGCTCCTGGTGTGTTGAACTAAAGTTCCAAAAGCTGACCAAGGACATAGTCAATGCAGAAGTGACTTACTTGTCTTATAAAGTAGTCATATGGGAGGTAACCCCTCTGTGATTTGGTGTAGGGATGCTGTCTCTGGATGAGTGCAAGCCTTCTCACTCCAATTCCTGTGACATCTCATTTTCTAAGGAGGTCCTGCAGACTTCCCTGACAACTCATCTATATTCAGAAAGAATACAGTTGTCAAAAAGAAGTCAGAGTAAAAAGACATTATTTTATATTAGGAAAAATAAATGCCCTGGATGTGTTATATATTAGTCAGTATTCTTAAAAAAAAAAAAAAACAGATTTGGTAGAACAAACTATATAATAAAAAGGAAAAAAGGAATTCATCAGATTGTTATAAAATCTGGAGGCCCAGCAATGACTGTCCCTGGTGAAAACAAAAACAAATAACAACGAGGGTCTAATCGTGGTTCAGTCAGTGAAACTGCATGCCTCAGTAATCCCAGTCCGGTGCCACAGTCTCAGAGAGGTCTTAGAGAGCTACCAGTTTTCAGTCTTTGCTGGAGATCCCATGAAATATACTCTGACACCAGTTTAAGAGTGACATAGGAACAGGGTACATAAACATGCAAAGAGGATGAGAACAAGCAGGCAGAAAGCAAAGGCTTCCCCCTTCCACATCCTTTTACATGGGCTGCCACCATGACGTGTGGCTCAGATTTAAGTGGTGTTTTCCACTTTAAATTATCCAATGGGGGAGAGGCTTGTTGCTGAAATTTCTTTCTCTGTCTGGTTCTGCAGCTGATTTAGCCTCAAATAAATACCCAGACACTATATTAAATATCGATCTGTTGGCTGATGGCTAGGGCTACTTACTGGCTACCCCTGTCTTAATTATTAACCCATAACTACTAATCTATTTAGTTCTACATGCCCTTATCTTACCAGAGAACACCTGGTATATTCTATCCTCCCAGTCCGTCTATGGTGTCTCTTTGTGGGCCTCTCTCTCTCTCTGCCTACCTTTCCCAGAATTCTCCTGGTCTCCTAGACCTCTATAGGACAAATTGTTTTATTCATCAGCCAATAAGAGAAACATATATACATAAAGACATCCCCCGTCAGGGTAGAATAAAAACTTCCTCAAAGGCATGCCCACCTGCTTGAGTCTTACTTAGGTACAGATGTAGTAAAGCTGACAACCAAGATTAGTTTCATAGTTGCAAATCGAACTTACATCCCTTTCACTGAATAGAAGTTAGGCATAAGACAATACTCATTTGAAATAAATGGAAACACATAGTAAACTTTAGTGGTTTATATATACGTTTTGCATCAAAATTTTGGTTTTTTCCCAATGTGGGTGGAAGGAGAGTAGCAAATGTAGCATTTCAGTATTTATTCATAAATCATTTCAACCATGAGCACCAGACATTTAGCCTTCCTTTTTAGAAAGGACAAAGGTGGTAAGAACGATATCTGGGAAATAATGCCTTTCACAATAATCTCAAATATATCACAGAATAAGCATAACCAAGAAAATGAAAATTTTGTATGATAAAAACTTGAGTACAATGAAGTGAGAAATTGAAATAGACATGGGAAATGAATTGACCATTTGTGATCAGGGATCAATAAAATTAATATTGTGAAAATGGTAATACTACAAATTGGTTGCAATCCTCAACAAAATTTCAGTACAATTACTTACAGAACTTGGTTACAAGTATTTTGTTTTATCTTTGATTTAAACACATGAACAACAGATCATGCAAACATGAATTGTGTTTATAAAAAAAAAAAATTTAGTAAGCCAACTTTACATGGTGAAGTGCCCAGATCTTTTTAAAAATTATTTTATTTTGATTACAGCTTATTTTAAGTGCAACTATAGCCCTGTACATTTTATTTCATTTGATTTTTGGGTAGTCCATCTTCGTTTTAAAATGAATGTAAGGAGTCATCATGAAGTTACAACAGGAATTAGGTTGGAACCTTAAGGCTACAATATTTACTCAAAATGAATTTGGAAATTTGCTTCACTACACAGGAAGCCCTAAAAAGATCATTTCACAGAAACAGTGTTAAATCAGTCCTTTTAAAGATAGACACGCTTTCAATTACAAGACACTGGTAAATAGGGGATAACTGAAACAGGATTAGGATTTTACTTTTAAAAGGATCATGTTATAGTCATTATTAAACTTAGGTATTACACTTTAATTTCATATTAGCTCCTGTTGAAGTAGGACTTACATTGACATAGATTGTAAGTGATCACAGTACTACAGCTAATTGATTATCTCTATGACTGTACTTTGGGAGTCATAGAGATTCTCATGCATTTTTTTTTCTGTACCCAATTTCATCAATTTAACAATATTATTTTTTTAAATCATATGGTTTATTTTAACAGAATAACAATAACAATTAATATAAAATATTAATGGATTATTTCCTTCTTGGAAATAGTACTTTACATTACATAAACTGATTATTTTCAATGACATTCCCTAATGATTACTATTTATCAATTCACCTTGAAATGTGTGTGATAAATGTAAAGATGATAACTTTCTGGGAAGCTTGTGGCTAGCAAATTCGGAGGTGTTTCATACTGATTACACAGACAATCATATCTTAGATGCCAAAATGTAGATTTGTTAATATAATATAATATAATATAATATAAATATCCCAACAGTTAATTTCTCTCTCTCTCTCTCTCTCCTCTCTACATCCTTTTAAGAACAGATCTGGCTGTTCTGGAACTCACTTTGTACAAAAGGCTGGTCTTGAACTCACTGAGATCCTTCTCTCCCAAGTGATGGGATTAAAGGACTGGGCCACCACCACCCAACACAGTAGTAGTGCATGCCTTTAATCCAAGCGTTTGGGAAGCTGAGTCCAGGCTGGTCTAAGGAAAGAGTTCCAAGGCAGACTCCAAAGCTAGAAAATTCCTGCCTCAAAAAAAAAAAAGACTATATCTTGATAAATTCATAAAGCCATTTGACATGCATAAGACTCATAGTAAAATGTCTGCTTTAAGTAAAATCACTGCACTGTCCACAAGAAGAAATAATTGCTTCACAATTTGAAGTAATACAGATATTTAAAAGTAAAATGAAAATTTGGCAGCCAATAGTTTTTCCGGGAAGTAACAAATAATCTACAAAATGCACCACTCACTTTTCCTGTTTTGAAATTTATGAAAAAGTTGAAGGAATAATGGTATTGGAGCATGAGTGTTCAAAATATGCCTATGAAATAGCAGAACATCATGTGTGTCTAGCACAAAGAGACTAAGCTAGGTGTGAAAAGACAAAATAATTAATTCTACTAGGTTATAAATCATGTCATGTGACTTGTTATGATTAGAGCAAGACTACTGTGAATTCTACAATGTATAATACAGCTGCCCAATAAATTTTCTCATTAGTGAATGCCATTTTTCTGCCAAAGTAAAATATGAGTTACATATTTAACTCAGGTGCATTGATTGGACTTCAAACTTTACTGTGGCAATTTAAGAATAACCTTAATGACCTAGATGTCAAGACTTGCATAATTTTATATTAGAAACATAAAATGTCACCTGTAGGATTTTTGAAACCATACCTTATTTCAGAGAAATACTATGCGTAGATACTAACCAGGACATAGCCTTAATTGAACAGCAGCAAATAAGCACTACAAAGTCAAATACAATATGTATGAATATTGTATATTCATACATATAAGCAAGCAAACACATATGTACATATATATTAAAATATTATCAGATATAATAAAAATTTTGAGGTTTTTGATACTGCTAATGTTACAGTCTGGAATTATATGGAAAGGACATCATTATCATAGATTTTATATCTTAAGGCTGTTCTGAACCATCCCTGTTCATTTGCTACTGTTCATCCTCAGAAAAATTCTTTCTTTGGCTTATTAAGAAAACCCTTTAACACTTTCCTCTCCTTCTTCATTGCTTGAACCTCATGGCACCACATCTCACTTCCACCCCTACACCAATATGGAAACTGTAAATGACATCTCATGAATAGGATATAAGAAAATAAACAAAATGCTGGTTTGGAGTTTCCTCTGTGATTCCAAAATTGAAGCAATCCTCACAATCAGCTGCATTACTTTACCAAAGTCCTCATGCTTTAAGGTAAGTTTCTAAAAATCTGGTTCCAAACTGCTTTCCAGAAACAGCCAACAAAGGATTCAACAAAGTCAGCATTTGTTTATGGTCAAGACTAAAGAGGATACAAATCAGAAAATATAAATGATTTGACACAGAACATGTCCCATACTTAGATCCAGAAAAATATAAAAGTATAGCACATTTCCTAGGTGATGATTGATTTTGCCCAACAGTGTTGCAATAAATGCAATATTATTCCTATATTGGGATATATTCTGTTCCAAAGCATCGCATATATATATATATATATATATATATATATATATATATATATATATATATATCTTACCTTAATGTGCAGATATGCAGTCAAGGAAAATCAATATCAATCAAGTTTTATTTTGTCTTTTGAGACTATTTTGTTTTACCTTTATAACCTTCAGGTCTGCTTAATTTAAAAGAAATACTATCATAAATTTATAAGTGAAATTTTTAATACTATAGTGAACAGAAAATTACATTGTTAAAGATAAAATTATTTCTAGCTTTCTCATGTGGATTTAATTTATCATTCTAAGCAACTTTCTGTTTTTAATTACTATTTCACTGAGTATGTGCTTGAGAAGTTCTAGCTGAGAAAATATAATGCTCTTTTGATCATTTATATTAGTCATTTGTTCATTTATCACTTTCATTTCCATAGCGAAATAATTTCTATTTCTTCAGATTCTTATAATTTTCAAAAGAGAACTATTCTTCGTTATATGCATTGATTACTCAGGGCCTACTGAAACTTCTAAAAAGAGGAAAGAAGCACTTATCTTTAATTGTGTTGATGCATACATAATTTTTGGCATTTATTGTGACAATATATTAATATATTAATAACAATTAAATTTAGGTGAAACATAAAGACAATGGAAACATATCATTTTAAATCCTCCAGTCTCAACCTATTGCAGCAGTGCATTCCCCTGCATTGACCTATATATATATAAAGAAGGACTATGATATCACAGACTTATTACATAATAAATCATTGCTTGATTTTTTTTTTTATCAAACTTGAGATACCTCTCTTGCCACAAATTTCCTCAATCCCAATGAGTAAAACTCAGGAGGTATTTGAAGTTCAAGATTATTGTTCGACATAGCATTTATTTCTCAGCATTTAATACGTGAAAGGTATTTTTCATTTAAGAAGTATTTTTATTATTTTAATGTGTATGTGGAGATAGTGATCAAATGAGAGAGACAGAGGAAGGAAGGAAGTAGGGTAGGATGGTACAGATACAGAGAGAGGGAGGCACCCTCAAATCAGAGGAAAAGAACCCCCTACAGATGGCTGTTAGCCATCTGACATGATTGCAGGGAATCAAAATCTGGTCTTCTGCAAGAACATTTTGAGCACTTAAACACTGACCCAGCTTTTCAGCCTTTGAAAAACATTTCAATGGGGGAGATGAAGCATAGCAGATGTAGGATTCTTACACCTAGTAAATTTTCAGATGATTCAAATTATAAAATAGTGCTGTTGTTGTTTTTTTTTTTTTTTTGTACTTTTTGATTCACCATTTTAGTCAATAATGATTTGTGAATGTTTATTTAGGCCACTAACAGGTGTACCTTGAAATTACTTTTCAATTTCTGATTTATATTAGGCAATAAGATGAAATGCTTTTCTTTCTAAACCACCTGTAAATCAAATTAATTAAAAAATAACAAAACAAAATGAAGACCCAAATGAAGCCCTTTGTAGAGTTACTTGTTGTTTGTGACTAAAGGCTACACCCTCAAAGCAGTGCGATTTTCTTTTCTGTAGCAGGTATCAACCACCATAGTAAAAGGCAGGGCCAGGAGTTCATGTCTCCCAGCTGCATCAGCTTTTGAAAGGCTTGATCTCAAACAGGTGTTATGCAAGTAACCACAGCTAACTAGAACTGCTGAACGCAAGGCCACTTCATGTGCAGAGGATGACTTTTTATGGCACAACTCCACATTTTCTGGCTCACCCCTCCTTAGGCAACCTGGTGGTCCCCTGCTCCTGGGAGGTCACCTTATTGATGCTGAACTTAGTGTGGACACCCGATCGGCATAGTGCACTACAGCCCAGAGCTCCTGGACTCAAGCGATCCTTCTGTCTCAGCAAAGCGATCCTTCTGTCTCAGCCTCCCGAGTAGCTGGGACTACAGGCATGCTGACAACTTGTCAGACCATCTTAGAACAGAGACTGCAGCCCAGGCAATGGCAGCTCAGTGAGCCAGCACACCTTGACCTGGCTGCTTAGCATGCCTCTTGCCCTCTATTCAAACCCCAGCCTCACATCAGGACCTCAAATATGGACGTGGCCACAGAGGGTTCCTGGACCTCTTTATTCCTCTTCCCCATGTGGCCACAGTGAATACATCTCCTTTTCCTGCTTGTTTCTGTTAGCCAGGGTCACACCATTTTATAACGTCCCATTTTGGACTGCACTCTGGTAATTCTGGAAAAGACAGTAGTTTCTATACAGCACTACAGTAACTGTCCAGATTCTCACCGCCCCCAACCCTCGCAGTCAACTCAAATACAGTCTGACTGTGAGCATGGACTCTGAGCTTCTACCAATGAGGGGCTTGAACCTTCCCCTCTTCTGAACCCTGTAAGGAGGTAACCCCCGTCTGCCACATGGATCTGATCTGGTCTCAGGTTCCCACCATGTTGCTGCCTGTCTGTGACATTAATAATTTCCCTAATAAACTTCTTACTGTAAAAACAACAAAAAAGTAAAACAATCTAGATTTTTATCTCTCATAAAATGGCACCAAAATAAATGAATAGTTCATTTTAATAAATAATGCCATGGGTACAAATATGGATTCTTTTCTTTTTAGTTGATAAAATATTTCTCATTTGTGGTCACATGTATTAGGTCAGAACAACATTATTCTTCCCCAAACTGGGAAAATATGAACTCTAAATCTTGTTTTTGAAGGAAGCAGATCACTTCAGGTATAATGAGTAGAAGAGGTTTATTTAGGGGTGGTGATAATGCTTTCTAGTTGGGTCATGGCTCCTACCTGTCTCCTCCCACATAGCATCTGGTTTGTACTGAGCATGCAGGGTTAATACCAGCAGACACCTCTATTGGAGAAAATACAGCATTAATATTTGGGTACCCATTCAGAGCTAGTGAAACAGATTGGAAGCTAGGAGGGTTCCAAACACACCACTGATTCTTACTACTGGACATCTGCTGATGTTTATAAGATTGCTGAGTACTGGGAGGCTAGCCAGCAAATCACAAAGGAGTGTCTTGCAGTCATACCATGCCATCACAGTAAGCACAGGGAACGGTCGTTCACAAAATAATTTTCAGGTTTTGAAATCCAAAGGTGCTGAAAGGTAGAAAAGAAATAAGCTTAAAATGTCAAAAAACAGAACTGCCATGTACAAGTTAAGAGACAGATATATAAAGAGACTCAGAGGGCAACGTTGTATTATCACATTTGAATACTATAAAATACAATTTGAAACACTGGAAATAAATAGGTTGAGAGACAACCAGACTTTAGTTTTAAAAAAATGAGTGTTTTTTTTTTATATTAAATTCATCCATTTTGGGGCTAGAGTGATGGCTCAGTGGTTCAGAATGCATAACACTCTTACAGAGAACTCAATAATATTATTGAATACAGGCAACACAATAATTTAGAATAGGAATTTTTTCTATGGTATCCACATCAGCAATGTCACCAGCTATTCAATGAACATCAGATATGCAAATAAGGTATGCTTTTTTCCAAAATATGATTATGCTAAACATTATTTTGTATTATTTTGTAGTCAGTCAAGGGTCCAAGGGAGCTTAGAGAAAAGACCAGTAACTGTTCCAACTCAAGAGTCAAGTATTCTGTATACAATTGTCTCATTTAAGCCTCATATTCACCTGGCTGTTAATGGGGAATATTGCTCTAAAGCTATTAATGATCAGCAAAAAGCCAGCAGCAAGGCTATTTTGTAGTTTCAATAAAAGTAATCATTACTACCATTTATGGAGCCCTCACTGCCTGCCAGGCAATCTGCTTAGCATTTCTCTTACATTATGTTATTTAAGCCTCACAACAACTCAGTGTTCTCATTACAAACTGAGAAAAAAGACTCCAAATGGGTAAGTAACCATGTTAAATCAAAATCTTGGATTCACAGCTAGTTTCTGTTGGCTCTAGAGACTGCAGTAAATTTCCATAGGCTATAGTTTACCACAGTTGTGGTCATGGTGACAAAAGGAAATGATTGCTAGCTTATTTCAAGTGTTTTGGAACTACAGAAAATTCTGTTTTACATTGTGTATGCTAGCTTGACAGCCCTCTGCTTCTACCTTTTCTATTGGTCATCCCTTTCTCCTTTCTGCTCTCTATGTGTGTATATGTAGTTGTCATCTTGTTACATTTTGTGCCTATACAAACACTTCAAAAATGCACAATAAGAAAACCAAGATCAGAATTTCCATAGTCTCATCACGTTAGGGGAAAATTTTACTTGAGAAAGAATAGAAGAGATTGTGCATACTAATATTCTGTTTGGAAGATTATTATTCTATGATAATTTAAAGACAATGAAGAAAACAAAATTTTATAAAAAACAGCCTCTGTAAATGTAGTATTGGAAGTTATCACCACAGTATCTCTTCACTGCATAAGTAACTGAAAACTTTAGAGGCTTTGGTTAAAACTCACAGAATTTGGCAAGCTAGTTTATGCTCTCATTGTCCTACTTTTTCATTGAAAGCTGCCTGGATTTCCTTATCTATTTCTAAAAATTTTACTAGTACAGAAGTGTGGTGAGGATTCATGAACTAAATGAACTCGAGTGTGTGCCTGCCCACAATAAGGACACAGTCGGTATTATTGAGATTCACAGTGCTTACACATTGAACATATCATCTTTCAGAAAAACAATCTGCAACTCTTGATTCACAGGTCAGAATTAAACCATCTTTGGACACATTATCTTTTACTTGTATTTGTCTTTTTCCAACTTTTTGTCCCACAGAGGCACTCCTGGCTCCAATTCACAGCCATGACTTCAAAGTGTGGGTTGGCTGTACATCGCTTGACTATCCCGGAAGCCAGTCTGGGCTACATGAGGCTGTGTTTCAAAAGATTCCCCTAACAAAAGTGATTAACTAGTTCTTCCCTAATGAAGGTACAATTTCAAGCAAATAGCTGTAAATTTTACCGTGACTTTATAAATTATTATAAAATAGTGAATCATATTAGTAAACAGATTGTGAATGTACTCTTCCAGGTCCCACTTGTATAAACTGTATAAACTGATCACGACAATGAGGAGGACTTCTACCATGAAACCTTTGTTGGTGACATGAAAAGAATAAGCACTTAAAACAAAATTAGTAACAGAAACTTGAAATATCTGAAACAGGACTAACAATTTTTCAAAAGTATTCTTTTCTAAGAGTAGCACCAAAAAGGTAGGGAAATTATATGTGCTATTTTTATTACTTCTGTTTTTTAATGTTATAATTACTTCATCTCACATTCTCTTTTCTCACTCCAAAGCCTCCCATATATCTCTTTGCTCTCTTTCAAGTTCAGGGCATCTACTTTCATTAATTACATGTATATATGCATCTAGACATATATTTGTAATTACAAGCTTCTCAGTCTGTTTAGGCTGTTTTCAGGGCTTACCATTGGTATTGGAAAACCAACTTCATTATGGAAGACCCGTTCTCATGCTCTCAGCATTTCTCAGTTGCCTGTACTTCTTTGTGTGGGGTTGAGGCTTTGTGGGCTTTTCTGTACCCAGAGTTAAGTGTTCAATTATGTCATCCTATCTTAACTCCTGTTTGGGCATGCTGTAGATGAGACTTTATGGGTGTGGCTTCTGACATTTCTAGGAGACACAATCAGACAGCACCGCTTTGATTTTTCCACTCACTTTCCCACAATGCCCCCTAATGCTTAAGTTTCAGACTTGCTTTGAGAATGTTTTGCTAAAATTTAAATAACTCTACAGAAACAATGTACAATTAAAGCATAGAAATCTAAGTGTGCACTCCTGTTATTTCAGTCCTTGAGATGGAAACATGAGGATCATAAGTTTTAAGGTAGCCTGGGCCACATGGTGATATCTTGTCTCCAAAAGGACCTGGATGAATCCTTTATGTATTACATACTGTTTTCTCTTCTTTTCTTGTTTGTTTAATCAGGGCATAGCCATTGCTACATGTTAAATATGTATTTATGTACACATGAAGTTTATTTTTCTCTGTGAAAGAATGTCTATATCAGGATGTGGTTCACTAATCTGTCTTTGACATCTGGAACAATACTAATATTAACAATGTTTTGCATAATTAAGTAGTGAATGTATCTGATTGCCAGACCATATATATATATATATATATATATATATATATATATATATATATTCATTCTTCCATAAATGTGTAAGAATTAGAAATGAAGGAACTAAAGAGAACTTGATTGTTTTCATAGTGTATCAGACTCTATTCAATCAAAACAAATAAAAATGTTGTGAAAGCAAGAGGAAAGGTAAAGAGAAACTATAATATATGCTTAAACTACCCTCATAGCAAAGAAAAGGACAAAAATCCTGCTACAATAATATTTAGTCATCATCTGCTTTGCAAAGAAGCTAAACACAAATCATCTTAACCAGATTCTTTATGTGGCTATGTGAAATTGCCATGGTCACCAGAAGGTGCTCAATGGTTCAGGGAGGAACACAATGTAAGTATGTCTAGCCATTCACTATGCTTTTCATTTGTCTGTCACTCAAAATTTTTGTCATCAAATTTTGATTTGGAAGAACTAGTTGCTGACTAAATTAATATGAATCATATTTTACTTTATTTTATATAAAACATAACAGATACATGATTTGGAATGCTTAAGCACAATATTTTATATTCCATTTAAAACATGTGCATAAACAAAGAGAAACAGAAGAAAACACATTTAATATATTGACTAATGAACTAATACAATGGATATTTACTAAGGATATAAACAGTATGTTACCCTGTATCTTTAAAATATCAAAAATCCAGTACATTTCTTTAATAGGCATAATTATAGTTTCATTTTAATTAATGTTAGCACTGAGAAGTATAAATAATTCATTTTAATTTATTTTTATATTTTATAAATTTTTTTACTTAAGTATGTTTGTAGCTGCCCTGTTATTAGATTGATGACATTTTCTAGTATTATTTGACTTACTGTACTGAAAATATTAACCATTGGTAGCACTAATTTAAAATATACATGTTAGTGCATGCTTTTGTTAATATCTAAAATTATCAGCACATTATGCAAGTTAGCTACATGCTCAATATCATGTTTTAGTTTATTAGTTTAAGAAAGACTAAAAGAAAACTTTCAAACCACCTTCATATTTGCAACGTAGTTTATAGTTTCTTCATTTCTTCTTTTGTTTTCATGAATATTTATTAGAACATAAATTATAAATTAAATTTAAGGTCAGAACAATGCAATTTTTATTTTTGTGCATATTTCATCTGCATGTGCTTCAGCATATGCATGTATATTTAAAATCAATGATCTCATTTTCCTTTTTTCTTTCTATACTTCATAATTTGCTTTTTATTCTCTATGGTGATTACTCATCTTATAGAGGTAAGAAATATGTTATAAATTGTAAAAATAAATTATTTATAATTTAGAATTAGATATTTATTTCTGTCTACTGAGGCAAAGAGTTCTAGGAAGCATATACCTGTAGATGAAAAGTTATGTGTGCATATATGTTTATATACTCAAAAGCAGTACACATTACAACATCCAGTAAAAAGATGAATTGTTTTTATAATTTTGATGATTGAATTGGTAAATATTTGTACCCTAAGTTTAACAAAGGTGAACAAGCTATTATCAATAATAATAATAATAATAATAATAATAATAATAATGATAACAACAAAAAGATACCTGAGTTATTGTTACTAAAAATTTGCTCAGTTACAATATCTAGCCAATTGTATCACTTGACACTTGTAGAGTAATGGACTAACCATTCTGTTGCTGATCAAATATTTGTGAATGTTAGATGATAGAAAGATGAATAATGAATATTTAATATTTTTGCAGAAACAACATATTTTGAAATTAAACTCATTTTGGTGAGAATAACACTCATGCTGGTATGTCCCATTGTAAGACACTCTCAACTATCAAGTTTTTACTCAACATGAAAGGCCCGTGTTTTGTTGAACATGGTTAGAAAAGACAACAAATTACTATACAAGAAGCTCAGGCCAGGGTAACACGATGTCTTGTCAGCTATGAAGTCACATACATACAAACTCATCAGATGTATTAGTATATTTATTCATTTAAAATATATGTACCAATAACCAGAGAAATAGAAGTCACCAATTTGAGAGGAAGTAAAAGGTTCATGGGAAGGGCTAAAAGAACAGAACATGATAGGAACTAAAGAAAAGAAAGAGACGGGGGAAATGATGCAATCATATTTTCATTAAAATAAAATGTTAATAAAAGTTACATTTTATCAATAGTTAAAATTTATTTAAGTATGTATACACACACCTGTGTGTGTATGCGTATGTGTGTGGTCGGTCATATATGTGCCATGACACATGCGTAAGAATCAGAAGTCAGCATATAAGTTTCAGATCATGCAGATCTCAAGGATGGAAATAAAATTCAGGTGGTGAGAATCAGGATCAAGAGCCTTGAACACCTGAGACGTATTATTAACACAATTATAATGATTCACTATCAATAATTTTACTACAGAGTGCAGAATAATGGACTTATATATCTAAAAGTTCAACATTCTATTCTACTAGGGAAAAACAGCGCCATTTGCCTTCCAGAGAAGGCAAACAAATTATTCTATTAAATAAAATTTATGAAAATATTAATTAAGTGAAAACTCAAAGTAAAACATCTGGTCTACCTGGATGGAAAGGTAGATAGAAATATGACACTTTATTTATTTATTTATTTAACCCTTAGCTGTTTTCCACTTTCTTAAAACAAAACGTAAATGATAATCATGGTTACTGGAGGTGGGGTGGAAAAAAAATTCACTAATAATATTTTCAATTTTGTGTTTTGTTTGTGGCCCGGGAAACCTTAGCTACACTGACCACTTTAAGTTCCTTGAATAGTACAAACTCTCTTTCATGATTATGCCTCAGATCCAGTTTCTTTCTCGACATGAAAATTCATTCTGCTCACTGTTATAAATCTAATAATTTTTGTTCTCATAACCTTTAAGAATTAGGTAATTCATAACCGTATTCTTCAATTCATTTTTAAAGATGTACTTCATTTCCACAAATCACTTTCTATATTTTTACTATGTATATTTATACATACATACATATATATATATATACATACATACATACATACATATATATATATATATCTTGATCTTGCAGTTTCCACTCTCTCAACCTCTCCTATATTTTGTCCTCTACCTATCCAACTTCACTTCACATTCTTTCCATTCTTTCTTTTTCTCTCTCTTTAGAGGAAAAACTGATAAGCAAACAACAACAAAATAAACAAAAGCTAGAGTTAAGAAAACAAAACAAACTAGAAACACACATACACACCATTAAAACACAAATTAAGGAAGAATAATATAATCAAAGGACCAATAAAATAAATATTTCCAAAAAAATAAAAAAATTAGACAAAAAGTCTTGAAAAATATCACTGAGTTAATTTTATGTTGGCTATCTACTTCTGGGCATGAGCCAATAAGTATGGTTAACATATCCAGTGAGACTGACTCCATTTGGAGAAAACTAATATTTGCTGTGCAAGGAGATGTCAATTGGAGATAGCAGTGTAGATTCTTGCTTGGGATGGGAGCTTATGTCCACTTCCTCTCAGCACTGTGACTCCATCTGGCTTGAAGCTGTGAAGGCACTGTGCATGCTGACACAATCTCTGTGTGTTCATATGTTAATCAGTCTGCCAGTCTTGTGTCTAGACATTATTTTCTTAGAGTCATGCATCCCATCTGGCTCTAACCTTCTTACCCTTTCCTCTGTCACATAATTCCCCTGTACCTGAGGAATATATATATATATATATATATATATATATATATGTATATATATATATATATATATATAATGTATGTATATACATATACATATATATGTATGTATATGTATATTTATATTTATGTATATGTATGTATGTATATAATCATTCCCAGTGTTTCACTGCACATTGCTATGTTGGGGGCTTTTCTGTTAGTTCTTTGAGGAAACCTCTGATGATAATACAGTGAAGCACTGATCTGTGGGGACAGTAAAATGTCCTTAGGAGTCATTTTATTGCTATGTTCATTACCAGAACAATAGAATTTGGTTTTCCTATAGGTGTATGCCTACCTAGTATTAGTTTCTTGGACACCAAAGCATTATCCAGCATGGGCTCCATTACAAGGATTTAAATCCTTAAATACAGGTTGGTGACATCCTTACCATGTATTTCACTTCTGTAGTAGTATATAATGTATGCAGAACACCATTGTAGATGATAGGATTTGCAACTGGGATCGTCTTTACCTTTTTCCTCTTAAAATACCCAGAATACTTTTCTGTATCATGAACACTAGTCTGTAGTAACAGCCCTAGTTATTCACCAGCTTTACTTGTCCATGTTCTAGGAGTATGTAGGTGTTGTCTGCAACAATCAGTCCTTTCCCTAAGATTTTAGAGAAAAACCAATAGTTTGGTAATAGTCTGAGATATTTTTGTGGTGTCTATGGGGACCCTTTGTCCACTAATTCAGTGAGATATATAAATTCATTCCCAACACTGGCAATTTCATTTGGTTTTGAGAGATGTCTAGTTGGGGCACTGTCTCCTAACAGAGGATTACTTAATAATTTTCATACTTACCAACATACTTACCAAATCATGATTCATTTACTCTCTCTTTTATATTCTTGAAATATTTTATTATAATTATTATAATTGGTTTTTTTTTTTTTTTTTTTTTGAGACAAGGTTTCTCTGTATTGTTTTGGAGCCTGTCCTGGAACTAGCTCTGTGGACTAGGCTGGCCTCGAATTCACAGAGGTACACATGCCTCTGCCTCTCAAATACTGGGATTAAAAGCTTACACCACCAACACCCAGCTGAACAATATTCTTTTTAATTCAAAGATTTTATACTTTTCATTTCCATCCTAAACTTTTCTGCCATGGCATTGCTAATTCTGTCTTTTTTCCATTTGCTAAAAATAGATATTTTTGCATAATATATTTTGATTACAGTTTCTCTTTCCTCTACTAATCTTCCTTCCTCCCCACCTTCCCACCTCTTCTCCCATGCAGATTTACCCTATTTCTTTCTCTTATTTAAAAACCTGTGTCATAACTTGTCATTAATGTGTTGTGTGGGTGTGGGTGTGGGTGACCACTGCATGCATAATCTGGCTTCTAGTTTAATGTTTTAAGGGATTGCTGCATGCTGTCATTCTACCCTCAGGGTGGTAGTTGACCTAACCTCTGAAAGTATAAGCCAGCCCCAGTTAAATCCATGCCTTTATAACTGTTGTTTGGCTACGGTGTCTCCTCACAGCAATAGGACATTGACAAAGACAAAGTCATTCAGCATACTTGGCACTTAAATAAGTACTGGGAGAACTTAAGATGTGTTAGGACAAAGCAATTACATGGTACTGTGATGGATGGCATCACAGGCAAATGATGCTAGTCCATATTAGATTTAAATGACCCCAGATTCAATCTTGTTCCTTTGTGTAGTTAAAAGTGTGTGTAACTTGCTATTGGTGATAAGATATGCAAATGAGTCTGAGAAAATTGGGAATGGAACATACCTGGGAAGAATCCCAGGGTGGATACCTTTATCTGTGTTATATGAGGTTGTATATGTTAATAATCAATAGAGCCCACCATACAAATGTGTGTATATCCATAAATGGCTGATTGACTAGAGAGATTATATACATATACATAGATACATACATATATACACACATGGCATCAATGTAGCATTTTTGGGATGGATTTTCAATCAAAGAATGGTAGCTATTGTCCATTTTACTGTAGACAATACGTTATGCAACAGACAAATAGCTGTCTAGAAAAAAAAAAATATATATATATAGCAGTATTACAATGGCAAAAAAGACATATGGGTGATCCCCTGTATACTAAGCTCTGATTTGGCAGGAAACATAAGAAGGTACGAAAAATTGTATTATACATAAGTTTCCTACAGAGATAAACAGTTGAATCCATGTCAAACAACCTACTTTGGATCCAAAAATCTTGAAAGCCATATAAATAATGAGATAATTTTGAAGAATAGAATGAATGAGATGTAGTAGGAGCTACTCCTCACGACCCACACTACCCAAAATTCCTAACAGATGAGAGGAGTAAAAAGACTGAACCCCAATTAAGAATTCTACAAGACTAAATGATCAAATTTGGTGATTGTGAAATAATAAAGTGTTAGAGATCAAATCTAGATTATCTTGAGTTACCTTGAATCTCACTCAGAGCCTTTAATTGACTATCCCTATGTCTAATCTAACGTTTTGTGACTATTGACTTCATTAAATTACTCTTTGTAAGGCACTAACTCCTACCAATCCAAATGCTAAGAATTTCATCAAACATGACTTTAGGTCTATAACAGATATTACTCTGCTTTGCTGTAATATTCCAATCTGATCATTCCACCACTGTATTTTAAAATATTATGATTTAGACCTTTCTTCATTTTTTTAGTATAAAATCTGAATGAAACTGTTACTATATTGGAACAAGATTATGGGAAACCAGAATCTGTATTCATGGTCCAGAGTTGCTCATATTTGGCCACCAAATAAACTATCATATCCTGTAATAGCAGCTGTAGTTTTGCTTCCAATTGGAGACATTTGGTTGCTCATCAGAAAGATCCCTTGAATATCAGAGTCTCAGAGATGATAGACTATGAAAATTCCTTAGTACAAGAATTAGGTCTACAAGGGAAATTGTCTGATTCCCAATTAACTGAGCTGAGGACTGTGTTTGCAGGAGAATTAAGTCAATGGGGTCCCTGGCTTTGGTATGGGGTTTTAGTGGCTTTCTTGAGCCTCATGTGGGATGTAGCATTCCCAAGGCCTGTGGATCTGAATGATTTAGATGAGCTTGTAGTCAAGCTCCAGAAAGACCTGAACATTCAGGAGGAAATAATAAAAAATCAGGTGACTGGACCTGTCTTGGTTACTTGAAACTAGATGTGGTAGGATTAGAATTGAATCAGATTTCTTAGAATGAAATAAATGAGAGTAAAATGTTGGTTTAGGAGCATTTTTTTTTTCAAGAAATAAAAGTCATGGAGTTGCTTGCAAAAACTTTAGGGAGGAGTGGAAGACAAGAAGATGTACTTTGTCACCACTGTGCCCCCTGGTACTGATAAGGGACATCTTGATATAAAGACATCAGCAGACTTTGTTCTGAAGTGGATGCCATTGTTGCCTGTGAGTGAAAACCACAACCACGCATAGTGACCAGAGGACACTCACTGAATTGTGGATTTACTGCCCCCTAGAGTATGCACAACATGCAGGCTTTAATTATTATTAGAGTTGAGTGAACTCTAATTAAAGGGAACTGAGAAAGTGATTCCATTGTAGAGCAGTGGATGGATATGAGGTCCAAAAAGTACAGGAGAAAAACAAAAACAAACAAACAAACAAACAAACAAAAAAACTAGGGTTGTATTTGAGGTAGACAAGCATCCAACCTGTATTCTATGTCCATATCCTCTTTGAAAGGGAGTTTGCTGGGAGTGGATATAGTCCTGGTACATGCTTTACAGAACATTATTGAAGAGCTTTTCTTATCGTGTGAACTCTAAATAAACTTAGCCATCTTGGAATGAGGTGAGAACCTATAATTATCCTATACTGGGTAGAACAGAGAAAGAACATCAATCAGTATTGGTAGCCCTTGGTTTATGGTGAGATTAATGTAAGGTTGAAGAAAGTAGAAACACAGAAAGAGTTGATTGGAATTTTCAGTTTCAAAGAATGATTCTAGGAGCATCATCATGGGTAGAATGACAGAAGACAGGCAGGAATGGCTGTAGTTGGGTTTAATCTAAATCTGCAAGTAAGACACAGAATGAGAAAAACACAAGATGTACACACCCAGGTAATGGCTCTGCCTCTTGAAACCTGAAATTCTACAACCAATGACTCCTCCTTCAAAAAGAGCCCAACTCATTTAATGCTTCCTAAGCAGATTCATTAAAACACATGTGTGTTTGAGAGTTGTTCTCATACAAACCACCACAGAAGTGAGAAAAATGTGATTTATGCTTTTGCAATTTCACACATTTATATACTGAATATATCCCCCCCTCAACTCTCCCTGCTCTAACCCCAGCATATTCCTTTCTTACTTTTAGGCTTCATTTCCTCTCATTTCATTAATTTATATTTGTTTTGAAAATTACCGAGTCCACTTAGTTTGGCTGGAATAGTCACAGATCCTGTTGCCTTTTTATTGTGTGGATTATGTGCAGGTAACCATAACTACGGGAGGTACACGAGTTCAATAGCCAAGTTGTTGCCAGAAGAAGCATTTCACAGCACTTCTCCCATCTTCTGACTCATGTTTTCTTCCCATCCTTCTATGGTGATCTTTGAAGTGTTACTCTAATTAATCTTTATCAGTAAAAATTCAGGAGTCATGTATGTGGGTAAGAACGTGAAAGATCAGGGAAGCAGCAAAGCCGCTACCAATGACATAGGGCTTCTGGATCCCATGCTGGCATGGTTCTCAGCTCTGCATGAGTCAGGGTATATTTCTTTATCTGTTGCTGCAGCTATTTCTTGGGCCCTGAACTTTGCCTTTTGCTGCTGGCACAGGATGGATCCTACTTCGGTGCACGTTCACCATCAGCACGCTTTCAGACTCCTCTTCTTGCTAAAGACTTGTTTCAGAGTCCTCTTTCGGTGACTTGTTTGGTGAATTGGCCCCTGCATGTGTTTGGTCCTCACGAAGGTGGTGAGCATGGCGACCTCCTGTGTGTGTGTGTGTGTGTGTGTGTGTGTGTGTGTGTGTGTGTGTGTGTGTGTGTGTTGTGTTGTGTCTGTCTACTTATCTGTCTACTACACTTAGGTCTGATACGATTCCTTCCTGTTTTTGTTCTAGTCTGTTTTAGACTTCGTTCTTGTCTACATCTCCTGCCATTAAGAGAATGGGGAGCTTACCCTCCCACTGTAAGGAGCCTCAGGTGAGGGTATTTGAATCCATATTGATTACCAGGTGCCTTAAGAGAACTGATCTGGGGAATTTGCAGGAATGAGGCCTTTGTGTTAGTCCCCTGAATTTTTCCTGAAAACAAATGGGAGCCTGACCTCTGGATGCATGTGTTCTTTCTTGCCTCAAAGCATGGCTCAGAGGTGATGTCCTCTTTCCTCTGCTTTGATTAGGGTATCGTCTTATTACCAATCACTCTTTTAGTGTTTCCTACAGTGTATTTCCACACTCTAGGTTCTCCTGGCACTCCATCATTCAGAATGTAGAGCTTCTTGGGGAGTCTCTTGGGCCTGGCTCACCGAAACTCCCTAGGCATAGTTTGACAGAGGTTCCTCCCTCCTGGGCATGCTCCCCAGAGATGTAATCCTTTGAGGACTGCTAGTCAATGGTGAGTAAGTACCTGGGAGGCAGGCCATCCTAAGACAGTCACGGTCCATCATGCTGGATGCTCTCTGAAGCAGGGACAACAAGGCTGAAGCTAGAACTTTTGCTGCAGCTCCAGCTAAGCCACATTAAAAAAAAAAAAAAAAAAAAAAAAAAAAGCGGGTATGTAGGAGAAACTGCAGCCAGCCTATCGAGCCTGAGGTGCCCAGGCCAGCCCACATGAGAATGTGCAGCAGGTACTTCTTCCCTGAGCCAAGCTGCCAAGCCTGCCCCTATCCCCAGAGACTGCTAAGAGCCACCTGACCCAGAGACACCAATGGGGAAAGGACCACACCATGTATAGCAGAAGCAGCCACCACCCGAGCCAGTGGGACCTTGGGAGGGGTTATAAAGGCAGGCCTAATGTCCTTAATAAGAGTCTGCAGCACGCTCTGCTACTCACTGACTCCCAGTGCCTGAGTCATTGGTGACGAGTCTTCTCCCCCCTCCCTCCAGGGGAGGGGGGTGGAGCAGGGTCGCCTGCAAAAGATACTGTTGCTAAAGCAGGATGTGCTTAACAACTGACCTCTAGCAGGGAAACATCAGGTCCAGATGGCTCTGTCTGCAGCTTGCTTGCTCCTAAAGACTGCATGACAATTATTTCCTCCTGCTGAGATCCCTACTAAGATTAGCTGGCCACTCCCTTGTTTTCCCCAATGGTGGAATTTTCATCCCATTCCACTTCCTGTCTAATCCCAGCTTTACATCTTTTGTACCTGTTTTTCTAATCTGTTGATTAACTGATGCATTATAGAGAAAGATGGTTTGGCCACTTTTGAAAGCAGAGCAATCCTGTGGGTATAAAGTTGTAACTTTATTAAATGCATGTACATATAACTTTATTGTAGTGTATTCCATTTAGAGTGCATGATCTCATCCATGAATATTTTTAACGATATTTACAGTAACAGACCTGAATTTCTTCATGTGAACACATTTCTGACCTACTCATAAAATGTTTGATTCCCGCCATGACTTTCATACCACTATTACACTACTGTACACATCTTGTCTAGTCAATAAGTATTGCAAAATTCAGAATCCACTACTGACTATACCACTGCTGAATTTTCTTTATCTGTGGACTGATTAGCACCTTCTAGCACTATGAAATCTATGCATCTGGGAGGAAGTTCTCAGGAAAGTTCCAGCTTGATATTCTTTGTCTTGCAACCCAAGTCTATTATGTTTTCATATATATATACATTAATTCATATATATATGAATATATATTAATATAAATGTAAGACCCTCAGAATGAGGAGTCTTCCAGGTTCGGTCGATACCCCAAGAACTCAATGTCCAGTCCAGTTGCTGCAAAACGCAAGAGGCTTTAATGAACAGGAAACCTTTGCGCAAACAGCCTCCTCCAGTATGCAGGCTAGGGATAAGCCCCCTCCCCTGGGCCCAGGTGTTTTTAAAGGCAAACCCACAAGCTTAGGGAAGGGGTGGGACCCTCTGTCCATTGAGTATGTGACCCTTGGAGGCAGGATGGTCTGCTATTAGGGTCAGCAGACCTTAGGGCCTCAGGTGTGCTAATTAATCTTGTCTGGGCAAACCAGAGTTACAGCTATCTCTTGACCCTATTTACCACCTGTTGACTCACAGGAAAGGAGGGGCAGTGTGAATTCTTCTTATCTCAGGGCCTTGTGAGAGGAAGCTAGCAAATTCCAAGGAACAGATATTGGTTTCCAGGTTAGTCCATCATTAACATTACTCTTTAGGTCTTTCATATATATATATATATGAATCGTCTATTTACTGTAGTCATCCAAGGCAATAACAATAGACTGTATTTGGGGGGGGTGAAGGTCTGAACCTTTCTTATTAATATCTCATAAATATTTGTCCTAATTTCGCACTGAGTTTTTTATTTAATAACCAACAGGTTCTATGGGGAACAATGTCAAAGCATAGAGTATCTGTGCTTAAAACCCTTTTTAAAGAAATTTACTTTTTAATTAGCTTATTAAGTTGCGACTTCCCATGGTTTTTTAAAAATATATGCTTACTTTGGGCTAGCACTACTCTTCCCAGCAGTAAATTTTCATGCCCACTTTGACTAAGTTGCTTATTGTTTTCTAGAGTATGCTAACGAGCAGTGCTATGTGGGATAAAGACAAAAATGATTAAGATGCTTTTTCATTAGTTGAGATGCTATCAGGACACACTGAAAAGCTATGACTATCAATATTCAGTGTCCATACATATTAGAAGTAACTAGAGGATGAGAGGCCAATCAATCACTAGGGACATGGCAAAAACAACCCTTGCAAACACTTCTAGTGGGCTTTGGGTTCCAGTCAATGAGACAACAGGTCAGGTCATTGCACTGGAACAGAAACAGCCATCTCTGTATACATCATTTCTAGAAATGGAATGATTCACTTGTTTCTCCTCAATAAGCATGACAACAGTTTATTTATTAAGGGGATGAATGAGTGTGGTCAGGCCTATTTCTTGAGTGGTACAGAGAAAACACTACAAAAGTAGCAGATGTATTTATACCAATGTCAAGTTGTGTCTGCAAGACAGTCAGCAAGCTTTCCTGGGGCCAGTGTCCTTTAAAAACATTGATTAATTAAGCAAACAACAGCTATGCTACAGAAATTGCTTGAAAGAACACCAACCAGACCGCTAGAGTCCTCGTGCAGAAGTGCAAAAAGGTGGGCTATCCAATAGGAGTAAGGTAAGAGCAGTGTGGATAGACGTAACCCATCAGATTTGGTGATAGCAATCATACCGACAATTGTCTGGCCTTCAGAAGCTTGATTTTATTTATTCTCCAGAGAGGAAAACAAAACTGGCAGATTCTAGTTCAGCCACTGTGGCATCAGACATTGTGGAGAAGACAAATATCAAAAAACATTCACAAAAAGTTACAGAGGAACCAGAGCCCCTGGTAGTTTTCCACATGGCTTTTCATAAACTAATAAATAGATGTAATTACAAAAACAGGGACATTCTTCCTTTTGGTACTACTGATAGCTTGAGTGCTACCATCTTGATGTGTGCTGTGCCTTGCCTCATGTTACATTCATCAGATTCATCAGGGATTTCTAGACAGATGGAAATACCCTCTCCAAACAGAAATAGTTCAATACATTGCTTTTCAATCTGTTTAATTTTGCATTATTTTGTTGATATTACAGTGGTTAAAACTTGAGGGAAACATTGATTAGAAACACTATGCAACATCATTTTTCATGATGCTTAATGTTAACGGAGATATTAACATCCACAGGCTTGTCAAAGTCTAGGCACGTGTATATTATTAAAACATGGGTTTATTGGTTCTAATATTAGTATGTAATAGGTGATAATTTTATTAGATTTCCAGACTATTAGTTTTATTTATCTTGTCCTCACAATTCTTTTCTCACCCTTTTTCATGCACTGAGTAAAATAGCGGCCTTATTATTGAACAAGTTTTATTTATTCCATTGTGCTTTGGGTTCTCATAATTTCATTGTTTTTTTTTTTTTTTTGTTTTGTTTTTGTTTTGGTTTTATTTCTGTTTTTCCTGAATAGTGTTTCCTTCATTGTGGTCACACTGCCCTGTGCAAATCTTACTTATTAATAGGAAACATTTTCAATATTCTCCTTTATATCACCTAATAGTTACTTATTATTTTATTTGCTATATTTCTCCATGGTTTACTTCACAAATCCTTGCTTTTTTTTTTGTTTTATATCTTTCATTCGTTTAAGTCAGATTTCTGAAGCAGTGTGAATATACTATATTTCTTTTAGGTCCTTTGTTTCCTGTGAGGTGAAGCTCCTCTCTGTTGCTAACAGGCCTAAACTCATATCTCAGACTAATTAGATTCCAACTCTGTCTGAGTCTTAGCTTGCAGGTTTAAGTCAACTGGAAGTGAGATATACCTCCTAATTTCAGAGCCCCCCCCCCCATCCATTACTCTCAGTAGTAACTAAGGGGGACCGGGTCCATCCTTATAATCTCTTTTATTTTCTGTCCATGCCTTTTTAATACAATTTGAAGTTGAAGATAAAGATGAAAAGTCATCACAATTTTTTTTTCTTTTTGATTTTTTGAGACAGGGTTTCTCTGTACTGTTTTGGAACCTTCCTGGAACTAATGCTGTAGACGAGGCTGGCTTTGAACTCATAGACATTCACCTGCTTCTGCCTCCCAATTGCTGGGATGAAAGGCGTATGCCAACAAAACTTCAGATTTCCCCCAGTAGCAAGTTCCTTAGATTACTTTCACACTAGCTGACTCAATAATATGTATTTTTCTGTCTTTGGTATACATATGTATTCCCTATAGTGAGTACATCTATGCTTATATCACCATGACTATCATTAGTAGAGATATATGTTAATAAAGGGTAAGATATTTAGCTACATTAAGTACCATGGTAGATTCCATCTATGGCTAACACCATATTGTGTTAAAGGATCAAACATAAGTGCCTGAGAAGAAAATCACAGATGCTTAATTGAAATTTCTATATTTATGTAATAGATTTCCAAGTGGTTAAACCTGGAATTGTGTGTGTGCGTGTGTGTGTGTGTGTGTGTGTGTGTGTGTGTGTGTACAGTTAAATAAATAGAGACTGTGAGTTTCAGATTCGGCAAGGGTCAAGGGGTAATGAAGGAAAGTTAAAGGAAGGGAAGCGAAAGGAAATTATGAAATTATGCTTTAATTTCGAAGATTAAAAAATTAAAACAGTATGCAATAATAACTGTGATTCAGAAAGCCACATTGGCAGCTTTGTACTTGACAGTCACTCTGAAAAGAAAACAGAAAATAATGTATTAAAAATAGAAAATTATAGGAACTGTTAAAAAAAAAAGAAGAGATTATGAGAGATCATGTAGATGTCATTTCATTAAAACCATGTGTTTGAAAGTTAAAAGTAGTAAATCCGGCAACGCAAAATGTGGATTCCTTATCAATAAGAGGGTCAAATAATGTGTGTGAAGAGTGTGCAAAAGACTTCTCATTGTGAGGGATACATAATCTTTTAAAATTATGAAAAGTTGATGGATGAGATGAAAACTTATTAAGCATATAAATAAAGTGATCACAAACTTTTAAGGACTACAAAATTTGAAAACTATGAATGGAAACAATACTTGAATTTTTCTATTTATTTTCTCCATGTTGCAACACCCCTTGAAAATATACTTTCATCATGAATGAGGTTGCTTAAATGTCATGCATTTTCATTCAGTTTTCAATGTTTGTAGCCAAGTTGACAAATACACTTAATGTGGAATATAGAATGAAAATTATACATGTTACACATTGATTTATTTGTTTCTAAAATATGATGATAATTAGAGACAATGATATTGTATAGTTTATTTAACTAATATATTTTTATTATGGAAATATAAATTCTAATGTGTAAAAATTAGTATTATTGTATACATGGAGTTCTGTGCCTTATCCAGTCATCCTCAGAGAGGATTTCTCTGGAAGAAGATGGGAGTGGGTGCAGAGACCCACTGCCTGACAATATGCAGAGAAGAAGTCTAAATTCTGAGGTCTCTCTTGGGTCCTTCTCCTCAGAGATCAGAAAACCCTATAGAAAAAGGGAAGAAAAAACTGTATTACTTAGATAGTTTGGAGGACACCAGGAAAGCTTGACCTACTGATTCAACAAAGCAGTAGTCAGATGGTCTCACAGAGACAGAAGTGGCAAACACAGGGCCTGCCTGCAGCGGTTTACATCAGGCTCTCTGTGTAGATGATATACTGTTAGCTTTCTGCTCTTGTAAGATTCCTTAGCAGTGTGATTCTTTTCCTCCTATTTGATTTCCTTGTCAATCCTTGATATGAGGGGTTTTTGCCTCATCTTATTGTATGTTGTTTGTCTGTCAGGCTGTCAGCTCTTGGAGATATGCTCTATTCTAAAGTAGAAATGGAGGGGAAGTAGGGAAGGGGTAAGATGGGGCTCCTAGCAGTATTGGAAGTAGGGGAAATTGTGGTTGGAATATATTGTATGAGAAGAGAATCTATTTTCAACTGAAAAAATTTGTAAAGAATAACAATACATAGAGGAGAAATAATGAATACTAACCTAATGTTTATAAACTACTATATATATATATATATATATATATATATATATATTTGTACTAAATATACTAAATATATTAAACTAGAATAATTTATAATACATTTCATTTTCTTGCTATTGCCAACAGAAAAGCAATAAATAAAAAGGAATGTTCAAATATCTTTGAAGTATTCTGTAGCATATTGGTGAGGTTCTCAAAATCATATTGGACTACTTTTGGACTTTTTGAAAGGAGAAGGGTACTTACCGTATCATTTGCATGAAGGCTAGAGGAAAATACGTGGGAGTTTATTCTCTCCTTCAGCAGGTGGAATTGAGGACTGGAACTGAGGTCAGCAGTGTTGATAGCAGATAACAGTGAGTCATCTCACCAGTCTCGTACTTAGAAATTTTAAGAAACTCCTGTACAGATTTTCATAAAGTCAGTACCAGTTTTCACTCTCGCCAAGTGATTGTAAATTACTTTGTACATTTAAAGAAATCATAAGAACATAGGAAAATTAACATAATTCACGTCTGTATTGTAGAGCCCAGAAATGAGTTTCTATCCAGAGGGATAGTTAAGTGAAGATCCACCAAAGGGAAATTTGATTATGAATTGTATGTATTATGTCATGTAGTTAATGCTCCTTTAATTGTATTTGTACAATGTTGTTATGTAACTAACATGATTGATAAAGGAAAACAATAACATTAAGTTGAGCCAAAGCCACAGAGACATATTTAATATAATTTATATCAATATGTTTTCTGAAATAGTCAATATTCACTTTGTCTCCATAATATAAAAATATCATATTAAATAGCTTAAGATCATTTAAATATATCATTCAGATAGTCATTTCAGTAATTTAATTCTGTAGAAAGATGAAGTTCAAAATATTTCCAAGAAAAGGCATAGCTAATTGACAAGCTTGTGTTTGTTCTGAGAATTATAGCATACCTACTGGGTTGTCATGTGGCTTTGGCTTTCAGGTAAAGAAACAAAATAACATGCAGGTAGTCCCTTTTTTTCTGCATCTTTTCTTCTTTTCCCTCAAAAGAATATTTAATCTTGTTGCCAACAAATTTTCTTTCATATATTTTGGCTCTTTATTTTCTGCCATGCATTTATTTCTCCATGATTGTGTGTGTGTGTATGTGTGTGTATGTATGTGTGTGTGCATGCACACATATATGAAATATATAAACATCTTGTGATACTTAAATTTTAACTTGTGTGTTTGCTACTATAAATACTCAGTACTATAAAAATTCTCTTTCTATATTAAGAGCATCAAAATTAAAAGCTACTTTTTTTGTTTGAATTTCTATTGAAAACAACAAATAATAGGAAAAGAAAGTTGTGATTATTTAGGGTCCTGCATGGACCCCCGAGGCACCTTGAGCAAGGCTGGAGTTGTTGGCTAGAACATTTTGTACCAGAGCAGTTCTTGGTACTCTTCTTGAATTGCTAACACTCATCTGCTGGGAATGAACTAAGCCTGAAAACTTGCACACTTGACCCTTGATTGTTTTTCAATGTGCTGTGAGCCAGTATATAAACCCACAACTTCCCTTGGATAAACACCATTCAGCATTCCAGCATTCCTGTTTCACGAATGACCCACTGTCTTGTCTTTTATTTAAATCTCTAGGCCTTCAGCTGATTAGTGGACCAGAATGTAGCACGGGCGCTACATGATTAGTTATAGTATTGATACAATCAGGCATCTCCTGGGAAGAGAGTTTTGGTCTATGTATAGCCTGAGTTGGTTTGTGGGCGTGTCTGTGAGATATTATCTCTATTGTAGTAATTAAGTAGGGAAGATCTGTCCACTGTGGGTTATAATATTTAGGGGCCAAGGGATCTTGGATTGCATGCAGAGATAAGGCAATCTGAGAACAATCATACATGTATTATATTATTCGATTTTATTTTTGACTATTCAAATATGTGAAAGCTGCTTCAGATTCCTCCTGCTCTGACATCCCTGTGATGATGGAATGTACCTTGAAACAACCCCTTCCTGCTATATTGCCTACATTGATCTATATTATCATAACAGCAGGGAAGAAAATTCTCGTGTTGCATTTTTTGCTGTCTTCCCTAAATCAGAAAGTTTGAAGTTGAAAATTTTAGATACAGCTTCTAAACCCACAAGTGCCTACTCTCTATTTAAAACATGGCACATTTTCTTATTAAGCCTTGAAAATTACATATAATCAATGGAGGGAATATATGACATATTTTTCCATACGGACAACATAAACTGGCTTGTGTTTTTTGTTTGTTTGTTTTGTTTTTCGTCTTTGTTTTGCAGGGAGGCCACCTTGTGGAGCAGTGGACTGGAAGGACTGGGAAGTGAGAATGATAGGGTTTCTTTATGTGAAGTTCCCAAATGATAAATAAAAAGATTATGTTAAAAAAATAATTGAGGCTTATAAGCTTTCAGTGTCTCCCTATAATATAGAAGAAACCTCAAGCAATGTAATTTTTTTATGATTCTTATACACAGTAAATTTATTTTCTTGTTCATTGAGAGTTTTACACAACTGTGTCATTACTCTGGATTTGTATTACTGCAAATTTATTTTATTAAGACAAAATTATAATTCCTTTACACACCACATAAGTAATTTTGCATCAATATTTCTCTATCATATCTACAGATATGTCATTGTAAATGTACTTCTGTTTTATTCTAAATCAGTCAAGACACATTGTTATCAATTTTTTTCAATATCATGCTAATATGTTTAGTTAAGTATATTTTTTCCTTATTCCTGTGTTCGTAATATTTAAATGGGCTTTATTTGATGTAAATTTCTAAGTTATTATTTTAAAAATATTAATACCCAATCATAGACTATTGAGCTCACGAGAACCCAATGCATATTACACTCAAAGATGACAAAGGAAGAATTTCTAGAGAAAAGTCATCATGTATAAACTAATAAATTATAGAAAGGATTAAACTAAGAAATGGATAAATGGAATGTGAGGAGACAGACAATAAAAGTCCCAGTAGATGAAATAAAATTATCAAACATTTGAAGATTTGAGAGAGGGTACAGTATACCCATATGTGATATTAGCTGCTTGTGTTTCAGCATGTTGCTAAACATCTAAGGGAAAATTACACAATGATTGAGCTCACCTGAATAGTATTCATGCTACAGTTGAGGCAGGATGACTTTTATATAATTTATATGAGAAAAATAGCTCAATAATGTTTGTGTACTTTTTTCAGTCACAAGTTAAAATGTCATACAATATTAAAGCAGACAGGTACAATAGGTAAATAAGTATATAACCCTGATCAGAACTTAGGTCTGATCTTATGATATACTTTTATTATTCATTACTCTATTTGCTCTACTATGGTTATCCTTATACTTACACTGTAACGTGCATATCCTAACAGTGTATCAGCATGAGGAGATTTCAAAAAAATTGACATCATCGTGTTCCACTGTCTATATCATAAACTGGTAAATTTTGTTGAAAAATTTCACCACACTTTTGGGTGACTCTTAATTTTGTTTGCTCCTACTAGAACTAATAACCTTCCCTTCTGATTATTCTTTAAAAAAAAAGAAAAAAGAAAAAAAAAACCATTCATACACTTTACTCTTTCTGACACCATGGTAGATATTTATTCATTTACTTACTTAATTATTCATTTACCTTAAGTCCAACTACACAAAAAATATTAATAAATTTTATCATCACGCATATCTGACTAGCCTCCCCATCTCTCATTTATCTTCCAGTCCTGTTATCTCTCTCTTCCTTACAAATCTCTGCCTGTATTTAGCAGTTTCTGTTTTATGTTCCAAAGTTTCACTAGGGTCATCTGTGCTGCCCTGGGTTTGCTAGTAATGACCGAAGACTGGTTAGCTTACAAGTGGGAACATAATTAGATAATATCTCCACATATCTCCAAGATCAGCACTCTGTAGTAGCCCCTTGCTCCTCCATAGTTGGCTGTTTTGAAGGTCTGACTCTATTGGTACAGTACGAGTAGACACAGCTATTGGGAGTTCATGATGGCTATGCCCATGTCATGCTTAGAAAATGGCATTTCATTGTCCTTTCCCCTAATTTCCTGTTCTTAATATTCTTTCTACCCACTCTTCTACAATATGCTGTGAGATTTAAAGGGTGTTTTAAGTGCCTTGTTTAAGCCTGAGCCCTCAACTTCCCTTTATTCTCAGCATCTATGAGCAGGCTTATGTTTTTTCTTTCATCTTGTTCACTGCAAAGAGAGACATCTCTTGATGGTAGATGTCATTCTGTAAATATGCTTCTCTTATTGATTAATGAATAAAGCAAATAGGCAAATAGGGCAAACAGGGAAGCAAGATAGGCAGGGCTAGGAGACAAGGAGGATTCTGGGAGATATAGGAGGAGATTCAAGATTTAGGGACTTAAGAAGAAGGTCCTGACCCTCTCTTCGGTAAGATAAAACCACTTTGAAATAATTAGATTAACAGAAATGGGTTAATATTTAAGACAGAGATAGCCACTAAATGCTAGTAACAGGCCAAAAGCTTCATATCTAATATAGCATCTTTGCGTGTTAATTGTGGCCGATGCAGCTGTGAAACCAGGCTGGTGGGAAAATTGCCTTAACAATCTCTTTTAACTATGAAAATAACATGGGTTATTTAGAAGGTGGCTTTGGTGCTATGTTAATTTAACTAAGCAGAACTCTTAAATTCCCTGGTAGGGGCTAAGTAAGAGCTCTTAAGTTATTGGTTTGGGACCATATTTACAGTACTAGCTATGGGTTCATTCTTGTAAATCAAGCTCAAATTCAATGGGGTATAAGTTGTTTAACACTGTAACATTCACTGTACTCACATAAATGAGAGTTCCTGTCTTGAAGATTGTGATTAGAGTTCATAGGGTTAACATCTGGGAAAAATTGATAATGCCTATTCAACTTGATCCTCAGCCACCTATATAGAACAACCAGAGGATGAGAGCTAACCAGCATCAAGGAAGAATAAAACTGAACTCCTTGTTGATTTCTCTATATATTGCAAGCAAGGTGTGTGGTGTATTTGATAAGGTCTTGGAAACTGGTTCTGTTAAGTCACCAGGAAGAATGGCAAAAAGGTTTGTGAGTCTCTCGGTACCACCTGACCAAGAACTATTTTAGAGGTATGTTATGTTTGGCAATGGGGTTTGTGTTTGGAGACAACTTGTTCCAGCTTTCTACAGACTTTTATTGTATCCTTTTTCAATCTCTATTTTATCCCATTTAATTGGCTTACGAGGTACTAGATTTCCACCTGGATTACTCAAAAGCCCTATCATTTTGACTAACTCTTCATCACATTTTCTCTTCTTCCCCATCTTCCTAGTCCTCTCTTATTTATCTTTTGATAAATATGGTTCATTGATATATTTGAGCCATATTTAGCTGCTCTTGATCATTATGTAATCTCTGTATTTACTACACTTTATAGCTATTTTATCTAATAATGGATCTGTTTCCCAGCCTTGTAACTGGAAGAATTCTGGTGATACTTCAGTCTAAGAAGCAATCAGAGAACAAACATTCAAAGCTATAAAAAGACTATCTATAGTATAGAACTAATGTTTTCTAAAATTAAAGGCATCAACCAACAATGCTGGTGTGTCAGTTGTTCAACTAAATCAAATGTATCTCTGATTAAGGAAATTATAAAGAATAAATCAATGATTGTAGTGTTAATGGTAAAGGTAAGCAGTGGCAAATCTGAAGCCAATGATATGAGGCAGTTATGATCTTTATAAATAAATTGGTTTTGTAATAAAATTGCTCATGTGTGTAAAGATCTAAAATAACAGTAGGAGGATACTAAGAAATCAAGTTTTAAACAGATATATAACACTGCCCCCTGACAGAGCTCAGGAATCACTGTGGAAGTAGAGACTAAATGGATAAAAGTGTTATAAGCAGTAAATAAATACACAGAAGGACAGCTGCAAAATTGAAGCCACAATTACACAGGCCCCAAACCTATGCAAGCCCAAGTTTCAGCAAATCCTTGTATAGACAGAAAAGATGGACACAAAATCCTTACTGCCGCTGTTGTTAGCTATTCATGACAGAAAGTTTCCTCTAAGAGTGTAGCCCTTGATAATTCAACCACACTCAGTTAGAAGACCACATGTTCAAGAACATTTGGGCAGCATAAATTGTTCTTTACAGATTAAAGAACACTACAAAAGAGAGTTGGCTGGGTTGGAAAGGGCATCTTGTTTCTGGGAAGAATTGGATGAGGGAGGTGAAAGTGATCAAAATAATGTGTGGAATTCTCCAAGAACTAAATGTCCTAAAGATTTAAATTCTGCATACGTGTCTTTGAATTTAGTGAATTTGTTTATTTGTTCGGTTAGAGTTAATAAATGAGATAAGACTTGAATATGTATGCACCATGGAGTTGTTGAAGGTTAACAATAGATGCATTTCATTTTTTTCCTCATGTGTGAATTCTGTAACTATTTTAGGCTGATTTTATCTGTTGATATAGCCAGGAAGCTGATGTTTTTAAACACACATCATCAATATTGTCTTTCCTCTAAAGCAATCATAGTTCTGTGAAAAAAAAATTGCTGAAATTCCTTTGAGAAGGGGTTTCCTTGACACTCTACATAATGACATCCAATTCAGAGTGCATGCATAAAATATGCATATGGGCAAAGTCTGAGGTCTGAATATACACTTGTGACTCAAGCCAGCATACTCAATGTAAGAGTCTGGAAAACATTTACAATGAAGGAAAATGATGACTAGTCAATTTGAATGATTTACAAAACACCTTATTAGATTAGGATCACTTTGGAAATACAGTTTCTGTCAGAATCACTGCTACTGAATATGATCCAGAGCAATTTGTTTTCTTATTAGACATTGTCCTGTTTATATAGAGCACGTTGAAATGTAGCTAATTAAAATGATCTTGCTTCTTTGATAGATATCTACTGATTAGTACTCATGTTCAAATTCCAAGTGCTGATCATTATTGCATTACTTGATGAACACAGATTTGAAATGCAAAGTGATAGTTCATTTGAAATGATGAAATGAGACAGGCAGTTGTATTCATATTTACAAATATGGCTTTGAATACTATGCAATAAACTTCATAATGAATTTTGCTATTTTGGCACTTTGTCAGGAGCATTTTCAAGGTTTGATATGACTACTAATATTCTAGGAAGTGGTGCAATTAATTTTGTGAATTTTAGTAAATCTGTTCATAGTAAAACTGAGTTACAATTACACTTGAAAAGTGCCAAGCCCCTTCTACTTATTGTTGTAAACAATTTAGTATTCATGCACAGTCAATAAACACTGACAGAGACTTCGGGTAATCCAAAGACATGGCATATGCTCCCTGCTTTAGAAATATTTGGACTATTAGAAGAGACAGATCTGGGAGTTGTTAATTGCTGCTCTACATTGTTGTGAACAAAGTCCTCTGAAAGCCTAAACAAGTGGAAAATTCTGTCTGCATTGGAATGGGATGAATCGATTAGAAAAAGATTTATAAACGAGAATATTTAAATGGGATGTATATAAATAAATAACAACTGTCAGTTTTGTTTGTTGGCAGGAACATTATGCATGTACAGGTAAATATTGATGCTTGTCAAAATAAAAAATACAAAACTAAACTTTATATAATGTCTGACAAGCATTATTGTTCATTCTATTTCTAAAAATGCTACAAACAAATATGCATAGCATTGCCTAATCTATATAAACATTATATACCTTTAATAGGAAGAATCTTATACTTTTTTGATTGTGAGTCTAGCCTTTAATGGCTGAGCCATCTCTCCAGCTCAAATAGCAAGAATCATAACCTTGATTCTTTAATGGACTGAAAATTATTCTATGGTCTATATTAACATTTACTGGATTGACACAGTAGCTGTTAAATGAAGATAAGTTCTTTCTGACTTTTTGTTTTCTTTTTTATAATGTTTTTTATTTAAATTCATAACATGTCTTACTTGTCAATCCTAGTTCCCTCACCCTCTGTTCCTCCCCTGTCCCACACTCAAACCCATTCTATCCCCATCTGCTCCCCAGAGAGTGAGGCCTTCCATGGGGGATATTCAAATTAAAAAGTGGGGTACAGTGCTAAATAAGGAATTCTCAATAGAGGAATCTAAAATGGCTGAAAGACACTTAAGGCAGTGCTCAACATCCTTATCCATCAAAGAAATGCAAATCAAAACCACTCTGAGATACCATCTTCCTCCTGTCAGAATGGCTAAAATAAAAACCAAAAGACATTTTATGCTGGAGAGGATGTGCAGAAAGGGGAACACTCCTCCATTGCTGGTGGGAATGCAAACTCATACAGCCACTTTGGAAATAAGTATGGTAGTTTCTCAGGAAAATGGGAATCAGTCTACCACAAGTCCAGCAATTCCACTCTTAGGCAAAGACCCAAAAAAATGCAACAAGAACATCTGTTCAACTATGTTCATAGCGGCATTATTTGTAATAATAGCCAGAACCTGGAAGCAACCTAAATGCCCGTCAATTGAAGAATGGATGGAGAAAATTTGGTACATTTACACAATGGAATACTATTCAGCAGAAAAACAAAACAAAACAAAAACAATGGAAACTTGAAATTCGCAGGCAAATGGATGAAACTAGAAGAAACCATCCTGAGTGAGGTTACCCAGTTACAAAAAGCCAAACATCGTATTTATTCTCTCATACATGGATTTTAGACATAGAGCAAAGGATTTCCAGCCCACAAATCCCCACCACCAGAAAGGCTAGGAAACAAGGAGGATCCTAAGAGAGACACACATGGTCCCCAGGAGAAGGAGAAAGGGACAAGATCCTCTGAGCAAACTGGGAGCATAGAGGAGGGGGCAGGGAGTAAGAAAAAGAGAGGGGAGAAGAGGAGGGAAGAGGAGGGCACAAGGGAGCAGGAAGATTGGGTCTTTCTGACTTTTAAGACGACACACTGAAACATTAGGAAGGTGTTTTTGTAATGGTGTATATACAAAAAAGAACTAGGTTACATAGCTATCAAAATAATTGTGAACTTTGTTACGAATACTAATACACAGGCCATTAAATAACAAGTAAGCCATTATTAATAGATTATCTTTGTAACAGGTGCTATCTTATAAAAGACAAGGTGCCATGTTATATTTTACACTTAGATTATTTTCATAAAATAAGGTTTCCAAACAACTATTGTGGCATGTAGTCCAAACGATGAAATGAGAAAACAATACATGCACATGTGTATGTATGATTTACTTATTTTGGTTTCATTAGTGTGCGTGTTTTGCTTTCATGTTTATCTATGTACCCCGTGCATACAGTGCCCACAAAGGCAACAAGAGGTGGTTGGAACCCTTGAACTAGAGATATATGAGGTTGTTAGCTGCCATGCAGGTGCTGGGGATGAATATAGGTCCTGTGTTGGAGCAGACAGTCCCCTTAACTTCTGAGCCACCATCTGTCTGCCCTTTGAAAACGTACACTTTATAAACTATTATTTTTTTTTTACAGATGGATTTTAAATGTATTTTCTACATGCTGACAGCATAAACTATATTTATGTATTTTAAATATTAAGTAAGACAGACCTGTTTTTGTTGCTTTAATAGATAAAGAGTGGAATAAATGCCGTGTTATTCTCATTATTCAATTCACTTCTCTAGGAGAAAGATTATAAAACACAAGCATGGTTATTTTTCCTTTCAGATTTTAATTCACCAGAGTAGAAATAATCTTTAATGATTCATGTATCAGAAGAAATAAATTAAATTTGAACTAAAATATTTATACCAAAGCGAGCTAAATGAATAACATTCAACTTCATTGTCAGAGTATAGCTTTGCTTAAAAAAATTCCTTTAAAACATAAGGCAAGACATATGGTTTTTTTGAGATTCATTAATATGAATGCATGCTTGTAAACCACATGTATGCCTGGTGCCTGAGGAACCAGTGAGGCTCCATGTGGATTCTAGGAATCAAGTGTGAGGTCCTTCACAAGCCCAAGTTCTCTTAGCCACAGAGGCACTCTCCAGTCTCATAGAAAGATCCAGTATCAGCAAAACAGTCAGTTCTCAATCAGATCAGCTATGATGAATGAATTGTTGAAAGTCGTAGGTTGACTAGGTTGAAATCATGATTTTTCTGCCTCCATCTCTAAATTTTAGAGATTACAAGAGTGTACGTCCATGGTACATATGAGATGTTCCTCTCATTTGAAACCATAATTAGTGGCTAAAAGTAAATCTTTTGGTCCAATGCCTATCCACACATGTACTATCAAAGGAATACTCAGGAGAAGTATACATCTTACTGTCATGACCAGTGTTTGGTTAAAATTTACCCAGAGGATATTGACTAAAAATAAAATAATGGCTGTATATCACCACAATAAAATCCAAGAGTCTTTCATCCTTTCGCAACAGAAACGCAAACTTTTCAGAGTATGTAATGGAATACCTGAAACATTCCAAAAGAGTACTAAATAGATGAGAAAATGCAGAGAGATCAGCGCTATAGCCATTTTAAATTGATTACCTGGTTTATTTAATATGAAGTTTATTGAATTAATTACATATTATGAATATTAATCCTGTTTTTGATGTGAAGTTGATAAAAATCTTTTCCCATCCTGTGGGCTGCCACATTGCCTTACAGAAGCGTTTCATAATAATGAGGTCCTATTTATTAATTGTTGATCTTAGTGCATGTGCTATTGATGTTTTATTCAGAAAGCTGTCTCCTACGCCAATGTGTTTAATACTATTCCCCAGTTTCTCCTCTGTTAGGTTCTGCAATCCCCATCAAAATTGCAACATTACTCCTTACAAACCTTGTCAGGACAATTCCCAGCTTCTTATGGGAAAACAAAAAAGCCAAGGATAGAAAAAAGCAATGTGGGAAGAAAGAACTGCCAGAGTTCTCAGCATTCTTCCCTGCAAGTTGTACTGCAGAGCTATAGTAATTAAAAAACCACATGGTGTTAACATCAAAACAGACATGTTGATCAATGGAATCAAATTGAAGAAACAGACATAAATCCATTCATATAAAGACACCTGATTTTTAATTAAAAAAAAAAAAAAACAGAAATGCACGCTGGATAAAAGACAGAATCTTCAACAAATTGTTCTTGTCACGTTGGATGTCTATAAGTAGAAAAATGCTGATCAATCCATATTTTTCACCCTGTAAAAAGTTAGAGTTCAAATAGACCAAAGACCTCAACATAATACCAGATACACTGAACCTGACACTCTTAGATTTATTTTTATCAACATATAAAAATTGGATATTATTGTGGCATTCATCAAAATAATGTTTCTCTCCCCTACCTCCTCCACTTTTGTGTCTTCCTGCCCCCACTAAACTCTTTTCTGATTTCATGCTTCTTGAGTCCTTTAGACCCTGTTAGCTTCTCAACAAGTCTTAGCATTTTCTTATAAAAGTTATGTTTCACATATGGGAAAAAAACACATACTTATATTTTTCAGAATCTATCTCTGAAAATTTCATATTTCTATTTTTTAATATGAAGTAGAATTCCAATTCTCAAATAAGACCCATTTTCATGATCTTTCTTTCTTTGGATGGACATTTAGACTTCTTCCATTCCCATGCTATTGGAAATCAGTGGTACTCAACCTGTGGGTCACAGCCCCATGAGGGTTTAGCACCCCAATCCTGTATATCAGGTGTTTACCTATGGTTATAACAGTAGCAAAAGTATGGTTTTTAAGTAGCAATGGAAAAATTTATGGTTGACTGTCCCCATAACATGGGAAAATCTATTAAGAGGCCAAAGCATTAGGAAGGTTAAGAAGCATCGTTGTAAGTAAAGTTGGGTATGTAAATAATGTGTATTAGGATCTAAGGGCTTTGTGATACACCCAGGAGTGGTATATCTGGGTCATGAAGTAATGCCATTGTAAAACAATTGAGGAAACGCCATAATGTACTGCATAATGGCTATATTAATTCATACTCCTACCTGCAGTCATAAGTGGCTGTCATTCCATACAGCCGCTCAGTGTTTGTTTTCTTGATTCTGAGCATTTCTAACTGAGGAGGGATGAAATATCAAGTGGTTTTAAGTCTCATTTCTTGAAAGAATAGAGATGCAGAGCTTTGAAAAAATAATATTGGTCATTTTTGCCTCTTTTGAAATATGTATTTTCATTCCACTTTCCTAACCACTGATTGGAAGTGTTGTTGCTTTCTGTTTTTTTCTTTTCTTTTTCTTTCTTTCTTCTTCTTCTTTTTTTAATTATTTACTAGCTGTTACAAACCTGTGTAAGTTTTAGCTAGACAAGACTTTCTCCCATTAAGTAAGGAGTTGTGGTAATTATGATAGCTTCATTTGATCTGCAGAAACTTTTAAGTGCTTCTTTTAAACTTTTAAGTGAATTGGGTGGCATTTGTTGAATCTTGGGACTACCTCCTTTGCTATTGTAGTTTCTATGTCTATAACTTAAGTGGATTACATATAGTTTTCTTTGGAAGTTTTAGCATTTCTTTCATGGTTTAAGCTATAAAATTCAATCCATTTTGAGTTGATTTTGGTGAAATTGAGAGGTAGATATAATTTAACTTTTCTTACCCATGTATCCAGTTTCCTCAGTAATATTTGAAGAATAAATTGTCTATTTTTATTTTTAGTGAATATCCTCAGAAACAGTATCAAAAGTTATATGGATCTTCCTGTGGGATTTTATTTTTAGACCTCTATTCTATTTCATTAATCTACCTCTCTGTAGTCTAGAACTCTGTTGTCTTTGAAGCTATAATTTCATAGTACAATTTGCAAACCGGAATTAAAATTTCTAGCCATTTTTCATCTTACTTTGGATTGCTTGGTCTATGCTTGGTATTTTGTTTCAAAATATATTTTTAAAATTTTTTGGAAGGTCTGTGAAAACTGCCATGGGATTATGAAGGCAATTGCATTGAATATGTAAAACGTTATAGTAATATTCAGTTTTACCATATTAAATCCATTAAGCAAGGAGAATTGAAGTCCTTTCCATCATGTGATATCCTCACAATTTGTGTTTTAAGTGTATTCACTGAAGGGTTTCTTCACTGTTTTCATTGTGGGAATCTTTCACAGCCTTGACAAAATTAATTTCTTGGTAATTAGTTTTAGGATGAGATATTACATGTGACACAGTTTTCCTTCTTACCCACTTTGTTATTGATATTTTTACTGAAGATTGTTTAGATTGATTTGTATCCTCCAATTTTATGGAAAATGTGGCTTGATTCAAGCTTTCTGGTAGTTTGTAGGGTCTCTTAAGAATAGGATAATGATACCCTTGAATAGGAACAATTGATTTCATTTTCCTATTTTTATCCCTTTTAGATCTCTATTTTATCTTATTTATCTCATTAAGACTTTGAGATTCCCATATTTTTTGTGGAGTATTTTCAGGTTTTTTTCCCCATTTAGTATATGTTCACTCTAGATATATCCGATGTAGGCTTTAACAATTTTACATAGTTCAAAATGGCAACTTACATGCAATTTAATTTTGCACCCCCTATTTATTACATTTTGTGTTTACTGAATACTGATGCTTTTACAAAGCATCTATGAATTAGATCTTCTCCAAATACTGCTACAATGCTACATTTTCTGAAAAATAACTGGTTCATGAGTATAATGCAAAGAATGTCCTATAACTAATCAAACCCAGGTCTGCTGATGAATACAAAAGAAAATAAACAAAGCAGTGTGCATTTCCTGAATTGATGGAAGAAATAAATTTACAATGAGTTCTGCTGCAGCACTGTGAGAAAATTAATGAAACAGTGAAATAAGGCAGAAAATATTTTAAATATTAGGAAATCTGCAAAGTTTACAATATATGGATAGTTTTTATTTGTTTGTTTAATTGGTTCAAAAAAGACTACCTTCAATTTAGTTTGAAACTTAAACCCATATGTTAAATTTGTGTACACAATTCTTGGCAAAACAAGACTATATAATAAACTTGGTATTTTTTTTCCTGTGAACAAATAATAACACACATACACACACACACACACACACACACACACACACACATGATGTTACAAATGGAATATATCCACAAGATAAATAAAACAGAGCGGATACATCAAACAATACGAGACAACTACCTGTCAACATCAAGTCCTAAGGTCTCAACTTTCTTATGAGTCAATATCGCTGGAATCTCTGAGGAGCAATTCAGACTCTGACTTTCAAAAAGTACCAGTGATCCAGTGATGATATAAAATATTCAAATAAGTATGTGAACACAACTAAGGAAATCTATTTGAGACCTTGGTTTGATACTATTAAAATGAATGAAGCCAGTGCTACTTAGAAGAGAAATCCTAAATCTGGGCACAACATAAGCAAAGGAATTGAAACGTGAAAAATAACCAAAACGAAATTTGAGAAATGAAAACTCTTTGTGTTGTTGCTATGGCACTATGTAATGTCCCCCAAACTACATCCTCATGCTGTACAGCTATGACCCAGCTAATTCATTATTTCCTTTCCTCTTCCTTTTTAGTGAGCCTCTATTCCTATGACATGGTCGTTTGAATCCCTTCAAAGCCAATGAATAACCTTACTGTCCTTAATTTAAAAATAAACACAATTTTCATTTACCAATGACTCTTCTAATATTAACAGCATATGTTCCCAAGATGCTTCATTTACTTTTTGAAGCCTTTCCTTACTGACGCATCCACATCCAGTAAATCACAGTTGGCTATTTTAATGTTGCATTTTGGAGAACAAGAGAATTCCCTCGAGGAAACACCCCTAAGCATGGACACTGATGTTGATCAAAGCAGCCTGATATATATGGCTTCAGAGAATCAAATGGTATTAGTGTCTCAGTGAGCATCCTAAGGGTTCAATGGCAATGTCAGAACCCCAATTGCCAAATGCCGTTTATTGAGGGGATGGAACGGGCTTAAATACTGACTTACAGGACAGTGGAAAATTACAGGATATTTAGGCTTAACTCCTCCCCACGAGGTGTGTGTTAACAAAATCGGAAGAGTACCAACAACACATTTGGGGAAAGGAGTTCTAGCCAACAGCTTCAGGCTTGCTCAAGGTGCCTCAGGGGTCCATGCAAGACAGTTTAGGGCTGATTTTTAAAAATTTAGTCACATATTGTTTTCCATGTTACTTCACTTTTAGGTATTTGTCCAAGAGAACTAAAATCCTAATTTCCCAAAAATACCTGTGCATGTTCTTTGTGATTTTATTTATAATAATCAAAGCTACAACAGACCAAATTTTCTTAACAATTGAATGGGTGAGTATATTAGACTTCATGCATATAATAGAATCCTTGCATTCAGCAACAATGAGAAGTTCTCCTGGCTTGTAATTATTATGATGAGAACATCTACATGAAAAAGAATATATAATATATGATTCATACAAACCAATCTATAATGACAGAAAAACATCCAGTAGTGGTTGCTTAGAAACAGAATGAGCAAGCAGCAAGAATCTTCATACTTTGAGTCTGTGTAAATGTACTTTGATTTTGATTTTGTTTCTATGCACATGTGTATACATGGTACACATCTAGTGGAACACAAATGATCCACCAATAGAATCACAAAAATCAGACAAGCACAATTTAGAAAATAGTTTCTGTTTTCTGGGTTTTTCATTGATAATCTTTACCACCTGAAACAAATAAGGAAACAAAGCTTGAAAAGGAAATTCAGTACAATGTTGATAAATATTTATGATCTGATGGCACTGTACGTGTGTGTGTGTGTGTGTGTGTGTGTATGTGTGTGTGTCTGCCTGTGTGCTTCTGTATATGTGTCTTGTGTATGTGTGTGGTATTAGATCCTCATTCTTACATTTATATGCTGCCACACCTTTTTTCATTGCCAAGTGTCTTACATAGATAAGAAGCAATAATAATAGTTTCTTCAGTGAAGAGGAAAATACATTTTCTACTTTTCCTTGGCAGTTTTTATTTTTTCTGCCTGCCATCATCAATTCTAAAGAGAAATTACTTAGATATGAAATTTCAAAGTCTATAATTATTTTTAAGTGCAAGGATTTAAACAATTGAATGACTCTTGGCAAATGAAATGCTCAGCATTTATTAAATTTAGTAGCACCTTCCATCAAAATATGTGCTTAATGCATGCTTTTTTCTAATACCGTTCTTCATGTATAATTATGTTCACTAATTTTAAAAATGTTAGCAGTGCATGGTAGACAAAACAAAGAGCAGTATTTAGAGACAGGAAAGGGAGCATTGATATAACAGAAACGTGCCTTTCCGAAACTTGCAAGCAACTCCATAAAGCCAGTATTCCAGATTCCTGATTGACAATAACTACTGAAAAGCACCTATAGAGAAACAGGAGTTTGGAGGATTCCAAGAAGCCAATGAAAGGTTTCAAAAGATTGAATGCTGTGCAAAAGGAACATGCACATGGTAAGCATATGGTGCATGACCTGGGGGGGGGGGTAGCACAGAGACTGTTTTGTAGGGCTAGCTAGGTGGCCATATTAGGTTGGGGCACTGGATATGAGACCCAGGCTAAAGTTGGTGGGTGAGGACAATGCTTGGATATGGAGGAGAGGCTCGCAAGGTTGAAACTTGGAGATGAAGGTTGGAGAGTTTGGATGCAGAGCCTACTGCTGAGTCTTCACCTGAAATTTCACAGCTTCCGGGACCTTAGGCATGGAATCAGTAGGATCTGTTGGCCTTTTAAGATGCCATGGGCAGTGCAGACCTTTTTCTTATTGATATTGTCTAATTAAGACTGCAGTGGGGGGTCGAAACGCTCGCTGTGTCCATGGAGAGAGGCTGAGGCCGCTCCAGGCTCCGGCCCGAGCAAGGCTGCAGTCACCACAATGTGGCCATTTCTGCTCAGTTGGTCCCAGCAACTGTACGGGCCATGAGGAAAAGGAAGCTGCAGCCCATGCTGGCGGCGCTCATGCTGACTCCTTCAGCTGTGAACAAGATAAAATAGCTTCTCAAAGGCAAACTAGAGCACGTGGGTCTGAAAATTGGCGTGCAAACCAAGGGCTGTAAGGGCCTCCCTTACACACTGGAGTAAAGAAAGATGAAGAAGTTATTCAAGATGGAGTCAGAGTGTTCACCGAAAAGAAAGCAGTTATCACTTTTAGGGACAGAAATGGACTATGTGGAAGACAAACTATCCAGTGAGTTTGTTTTCAAGAACCCCAGCATCAAAGGAACTTGTGGCTGTGGTGAGAGCTTCAATATTCGAAACCTCAGGACTCCAACCTCCAGGAGAGCCGGGATCTAACTGGGGGCTTATTGAAGAAATCATGTGATCGTCACGTGTTCAGAGTTTATAGTGTGTGGCCATCTCAAGGGGGAAAATAAAGTGATGCATTTTGGAAATAAAAAAAAAATTACTGGAGTGGGAAGCTGCTCAAAGCCTTGCTTCAGTTTCAATAACCTTGGACAGATGTTTGAAGTTGGAGCTATAAAGAAAACTGTTGTTCAAACAAATGGCCCTCCAGAGCGTGGGCCGCTTTTGTTTACAAAGCTTCAGTGGTTTGTATGAAAACTTTTTGGTGTAGGGCTGAACAGTTTTACAATCAGCCTTGGTTCCTTACATTTCTAAAAACAGTTACAATAATTATATCAGTTTATTCCTTGTCTCTTTCTCTTTCCACCTCCCAACTCTCCCACTGATAGTCATTACTTTTTCCATCTATATTTCTACTGTTAGAAGCGTAAGTAGTATTGCAAGCTAAAAGGAAACTAGCTAGGCACACATTCAGGTAGAACAGTATGCCAGTTGGCAACATATCTGGTTATATTATCATGAAAAGTCAGAGTCAGATTTTTCTCTCGTGATTAATATTTACGTCTCGGTTCTCCTAATCAACTCACCAGCCAAAGCTAGATAAACCTTTTGTACTATTACATTTCTTCTGAGGATATACCAAGTTTTTCCATTTACCCAATAGGCAATATAATTTGGTAACTTACTCTCAGTCGTTGGCACTGTTTATCCCTTGTTCTTATGTCTATCTCACTTAATTTCTTGGGATATTGACACAGTTATTAGAAATGAGGGAACTGTAGGTTTCTAGTTTTCTACTTCATTCCTTTTTTCTAGACTGTTCCTGTTAACTCTTGATACCATCTATTTAATAACATTTCTCAAGTAATTGTGGTAAAAAATCATTCTTCCTAGAAGAGTTATGCAAAATATATTATTATATTTCATGGCCTACTGAACTTATTCAGCATGACTGTATGGCTAGGGTAATGAAAGCAAAGAGCACATAGCACATAATTTCCTGAGGAGATACCCAGAATAATGCAGCAAACTCTCCACAGTTCTTTGCCGAGTGGGTCAGGCTCAGGACCTTGACAAAATGAGAGTCATTCATGTAACTATTAGGTCTTGTTTCCCAAAAAGTCACATGGATCCTGCCAAGAAGTTCTTCTGGGAGTTGTGGTAAAACATTATTTATGATTTATTAAAGCTTGTGTGATGATTCAGAAAGCAAAGTCAGCCTCAAAGTATACAGTCAGTCAGTGTTGATGCACAACTTTAATCCCTGCAACCATAAGTTAGGAGATGGTGGTACACACCTTCAGTCCCAGGACTCAGGATTATAAGGTATATGGATATCGGTGATTCCAAGACCAACCAGATCTACACAAGATTGAAATAGTCCTAAAGAGAAATAGCTCGCAAAAAGATGATCTCAGCACTTGGGATCACATGCCTTAAATCTAAGAACTAGAGTGGTATAAAAGATAGAAGCAGCATCCTCAATAGTCAGTATCATTCTCCAGACACATTGGAGACAGAAAAACACTGAAGTCTCAGCAATCTCCAGACATGCTGAAGAGAGGTTGCAGTCTGAGCTTAGGTGGAGTCAGGATCACCTTTCATTCTGTGGTAGAGCTAGTGACTGGCTACTTTGCTTTTCTGATTTTCATCTTGAAGCTTGAACCCCAATATCAGTCTCTAGGTCTTGGGTTTTTTGTGCTACAGAGTGCCATCTCTAGAAATATTGAAAGATAGTTCTTCCTTGCAAAGGAACTAATGCATGCTAGAGATTACTGGTGACATCTGTACAGGGGTATGTGCTTTTGGATACACCATTTGAGATTGACCAGGGATAAAAGAGCTGCAAGAGAAGCTTGCAAGCTTCAAGCAATAAAATAATCACATTTTCTTGGTGATTTAAAAGTAGATAGACAAACTGTGAATCCGAACAGAAATTCATACATCATTTTTTTTTAAGCCAGCTCTGTCAGGCTGGAGAAAAGAGTGACTAGACTCAGCTCATCTTCCTGTTTCACAAAGCATGCATTTATCCCTGTGCTGGATTTCACATAGTCATGAAGCCACAGGCAGGGAGAACCAGCTTCTGTGACACTGGAAATCACATTTGAATCTCATTTGTCAGATTTTATTTTTCTATCATTGTCCTAGCCTCCATGCAGTTTTTACATCTCTTCATCATGAAGTAACCTCCAAAATACTTTTCGAAGCAATTTCCTTTTGCAGGTCAACTAGAATTCTACTTAGGAAACATACATTTAAATTTTAAATCACTTTATAAATATACAAAAATCTGGTCTGAGAGAAATTTTCCTGATTTTTAATGAGTAATAGCACAAAATAAAAAGAGATGCTTGTGGGCAGTCTATTGAGATTTTTGTGATATCTAAAACTAGGTTTCTTAAAATAAGGTGTAAATGGAAGTACGAAAGGAAAGGGAGCAAAGGCCAAGGGATCGTTATAAGTTCAAGACTAACCTGATCTACATAGTGAACTTCAGAACAACCTATGTTACAGTGCAGCACTCTGTCTCAAAACATATAAGAAACAGGACCTGGAGAACTGCCTCAGCAAGTCGAGGACAGAGGATCACTATAAGTTCAAGACTAAGTTTCTACATAGTGAGTTTCAGGAAAGCCAATGTCACTACATTTCAAAACATGGAATAATCAGAACCTGGAAAGTTGATTCAGCAGTTAAGAGAAATTATTGCTCATATAAAGAATATACTTTGGTTACCAGAACTCATAAGTTTAGTCACAACCATCTATAACTTCTATCTCTATACGTTTCTGTTCTTCTACAAAATCGCTTTTAATACCTAATACATTCATAAGATAAATACACATAAAAATAAATTTAAAAATCACTTATAAAGATTCCTTACAGTCAGTTCTTAAAGCAGTTTCTCTGTTGAGGTTACCTCCTTTCAGATAACTGTATCTTGTTTCAAGTTAACATAAAAACTAGCCAACATATCCATCATGTAAGATTGATTATAGGGAAAGAGAAACCAAAGATGTATAACTTTTATGGACAATGGAATGCAATAGACATTATGTGTGACACTTCTCTGATGAGAAGGTTCTATCCTTTGTATGCAACTCATTCTAATTATCTGCTTTAGATACCCTGATGACTAGTGTAGATAAGGAAACATTTCAAGATGGATTAAGTCAGGTATAAGACTCCGAGTTTAGAGAGACATTCCCAAGGAATCTATTCAGACAGCAATATGGATACTAAGATTCCCACGAATGATGAAAAAGTTGTGCTCAGTATTTTAATCTCTAGGAACTTTTGATACAAGAAATCTGTGTCACTGTTAAAGATACTAGGGAGTTATAGAACATAAAAGAAAAATTAAGTAAGTGGTTAAAATGACACATAATGAAGAAGTTAAACCTGGTAGTGAGTATATTTCAATAATGTCAATACCTTTTTCAAAATTTGGAGTATTAAGGATATCATGGTGTTTTGGGAAATTTCCTTAAACATACTATCTTCAATGTCTTTTTCTTGAATGAAGAATGAGGGTGGCCATATCATCAACTTTCCTCATTTGTGGAACTTAAAAAGTTTTGAAGCTTCCCAATTTACACACTTTCACTTAAGAAACTGTACTTGACATAATAGTGCAGTTCTTGAAATCTTGCATTATTTTTCATAGTAAGCTAAGTAAGTTTCCACACATCATAATGTATAAATTTCCACTTAGAAAATAAGCACTGTCTCTGCCTTTGCTGTGGAATCTCCCAGGTAATTACATTTCAGCACCTCTTGTGACAGGAAGCAGAAAGCCACCATTGAGATTTCATTCTGAAAATTCAAAAATAAATATTTTAACATTGCACCAGGTTTTCCATAGCAGAATAAGATATGATTGTCCTTCTCTGATTGAAGCACAAGAAACAGCTTTAAATAATATCTATGATCAAGTGATTGACTTGGGAATTGTACTGATTTAGAAAGTTTTAGATATGCACCATTGTAGTTCCTGTTCAGACTGTGTGAACTCACAAAGGATAATCAGGGAAACCTCCATTCTTAAGATAGTTACTCCCTTACAACAAAATCATTCTGTGCTTAAGCGAATATAAACTCTATACATCTAACTACAATCATACTGCATACTTACACATGTGCACACACATACACATGCGCATACACACTCATGCACGTGCACGCGCGTGTACCCCTCCCCCACACACACCACACAAAATGTAGTGAGTCAATGATTCTTCCTGACATTTTTATTTTTTTCAGACTGAGGAATGTATAAATAGATTTAGCAAAAGAGACAATGGCAGAAAGTCACATGAATTATGAAGTATTAAGAAGACAGTAACCAGGGTCTTCCACGTGATGAACAAGGTTGGAAAACATCTGTCACTGGTATTCTATTTATAGAACATTGGTACCTATCTAAGCACCAGTTCCTGTGAAATAACACCCAAAGGCTGAAACCTAGTCTTCCTTTGTTCATAGCATTTCAATCTGCTGCATTTATGAAAAAGTGGCTTCAGAAGCAGAGAGAACTCTTACGAATAAAGGAAATGCTGAGTTAGTGGCTCATGCCTGTAATGATAGCATTTGGGAGGCTAAGGCAGAAGGATAGCCCAGAGTTTGAGGTCAGCCCTGGATAGACTGTGAAACAGAAGTTATCTATAATGCTGTCATGTACTGATATTTTAAGGATAAGGAAAATCTATTCACCCCTGGAAAATTACTGCCAAACTTGTTTGGTGTGAAGGACTTACTTTGTGATGTTGCTATATGAGTCAGACTTTCTTCCAATTTTTTTTTAGAATACTTGGGGAATCTTAAACATTGCTATGAAGAACATTTATGTGGCACTCTCAGTTATGATGGATGCACAAATTTTATACAAGGGAGTGGCCTATAACTTGTAGCTCTAATCAAAGGGCAATATTGGAATTATAGAACAACAATAGTCAAAATATAGACAACAAAACCAACAACAAAATTGTCCAAATTTAATTGGCAACATTGCTTATAGGTGGAATATAATGTCAATTCTTAAAGAAGTATCAGTTGAATAGACAGGTGTTTGACATGAGGTGGTGCTTCCAGAGATGTAGTTTAGATGAAGGAAATGGAAACATTTCATTATACACTTATTTTCTTCCTAGGTAATTTCCTCAGTGTGAAGGAAACTCTCACAGAGTACACATTAATACTGCACATCAATATGTTGTTGTGAACCAAACCACAGCATGCAATGAAACAACTATTTTGTCACAATCCTTTCATTGTAACAAATGTTTCCTATAAAGTAATCAAGAATGTAACTTAATAAAATGCTAATAAATACCACATGCTTATGAGTATATTACTATGTAAAGTGTACATTTTTATTTAAGATGAAATAAACATCTTAAAACATGGCTGGGTCAAGAGGAAACATGAAATTCTTTATTTCATTATAATTCTATAGAGATTTCTATTAATTCTGTCCTTATGTACATTGATGACACCAAGTTCTCTCTCCTGGGTTTCCCATTAACAATTCCATGGGTGGCCTGCAATCCTGACTAGCCTTTACTGCATGCTGTTTTAGCTGCATGCACCAAAATGATTGCTATTTGAGTTTTATTTTTTCATGTTTAGCTAAGTATCTTAGTTTTGGCTGAAAAAAAAAAGCTGTAACAGGTATTTCTAACACTACCCTACCCTTATACAATAGTGGAGTTATTTGTGTTTAAGGGAACATAGTGGGAGAGTAATCTGTTAATGAATGCTATGTGGTTCCTATCCAAAGAAATATGTTCTTTAAAATTAAAGAGTAGATATGATAGTTAAGATATGATGCACACAGTAGGGATCCATATACAATGGATACGTTTCTATAAGCTTGAATAGTATGCAATGAATCTGAAAGAAAATTGACTCCAATGCCACCTACAGGTATTCCAAGAAATGTGTAGAAATTAAGAGACTTGATAGCTTAAAATTTTAAATAAGGAAAGAAGTGCAAGAAAATAAAATACTTAGTTTGGAAAGACAAGTTCATGATATACCTGCCACACGCCCTGTTTTGAAGCACACTCTTATGGGAGTCACATGACTATTGTTTTCTGTATCCTCAGCAACCTTGGTTACTCACAGAATCCCTGCACAGTATTGACCCATTAATACTCCATTATGGAATCAGAGAAGGGAACAAAAGGCACTCACAAATTCCCAAATTTGTAGCAACTGGCAGGGAAGAAGGATTCCTTAGAATTTGGCCCCCACCAAAAAAGAAAAAATGTGTTTTAGGAGAGATTTTTTTTTTAAATTCTTCAGTTCTATAGCCACTTACTTATAATTCCATCATGCTACTGTAAGTAATCTTAATTAAACTCATTGATTCACTAAGGAAGGCTTGGGGGGAATCATTCTGCTTACCTGTTGTTGCTTTCTGAAGGGAGACTAGGTATTGATTCATAACACAGCACTCACGGAGCAGAGAATTGTTGGAATCATCACATTTTTGAACAAAGAACCACTCTAGTAATAAGTTTGACAAGAGATAGCACTAAGGCCCAGACATAATTCACACCATCAATTTTCTAGGGAAAGGTACATGTAGTCAACAATGGGAAACAAAACTTCATATTTTTATCTGTTTCCAAAGTTTATTTTAGATGTTTTCTCAGTAGAAGATGTATTTTTTCATCAAATTTTATATTCATTTGCACTACTAGTGCTTGAATAGCCAGGACGTTTCTTACTTTTGCTTAATTTTTTTTTTTAACCCTGTCAGTTTTTGTGGTAAATATCAACAAGAAGTGACAAAAATCAGAAGTTACTTTTCATGTATGTTCAAATGTAAGTAATTATTTAAAGCATGGGCCAAGTATGACTGAAAAGCTTTAGGGAGAGGTGGGGGTTAGCTGTTCTACCTTGTGTTTTTCTAGGAGTCTTTGTGAATATGGAGTTTTTTTTCCATCAGGTCTCACAGTCCTTTAGTCCAAAATAATACCACAGTAATTATAAATTGTTGACTGATGACTCATGCTTCTTATTGACTAGCTCTTAATTATTAACACATTTCTACTAAGCTGTATATTGCCACAAGGCTGTGGCTTACCTGTAATCTAGCATGCTACTCCTTTTTGGCTACATGGCATCTCTCTTGTGATTCTCTTCTGTGTTCCTCTTTCCAGACTTCTCCTAGTCTGGTTGCTCCACCAATACTTCCTGGCTGACTATATCCTGCCTATCCATTGGCCCAAACAGCTTTATTCAGCAACCAATAAATAAACATATTCATAGTAATCTTTCATAAAAAGTATAACATTTAGTGTGGGATATAGAAGAGTACTAAAAGCTGGCAATGTAAAGTGGAGGGAGCTCTTTCAGAAACCGTAAAATACTGAAAGTTTTAGAAAAGGGAATGTCCTTGGATTATTGTGGAAATTGTAATATTATACACTTAATTATCATCCACACAGAAACCAAATAGCCCATAAATCTTTAAGAGTGTCCTGCCTGTAAGCTATACTGGTGGAATACTAACATAGAACTTGTAAAAGAACCAACAAATATCTTATTTGATTTAAAGTTCATCTCTTGAGATGGAACCCATACAGAAAATAGCTTGGTTAGCCAAGAGAGGTTAAACAGCGTAAGGACCCAGGGGAAACCAAACACTACCGTTCTGCTAAATAAATGTAGCAATACAAAGACTCTTAATAACATTTTACTATACTCATAAATAGGTGTCTTGCTCAAGTATCATCAGAAAAAAAAAATTTCCTCCTGTAATAGATAGGAACTAATACAGAGACCCACAGCCAGACAATAAACAGTGAGAGATCTTGGAACAATTAGCCTTAAAAGGGATCCCTCCATCAAATCCATCCTCCAGGACTCAGGGAAAACTGACTCTGAAATTGAGGAGAAAGACTATGAGAATCAGAGGGGATGAGAATACTAAGGCCTTATTCTAGACATAACAGGCCTGGCAGACATATGACTCTCAGTGATTGTAGCAGGGATCTCACAAGTCTGCAACAGATGAAGTCCTACATCTGATATTGTCCACATTCCCCTATCCTTAATCTCAAAGCTATCTCCAACTGATAGCCACATAAGTGGATTTCTTTTTGCAGACAAGTGCAGCCTAAGAGCATATTGCCGCAGTCTCTGTGTCTATATGTGTGTCTTGTGATCTCTTTCTTTGACTCTATGTGTTTGGCTATTTTTTCATATTTATTATTTTGATTTATTTTATTTTATTATTATCCTTTAGATGCCTGTTATTTTTCTAAGTAGGGACAGAAAGTCTGCATCAGGGTCAAATGGTAGATGGGGAAGAACTTGGAGGAGCATGGCAGAAGGAAAATGTAATCAGAGTCTATCATATAAAAAAATAACTTCAATAAAACGAAAACACAAATTAAATCTGTACACATCAAAAACAAGAACATAAATATGGAGACACCGAAAGCCTACAAGATTTGGTAAAGTAAAGCACTTCAAAGTACCAATCTATTACCTGGAGAAATAAGGACAACAATTGACTAAATGGGAATTCATGAAGTTATAAGGTTTCATTATAGCAAAAGAAGAGCTCAGTCATAAAGAGAGATTTACAAAATGAAGAACAACTTTTCCGGCTACATATTCAACAGAATACTGATACTTTGAGTCAGCCAAAATATTTAAAATGAAAGTAAATAAATAAACATCCCTGAGGCTATGAATGTGGAACAGCAGAGAACACTTGCTGCTTCTCCTCTAGAGATCCCATGTTCCATTTGTAGCATACAGCAGAATATTCTAGCTCTATTCTAGCTCTATAGCTCTAGGGTATAACACCCTCCACCTTCCCCACAAGTACACACACACAAATACACATAAAGTAAAATAGAAATAAAACTTAAAAAAAAACAATAACTCCATTAAATTGACATGGTTTCCTGAAAAAAAAAAAAACAAACTTTTTTTTTTTTTTTTTTTTTTTTTTTTTGCTGAGAGGTATGAGCTACAGTTATATTTGAGTTTCAGTCTAAGTTTTTGAATGGAGTGGTAGTCTAATAAATTATAGTCACTTCTCTTCTAAAACCAAAGATTTTATTAGCCCTGGTTAGTTTGCTAGATTTCTAATAACAGACATGATTTCATTTCCACTGAGTGGGTCTTATGTGCAACTAGATAGCTATTGGTTGTTGCCAAGAGATGGGTGCCACTATCACACTTCCAGGTATTTCTCTATGCTGGTCATTATTATATTTCATTGGCATCACGACTGTATAAGACTATAATTGATTGTTCACCTACACTGGCAGCTTATACAGTACTTTTTGATACTATGACAGTTAGACCATAGAAATGAGGATTGGGGGATATCTCCAACCTGATTTATTTAAGTCTCATGGCACAAGTGTGTGTTACCTTCAATAACAGTCACTTCATAACATAAAAGATCAAGGGATTGTGTGCAGGCTATCCTTCACAGATACATCTTTTGTACCATTGCTTCTCTTAAGATACAGGGAACGTTGGGGAAGAGTGAGTGGAAATACTAAGAACCAGTGGAGCAGGGAGTTGGCTATAAGATTGTGTCTCCAAAAATAACACCATAGCTACATCCATTCATGATACCTGAAGAACTGATCAATGCATCTAGTAAATATGATATCTATATACAACGGAATATTGTTCATTTAATTCATATATAAATGGGCAGAAATGAAAACAAAAAGTATTATGATGAGTGTGTAACAAATCAGAAAGAAAAAACAAACTCCATGCTCTCTCTTGTATGCAAATACTAGTCTTGAATATTTAAATTTATGTTAAAACTATGAATATTTATAGAAGCCAGCAGTCTAGAAAGGGGCTAGTGGAGGGAGGAGGAATGCCTGAAGGGAAGAAGAGCCAAGCATTGGTGACAGGGAATTAATGGAGGTAGAACATGGCAACAGAATGACTTCTAAAGATTCATGTTTAACCCTTGGGCAAATGCTCATCTCATTCTTTTTCAAGAGACTTTCATCTACTCCATTCTGAAAATAGTGGACAGTTGAAAGGGTAGCCCTAGATAAGACCTTTATACCATCCCTTCTAAGGCTCAGGTATCATCACTATTGATGGACCAGGAAGAACACCAAGATAAGGAAATTAGATGGGAATTTTAATATTCTGCATATGACACAAATTTCTATCATAATCTCCCAGCAGATAGTGTTGTCTGCAGAGAGTGTAAACAAGATGGGGTTTGCCAACAGTAAAGTTATGGATCTTGGATGGGTTCGTAGAGATATACCACCTTGGAGACCCCTTCAATACAAATCTACTGATCAATTCTGGGAGCAGACAATCATTGTCATCAGTGTAAATATACATTCTGAGGAGTCTACCAGGCTTTAAGGGATAGTTCCGATTCCCTGTTTCAGGAGCACTGGTTAACCTCAGTAGATCAAAAGCACAGCAAAAAGACAGGCATATGGAGAAGAAAGTTTATGGAGGGAAGGGTGGTTAATGGAGTAGGAGAGAAATAAGAGAGAGTGTGTCCTGAAAGTGATGAGAGTATTTTATTTGCATGCATGAAACTGTAAAAGAACAAATTAAATTTAAAGTGTTTTTGCCTTACATCGCTTGTAAAAAGGGCCTCATCAGTCTCTATTGAGAACTGAATGTAAGATAATAAAGACAAGTTTTTGTAAGAGCTTCAAGAGAGTGCATACATGTAATTGCAATAAGAGCAAATGATCAAATCTATATCTATATCCACATTGAAACAGAGTATCAAATATTAAATTGATCCACCATTTTCTAGAAAATCTTTTGGCCTTTAAAGTTAATTTGTAATTACAGTTTCATAACAAATATTTGTCTACATACAATGCTATAATTTATAATACTTAACATACAAGACAATAAATACTTATGTAGATGCATAAATTTAAGTAATGCATTTATTACATAATAGCAAATATTTTCAAGTATTCAAATAGGCTTGTACTTTCTTATAAATACTGTTTACTGTGTAAATTTTCCTGTAAAATCCCTTTCATAATTAAAATGAAAGAGCTAATAAAATTTCTTTCTGTATTTCTTGTGAAACAGAGATCAAACATTAGTGAGGAGTAAAGAGTAAATGGGTTACCTGTGGAGATCTCTACATTTAATGTTCATAAACCATTAAACAAAAGGGTTTGGAATGAATGGCAGAGCCAGTTGATGAGGATGAGGAAGAGAGATGTGGAATGCTATTATCTGAATATGTTATGGTACTTATGCCCATGAACATACAGCAACTGTTTTTATGTGCGCAAGTTCTTCAGCATGGATATGGCAAGTCTGTAGTGTTATGGGTGGTAGATGACTGCTAATAGAGGGAAAGTCACTTTTCTTTGATGCAGTTCCATTGTCAAGTTTATAATCTTACAGCCACGCATGTATGTGAAGCACTGATAGACCTCAACAGGTTATTAAGGAAAAGGAAGTTTCAATGCTTGAAATATTGAAGAGGGGCTTATGGAAGGAACATGGAGGAATTAGGATGGAAGATATGATTAAGATGTATTGCACAAATCTATGAAACATTTAGAGGAAAATAAAAAATGAACTAAAGCCAGGCAGTGGTGGTGCACGACTTTAATTCCAGCACTTGGAAGGGAGAGGCAGGCAAAGCTTTGGAAGTTTTTTTTTTTTTTTTTTTTTTTTTTAACACCTGTTTGGTCTAAAAGAGCTAGTTCTTGGACAGGCTCCAAAGATACACAGGGAAACCCTGTCTTAAAAACAACAACAAAACAAAACAAAAATAGGCAACAACAACAAAAAACTCTTAAAAAAGTTAAAATGCTTACAGTTTAAGAAATGAATAGGGAATTTAAAGACTCTAAGAGCCAGAGTCACTGGCACTGGATGACTATGAGGAGACAATGTTTTCTGGATGTATCCAGGAAGTTAAATATATCAACCCACAGTGATTATGACATAATATACAAGATCTGCGCAAGCTCATGAGAGACTAAATATCAATATGGATCACAGAATTGTGAAGAGCATTGCACCTCTTGTAGAGGGGGTATTGGCAATTGTTTGGTGCTAAGAGAGAAAGGGTCCATTTTCTCTAAATTTTAGGTCCTGATAAGCTAACCATACTCCAATGGAAGGTCATACATCCAAGAATAGTTGAGCAGATATCTTACTCTACATGAGAACGAAAACAACACAACGTTGGATAGGATGTGGAAAGAGCTGGGGGAGGGAGTGTGGTTGTTTAAAAGAAAATTGTCCCCAAATGGAATGGCACAATTGAGAGGTATAGCCTTCTTAGATTAGGTGTGGTTTTGCTAGAGGAAGTGTATCACTGGAGAGGCAAGATTTGAGGTCTCATTTATGCTCAAGATGCCACCCAGTGTCTTAGACCACTTCCTGTTGCCTGCAAGGCAAGGCATCGGAGATTCAGTTGCAGTACCTTGTCTAGCTATGTGCCACCATGATGATAATGGACTAAACCTTTTCCCTTTATCTTTTCCCTTTATCAGGGTTGCTGTGGTCATGGTGTATCAATACAGCAATAAAAACTCTAAGAAAGGGAGAGTGAATATGATCCAAACACATTGTCTGTGATTATCAAAGAACAAAATGTAAAACAATTAAAAGGAAAACAAAAGAATACTTCAAGATATGGCGATATTAATATGTTTTATGCATGCATTTGGTAATCTCTATGATATCGTCATGCTCATGAAGATTGACTTTGCACCCTCAAAGAAAGCTAGGAAGGGGCAAGCTGAGGTTGGACTTACTTACAGATATGCTGTAGTGCTGGAAACTTCATCTCTATTTCTAGTTTGACATTGCTCTGTTAATTTTATCCTTCTTATATATTACTGAAATCTGGCCTTTTGCTGTTTGGTTGACCTTGAACTCCAATATTTTTTTTCAGTATTTTCTAATTTAAATTGAGTTTTCCCATCCACATCAATCAGAATTTGATTATAAATATGTAACTATTAGTAGTATCACTGATTAATTGTGTAAAGGGATTGAACTTACTCCATTAATTTAATTGAGGCCTTCCTAATGTATCATCTAGGATCGGATTAAAAATGTGCAACTAGTCAGGAGGTTTTGAATGATTCTGAGTGGCTTGCTTTTATGTAATGCTGGGAAGTAGTCAGATATTTCTTGTGAGCTATTGATCTCTGTTTGCTTCCAGGTGTGCAGGCAACATAGAGGGAAATCAAGAATGAGTGTAGTGATGATGTGAGGGAAATCAAGAATGAGTGTAGTGATGATGTAAAAGAAAGAACCTGTGGATCTCGAGTCCACAAAGAAAATTGCTGTTTACATTGTTTTTGTATCATTGTTAGAGCGTGAGTTTTAAAGACAGAGTGACCTACAGGAAACGTTTGCTAACACACTTTAGGGCCCTAAAATGCCTGAGATAAGACAGTTAGAAAAGCTGAATTGGGCTGGGTGGTGGTGACTCACACCTTCCTTTATTACTAGCACTTGGGAGGCAGTGGTACCCAGATCTCTGATTTTGAAGACATCTTGGTCTACAGAGTATTCTCCAGGACAACCAAGACCAAGACTACACAGTGAAACCCTAAAAACCAAAAAAAAAAAAAAAAAAAAAAAAAAAAAAAAAAAAAAGAAAGAAAGAAAAAGAAAACACAGGAAGCTGAACTGAAATAACCAACAACATCTAAGGAGGATTAATCACTGGGAAATACTGCTTCATCACAAAAACTGATCCAAAAGAATCCATGGTAAAATTCACGACCAGCCACAATACAGTCCTATGGCTCCTGTAAATCATCTTGATCCCTAGTATATACTATTACATAATTTTTACTTCATTTTTCCCTTTCCTGTTGCCCTGGCAAAGTAACAATACCAACAACAACAACACCACCACACACACACATACCTCTTGAAGAGATTTTTGTCACTGTCATGGTTAATTCATTGATTTTTATATTTGTCAACACTGAGAATGCTGTTCTTTGCATAAAGGCAGCCCAAAATATCAGAAGTATGTTTAGGAATAATCCGGGCAGTGTTGAAAATTCTGGCCTAATCCCAAGCTAACATTAAACGCTGCTTTATGTAACATGTCAGCTATTTAAATAGCAATTTTTAAAATCAAGCATTCTTACACAATGCAGTCCCCTGGATATGCTAATTTGACACATGCTGAAGAATGATAAGATAGCAGTAGAAGCCTCATTTATGATAACTGAATCATCAGAGATCTGGAAGAACAAAAAAATCACCATGTGGAGAACAAAATAGCACCATTCATCAAATGCATCATTCACAGGTATGAGCCTGAGTATTTCATGTAGTGTTCAGTGGTGAAGTATGACATGATACCATGCACAGTCTAAAGGGCACAAGTTGTATTCTCAGAACCAAGGCTGTAGGAAGTCAGTAGACAAAACATGGTTGGTAGGGAGATACCTTATGCACTTGATTTTGAATTTTTTTCATTGTTTAGTCTAAATCCTTTACTGTTGTCATTTTTGATGTTATTTTGGTAAGTCTGGCATTCAGTGTCATGACTAATTGTGGAGCCTCAACCTACATTTTGACAAGCTGTGCTTTGCAGGATCCCGTAATTTCAGTTTATCTAATATATCCACATGAAAATAGTGAAACTATATATATTTTTTCCCTAAAATCACCAGAGGTATATTCTGTTTACATTATAGTATACCACATTGGCCGTAATAACACAATAGTCACCATGGATGATAAACTACCCTGATCAAGTTACAATGCTATTTATGTATAAAAAATTAAAATTATTTTTAATATTTCAGTTCCTGGAAATAATTTAGTGAAATTGCTTCAGAGGAATTTGTTTTACTTCATAGAGGAATATACATTAATATTCTTGGTTTTCAATTACTTATCACCGATTTCAACTATCTTAAATGAATCTTGTAATACTCTGTAAGATTTTGGAGATTTTCCAGTTCATCAACCTGATTTTGTAAGTTATTTGAATACTTTTATCAAGAATATTTACTTATTTTCACTATTTAGTAACTTGTATTAGACAAAAAAGATTTGATTTTATTATCTAGATTACAAATAAAATACCATCATTTATATTTATGTTACATCATTTATTTAGTTTGTAAATAAGCAAAATTGTTTCATGTTATCTCATGAGTGTGAGATATACCTTTTTATTCTTGGAATGTTTACTAAATTCTTTTATAATAATTATGTTTATAAGTTATCTTCTTTATACTACATAAAACCAATTATTTTTACCATATATAATCTTGTTTTTCCTTATGAGTACTTTTGATCAATAAAGATCTAGCCGAAATCCTCCCTACAGAGTGGGAGGAGTGATGAGCAAAGGGGTCTAGACCAGGCTGGTGAAACCCACAATGTCAGCTGACCTGAAAAAGGCGGGGAATCATGCACCCCAGTCTGATAGCTGGGAAACCATCAAAGGACCAACCCAGAACCCCTGAATGTGGGTGTTACTTAAGAAAACTGGGCAGTCTATTGGGCCTCTAGTAATGGTTCAGTATTTATTCCTAGTGTACGAATGAAATTTGGGAGCCCATCCCACATAGATGGATACTTTCTCAACCTAGACACATGAGGGAGGGCCTAGGCACTGTCCCAAATGATATGACAGACTTTGAAGCCTCCCCATGAAAGGCCTCACCTTTCCTGGAGAGCAGAAAGGGGATAGGCTGGGGTTTGGTGGGGGTGATAGGGGAGGAGGGGAGGGTGAGGGAACTGGTATGGACATGTAAAACAACCTTGTTTTAAATTTAATTAAAAGAAGGAAAAATTTACAAGTCGGATTAGAATATTGTTTGTAAAAGGCATTCTATACATAGAATATTAAAAGGAACAAAGAAAGGAAAAATGTTAACCATTGTCCTTTATGGATACAAATCTAGCACAATTCTAGATTCAATGCCGTATTACCATTTCTATTGTCTCTGAGTACAAACTTCCTCTATATTTGAGTCATATTTTAATTTTGTTTCATATTTGAAAAAACTTTCTGATGATTTCAGTGTTATCATGTACTTTTCTAAGATCAAAGCTTAACTCACTGTGACACTAAACAACCTATTTTTCTACAATAATATCTAATAATAGCCAGTATATTGGAGATTTCACTATACTATTGTTGTTTCAGACAGAGTCTCTACAAGTAGAATAGACTAGCTCAAGATGGTCATTCTCCAATCTCAGCTTCCTGAAAATGGGAATATTAACACCATGTCACTACCAATTAGATCATTATTCCTAATAATGGTATTCTAAACACTCTCTAAAAGTGAATGATATGGGAATAATGAAGGAATCATTTTTCATGTGTTTGCTTAAAGATCCTTCCCTGTTCGCTTTACTAATTCTTTGTTGATGTTTCCATTCACCTTCTCAGGAAAATAATATAGATATTTATTTTTCTCTGTGAATGAATAATCTTATTTTTAATTGTAAAATTAACCTAAAGTAACTATTCTTCTGTATCTATGCTAGGAAAGAGGTCTGTAGTGAGATATTCACTTTGTCTACTTCTGTGACACTGACCACGCCCATTGGGGGTGGTGCCATGGGCAGAAATGACCTGGGGAACTAGGTCTCAGGAAGGAGTTTAGGAGTGCTCTCTTGCTGGTGGTCACAGCAAAGAGAAGATCTGGTGGAAACTGCTAGTGTTCATCTGTCTAGATTGTAAGTTATTTCCCCATGAATAAACATCTGTTCAGAATATTTGTTTATCCCGATCCTTATTAAACCATGATAGAGGTCCATACTTTTTAATACCTTTTCAGTACTATGTGATATATTTTCAAAAGGGGTGTTGCTATGAAGATGTGTTCTCACACAAAGAGTTCTAGTAAACTCTTTACTATTTGATGAAGGTATTGTACACACCAGTGAGAGATAATCAGTGACTTTTGCTTCAACTGACCTGATTCCAACAATTCTATGTGATATATTGGTGTTTATTTAAAGCTGAACTATTTCATGCTTTAATAAGTCATACAAGTAATGAACAAAATTAATATAATTTAAATAGGATTATCTATCTTTTATAAAACAGCACAGATATGCCAAATAGTAGTAAAAATAAAATAGAAAATTACTAATATATTCCTACTGTGTGATCAATTTAGATTCAAGAAGAGAAAACAATGTAAAATATAGGCACCCATATATAGAAGCATCTGAAATTAGTTTAACAATATTTGTAATTATTATGTAACCTCTTTCCTATATAATGTAAGCCCATTAAAATTCCTCCAAAGCAATCTCAGTACCTTTGTAACCTTTGCAGAATCTAGACCCAATGTCTTCCAGTGACTCCACAGTTCACAGGCAAGCTAATTGTGTCTCCTCTGCCTTCATTCATTCTGGCTTCTTAGGATACCTCTGGAACTGCCATTGACCTTAAATCTAAACCCCCTTAGCCCTTCTCCATTGACTTGTGATATACACGGAATGACAAGGAATTTATACCTTCAGAGAGGTTAGGATACAAGGAGTACCCAAAGAGAAATATACATGGTACCCCACAGAACAGGAAAGGGACAAAATCTTATGAGAAAATTTTAAGCAGGGTGGGGGGGAGTTAGGAGAAAGGGAAGGGGAGAAGAGGAAGGGAGAGGAGCACATGAGGGATTAGGAAGATTGAGGCAGGGGCAGAATGAAGGAGAGCAAGAAAAGAGATATCATAGAGGGAGCCTTTATAGGTTTAAAAAGAAATATGGCACTACGGAAATGTGCAGAGACCTACAAGGATGACCCCAACTAACAATCTAAGTAATAGTGAAGTTGTACTATAATACATAATAATAAAATTGTCATGATATTGGCATAAATAAACCAAATATACTGATCAAAGTGAATAAAACTGAATTTAGGGAATAATGTCACAGCTATGATATTTTCTTTTTTAAAAGAAACAAAAAGTACATAGCATCTTCCAATGAATGACACCTGCCAAACTGGGCAATGGAATATAAATCTTCATTTCTAACCCTGAAGAATACTCAGCATTAAATGGGACAAGTGATTGAATTTAAGACGTAATACCCTGAATCTGACAGATGAGAAAATAAGCAATATGTTTGAACTCAATGGCACCAGAAGTATGTTCCTAAGAGGACACAAATAGCCGAGGCATTGATCAACAATTAATAAATATGAGATAACAACACTAAACAGCCTCTCTCTAACAAATAACATCATTATTTGAGCAAAGAGGCAGCGTATACATGGCATTTATCAAATATTCAAAGAATTAAACACAAAATAAAGCAAAAAAAAAATGGAAACAACAATGCAAGGAACTAAACATCTCACACAAAATATAACATAAAACATAAAAATGCAAATAAGAAGTTTTTAGAGATTTAATCCTATCCTTGTAAGAACGGCCAATGGCAATATGACATGAGGGCTTATTCTGTCAAGGAAGTGTGGAAATGGGAAAACTTATTCATTGTTGGTGCAAGTGCAAACTTATACAACCACTGTGGAAATTGGTGTGGTGGCTCCTCAGGAAGCTGAGAATAAGATCTACCATAAAACCCTACTTGCTATACCTTCTTTGGGATGTGTCCAGAGAATTCTACATCTTACTGCAAAGACACTTGCTCTGCCAAGTTTATTGCTACTCAATTCCCAATAGTTAGACTATGGAAACACCCTAGAAGTTCATCTACTGATGACTCCTTGTATGGTTTGAATGAGAATGGACTCAATAGAGTCACATGTTTGAATACTTGTCCCCAGTAAGAGGAACCATTTGGGGAAGATTAGGCTGTATAGTCTTGTTGAAAAGGTGTTTTAGTGGGATTTAAGGCTTTGAGGTATCTGAATCCCTTGCCATTTCCAATTTCCCTCTCTCTCTCTCTTTCCTCTCTCTCTCCATGCTTCTGAACTTTCAACTAATCTTTGTAAACTTTCAGCTAATGTTCCAGTACCATGCCTACCTGCCGGTAACCATGCTTTCCACTATGATGATCATGAATTCTCACTCCAAACTAGGACCCAGAGCTCTGGCTTACTGGAGCTCAGAGTGGACAGTAATAGGGACACCAGGGAAGGCACTGTTCACTATACTCCTTTAAGCTTGTCCAATAACCCCAACCCCTAGTCTCCATATCCCCACCTGCTACTTTGGAAGAAGTTTTAGGCTTTACCATAGGTCAGACAGGATCTAAGAACACCAGGTAAGACACTACCCACCACCTGCTAACACTGCTTAACACCTTCTCAATAACTCCAGAAGGCATTTTCTCACATGGGCTGCCTACTAGGACCCACAGCTCTGGAAGCCTTATGGGAGGCGATAGTGGTAGTTCCTAGAAACCCCAGGCAAGACACTGCCAATAAAACCCCTTTATACCTGTTCAAAGCCACAGACTGCACATCTCTTATTGGCTTCTTCTTTACCAGAGACCTGGTATGATTTGGGAATCCCAGGTAAGACACAACCCACTGTCAGCAAATACTCCATATCTCATTTTCTTGATGAAGCCATTAACCTGAGCCTAGCTTGGTATCTGATCCAGAAGAAAACCTACTATCAATGTTCTCATAAAGGAACATAGCAATGCAATGGTTTCTAATGACATATTGCTATACCCATAGATCACTGCCTCTCTCAAACCTACCCAGAAAAGCTTCTTCAAGTTAATGACAATTAGGAGTGAGATCCAAAACTGAACACTTTGTACAGTGAGGGATGTTAAAGTGCTCAGCCCTGAATGTCATATCTTCATTACATCTCTTCCATCATTGCTCAGGGGTCCATGAGGAAGAAGAGGCAGGAAGATTGTAAAATCAAGAGTTGATACACAATTTTAAGCAAAACAGTGTTTTCCAGATGAAAGAGGCCACATATGTGTATGAATTTACATAGACAGTGCCAAAAAGTGCAATACCTACATATTCTCAAACCAGACTAAAAGTCCATTATGAAGGAAGCAAAATGAGCACAAAGCACCCTCACACCCAGCTTGAAAGTTATGCACAGTAGGTAGCTACTGAGAAAAGGAAAGTCAGTTTTCTTCCATGGGTGACCCTCTGCACATCAACCATACTGCAGAACACAGGATTAGCTCCAGAGTAGTAGGTCCAAATACAATATTCTTTTATCCTTTTACAATGGCTTTTTTACTTCTCTTCCCTTGCCTTCCCTTCCCTTCTCTCCCCTTCCTTTTTCCTTCTTTTCCTTTTTCCTTTCTCTGTCCTTCCCTTACCCCCTTTTTTTTTTATTAAAAAAGAGACATAGAACATTAAATTGGATGGTTGGGGTTTGAAGATCTGTGTGGGGTCCAGGATGAGAAAGAATATGACAAAAACATACAATATGAAATTCTCGAAGAATAAGTAAACAGGGAAAAGAGAATGTAAGCTGATATTTAAATCTGTTGGCCATTCAAAACAATTAAAAATGTTTACATTACCAAAATAAAATAGGGCATTACAATGCAATTATATTATAATTACAATATAGAATAAAGATACTAATCTTTATATCTCATAACTATCTGAAAGTTTCTCAACTTTTAAATAACTTCAAGAACAGTTTGAGTAATAAGTATAATCATGTTTATACTCTGCTTTTTGACCAGTCATGATTAAAGATATAAGAACAATAAAATATTTACCTTTATCTTATATAATATCTTTTATTATCTATAAAATTGTAATTGTATTAACTGACTTTTTGAAAATCAGTGCATAAATAAACACCTCTACATGATAACCCCATTGTGTCATAAGAAGGCAAGGGACATGACATGATATCTTATTTTTCATATAACAAAGAAAATGTACATTTCAGAGAAAACAAATCACAATTAGTGTAAAATGTGCAACAGATGGTGAGACTTATCATCATTCTTTCAGGCTAATCGTAGACTGTCTGCATTTGGAACTTGCTTTTCCCAGAAGATAATGTTGGGCAGACGCCATGTTGACATCTGGTACATTCCTAATGTAGTTAGTTTGATATACCTCATGTATTAAATTCTGAACATTTTCCAAAATAACAGCTGACAAGTGCAATTGACCACCTGGGAAAAGGCAATTTCAACAGTAAGAGAAAAGAATAGCTGATATTTTCTTCTGATAATTGTGGAGTTAGTGACTTTCTTATACCTACTTGTGATGTCATTCTTAATAACAGAATATCATTTGACTTAAAATATATATTTCTAAGAAAGATGCTATTAACTATCATCTATCAATGGCTAACTAATGCTTGATCTGTCATGGCTCTTAACAGTGTAAACATGCTCATTGGAACAATCCTCAGAGAAAGTGTTACAGATACTGCATCAAAATATCAATTAGGTAACAAATTTCTTCAATATAAAATGGAAAAATATCATACAAAGAGTTGAATGTAATGGAATTGTTTGTATGCTCCTATTAATAACTGAAAAATAGAAGAGAGTATTTCAAAAAATTGCAATAAAACATCCTTTAAAGTTTTTGGTGATACAATAAACCAAGTTGCAAAATATTAAGACAATAGGATCATAATTATATTGGCATTAGAAGCATAAGCTAGAATATTTACTTGGCTGTATCACTGAGGGCTTCTCAGTTCTCTAAATGCTTGATAAATCAAATGTCTAAGAGGTGTGATATTTCTATTTCTTTTTTATTTTTTTATTTTAATGCTTTTAATTTAATAATTTTTCTTATTTTACATATTTATCCCAGTTCCCTCTCCCTCCCATCTTCCCATGACTCCCACAGACTACCCCATCCTATCCCCCATCCACTCCCTTGGGAGGGTGAGGTCTTTAATGAGGGATCATCAAAGTCTGTCAAATTATTTCGGGTAGGTCCTAGACACTCCCCTGTGTCTCTAGCCTAAGGGAATATCCTTCCATGGGGAAGGGGCTTTGGAGTCGCCACTAGGGATACATCCAGGTTCTATTGTCAGAGAAAGCATATACTTCTCAGGGCTCCTGAGACCCATGTTCAGGGAGTCTGGGTTGGTCTTATGCTCGTTTCCCAGGCATCAAACTGGAGTTCATATGCTCCCCCTTGTTCAGGTCAGCTGTTTCTGTGGGTTTATTCATCCTGGTCTTCACCCCTTTGTTCATCATTCCTCCCTCTCTGCAACTGGATTCTAGGAATTTGGCTAAGTGTTTAGCTGTGAGTGTCTGCTTTTGCTTCTATCAGCTACTAGATGAGGGCTGTAGGATGGCATATAAGGTAGTCATCCATTATCAGGGAAGGGCATTTAAGATAGGCTCTCCACTATTGCTTAGACTGTTAGTTGGGGTCATTGTTGTAGGTCTCTGGAATTTTCCCTAGTGCCAGATTTCTCTTTAAACCTATAATGGCTCCCTCAATTATGGCATTTCTTTTCTTGTTCTTTTCTATTCTTCCCCCAACTCAATTTTCCTGCTCCCTCATGTTCTCCTCTCCCTTTCTCTTCTCCTCTTCTCTTTTTCCTAACTTCTTCTCCCCTGCCCTGCCTGCTCTCAATTTGCTCAGGAGATCTTGTCCATTTCCCCTTTTGTGAGGGACCATGTACGTCTATCACTCTCAGGTTCCTTCTTGTTTCCTACCTTCTCTGGAGGTGTGGATTGTAGGCTGTGATCTTTTGATCTGTGTCTAAAATACATATATGAGTACATACCATTTTTGCCTTTTTGCGTCTGGGTTACCTCACTCCGAATGGTTTCATCTAGTTCCATCCATTGTTTTTTACCGCTGAGTAGGACTCCATTGTGTAAATGTACCACCTTTTCTTTAGTCATTCTTCAGTGGAGGGACATTTAGGTTGCTTGCAGGTTCTTGATATTACAAATAATACTGCTTTGAACATAGCTGAACAGATGTCCTTGTGTATGAATGTGCAACCTCTGGATACATGCCTAATAGTGGAATAGCTGGATCTTGTGGTAGAATGGTTAGCATTTTGCTGAGGAACTATGGTACTGATCTCCAAAAGGGCTGTACCAGTTTGCACTCCCACCAGCAATGGAGGAGTGTTCCCCTTCTCTCCAGCATAAACTGTCATTGGTGTTTTTATTTTAGCCATTCTAACAGGAGTAAGAATGTATCTCAGATTTGTTTTGATTTGCATTTTCCTGATGGCTAAGGATGTTGAGCACTTTCTTCAGTATCTTTCAGCCATTTTAGATTCCTCTATTGAACATTCTGTTTTGGATCTGTATCCCAATTTTTTTATTAGATTATTTGGTGTTTTGTTGTCTAGCTTCTTGTGATTTTTATATTTGGGAGATCAGCCCTCTGTCAGATGTGGGGTTGGTTAAGATCATTTCCCATTCTGTGTACCCCAAGGTATGTTATAATATTTGTGGCTATTCTGAAGGATGTTGATTCCTTTATTTCTTTCACAGCCTATTTATTTTTTGTAAATGGGTATACTACTAAATATTTGTCCATCTTGTATTTTGGGCTTGCTGACAATGATTTATTAGCTATAGGCATTCCCTGGATTAGTGTTGTGGGTCACTTATGTATATTATCATATCATTTGCAAATAAAGATACTTTGAGTTCTTCATTTCCATTTATTTCCCCTTGATCTCCTTCAGTTGTCATATTGCTTCAGTTATAATTTCAAGAAAAACGATGAATAGATTTGGAAAGAGTATACAGATTTTTCTTATTTCTGATTTTAGCAGAACTGCTTTAAGTTTGATTATATTTGATTTGATGTTGACTATCAGCTTGCTGTACATTGCTTTTATTATATTTAGTTATATCCCTTGCATCCCTGATCTCTCCAAGACTGTTACCATGAAAACATACATCATATGCCTCATAATCTTCAAGTCCTGCTGTTATGGTGGTACCATATTGCTCTTGCCCTTAGAGATTGTCTTCTTACACTGGCGTTTAGACATCTGGTTTGGGGATGATTGTAGGTCTAGGTCCTAATTTCTCAGTTTGTTGTTATTGGATGGGCTTTGGTTTTTATTCCTCGGTTCTGTTTCTTTTTTTCCCTTCCAGTCTTTGTGGCCTGCATTTCTAGTGGCCAGCATGACCTCTAATCTAATAGAGACTCTTTCCGTGTTTGGGGATGGCCTTCTGGGGTTAACTTGGTTAGCCTTTGGTGCAGCAGGTTGTCTCGGTTTTTCTTACTGGTATCTCCTATTTGTCTAACTTTTGTGTTCTTTACCTGTTCTTCAGACTGCTGTCGTCTGTACTGGTGCAGTTGTATAAAATAGGACTTGTTTTGTTGCCATGCATGCTTTTTCTGGATGACAGAGGAAGCAATTTTTATCACACTGCTTGTTTGGCAACATAATGTGATCTGAGCCCTTTTGGTTTTGTTTTGTTTCAATACATTCCAATACAGTTTCACCTACCCCTACCCCCATTTCCCACTTTCCTACCCACCCTACCGCCATTCTCCCCAAATCTGCCCTTCTTCTGTTTCCCTTCAGGCCTCCCTGGAATATTCACAAAACAGGGCATAACAAGATACAATAAGAAATGGAGAAGCCAGAGGGATCATGGGTAACAGGAGAATAGAATACGGTCCACAGACTTCAACTGAGTATGGCTCACCAGGCCTTCAGAAACTAAAACGTCAATCATGAAAGCTACATGGTTCTACACTAGACACTCTGCATGTATGCTTTGTTGTTAGTTGGTGCTTGTGTGGGACTCCAAACAGTGGAAGAGGTGTATCTCTGGGTCTTTTGTTTGTTTTGGGAAACCCTTTCCTCTTAAAGAGCTGCCCTATCCAGCCTTGATATGAGGGTTTGTGCCTTGTCATCTGAGTGATTAATAGTGGGTTTTCAATTTACTTCCGAATGAAGAAATTATTTTTTAGTTATATAGTATTGTTGTATAGACAATACTAAAAGTTCAGGAAAATATCTAATATATATATATATATATATATATATATATATATTATATTATGTGAAATATAATTGCATAAAATCAGCAATTAAAAGATAATTTTAATGACATGGTGGCATATGCTTATATTCCTGGTTGCTTGGAAGGACAAAGTGGAAGGATTTATTGAGTCAAAGAATTGTTGGTTACACTGGGCAATTAACTGAGATATTGGGTTTAAAAAATTTGGTGAGTATTAAATAAACAAAAAAGTTTAAGTATTCACATTCTATAAGAAACTTAAAGTTAATGTAAGTACATGTTGATATCAAAATTAAGAGATAAGTGGAGTATTGTACCAATGACACATAAAGCAACACTAATGTTAAAGCAAAGTGTTTTAATAAATGAATGTTTGGTTTCCAGTAAAAAAGAAATCAGTGATAAATTGTTATTAAAGTAAAACAAACACACATATACACATGCATGAGTGCACACACACACACATGCATGAGTGCACATGCACACATGCACACACACACATGAGGTAGTGTGAGATTCAATTTGGTGTTTTGAGGAAAACAAAGTTTATAGGTCAAGGACATCATTAAAAATCCTCAAAAGACCATACAAAGCTACAGTGTCCTGATTTTTCTTGAATTTCAATAACTGAAAGACGTAGAAAAGAATACTACTAACTGTTTGAAATGTATACCGACGATTATCAAATAAATCTACCTCTACCATCAAATGATCCTATCCATCTGGCTTATATTTTTGGGAAAAAACTTGTAGCTACATTGAAATATTGCAAAAAGGAATCACATCACACTATTTTACCTGAAACTGTATAGACCAAAGCTTTATTGCGCCTACCAAATGGAATTGTGGGCTAGAGAACTACAAAAATCTGTAGCTGTGTGAATGTGAAATTCCTCTGCACTAAATTATTACCAGTTTTAATCCTCAGGTACCACTCTTGTTAGTTTTCAAAGTTAAGCTGTAGAAAGAAGACATATTTTTTTGATGTTGGAATGATGGTTTTTATGTAGATGCGTATAGGACATGAAGATTGACAAAGTGCTGGAGGAGACATTTTATTTAGAGGAAAATAAGAGGGCAGTCAAAAACAGGGTGATAAAAACAACAACACAAACACACTAATAGAATGTTCTGAAGCAGACATTTAACTCTTGCCTATGGCTTAGTGAATTACTGAGTCTGTTTTATGTGATCTCTTAAAAGAGACAAGCCTTATGTATATCCAGTGAAATAAAAAGTGTTCTTCAGTACAAAGTTATGAAGGAATTTGACTACTTTTAAGCTTAAAACTGGCCATAGTCATTGTAGTCAGCTTCCATGAATCTTTTGATATGCAGTTCTGTTTATTTCCCAATACATGTAACCTTGTAGTTTCTTTGACATGCATAATAATTCAGGAACCTATGATAGAGGGGAAGTTATAGAATTCCCATAGCAATTGGTTTGATAGACTCTATGGTAACTTCATGTGCTTCAGTGTTTATAATAAATACAATTCACTTCATTTATATATGCATGAGGGGTGATGTCTTTCTGTAAAAATGTTTTTATTATTGGTTAATAATATATTAATAGGTTAATAATAGGTTAATAAGTTAATAATAAAGCCCTGTTGGCCAATAGGCAGGACTAGGCTACAAGGAGAATTCTGGGAGATATAGTAGAGAGGGGTCAAGATGTAGGATGTGACAGAAGAGGTTGGGACCCTTTCTCTGGTAAGATAAGACCATTGGAAACATTTAGATTGATAGAAATGAGTTAATATTTAAAACAGTGGTAGACAAAAAAAGCTCTAGCCATTAACTAATGAATGGACAACAAAAATGTGTTACATGTGCATAGTAGAGTACTATTAAACTGTTAAAAATGAAATTAACCAATACATGGATAGAATTAGAAACTATCATCCTGACTGAGGTAGCATAGGCCCAGACAGTCAAACAATAAGTGCTTTCTCTTGTATATAGACATTAACTCTTAAAACTTAAATAAGTGTATTTAATTTAGTATCCTCATAGAGATTAGGTAGGTTGCTAGATAGTGTTTATAGGAGAGGCAGGGATCTTCCAAGCAAAGGGAAAATAATATAGCATTATTAAATATGAAGAAGAATAGAGAATAGGAGGACTAAAGAGAGTAGTGAATAGAATGCCAAGGTAGAGGAGAAAAAAAATTGGAAAATATAATTTATACTAAAGACAATTTAAAAATCAATATGGAAGCCTGTTTTCATAGATGCTTCACAAAATATACTCATATATTAAAATATATTGATATGATGTGTAGTTTCTCCCTAGCACGTTCATGTCATTTAGCAATGATGCATTTCTCCTGTTTCAAAACTTCAGTTTGAAGTTCACTTACTATATTTTTCTGTGCCTTCAGCTTCTTTTCTATTTAGTGAACCCCTTAAAAATTTCTCATGGCACAGGTTAGTCAGGATAATTTTATGGTTTAAACTGCATCTTTAATTGCATGTTCCACATATTTCATACATTGGCAGTTTTGTATTAATGGCTGCGTGGTAGTCACATAAAGGTCTTGATGCCTGGCCCGTTTAGGCTTCATTGCTCTTCTGTTGCTGAGTATGTTAGACAGTCGAATTTCATCCCTCATCGTATTAAAGAACATGGGGGAGAATGATGAATACCTGCTGCTATCTGACATCTGCTAATCATATCCGGGTCCTCGGGGCTAAAACTTTCTACAATCCCCTCAGTGATGTTTTTATTCTTTCTTCATTATACATCCACAAATGTGTTCAGATTTTCTCAGAAGCAGACCGAGCGATGAAAGATTTCCATCTGAGTAATTTTGTAGGAGATTTACATTGGTGTATAATGGAGAACCCACTGTGTAAGTGAAGCTGTGTTACCATCACAGTTATCCAGTGTGTCAAAGATAATAATGCTGCAAAGTCTGGCAAGTGGACAAAAATGCTGTCTTCAATTTACCCCTCAGGGATGTCAAATTGCTGAAAAATTCAGACAAATCCCTAAAAGACATTAATTGCTTAGGGGTTTTGATTCCTCTTCACTTCCGGCATAAAAGCAGATTTTTTTTTTTTTTTTTTTTTTTTTTTTTTTTTTTTAGAATAGTGAATTTAGGAAATTTCTATGACATCTGGAAGGGAAAAGATGATGGTCTTGGTGAAGGCCAAAGAACAACTGATGCAGCGTCGGTAGCCCCTGTTAATTTGGTGTGGCTGAATATTGCTACTAAGAGTCATGAAGCGAAACTTACCTGCATCATGCTTAGCATATTCTTTGTGATTTCTCATGTTGTTTCATTACCCTTACTTTGATGCAGATTGTGATGAGAGGAAGTGAAATGGGTACCCTTACAAGCACTGGCAAAAAGTACCTCTCAAAGATTCTAAAGCCTATGTTTCTCCATTAATCTTCATAACTGAATTAGATAATCATAACTTTATTAGTAATTGTTCAAAAATATTTAATTGGATGTGCTATACTGCTTTTTTGTGTTTTTCAGTTATTTACTTTAAAATTACCTTTATTGTCACTTGAAATTCCACACATGAATATACAAAGTTTTGGACATCTCAACCTCCCATTGACCCTCTCTTATGCTTTTTCTCTCAAACACAGATTTTTTTTGTATTTATTTATTTATTTTATTCTTCGTAATGTTTTTTATTTAAATGTGAAACAAGTTAGTTTTACATGTCAATCCCAGTTCTTGCACCCTCTCCTCCTCCCCTGTTCCCTCCATCAGACCCTAACCCATCCCCTTTCTTCTTAGGGAGGATGAGGCCTTCCATGGGGAGTGTTCAGTCTGTCATATCATTTGGAGCAGGGCCCAGGCCATCCCCCTTGTGTCTAGGCTAAGAGAGTATCCCTTTTTGTGGGAAGGGCTCCCAAAATCTATTCATATACTAGGGATAAATACTGATCCATTATGTGAGGCCCCACAAACTGCCCAGTCCTCCTAACTAATAACTAATACCCACATTCAGGGATATTTCTGCTTAGAAATTCTCTTTTTGACTTTGATCATCTTTCCTTAAAGTTACATTTCTGAACTGAATAGTGTGGAACATAAATGTAGTTCCTATTGTCTAGTATATCAATTTTAAAAAGAAATCAGTAGCCATTTATATCTCTTCTTTGCAAATTTTGTTTTGTTCTACAGCATATTTCTTATTGGGTTATTAGGTTCTTTTAGTGTGTGCATGTTGTTATTATTGTGGGTCAGTGTAGTTTTACATAGTAATCATTTGTTAGATGCATAAATGACAAAATTTTCATGCATTCTTTATTTTGTGACCTCAACTGGTGGACAGTTTACTTTGTTATATGGGAGCTTTGTAGTTGTATGAGGTTCCAGTTGTCAATTTGGGGCCTTATTTAATGAAAGAGAAGAGATATTTAGAAAATCCTTAATTCCTCCAAATATTGCAGTGTTCACATTAATTTATCTGTCAGAAATTTGTAGGTTCATCACAGCATGGCACTATTTGTAAGGATCAATGGGTGTGGTATTGTTGCAGGAAGTGTCACTGAGGATGGCTCTTGAAATTTCAAAAGAGCTCATCCCAAGCCCAGTGTTCCTTTTCTTGATGACTGAAGATCCAGATGTAGAATTCTTAGCTGCTTCTCCAGGAAAATGTCTTGCTGCATGCCACCATGTTCTCTTCTATGATGACAAGTACTAAACCTCTGAAGGTGTAAGGAAACATCAATTACATTCTTTCCTTTATACAAGTTGCTATGGTCCTGGTATCTCTTCATAGAAAAAGAACACTGACTAAGAAAGTACGTTTTTTGTCTGATACATGTGGTCACATGTGGAAACTGTTCATAATAAAGACTAAATACAAATATACATACTATTCTTAGAGCTTGATACTTGGTAATACCTGGAAGGAATGGAAATATAGATATGAAATGGATATGAGGAGGATTACTTCACAGAAATTTCTTTAAATCAAAATTAATATAGATAATTACAGAGACTGAAAGTTAAAACTGTTACAAATCATAACTCTCTAGATACATAAGAATCTATTCTGTAGATAGTGATAAACCAATAAAAGTTCATAAAGTTTTATAGACTCCATAGGGAGCTAATGTTTATTGATTCTCAATTCTTCAATAACAATCCACATACAAGAATCAAAAAAAAAAAATTTCTAAGAATTACACTAGTGTGATGTAGTGAAATATTGCTTTTCGTGTAGTTCTATAATTCACTGTTGCCTGTAAAATATCTAGCCATAATTTACAATTGAAAAACAGGTGAAAGAGAACAAGCATATATACACCAAACAAATGTACAGTGAAGTAAAATGTGTAATGATGGGCTTTGACTATTTTAATATAGAAAATCTGCCAAAATAAGACACCAACATCAGAAATGCCTTCTATACACTAAATACCAGAAACATTAGAAAACAAAGTCTGACCGGTATGCAAAAACACTTCCCTACCTTGCTGGAATACAGGAGAGAAATTTTAGAAAAATATTTTGGACAGTATCTATGTGAGGAGCAAACTACAATAGATAAAATTTACAAATGACTTAAGGTCTTTATTGAGGTATAAATCATGAATGTGAAAGGAATGGCTCCCTTGGACATCCTGAACTTTGAGTCCTTCTATCACCTGTATTTCAAGCTCAGAGATTTAAATCTACAGGCCTTGCGAATCTTGAGAATCGGAGAGTTATAGATCTGCACGCTTAAAGCCACAGATTTATGACTCCAAATATTTGGTATCATAGACTTATTTCTCCAATATTTGGAAGCCAGTACTATATATACAGCCATGGCCATTGAAAACTAAGGACTTATAGCCCTAGGCTTTCAAACTAAGAGACTTATAACCCTTTGTACTCATTTATAATGTTGTTCCTTTTTATCATCAACCCAGCAATGAACAGCTAGCATTGCAGCTTAGACCATTCCATGTTGGGACCCTCAGCAGTTAATTTTCAGTGTCTTCCCGGAAATGATCTAGAAGACATGGTGTGGGTTCTTCTCAATTGAACATGGCTCCTTTTGTTTTACAGTTTGGGCTTATCACCACTTCTTGACTACTAACATCCTGCCACACTTCTTGCCTTCTTACTACTACTACAATCTCTACTGCCTCTTACTCCTGCCATTTTCTGGAATTCCTCAGTTCATTTCTAGGGTGAGGAATAGGACAGGAGGAGGGTCGGGGGGTATGGGAGGGAGGGAGAGGGAACTGGAATTGATATGTAAACTAAGGGATATATATATATATGTATATATATACATATATCCCCATATATATATACATACATACATACATACATACATATATATATATATATATATATATATATATATATATATATATGGCTTTACTACAGATGTTCCTATTAGATTCCCAAAAATCAACAGAGGTTGTTTTTCTCTCCAGCAAATTCTACCTCCAATCAAGTCCACACATTAAAAAATTAAAGGTTCTGAGAAGGTGGAGTAGAGGTATTATCAAAAAACAGTCTCTTAATGGACATTGAAAGGAGTAAGCTACTGGGTGCTTGTATAACAGGCTTGTGTGTAGAGTCCTTCACTGCCAATTATAGATACTTAGCTGAATGATCAGAAAGGTCCATCAGTACTCTTATTGCCCCCAGTGGGCTGAACCGTATGATACCAGCACCACTAGCATCAACTTAGGGCAGAATTTTCTAGATACCAGGAGGCTTGTTGTAGATAAAAAAAAAATGTTTATCAGATCTTGTGTATTGTGTAGGGAGTTCGTTTAGTATGTGCATGGTCTCTTGAGAAAAAAAAATGTGTAGCTATAATCATATCCAACATTGCAGTGTTCTTCAAATTTAAATTTGGCTTTTGAGGGTATCTGTGAAGTGGTCAAAAAGACAGTGAATAATGGCCATTGTATTTGCAGCAGAGCAGTTAAGGCAGTTTGCCATAAGGTAAGACTCTGAAAGCTTTGTGTCAAACATGTGCTTAACACCTTGGATAATTCAGAGAGAGTTAGGTCTGCCCATATATGATCACAAAATTGTCATTTAGGAAATAAGATAGTAAGTAGAATGGGCCAGATTTGGATCACTTGAAGATATACAAACAACTCTTGATATTTTATGATGGGAAAAAAGTGCTCTCCAACTTTTGCAACCTTGAAAAATTTTGTTTTCCATTTTGTTGTCATCGAAAAACACTTTAAAGTCAGTCTTTTCAAATGTATACACTTCTAATTTTCTGTTAATATTAAAATAATGTAATAGAAGCAAGAGATACATATGTTTAAGTTAAACATGTAATCCTTTCCATAAATTAAGACAAAATTCTTATTGTACTTCACACAACATATATCCACACAAAACCTGACTAGATGCTCAATCAGTGTAGATCTCTAATTTAATTCCATCAGCATGAAGTAGAAGACTGTCTTCAAATTTTATTAATATTTTTTCATACAATATTAGTTTCCCAACTAAGAAAAACAAATCCAGGGCTGTGGAGTAAACTGGTAATGGTAGATATGCTCTCCTGATAAAGCCTTAGCTTATGCTCATGCAAAGACATTTATCAAGAAAGTGTGTTATGGATCTTGGTCATAAATGAAGATTATTCACTAAAATGACTGGTCTTAAAATCTTGCATTGTAGGCTGAGCAATTTTAACAGCAAATATTGCCCCTTCAGTGCTCAATTCTTCATACTGATGTGGGTGAAGTGTCTTTTCTGCTGGTGATTTTATGTGTGTGCATACTGGAGAATGGATAAAAATCAGAGATCCAGGAAAAAAGCATATCTTGACAGCCACTACAGTTGTTTTATTTCTATATTGTGTTTCTGGCTATGTTTTAAAAATGACCATTGGGTCTATCATTCCACTATTATATTCAAGATTTCAGATAAAACAGGATGTCTATTCTTATAAATAGAGATTTTAAAATGTTGGTTATCTAACAAAAACAAATAAAACAAGGCAAAATAAAATTGTAAAATCCCTGCCTTTTTCCCAGGGTCCCAGTATAGCTCTCCTGCTTCTGCAAGTAAGGAATGTTTTTCCCTTTGTTTGATGGAGGCAATAGGCAGCAAAAAACCTTAATTTCAGAACTTGCCTTCTTTTAATGAATTGTCTTTTACTTGAACTAACTTTAAAAGAAAATATCTTTAAATATGTAGCTTATCAATTGAACTAAAACTGAAAATCTAACAAGTAACCCTTAGAATTTAACATTTTATAGAAATGTGGAAAGAGTTATCTGTTATTTTGATCTAGGCCATTCTGACAGGTGTAAGATGGTATCTCAGAGTCATTTTGATTTGCATTTTCCAGATAACTAAGTATGTTCAACAATTCTTTAAGTGTACTTTGGACATCCAAAATTCTACTAATTATTATTATGGACTATTTAAGGATTGGTTTAAATTATTTCCAGTTGGTAAATGACATTGTTTTAAATTTAATATACAGTAATTAGCACATTAAGTATTTATATTTTTACTTAGGAAATTGATTTTTTTCCCCTTTGGATAATAGCTAAAATACCATGTGCTGAATAATGATCATTAGTCATTATTAGTCCAGATTTTCTAAACTTGGTGCTACAATGATTAGAGGTTACTAACAAGAGAAGATGTACTTCACCTAAGGTCAATCACTCTTTCTAACCTTATACTTGTCTAGTAAATTTCAAAAAATTTATTATCCCATCACAGTGGGTGTTTTATAAATACAAAGAAGAGGTTTCCTAATCCATGTAGCAATTGCCAGCTAAATGTTTCCCTCTCAAGTGACCTCTAAAACAAGCAACTAGAAACAGAATTATATATAAGTAGTGATGGCGATTTTTATGCTTATAGAGAATATTAATTAATTAATTTGAAAACTTTCAAGATTAGACGAGTTGATAAAGATTCTGAAGTGTCGTCTATAAGCCAAAAAATTCTCCACTTGGCAACTCTCACCTAAGAGTCTTGAAAGTTAAAACCATCTTCACAACTTTCTGAATTGTAATAACCTTGGGGAAAATTTTCTATTGTTTAATTTAGAGAATCTTGGAGTTTTCCCCATACAATATTAAGTACCTGAAACAGGAGAATAAAAATGTAAATTGGTTAATTTTATATTAACCAAATTTATTCATGCACCTGTGAATCCTTTCTCATCTCTATTAGATTCACATTTTTAAATTAAATATTGAACTTGCTTTTTAATGATTAAAGATTTTCACATTTGTATTAATTGAAAAATGTGATATAAACTAATATTTTAAAGCCTATACATTCTGAAAACATTTGTCTAATAGGTGCGTATTCTTTTCCCTTCTTTCATTTGTACACCATATGTCTAGTTGTAAATGTGTGTACCCTCATCTCATAATTTAGCATTGGTAAATATCACATTTTTCCATTGTTTGTTTTGTTTTAGTGTTTACGTAATTGTACTTGTTTTGAATACTGCAAATATAAATCAGAAATATTTTGTCAGTTTACTGAATCTGGTTTTGATTGTAGTTATTCCTATTCCTTCCTGTCCCCATATGGAATCTTTGATACACCCTAGAAATCATTACTAGAAAATACTTGAAAGATTTCTGAAAGAAGAACAGTAGAGAAAGAACTTAGGGAAGTCAGAAGATCAAGGTAACTTTGTATGAAGTGGGAGAAAACAAAAAACTGGAAGAGGAAAGTGAAAAAGTGAAAAGTAATGTCCACACATCCTCTACCTCATTAGGACAGGGTCATAGCATTTTAAAACAGCAGCCTGGGGTAAGCAAAGATACAAAACCCAGTCACATCTGAGGCGTTTTGCTAGATCAAATTCTTTTCCTGTTAATAAAGGAATTTAACATTGTCCAATTCTATCCTATTCTTTAATAGTCTCTAACAAACAATTACAAGTACACGTGTTTGCCCCCCTCATAGGAAGAGTGTCTCAAAATGATATCTATTATTTCATATTACTTGTAATCAAATAGTTTTTTTTTCATTCTTTTATGAATTGTGGAAGTAGGCACAATGGAAAATTTATAATAAAGGTGCTTAAATAAAGGTGTTATGCTGGCAGATCTGTCAATTAAATTTGTTCAAACTGATTCAACTCCTATTAGGCTGTCTTCAGAAGGATTTTCCTGTGCAGATCTCAACTTAACAAGTGAAATGAAACAGAAAATCCTGAGGGTTTTGAATATCTATTTTTAAAAAAAACTTGTAGGAAAGAATTCTCAAGTGGAAACATACAAAAATAGCTCTTCACTGCTTGCTTTATATTTGAAGCTTGTAATGGATTTTTTTTTAATCTAAAATATATTTTCATTTATCCCACTGTTATCAGTGAGGTAATGCAGGAGAGCTATCAGGCAAAAATTTGGACTATTCTCCTTCCTAGTAAAGCATTCAATCACAACATAACCTGGCCCTAATAAAGTTAATCAAAAGTCTGTTGAATGGATCCATTCAACAAATAGAGTAGTTTTAGGTTGATCATAGGAGCTGGAAGAGATAGAAAGGAATTCAGAGATGGATTGAATTTGTGTAGAAAATACTGTCTGGGAACTGAAGAGATGGCTTAGTGATTTAAAGCACATACTTCTCAGTCTCAGGAGTGCTTTAGTTTCCAGAACCCACTTCTGGTAATTCACAAAAGGCTGTAAATCGATCTCCAAGGTATTCTATTCTCTCTTCCAGCCTTTGTGGATCCTGCGTGCATATACATAAATACACATGTAGATAGATTTATCTTTGAGATTTCAACTCACAAAAAAACATGACACACTACAAAAAAAAAAAAATAAAAGATATTTTCACTAAACTAATTTACAACAAACTCTAAAGAGGATGTGACGAAAAGAGAACACTCATTCATTGTTGGTAGGATTCTAATCTAATCCAGCTAGTCTGGAATAATAGTATTGTGGAGAATTCTCAAGAACTAAAAGTAAATCTACCATACGACCCATCTATATCACCTTGGCATATAACAAATGGAATTTACATACTACTCCACAGTTAACTTCTCAGGCATGCTCATTACAACTCTTTAGTTAGGCAATGGAAATAACCTGAAGGTCCTTCAGCTGAAGAATGGATAATGAAAATATGTCACATAGAAAATAGGGACCATTCTTAACTTTCAAAAATAAAATAATGAAACTTATAGATGAGTGGGTGCAACTAGAAAATATTATATTGTGTAAGGTAATCCAGACAAAGGCAAATACCTTATGCTCTATCTAACAATCTGTGTTTCCTAGGCTAGGTTTCAATAACCAAATGTGAGTATGCAACCTCAGAACCACACAGTAAAATGCACCATGAGAGAAGAGGTTCTAGAAAGGGGAAAAGTGGGGTACAGTCGTCATGAAGGAAGGGAAGGGAAAATGGGCTGGGTTAAACTGGACAGAAGGGAGGAAGGGAAATACAGAGAGGGAGTAATAGTTACTGACTCTAATGATTCTTTAAAGAACCATGGGGAATCATATTACTTTATAGATACATAGCTAAAATTATATAATACATACATATACACACATGTAAAATTGTTGTGTGCAAGTATGCATTATATATAGATGTAGTTAAATGAAACATAATACTTGGGATGGTAATGGTCCCTATCAAGAGCTGTAAAACTGCTAACAAAATTCACAGTACCAGGTTTAAGGATTGTTTTTTACTGTGTTGCTTCTACCAGTCTATGAGCTTGGGAGATCTCTCCATATTCTGATAAAACTTAAATTTATTTCTTTAAAGACTTGGAGATTTTATCATACAATTCTTTCACTTACTTGGTTCGAGTTACCCCAAGACATTTTATATTATTTGTGCTATTGTGAAAGGTATTATTTTCCCTCTGGAGAGCTGGGATTAAAGGAGTGCCCACTGGCTCTGTGTATACTATAGAATCATTTTCAAATAGCACTACGGTGGCTCCTTCATTTCCAATTTGTATTATCTTGAGCTCCTTAGGTTGTCTTAGCCGAGATTTCAACTGTTACATTTAATACACATGGAGAGAATGAATAGCCTTGCCTTGTCCCTGACTTCAACTAAGTGGAGATCATTGGGGCCCTGAGAGACTGAAGGGACAATCATGGAGCCTGCACAGGCCTTCTCTAGGTTCTCTGCATATATGTATGGCTGTTAGCTTGGTGTTTTTGCGGAACTCTTAACCGTTGGAGTAGGGGTGTCTCTGATTCCTTCACTAGCTGTTCTAACCTTTTTCCTCCTACTGAATTGCCTCACCCAGTCCTGAGTTTGTGCCCAGTCTTACTGTATCTCCTTAAACCCTGTTGGGACTATATCCCTGGGGGCTACTTTTTTTCTAAAGGAAGATGGTAGAAGAGAGGATATGGGGGAAAGGAAGTGGAAGGGAGCAGGAAGAGTGGAGGGAGGGGAAACTGATCTCAGGATGTATTGTATGAGAGAATAATATTAATAACACAATCAAATCCATTCTTTTGAGCTACCAAATATAGGCTATTGCTATTATCCTAATCAATCATTTGACCAAGCTACAATGTGTATGAACAGAAACTATGACCAGCATGGTAACAAAAGTAGTTAATGAAAATATCTTTTTTTTTTTTTTTTGTAGTGTGTTTGAAACAAAAGTTACAAAAGTAGTACTCATATATTGCCAGTAACAAACATGTGCAGTACTCGTTTGTGGTGACATATTATTTATGGTGTAATAAAGATTGCATGAAGAATCAGAATACAAAGCCAGCTATACTAGTTAGGTATAGAAGCTTGGCAGTGGTGACACACACTTCAATCCCAGGACTCCAGGACTCAGGACACAGAGGCAGATGGATTACGTTACAGGGTTACATTACAATGAATCTGTCTAAAAGATAAATAGAGCTCATGCCTTTAATACCAGCAATAGAGAGTATATAAGGAGTTCAATGCAGTTTAGGAGAGCAGCCTAGGATTCTGAGGCTTGATAGAGAGTAGTGGCTCACCCTTTCGGTCTGAGCATTGATAGAGGTGAGAACTCTCTTGTGGCTGGCAGCTTTGCTTTTGTGGACTTCTGCTTGAAACCCGATATTTGCCTGTAGAACTTTATTACCCATGTTATATTAATTAGTTTAGTTTAGTAAAAGGAAATTCATGCCTAGAACCATCTATCAATGGGATCAGACTACTGCCCCTTTCCCAAACCAGCATAATCTCTAACTGCAATTTGTTTAATTTTTAAATTTCTTTATGAATTAAAATATGGTCATTATCACCTCAAGAAATCGGGAATTCCAGGCAGTGTAAGAACTATCAAGATTTATGACATGTGTGCTATATTACTTTGATCATTTCATTGACTTGGATATATCATTTTCCTTTTTCATCTACTGAAATGGCACCTTTAATTACACAACTGCATCAGGATTCTTTTTAGTATAGATTATTTTAATATGGCATGCTTTAGAAAAGAAATCAGAACTTGGAGACCTTGTCATTTCTTTGTTTTCATTTCTTCCAAATTTGCTTTGTACATTAATTAGTTCATGAAGATATGCTAAAGCTGTTCTCTCTGCCTCGTTCTCTCTCTCTTCCCCCCCCCCACTCTACCTTCCTTTTCCTTACTCCTCCTTCCCAGTAAACTTTCCTTAGATGTCATATAAAAAAAAGATTTCCTAAAGCTCAGCCAGCCTCGTTCAGTTACGTATGGTTATCATTTCTATGTTTATTAGAAATTTATCTTTGGAGGCTTTATTTTATTGATTTGTGGGTTAGTCATTGAAGTGTTTTCCTTTCCCACTCCAACTCCCTTGGATTATCTGGTAAAACTAACACGTGGAAAGTGTTACTGGAATGAATGTATTGCCCCATTTGTTACTAATGATTTAATTTACGTCTAACATCTGGACATGTACTTTGATAGTTCTGAATATTATGGAGTTGATGCTGTTGATTTAAAATGTTTAAGACATAAGTCATAAAATAACTTTAAATATGTCTCATGACTCATTTGAGATACTTAGATTTTATTTCATCCTATAAAGCAAACCAAAATAACATCAATTGAAATGTGGATGTAGTAAGGAATCTCATGGGGCCTGACCCATAGATAAAGCAAAACAGGCAATTGAAGACTATTGAGAAAAAGAGTATTAGTCTTCCCCAGGAACCTGTTGCCCAATTGGTTAGCCTTAAAGTAAAACCTCTACATGGACTCAATGATTTGTATTTACATACACATTTGCTTCTATATTTCTAACAATAATAACTAAAGAAAAAGAGACCTTGAACTTGCGTGGGAGTAGAAAGAACAAAAGAGGTATTGGAGGAAGGAGAAGATTCTGAAAAACTATATAAATACATTCTGCATTCTTGAAATTTAAAATTAATGGGAAACGGGGAGATACATGAAATGCTGGTGAAGATAGGGGATAATCTCACATCATATTTGTTGGAATGTAAGTTACAAAATCAGTCACGGAGAGCCAAGTAGAGGTTCCTAGTAAAATAAAAATAAGCCTAAATCATGATGTAGCTCTCCCACTTGTGGGTGTATAAACCCTCAAAAGGAAAACAACTTATTAAATAGGAAAGTCTATAGCGGTATTTATTACAACATTATTAACAAGTGCTCTCAATGTATAAGCAACCAAAGGTGATAATGTCCAATCAACGAATATAGCCCAGGAACCAAGGGTAAAACCAAGTACTGGTGGTCTACAAAAATAACAATAAATGACTCCTAATGTTACTCTGCTATACTCAAATGTCATCAGAGAGGCTTTCTTTTGCAACAGATTGGAACAAAAATAGTGACTCATAGATAGGTAGCAGTGTGAGAGACCATGTGGAAACATAGCTCTAAACAAGATGTCTCCATCCAATCTCTCCTCTCAGAGCTCAGAGAACCTTGCAGAAAAGGAGTCAGAAGGAGTCAGGAAAACAGAGGACAATATGTAAGAACAAGGTCTACTAAAACAACTGAGAAAAGCTCATATGCTTATAGGAATTCATAGAGAGTGAAGCAGCAATCACGGGTCCTACATGTGTCTACTCCTGGTCGTCTGCCTAATTACTAAGTAGTAAGTAATTCAGCTTAGTTTTTATATTGGATTTCTGAATGTATGAGCTAGCATGTGTCTGATTCTTGTACCTGCTTTTGGGCACTTGCTTCCTTAGGGAAGGATTGCACATGTGCAGCTTTGCTAATGGTACTCAGAAGATCCCCAGCATTGGTTCTGCCAGTGAAGCACAATTAACACACAATAGTAGAAAGCTAAAGCCTACGGCAAAATAACTCTGGAGGGGCAGGCAGCCATGAAGAAATTGAGCTCTATTCCTCCAGCAAAAATGGAAGAATAAAGTTAGCATTTCTGAAGGAATGTCAGAGTAAGTTGAAAGCTATCTCCATACATCCATTTTGTCAGTGACACCCTGTAAAGCAGGTGTTGTTAGATCTCTTTTTGCAGTGTTCCAAGATTAGCACAGCAGAGAAGTTCCGGTCAGTTTTTGAAAATATAAAATTAGTGGTTATTATGCTTTGGGTAGTAGCAACATTTATTTTTCTCACTAGAACAATGAATGGGCTTATTCATTTTAAGAAATGTATCTACAGCAGCTAATTTCTCCTTTGTAGTTAGCAGATATTCTCACAAAAAGCAGACTTTTGTTTTTTTGAAAACACTTAAATAGTTCATATAAAGTTTTGGAACAACTAGTTACACCTTGTAGGGGAAAAGTAAACTAAATAAAATGTTTAAGATATACTGTCCCCCAATCATGTGCATAAATAATACATTTGTAACAGACAGTTGTTTTGTTCATTACGAATTCAAATACACCCATAAAATCTATAATGCCACTGTTGATACTTATTTCGGAAGCCTTTTTACCGGTTTTGGAGTGTGGCCTGTTTCCTCAGCTCCTCAGACCCCCTGGTGAGAAGGAGGAGAAATGGACTAGTCAAAAGCAGCACATCTCCCCAGTTCCCTCCACCATCACTTTACCTAACATATGTGAGATACACTGTTAGTAGCAATGCATCTGCCATGCCCATTTAGCTGCTGCAGTTGTTAGACACAAATAGACACTGACAAATGTCCTTTGTCCTTTTGGAATAATATTTGTTTAATGCCGATAAACTGGAAAATGTGAAAACAATAATATATAATGGGGCAATTTAGAAACTCACTGAAATACACACAATTCTCAAGGGGGAACATTGCACACCATGAGCTCCTAGCTCATTCGGGCATTGATTCCTCACAGCTGATTTGTTTCCCAATTACACTTGACTTCTATTTGATCCTCCAATCCTCCTTAACATTCTAGAGATGCAAATAGGACATGTTCTAAATGCTTGTATTTTCTTGTACTAGGGTGCCAAGGTATGAAATAGACTATTAAATCTCCGAGGGACTGATATTGTCTCTTCTGTTATTGTTTACGATGAGTATGTCTGCATTTCAAGCATTGATTTAAGTAAACATTCACTCTCAATAGTTTATACAAACATGTATATTCATAGATGTAAAATGACATATTTCATGAAAATTCACAAAGTGTTGAAATTTACCTTTTTCTTACTTTAAAATGTGAAAGTCCTGGAAAATTATTTCAATGTAGATATTCCTACATATCTACATACATGTGCATGGAGATATTAAATAAGCATGATAACTATAGTGAAAACATAACTTTATGTATAGTTGTTGAGAGAAAGGAAGATTGACTGACTGATAGAGGTCCCCTAAAAAAATCATATTTAACATGCTTTACAAAAGGCCTTCTTGAACTAGACTGGAGGGGTTTATACCCAGAATGCCAGGGAATACCATGGGAGTGTGTTTAATATCAATGCCTATATGCTGAGATGGAAAACCAGTTAGTACTTTGAAATACTGATACTGCCCTCTGCAATTCCATTGATTGTTATATTAAGACAAGTGAAGACCTCCTGTATCATGTGAAAGTGATACTATGAAGTAGTTCTATGGAGAAAAATATCTGGTAAAATGTTGCAAATTTAATCCAGCATTGGTAGATGGCTGCTACAGAGACCCTGATATTTCCCTACTAGTATATTGCATAGCTAGCTATACATTACAAATAGATAACAAATAAAATAGTACTTTCTCATAATAATTTAGTAAACTAATATTGTACTTATTCCTAGCTCCACGTATAAAATATTACAATTAATTTTGCTTTACTATTCACTCTGCTGCTTTTATTCAATGGAATAATTCTTACAGGCATATATATATATATATATATATATATATAAAATCACTTTACTTTGTATACTTATGAGAATTAATGCAAATATTTAGGGTTTTGAGCTTTTATGAATCACATAATTACTAATTTTTAGGGAAGTGGTTTGTAGTATATTCATTTTAAATATTTAGCAATAATGCATCTGAAAATTTGAAAAATATTCTCTATGTTAATATTCAATTTTTATGTTTATGATTCACTGATAATTTTCTCATTGAAGCTTATAATATATAGCTTATGTTTTATAGGGAATAGGCTTATTATCTTTAGAAGATCTGGTAGTTTGGTAATCAAACAGTGTACCTTTGATGAGTGAAGACTGATCATTTTTATATTTTTAATTTCCAGTTCGTTTAGAAACAAGTTGTATTTATTATTATAGTGTTGGTGTATGTGTGTGTGTGTATAATATGTGTAGCGAATATAGCCTGCAAGTGGTTCCCACATGTGTTGAGAATACAGGAAACTATCAGGAATTGTTACTCTGCTTTCATCATGGCACCTGGGTATTGAACTCAGATCATAACGATTCTGTAGCTAGTGCTTGTCCTGCTGAGCTGTCTTGCCAAAATTAAATTTGTAAGAATAGCCTTAATCAGGAGAGATAATTTTCTTTAAGCAAAAAAAAAATTACCCATAATAAGGTTGATAATTTTTTAATAAAAAGTGGCAAAAAAAAAAAAAACTAGTCTGTAGAAGTAGGACAGAGATTTCTGATAAGAAATTATAATTAAGAGAAACTGATACTTGGACTACTCTTAGGACTCGTGTGTATTTTCTAGAGTGAAGGTAATAGAATTATAGTGTCCATATAAAATATAAATGAATTAAAGATTAAGTACCGGACCCGAAAAAAGCTGCATTACATCCAACCAATGCTGAACGGACAAGTCAAGCCTTTCATATGAGTGATCCGTTCTCCTTTTGCAATCAGGCACGGATAGTATGCTTTCCACCACCTATGGCTGGAGGTTGCCTTCCACCCTGTCTAGGTCTATTTTCCCTCATGTGTATATGGAGAAATGAGTCCGTCCATGGTTAATCTGAAGACGGTCCTCAATGGAACCATCCATTTGGGCTTGGTTTGCTTTCCCCTCTTGCCAAGCAGGAGTCTCTACTTAATTCTCACTCTTCTTGTACCTCACGTTTAGCTACCTAGAGCTGTTTTTACTCAGATGGAGCAACTGAAATGGAAACTTCACTAGCCCCATAATCATATAAACAAACTCCTGAGCCAACCATTAAAACACGTGAAGAAGAAGGGAGGGTTGTTTGTATTTTTCATTATTTAAAATGAATTTTACATACCGATACCAATTCCCTTTCTCCAATTCTCCCATGTTCCCCACAAACCCCCATGCCACCCCCTCATCCACTCCCGGGGGGGGGGGTGAGGCCTCGTACAGGGGGATAATCAAAGGCTGTCACAACATTTGGGGCAGGGCTCCCCCATGCATCTAGGCTCAGAGAGCAACCCTTTATGGGGAATGGGCTCTCAAATTCCATTCCTGCACTAGGGATAAATACTGGTTCCACAGCCATAGGCGTTATAGTCTGCTCTGGTCTCCCAACTGACACCCATGTCCAGAAGACCTGGTTCGGACATATGCTGGTTCCCCAGCAGTCAGAATGGTATCTGAGCTCCCACTTGCTCAGGTCAGTTGTTTCTGTGGGATTCCCCAGCATGGTCTTGGCCCCTTTGCTCATCACTTCTCCCTCTCTACAGCTCAGTGGTAGAGTGCACTCTTGTCATGTATGAGGTCAAGAGTTCAATTCCTGGCATCTCCAAGCAGCCACTATGTATGCATTGTTATATATAATTAAAAAAAAAAAAAAGATGTGCACAGTAGAGGTCTGAGGAGATAGCTCAGTTCACAAAGTGAATTTTTGAATTTTCAAATATATCGTCCCGGGTGGAAACTCAGAACCTTTGTAAAAATCCAGGCACTGTGACTCATATTTGTTATTCGAGCACTGCTTGCCAGAAGCAGATATTGGTGGATCCCAAACACTTGTTAGCCAGCCAGTCCAGCTTAAAGTGATAAATTTCCAGGTCCATGAGGGATGTTGTCTCAAAAAATAAGAGAGATTGAAGATGAAATCATCACCAACTGCTTGCCACCACACACATGCACACATGCAAACATAAAACATGCACATTTTAAAAATTGTAGATCAGTAATTTTCAAGGTCAACTAATTTAGAAAATGTCAGTAAAAATACGTGAAGTGTAGATTTGAGAAAAACTGATTTTATTACTAGTATCATTGTGTTAAACAGCAATGGAGAAGTAACACAAACTTAATTAAGTCATTTAAGCCCATTTTAAGTTGATTTCAGAACAACATCACATTTCACAATGTGGAAAATATCTGTAAGTCATGTTTGTGACAGTTACCATTAAAAGAATTCCAAGAGTATATCAGAAATTAGTTTTTGAAAATGCAATGAATTATTTAGTGTATCTTCTAATGTTGTTTTATGATAGCAATAAAATATGAGATATCATTTACTTCAAATATGTATCAACCTACTTCCATGCTTCAAACTATATGATTATTCTGTAATTTAAAATTTTTGACAGCATTTTAGAAAGTATAATTTCTTGACCTATCACAAACTGTAAGATTTTCAAAATATCAATTATGAAGATGCCAGTTTATATTTATTGCTGGGCTATGAATTTTATTTAAGTTTAATCAACCAGCAGTTCTCTGATGCAAAATTCAAACCAAAAAGTACCCAGTAACAGCACTGGGGAATTATATTGAGAGTTCAATGGCTGCTTATGAATAACTGTGACCTAAACTTAATCAGTATGATAAAAGGACAATTTCTTCACTTATATTCCTAATGAACACTAACATATTTAATAATCTAGAACGATTTTTATTCATGGATATGGTTATTGATATATATATGTGTGTGTGTGTGTGTGTGTGTATGTTTAAAAGTACATATATACACTCCACTAACAGGTAAAAAACAGTCTAGTGACACAGGTCTTAAATAGAACAGTTAAAATTATAAGAAATTCACCCAACCAAATGATACCTAAAAGGTTCCAGTGACCCCTGTTCTTTCCCAAGGAGAAGTATTAATGATCTATTTAAATGATGGATGATTTTTAATTGTTTTTGACCTACAAAATGGCAATTTTATGTGATTCAAATTTATATTTTATGAGGGAACTCATCCAAGTTGACATGAATTACATGGCTTTGGCTACTTGGTGCTGTCTGGATTCAGATGGGTCAGAGGACAAGTGTGACCCTCACTGTCTCACATCCAGAAGCAGATAGTCTCAAGTGCAAGTTGCTAGTGTATTTTATCTGTCCTATTCAAGTGAATTCCCTTTATACATCTGTGTCATATTCTCATATAAACTAGGATAACAATTAAAGGGTCATCATTCTTCTCATTGACTTCTCTGGTTTCTTATTAGTCTTTGTCAGGTTTGTTCACAAATTCTGCTTCAGATATAAGAAGACTCTAGTTTACAAAGAAAGACTAATAGAAAGCCATTCATTGAACCAATACTAAAGTCTTACTACAACTACATCTCCTCTGTGAACCTCTAGAGCATTTATCTCTTCAGAGTTCTAACTGAACTTTGCTTAGTCTTGAAATGCATTAAGCACTGAAATGTACTAACTCCTACTAACTTTATATGTTTCAATGCTTAGAAATCTTGTTTTTATTGTCAATTCTATTTACTCCAAATATATACTTTTATACTTTTTCTCCAATCGCCACTAAACAAATCATTTCAATGCACAGTGCTTGATGTAAGTTCCTTGCATTTACATAATAGCAGATGCCACCAAAATATGACAAATGCTGTGACACTAAAAATAAGTATTACTTCAAAAATGGCTTTGAAAATTTTTTTTAATCTTGTATATTTTGAGAAATAAGCCTCTCGAATGAAAGCAGCTAACATGACTTGGCCATAAGCATGGGTCATTTCATATATACTAATTAATACAGTAAGAGAGTAGCAGCCTTACTACTTTTGAGTTAATCCATGACAGTGGTTCTAAAGCAGAGAGAATAAGTAATTATCATTACAATGTTGCATTTCTATAACAAGTAACTGTGCAGCAAAACAAAGGCATTGGATGTCAATTCTAGTAGAAAAAGTTAGCTGTAGGATTACCAGTCGCAGAGGAAGAACCTAAGCATATTTGGCCACCATAACTTTCCATTGGAATCACCAATAAAAACACAGCCCTGTTCCAAACTTGGAGGATCAAACTTGTCCTTGCATGGATAAAGAAGGGAAAGATGGGGGGCCCTATCCTGTGCTGGTCCCTTATCTCAAGTTACTTGGTTAGTAGGTAGCATGAAATAGAAAGTTCATACAAACTCCTGTTCATGACAATGCTTAACTTCTATGACTCTCACTTCAATTTTGAAGCCTGGGAGCATGCCTGAAGGTCTCAGATGCACAGGTTATAGCAGAGCAATCACTTCTGTATTAGATAAAGAGAAGCCAACACCACATAATGCAACAAATATAGGATGTGATCTTGTGAAGTTCAGGTATAACCTGATATGTTGACTGGAAGCACAAAGAGTGCATATAACATGGTCTTTCCTACATACAAAAAAGAATCTTGTTCCATTCATAGATGTAAAGTGGATGCTGTGTATGAAAAGCAGTTTGGATATTCAGAGTAGTATCAAAATTCATGCACCTAGAGGATATGAGGAATTTTAAACTCAGATGATCAGGGTTCTTCTTTAAAAAAAAAAAATCTGTTTTTGAAAATATTGCAAATGACCAGAATAAAAAGGAGTAAAATATATTTTGTCAATTTCCTATTTCTTTTAAATTCATTAATCCTGCAAAAGGTTATATAGGACTCTGATTCTGAGATCTGGTTTCTTTTCCAAATAGAAGTATGTAGTCTACTTATCAAGATTGCAAAATACTACCTAATCCAATCAAACACTAGTTTTATAACACTTAATTTATTATTGACCTTTAAAACTGTATTTTCTAACTTAGTGTTATATATAATGAAGAAATGTATCGTTAAATAAAATGGGTGGCCAAGAACCCGAGACTAGAGGAGCTACTACCTTTACAAAATTTTAACACCTAAAGGTCCATGCATTTTTCTATATATCATATCTTTAGTAGCCTGCTTGCAAATCCCTTCCAGAGCTAAACCTCTAACTACTAGACACACTCTGGCTCTCTCTCTTACATATAAAAACAAATCATCAGCATTGTATCTAAATTATATTATCTATTCATGTTAAGGTCACAGAGTAGATCTGTATCCACTCCTATCTCATTAGAACTCTGTTCCCGCAGCCTTCACTTAGTAGCTTTCCAATGTCCTTTTATACTTACTTACTCTTCTATACTTATTTTTTTTCACATTTTCATTTACTGTAGTCAAGTAAGGATATTTGTTTTTCTTTTTACTAAATACCTTTACTAAATTTAAGAAGTTTTTGCCTTAGTCAGGTGTGGTGGTGCACTCCCTTAATCCAAGCACTTCGGAGGCAGAAGCAGGTGTATTCCTGAGCTTGAGTCCAACCTGGTCTCCAGAGCGAATTCTAGGACAGTTAGTGTACACAGAGAAACCTTGTCTTGAGAAAAACAACTACAAAAAAGAAAAAGAAAGAAAGAAAAAAAGAGGAAGCTGTTTAATTATTTATGACATTTTAACATTAAGAGTTTAGAGTTACATTATGATACTGATGTACTTTCCTTGTTACTGTGATAAAATACCCTGCAAAAGACAACTTAAAGGTATATATGTTTATCTCGACTCACATGTAGAAGAAAACAGTCTACCAGGGAAGAGAAGTCATGGTGGCAGAGCTGGTCATGACTTATCCACAGTCAGGAACAGGTAATGATGACTACTCACATTTAGACAGCTTCTTATGTTTTATTCACTCTGTCTGTGAACCATGGCAAAAAAAAAAAAAAAAAAAAAAAAAATGCCGATACATATTTTGGGGCTGGTTTTTTGCTCAAGTTAACCTAATCAAGATAATCTCTAACAAACATTCCCAGATGCCAACCTAATCTCAATAATTTCTCCCAGTCGTGCCTCATGGTTTATCTTCTAAGTGATTTCAGAACCACTGAAACATATAACATAGCTTAAACTTCGCAATACCTTAAGACTAATGTTTATAATCACCGAATTCTCCCCCACAATACAAAATCTCGGACTGGAATATATAACACTCATTTTTAACACCTTTTTCCTTATTCTAAAAATGTAATGTTGTGAAGGCAATTCAGTGATTGTATTCCAGCAGAATTTGAATATAGAAACCTTTATTTTATATCTTAATTAAACACATTGTTAAGAGACAGAAAATATTTTAAACAATATTGATATCTAGTTTTGATTTTGCATCAGTTTACTTCACAGTGTGAAATCTATTTGGTACAATTTCAGTGAAGATTACTCCATAAAAATGAATTCGGTTTACATGATTGAGATAGATGTTGAGAAATTCATTGTGAATTTTTCCATTTTACTGTAATTATATGATATGCTGTAACCATGAATCTCATGTTCCACAATAAAATAATATACATCTTTCCTTTTTGTTTTCTTCTTTCTTTATGTATGTGTTGGGCACGTGCTTGAATGAGCATATACATGTTCCAGAGTATTTGTGCTCAAGGATGTACTTTCATGTGGAAGGTCCAAAATTGGCAAAGGAAATGAAACATTTTCAGTAAGAACCAGAGCTTGCAAATTCAGCTAGCCTGACTAGGCGCTTGTTCTATAGATCCCCCCTTTCCATTTTTAATCTGGGAGATTGTAGAGACAAAGACTTCAGAACATGCAGTGCAAGCATTTTAAAACCTGAGTCATCTTCTTGTAATCCAAAGTACGTATATTTTAAAAAGAATGTACATGTTCTCTATAGTATCTTAATTAATTATACATTATGTCCTTCCTGAAGTACTTAATATCAACTAAAAGTCACCTTGACTTGATGCTTCCAAGGGTGTGTCATAGGTTTTCATGAAGAAATTGTGGCCTTTCCAGACGTCTTCTGATGGAGGATGTCCTTCTGTTTATATGTTTCTCTTATTGGTTGATGAATAAAATACTGATTGTCCAATAGGGGCAGGAAGATAAGCAGGGCTAGAGAGAGAGAGAGAGAGAGAGAGAGAGAGAGAGAGAGAGAGATATTAGTAGTTATGGGTTAATAATTAAGACAGAGCTAGCCAGTAAGAAGCCCTAACCATCAGCCAATAGTTAGATAATCAATACGTCTCTGTGTGCTAAGGGGTGGCAGGGAGTGGCAGGACAGAAACCTCAATCTTCAGTCATCCATCCTAGATGAACTTCAGCCCCCAAGATGGATTGAATATCAGAATAAACTTCATCTTTCTAGATAGACTACAAATCCATTGCAAACATTATAGTAGATGATAGAATAGAGAAACAGAGACGGGAAAATAAGTAATAAGTCAATTGTGGAGGTAAGATTGCTTCAAGGGTTTTAGCGTGTGGCTTTCCAACTGACTGATGAGGCCCTCTCACTGAGGCTGTCTGAAGTGTGAGCTTCAGTTGGGCATTTTTTTCTCCTCACTTCTTCCTCAGGCTCCTGTAGGTTACAAGTAACAAAATATAAAAGTAAAAAGTAAAAAGATGTGAATCAGAGGCCTACTGGTCCACATTCATTTTCCATATCATAGGATAGTGGGCAAAATGTCATTCAACAAGCCCCACATTATCGTGTGTGTGTGTGTGTGTGTGTGTGTGTGTGTGTGTGTAGTCAAACCTTATTTTTCAGTCTATAGGAGCCTTGAACTCACTTTCCTTCCTCCAGTTCTTGAATGTTGCATTTCTGTACCACTTTAATGATATAAAATCAATGCAAAAGACAGTTTACTAAATGTGGTAACTGGGAGTAGTGTTAGATTATGAGCCTGTTGCTTTCGGCATGGAGATCATAGCCTAAAAATTCAGATGCTGCTCTCTCCTGACCTGGTAAGAACTTTCTGGGAAGAGGAAACTCACCAGCATGGCTTAGCAAGAAAAGCGAAGTGAGACCAAGGAGACAGAGCCAAGTCCTCTCTACCAAGGAAATCCAGGTGTCTGGGCAGACAGCAAAATTGATGAGAGAAGAAAGCATACTTCCTATGGATAAATATCCTGTTTTGCCACCTGATTACCACCTCATGGGCTACCTCCATCTTATTTTAGAGGCCATTTGTATGCCATCACAAAACCTATCATCTTTGGAACCAGTTCTCTCTACCAACCCCACTCCTTGGTAGCAGCTGTTGCTGTAACATCTATTTAACAAGTAGTAATGTAGTAAAGAATATAGTCAACCGTCATAGTATGACAGAGAGAAAACTCCTGAAATAATCAGACCATACATGTGATGAAATTTATAATTTATTGCTTCTAAGAATTGCATTTTATATTTCATGTTCCACTTTTATATGAACATAACAACATATTATTCCTGTTTATTTATTTTGCAAATTGTTGTTCAAAATAGTAGTGACACAATTGATTTTACTTGGGTTCAGAATTCCCTTTGGATTTGGAAATTATGAAGATTTAGAGAGAAGCAGCTAGGCAATCTTTAGACTGTCACACTCTTTCCTCTCCTGTAAATGCAATTCCCAAGTCTGAGCAAAGCATTGTAGCTGACCACCTGTAATGGCTTTCCAACTCTGTATGATGCCTTCTCCAGAGAATCATGCAGATCATCCTCTACCTCTTCATCATAAACCTATCTCTTTTTCTCAGCCTCCAACTCAGGAAGCCATGCCCTAGAACCCGCCTGCCATGGCTGCCAAGGAAGCAGATAGGTCATGGAATCAGTTAGGCAGTCTTTGAATTTCCACTCTCCCTCTTCTCCTCCAAACATCATCCCCAAATCTCATTCCCAGTGTCCTGTAGCAGACTAATATCTGTCCTGTCTTCCTTCTCCGCTCTCATTTTGGCCATCCTACCAAAAACAATCTATAAATTTTGATGAGTGAAATCCTCATCAAAATTCTAACACAGTATTTCACAGATCATGAAATGATAATTTGTTGCTTCATGTGGAAACAAAAAGACCCAGGATAGCTGAACACTCTTGAATGGTAATAGAACTGTTGGAGATATCAACATCCTCCATAGAAAATTGTACTACTGAGATACAGTAATAAAATCAGCATGGTATTGGCATAAATATCAGACACAGTGATGAATGGGATCTAATTGAAGAAACAAATATTAATTTACATACCTGTGGGGACATGATTTCTGATAAAGAAGCCAGAAATACATATTGGAAAAAGATAGCATGTTCAACTAATAGTTATGGACAAGAGAGAAAGTAAACAAATAAAATATATAAAGAAATAAAAAAACCCTGGACATCAAGAAAAGAGATAATTAAAAATCGGGTACAAATCTAAACAGAAATCTCAAAAGAAAAAATTCAATGGCAGGGAAGCACCAAGTATACCAATTTCGGTATACAAGGATACTTCCTTGTACTACAGCCATTTCTGCTCCTATAATTAACCCCTCACCCACATATAAGTAAAAAACTTCAATATACTTACTGGTTCCCCAAATTGGATTGTGGTTATATGCACTTTGTTCTGCTGTTGGTTCCCTACCTGGGGTGAGTAGATGTGTGTTACCTCTCCCAGGGAAATTGTTTGTCTCACAGCCGATGCACAGGGCTCTGTATCCTGTCTTGATCAGGGATCTAGGTTGATGTTGGTTTATCTCTAGCTGTGTTTCTATTAACGCTATGTCAAAAGTGAGGTTATTGATGAACCCTGCATTCTGCATTGGCTGTTAGAATTTCTGCTAAGAAATCATTCCTGTCAGTTCTGCTTCCCTCTCATTATTCAAAACAAGATGCATCTAGTTTCAGTTGTGAAGCAGGCAAATACCATCAACTATGTCAGGATCATTAATAACATGTTGTAAGGCATACCAGAAATAAACATAAGGCAGTCTTTTACTGAACATAAAGAATATAGCTAATCCAGAGAGATTGTGATTAAAAAAATGTGTAGCATTAATATTCAGGCACTAGGGAAATCATATACTCATTCATAATTCCCCTGACATGTTATTGAATCCTGTTATGTAAGACAATGCATTGAAGATAAACATACATTTAAACTAAGTGTGGACAAATAAAAAGCAAGGACAGAATGAAAATAAACCATATGAGAGAAATGCAGCTAAATATTGGACAAAACTAATATCATCCATATTCACCACTTAAAATGTTTCCTTCTTTCTGGAGGGTCATCCTAATAGACATGGATATGCTCATGTATAGGGCTCTAATTCTTCCTCCCATGTATTTCTATTCTAAAGAGAAGAATGATATATTATTTTATTGGTGAATGTTAAAGAGGAAATGGATGCATGCATCTTAGCTCCTTTCTTCTTTTCACTCAGAATTTGTCTTCCTATACAGAAGGCTCTTTGTCTGCTGTTACTTCAGCCATAAATTATGCAAGTGCTGACCCTAGGGTCCAAAGGCTGTTTTTTTCTCAGAATGACATATGGCTCAATTAGAAATATCTTAGTTTTGTGCTTCTGAGTTAGAAAATACATTGCTTTAAGAATCCTAGGCTTCATTGTACTTGATGGCCAGTGGAATTGTGAGATTTTATGCATCCTGTCTTTTTCTCTGTTGATTCAAAGCCTAGATGTGCAGAACCAAATGCCACTTTTGAAAATATAATTGAAATATACACAGGCAAAAATAAGATGATGATTCCTTGAGAAATGATAGATGAACTTTATTGAGTAGATTTGATTTTGTAGTTAAACCTACAACGTAAAATTAAATGTGGTAAATATAAGACAGGTTCAACTTAGAGAGTTTTTTTCCAGATATAAAAGCTTGCAGCCACAAACTGTATCAAGATATGATTTTTGGTGATACATTGTTTATGATTTATTAAAACATGCCTGAGGATTCAGAAAGCAAAATCAGCCACAAACTACAGAAGCTAGACATATACCTTTAATACCATTAATCAGAAACTAGATGATGGTGGTATACACCTTTAATGCTAGCAGTCAGTATTAAGAAGTAGATGAATCTCTGTTGAGTCCAAGGCCACTCATATCTATACCAGATTGATCCAGCCCTAAAGAGAAACAGCTCACACAAAGAGGAGCTCAGCAACTTGGATCACATGATTTTAATCCCAGCATTAGGGGAACATATAACACAAGAACAAGGTCTCTGTGTCATAAATTCATTCTCCAGCCACTTTGAGAATAGGAACACTCCAGTCCTGTCAGAGGTAAGGGGTCTCTGGTAGCTTGGCTGCTTTGTTTCCCTGATCGTCAGGTTGAACCACAATATCTGTCTTTGGGTCCTTTATTAATTCATGTTACAATGAGTATACACTCAAAATACATACATATGTAGATGAAGGAAATCAAGTTAGAAATACTAACTGTGAGTTGTGGAACACATACTCATACAATTCTGTCATTCCACAAGTTCTCTCCTCTATTACAACTTTTATATACTATTAAATGGTTAACCAATGGTCCCTTTAAAAATTGGTCTTAAGGGAAACACTGGAAACTTAGGACAAAGGACTGATGCTAGGTACAACCTAAGATTTTTTTCTCTAGTTTATGTACCTTGGTGCCAGAAAATACATTGTAGCCAGTCAAAAGAGGGAAACATTTAAAATAGTTCTACATAGATGAAATACCTATGAACAAAAATAATTACCAACACATCAAGATACTCATAACAGTGTATCAAATTGATATTCATATGTTTGTTATGAGTAGGTTTTTCCCTGCTGTTCTGGTCACATTTCCACACCAGACCCAAATAATACACAGAGACACTGTATTAGTTATAATTCTGTTGGCCCGTCACTAATGTTACTTATCAGCTAGCTCTATCTTAAATATTAACCCATTTCTGTTAATCTAAGTATTTCCACGTGGTCTTATCTTACCGGAGAGAGAGCCCTGCATTCTTCTTTCTCAGTCCACCATCTTAACTCCTCCCTACTACTTCCTCTCCCCTCCAAGTCTCCTAGTCCTGCCTATCTTGATTTCCTATAGGCCAACAGTGCTTTATTCATTAACCAATAAGAGAAACATATTTACAGAATGACATCTCCCATCATATGTTGATGGAAACAACGAAGTATCTAACTTGACTTATGAACTACTCATCAAGATGGATACCTTTCTCAGCCTAGATACATGAGGGAAGGGCCTAGTCCTGCTGCAACATAAGGCAGGCTCCATCTAGGTCTCTGAGTTGAAAGGGGTGGGGAAGGTTGGGAGGCAGGTGGGGGTGCAGGAGCAGAGGAGAGAGGGAGAACTGGGATTGGTATATAATTATTTTTAAAAAATGTGTTAAATAAATAAAAAATGAAAGTCATGCCTGTTATTGGAATTCTAACCAGCTTCTTAGGACTAGTGAGATCATTAACAATAGAAAATAATCTACAAAAGCCACTTTGTTAGAACAACATATCTCTTAACTGCATTCTAAATCCCATCTCTATATTCACAGATAAGCATAGGTGCTATCTTCATCAAAGAATCCTCTATTTAAAACAAAGGGAACCGTTAAATAAAATTACACCTTAACAGAATGCAGAGATCAATAGATGACAGGGATCTCAGGCCTTGCTAATACACAGAAGTTACAACTTCTGCATGTATAGTTCAGGAAACATCATGGACTAAGGAACAGAAGGAGTGTTAGGGTCAGGATTCATAGAAAGTCTGCTGCAAGATAGACTACCTAGTAATATGTGCATGAACAAGACTGCAACAATAGTGATATCAATGGGCTTGCTAATTTGAAAAATGGGAGAACTTTACCCCTAGATAAAGAACTAAAAAAAAAAATAACAATTGACTCTAATATATATATATATATATATGTATATATATATATATATATAGTGATATATATGTGAATAATACAATAACCAATGTTAAAAATAGGCTATCAACTTAAGAGGAGGGTGGTATGTGTGAGCAGTTAGAGGATGGTTATCTGGAAGGATCTGGAAAACAAAGGGAAGGGAGGAAAGTGGTATAGTTTCTTTCCAACTAAAATCTCAAAAAAAAATTGAAACACTGCTAATTTAAAAAAATAAAAATCCAAGTTAATAAAAATAGTAGAACGTATATACATTTGTAAAGAAATCAGCTTCTGCTACTGTCACACTGAACACTGAACATTTCCATTTTGTTTTACAGCTTTTTGCTGTGTGGCTTGGCATTTGTAAAGAGGTGACACATTTTAGGAGAGGGTCTCGCTATCTAACTTCAACTGGCCTGGGAATTAGACAGAGACAGTCTGGAACTCAGAGATGCTGGGAAACATCTTTTAATATTTACTATGCTTCATGCTATAAAAATATACCATATACATCTATATAAGAGTTACCTTTTTTATTTCCATACCCTTCTAACAATTTATTAAAACTGTTACAGGAGGATTAATTTTCTCTACAACTGTTTTGGATATGAAACAAAATGAACTGAATTTATCTACCATTTTCTTGCTCAATGGAGCAGAGATAGAGTACCTGCAAAATCTTTTATTCTGAGTCCTGCCTTGTTGGCTGATTAGCTACCATGACTCCTTTGGCAGCACCTGTCATCTGCTTTTTGTTCCTAGAGGAGCATAAATCCTTTTGCAAATGAAATCACCCCTATGAGCACACAGGAAATGTCAGAGCTGGTTATAAAGGAGATCCTTCTAATTCTAATTTCATTTTTGACAATACTTCTAATGAAGATATGGCACTGACATAAAACAGAACCAATTTAAGGTATATTGGACACATTTTAATTTTTCATTAGCAAGTTGTATCAATTTCTTTCATATATGTATATACATACATATATATATATATATATATATTTAAATACTATGTATGTTATAAATACACTGCATCTTACACCAAGGAAAACATCAAGTGATAACCACCTTTGCTTTTCTGTTAAAAGAAATAAATTATCATAGTCCCTGGTTATCAGTGTTCTTCAGAGAATAACCTCAAGTGATTAGAAGAGCAAATATGTCCTCTTCCAGAGATTTAGATGGTGTGATGGCATATATTTTTGTTGATGTTTTTGTGAAAATATCTCTTGCTTGTAAAAAAGGGCTAACCTTTTGTTTAACCCTACAAACAAGTTAACAATATACCTTGGGATCATTTATTACTGGTTATTTATCTTGCTTTCCTACGTGTACTCAGTCCTAGAAGTTTAACTTGCTTTTATGAAAAAATGCAAACAACTTTATTATACCTTATATTTATTTCTTACATAGTGAGATTATATAATTCAAGCTAATTTTAAATTATGTATCTTTCACACAGCTGAGCCAAATTAGTGCATTATGTGTGTGTGTCTATGTTTGTGTATGAATATATGTGTGTGTTAGTAATCATTTTCTGAAAACAAGAAACAGGTTGAAAGCAACCTTAATGAAAACAAATACACTATACATTTTAGAGTCAAAGTGTGAATAGAGATTGATATTATTTCTTTTTTATTTTGTGTGCTGTTGTGTATCAGTTCTTGTCTGTAAATTAACTTTTTCCTTCTGAAAACTCAGTTGCAGATTTTTATAAAAACATATTCTCCTCATTTTCATACTACATTTTCTACACTTTTAAATAAGTACTGTGAAATATCCTGTGTTAGGTACAGGAAACAAAGACAGACAATAAGGGTAGACAGAACACATACGCGCGCGAGTGCGCGCGCGCACACACACACACACACACACACACACACACACACACACACACACACACGACAGAAAACAAACTCCAAACTATGACTAAACAAAATACACTGAGATAGAAGTGATAATAATATCCCAAGATAAAGTACTGTCCTTTTATCCCTTAATGCAATGTCCACACAGGCTAGCAATCCAAAGATTTAGAATAACCAGTGATAAAGCTCTCATTTGAAGGGAGATATTGTGAAGACCCAGGGAATCCTGTGCTCTAAGAGCTATCTTATAGAAAGTTCAAGTGTCTTTTTTATTATATCCAGATCATCAGTTGATTAGGTAAGGCTCATCCATATTGTGGGAATTCAATCATCTTCAACCAGAAACACCCTTCAAGCTGATACACAAAACTAACCATCAGGTCCTGCTGAATGCACTCCTGTTATAATTTATTTCTATTTTTGAATACAAATTTCAGTATCAATATTTTTTGTTGGATACTTGTCTTAATAATCTTTCCAGTTGTTTGAATCTTCTGAAATGACATACTTTATTTAACTATTTATTTAAATAGTTTATTTAAAAAATAATTCTTGTAGGAAAACATGACTTTACTCTTGGAAAACTTACTATGAACTCCATCTGTGTGGCTCTAAGATGACAAAGAAACCTAGTCTTGACAACTCAGATACATTATATTTTTCTTAATCGGTACTTCCTTAAATTTTGTTAGAATAATTTGAGTTGTCAACTCAACACGTCTGTGGTGAGGTAATGTTCGAAAGAAGATTTTATTGGATTCACCAGTGTCTATTAAGGGGAAACGTTTTCTTATTCCTTAAGTGATGTGGGGAGGGCCAGGCACTGTGGGTAGTACCATACTTAGTTGAGTATATGAAATGTAGCTGAGCAAACCAGAGGGAGTGAATTGGTGAGCAGTATAAAACTCTGACCTCTGTTTCACTTTGTGCCTTGGCTTCCCTTACTGATGGACTGCAACCTGTATTCTAAATAAAACCTTTTAGCCCCCATATGCTTTTCCTCAATGGCTTATTACAACAGCAGATACAAAATTAGAGGATGTATTTTTCAAATTTCTGGAAATTAATGTCTGGTTTTTAATTCAGAGAAGGCATTTGTTGGTCTTTAGTGGTGCCTTCTTGTTTGGTTGAAGTCTGGAAACTGAATCTAGGTGGCTCTCTTGTACCTGTTCTGATAATGTGATGAAATTACATTGTATGGAAAGACTAAAAGTTTTTTTTAATTTTTTAAAAGAAACAGAAGCAATACCATACCAGGTTTCACTGTTCCCTAGAGATGGTGATATTTGATTGAATCAGTGAAAATAAACGCAGAATGAAGAGTAAGGTGACAAGCAAGGGTAGCTGCATCAGGCTTTAATTAATTAATTTATCATTGATGTGTTTACTTTGGTAATGCTGAAGATGAAACACAAGGCTTTATGCATAGCATAAAGTGATGATACCACTAGTACGCATTTTTATTTGTGTGTATGTGTAACTATATGTCATCACACAGGTGCCATAGGAAAGTTTAGAGAGGTCAAAAGGCAGCTTGAATGAGTCAGTTCTGTGTTTCCAGTCATCTCACTCATAGTGAACTTCAGTTACTTATAAAGATAGTTCAAGTTGATAGATGCCACACATGTTCAGTTTTATACTATGTGTATAACCTACTGAATAACAAAATGGAATAACAAAAATTGAGAGTGGACCAGAGCTTTTGAGTGGGTAGATGTTAGTCTTTATACTCAGCACCAACCCTTCTATTTATTGTTTCCTGTTAAGATCTTGTAATATGGGACAGTAACAATCCTAAGTACTATCTGTGCCATAAGACTAATAGCTAAACATTAGGCAAAGTGCCAGATAAATGACACAGTGGTTAATGGCACTGACTGCTCTTCTGGAGAATCTGGGTACAATTTCCAACATGCAACATGAGACTGGCAATTGCCCCTATCTCAAATTTCACTAGATTTGAACCCTCTTCTGGTCTTCACAGGCTTCATACAAGAGTGTGGTACACATATGTGCATGCATAAAAAACACTCATATGCACAAAACAAACAAACAAACAAATGCAAGCATATAAACCTTAAAAAAGTATTAGGTAAGTGCCAATCAACACTTGTTTTTGGTTGGAAAAAGAGCAAACAGGTTCCTAAGGCATGATTGTTAGTGGAATTTGAAAAAGAGAAGTGCAAGAATTTTTTTTGAAAACTTTTTTTTTTGAAAGTTTGGGCAAAGAACAGGCTAAATCAGTACACTCAAGTGTAAGAACATAGCACCCTTTGTTGATTAGCTGCCAAATGTTAGCTGCCATCCTCACACTCTCTTAGTGACAAAAAAAAAAAATCTCTTAGAAAATGTACTGGCAAACCAATGAGAGACATGTACTGGCAACTCTTGTACTGAGGATCCTTCTAAGAACGTGGCCAATTCCCAATAGAAAATTATCTGAGACATAGGATGATGAAGCCTATTGAAAACAAAATGGTTCTCCCTGAATACATCAATCCACTCAGAAGTTCTCTACTTTAGAGAGGAATAAAAATACAAACTATATGTGCAGCCAAAATATACAAGGAATAATAGAAAAAATGTTTGTGTTTGTACAATATAATAATTTTGGATATAAGATATAATAGGATGCTTATTGAACAGGGGGACAAGACCCTAGAGAAAAAGGAAAAACAAAAAAGATACATTCTGTAAATGTTAATTCAGTGAATTATTGAAGGAAAATACAACATAAAAATGTTTAATTGATCCTAATGTGGGCCTTATCCAATAAAAAGAGAAAAAGAAAATGAACAAAACATAGTAAGGATAATAGCAAAAACTTTAAAAGAAAGTTCTTTCTTGTAGGTAAACTCTTGAAATAATACAGTTTCTATATAAAATAAGCAGAAGTGATTCACTAACCAAAGGAGAAAATACGACCTATTATGAGCAGTTTTCCAACTGGCCTGATGCCATAACCGGCCCAGCCCCAAATTACACACATAGACTCTGTATTAGATATAATGTTATTGGCCTGTTATTAGCATTTCTTATTGGCTAGCTCTGTCTTAAATATTAACCCATTTCTGTTAATCTAAATGTTTCCACCTGGTCTTGGCTTACAGGAGAGAGGGGCCTGCATCTCTCTCTCTGTCCTCCATGTTGAAACTCCTTTTCCCTCTTCCCAACTCCTCCTTGTCTCCTAGTCCAGCTTATCTTGCTTTCCTATTGGCCAACAGTGCTTTATTCATTAACTAATACAAGAAACATATTTACATAATGACATCTTCCATAATGATCTCTTTTAACACAGATGGATAAAATAAAAACACGCTCGGGAGAAAAAAAAAGCTGTGTATTATTTGAAAGCCTTGGCAATAGATGAGAGTACAATTATCAGAGAATCCCAGAGTTACATATCATAGGTAAATTATAGAAAAACAATTTCTCTTCAGTATTCCCATTAAAGACAATCCTGAATGATTTTTAGGATATTGAGGTATCTGCTGATAATCAAACCAGTGTGTGGTCAGCAGTCAGTAATGCAATACAGTTCATTAGCATAGTCTTAATATTTAGATAAAAAACATTCCTCTAGGCAGAATTCCTTAGCCCATGTTTTTGAACTTAAGTTTTATGCCCATTTCAATAGTATCAAAGGCAATTTTGATTTCCTTACCTTTATCTCTCTACAGTCTGGGGCAGTTCATTACGATATAATAAATTATATCAAACTTTATCCACTGGTGCTTCAGACTCATTATGCTTAATATAGTCTCTATGTGAAACCTAGTCATTTGTTTGTACCAGGCTGTCCTCCCTGCTTTCTATAAAATGCCTGTACTTGTGATATTGCTAGAAAATTCTACTGCCCAGACATCAGTTAAACATGATGGTGTGCTAACTTCTGCTCAATGTACTAAGGCGTTAATTTCTTGTTTGGAATGTCTAAAAATTCTTTTGAGAATTGAGACACATACCTGAAATATCATTTTGTTTCTTCTTCCTTCTGTTTCCTGTCTACAATAAGGGCTTGGCAAAGGTAACACGGACAGTTGTTTTCTTTTTAACATAATGTTAACATATTTAAATTTTTGTCATGAAGAACACTACAGGGCAAAAATGGATTATTTCAGCTTTTTAAGTACTAAAAATAAAACCATTGTATCATGTGGCTCATTTTTTCCCAAATATAATAATAGTGAATAATTTTCCACCCCTCATATCATCTTCTGGTGCGCAAACAATAGACCCAAATACAGACTTAAAAAAAAATAAGTGGACTTCTTAGAAAGTCTTGAAAGGAAAATTGCACACTAAGGTTATAAAATCTTCATTAGTGATAGTGAAGATGCTTGCATTTTGTCAATTTTAATAGGTTTGGAGGGAATCCTGTTTTGGCATAATCCTAAATGAATAAGCCAATGAATGAGACCATTAATTTAACAAACACAGGATGTGAATGCCCGGTTCACATTTCTCCTCATAGATCTCTTGTAACTCTTTACCTGGCAACAGCTCAGAAGCCTCCTGGATCCACCTGGAGCTCTTCTACTTGAGATGAACCACTGTTAAGTGTTACCAAAATACTAGTTTGTGTTTCACAATTTATCCTAAGGGTTTGTGAACTGACATGTGGATACTGTGAAGTGAACCAAGGAGCCATAATTCCAGTGTAGAGACTCTGTTTCCTTTGCCTCCATTCAGGAATCTCTGATTCTCTGGACACGGAGTTTATGCAATGAGTGAGTTTTTGAGATGCAGGGCCTGGACTTTCCAAACCTAGAAGAGCTTCTATTTGCCTCCTTGCAGTTCCCATCCAGGGGAGCAGATGAAGCCCAACAGCCTACTGGAAACTACATTTTATAAGAGAAATATTTCCTCCACTCACCACTGGCAAACTGAAGAGCTCTTCTTTGCCCCTAACCAATCATAATGCCACCAATAATGGGCGATTTTTGTATTTATTCTTTTTTGTAAAGGATTCAGTTCTGACACATAATTACCAGGAATAAAAATTCCAGATGGATATTTTGGTCATCAAATGACAAAATCAAGGAGAAAACTTGTGAATGTCTCAACTCTCTCAAATAATTATTAAAATCTCATTCTTTGACAAACTACAATTATTTTTCAACATCTTTACTACCATATGTTACATATTCATATCGCATCATTACTTCAACCACCTGCTATCTCATTATATTTGTACAATCTGTTATTCAGCTTTTCATTCTAGAGTTCCATACTTTCTATTCTAGTACAGGGTTTCCACCAGTGTTCCCAAGATACCTCACCTTGCTCCTCCCTTAAACCTAATAATAAGAATTATTTAATTAAAAAGCAGTAATAGTACTGTTAATAATTAAAATGCTAAGCCCTTTTGCTACATATCTGTTTAACTCATAACAATAAATAAAATATATTTTTAGAGGGCCGTGAAATTATAGTTGTTTGTATTTTCTTGTTAGTAGTGATAGAAAAATTGATTGAACAAGAGGAAGGCTGAAATGATCTCCTATTTGGATACATTTCTACACAGTGCTCAATACCCAGCCAGAAAACCATATTAAGAGGTAGAAACCCTTTGACTGGTCTTTAGGCAAGAAGCAATCATAGAGATATGAGTGATGATGAAGGCAGTCTTGCTCTCGTCCATCACCTTTCCTTCAAGATTTTAATTTGCTCTGCTTTAATGTTTGTCCTTGTAATGTACACATGAAAGGAAAGAAATGGAATGGTATAGAAGCACTTTTCCCCATCAGAAAAGTCAGAGGTGTAGCTGTAGTACTGCTTGACCTGTAGGTTGTTGTTTCATTCTGCTTGCTTTGTGGGCATTATAACCAATGGCAGGCCTGCACCCTCAAGGACTTTCTTCTATGCAATAAATCTTGCTACTTCTATTTTGTGTAATGAGACATTACCATTTGGAGAATTGGCTCTGTGGTGTTAGCCTTGTCTTGGGTACTGATTTACTAGGGTTCACTGAAAGTTGTTCTTGAAAGGGCTTGTGAAAATGCACGTCTGCCAATTAAAGTTGAAGACAAACTATTATTATTGAAGAACAGTAATATTTATGGTAAAGTTTTATGGATAGAGGAATGTTTGTGGATTCTCACAGGACTCATTTCACGGTCTAATCAACTAAGGATGAACAGAAACGATCAAATGATGTCCCTTATGGGATCTCCATGTATGTCACACAGGAGGAGGTGCTCATTGATGCAAGGGCTACTCTCTAGCTACTGTTCATAAATGCTAGCTGCTCTCTAGCTGCTATTTATAAATGCTATGTCAGGGAGCACTTATCAGATTCATTATTATTTATTTTTATAGTATTTGTATAACAAATGAACTTTAAATTGAAGCAGCAGTATTAGGGTACAGGATTTTTTTATATAATTTTATACATTTTCTATAATATTTAAAATATTTCTATGTGTTATATTTTCTTATGTTCTCATATTAATAGATTGAATCACATCCTGATTCAGACTACAAAAGTAAACAAATATTGCACTTGTTTTCTATCTGAATTTACAGTAAATAGCACCATTAATGTATAATCAGGAGGCAAACATAAATGAGTTGTTACGGTATTTTTAAAAAATGCCATTAGAGTGCACCAGGAGAGATATGATCATTGGATCTTCCCTATTATAAACAATGATTGGTAATGAGCTATCCAGTGATTTCTTCTAAGAAACAAATCTAATTATCAGGATTTCTTGGAAGTATTTCTATTAGTAGCATCATTGTTCATGGTCACAATATGTTTCATCCATTCTATTTTTCAATGTGTGCCTGTCACTGCACTTGAAGCTGAACCAAAATGTATTTTTTCTGTTTCCAATGAACTCATACTCAAAGTTTGTTGGATAACCATTGGTTTTCTCATTAAGGACAAATCTGCAATGTAAGTAGAGTGACACTAACTTTCAAAATATATAAATTTTGATCTATATCAATACTACATATACATTTACAATGTAACTGTTACAGATATTGTAAGTTGAGCCGAGATTTTTAGATAATTTTTGGTGTAACAAATTAATATAAACATTATGGATTCTAACACAGTAATTTGAACAGACTTCAAGGCACAATATCTTTCTCCAGAGATATCATTTGGTATGTTCTGCCTGTCTTCATCTTTTATTTTCTTTCACCACATATCAGTGTGTACATGTAATTACTAATCTAAGGCATCATCTGTTCTCATCATTTACGGTTAATAATATCTACCTGATTAAAAACTTTTTAAAAAATTTACTCGACCTAAGCTGGAGAGATAGCTCAGTGGTTAAGAGTACTGGCTGCTCTTCCAGTGATCCTGAATTCAATTCCCAGCAATCACATGGTTGCTCAAAATCATCTATTGTGGGATCTGATGCCCGCCTCTGGAAAAGTATACATGCAGATTCTGCGTGTGTGTGACAGTTGTGTCTATTTGTGGGTTCACTCACAGTAGGACCAGGATCTGTCCCTAGCACATGAGCTAGCTTTGTGGAGCCCATTCCCTAGGTTTGGATGCCTTGCTCAGCCTTGATGCAGGGGGAAGGAGCTTGGTCCTGCCTCAACTTGATATGACAAGGATTTGTTGACTCCGCTTAGGAGGCTTTACCTTTTCTGGGGAATGGATAGAGAAGGGTAGAAAGGAGAAAGGAGGTGGAGGGTGAGAGAAGAGGAGGGGGTGTAAACTGTGGTCGGTACATTTTGTGTGTGTGTGTGTGTGTGTGTGTGTGTGTGTGTGTGTGTGTGTTTCATCAATGAGGAAAAGTTGCACATATAAAAAAAGTAAAACATATGACACTATCTATGCAATAGATAAGAAGTCCAAAGCACATTACTAAGTTTTCTCTACACAGTCATTTAAAGATGTTGGAGGAGCCTAGTGACCTAGAGTTACACCATGACCTAGAGGCCAACGACATACCGGCTTTACCTACAGTGTAAGATATTAAGCAAAATATCATTCTTAGCCTCTATCTCCTTTTTAATTGCAGACTATATGTTTGTCCAATTCATGATAAAATAAACACAGATACATTTTTCTGAGTTGACTCATTATGTCCAAGGATGAGCTAAGCTTATTTAAATAGAGAAACGTGGTTCACACATTGTAATTTTTAAGATTATTTCCTAAATTAGCTTATTTTCTCAAATACCATAAAAATTATGATAGACTAGTGGAAAAACCAGTGTCAATAACAAGCAGCTGTTTCTATAAAGTGCCAGAAATATACAGCTATCTTAGGAGAATGGTCTCAGTAAGTGTGAATCAGTTTTAATAAGAATACTTAAAGGATGTATGTATATATGCTTAATACTTAATTCACTTAAAATAATCCATTGTGTGTGTTAGCAAAGGGTGTAGCATGATGATATCAAAAACTTTTAGATGATAAAATAGCTACAGTAATGAAACTGTTGCATTGCCTGTATTAAACAGAGTTTCTTTATCAATTGTCACCCACAGATGTAACAAGTATGGTTTTTCCACCCGCCTGCCGCTGGTCCTGTCCAGCTGCAGCGCCAGCCCCAATTAACACACCGAGACTCTGTATTACATATAATTCTGTTGGCCAGTTACTTGTTTCTTATAGGCTAGCTCTGTCTTAAATATTAACACATTTCTATGTATTTCCACGTGGTCTTACCAGTGAGAGGCGGCTGGCGGTTCTATTCTCTCCAGACTCTCCATCTTGACCCCTCCTTCCTCCTTCCTATTTCCTCCTTGTCTCCTAGTCACTCCTATCTTCCTTTCCTATTGGCCAACAGTGCTTTATTCAGTAACCAGTGTGAGAAACATGTACAGAATGACACCTCCCATCATCTCCTCTTTTCTATCTAAATAAAAAGAAGGGTTTTAAGCTTAACATAGCAAAATATATAACACAACAGTTATCAAGAAAGAATCACAGTTAACAATATTTAGTCCATTAACATTTAGTAAGATTCGAAGAAAATATTCCATCATCTATTTTATCTTGTGAGTCTAAAGTCCTATATGTACCTTATCATTGAATCCTAACTAAAGAAAACTATAACCATAACTATCTGTCTTCAACTCCTTCAAAGACCACAGAAGGATAGTATATAAACTCTAGAAATGACAGAGACATCTTGCCTTTTCAGTCACCTGAAGTTCTTCTGTAATCTTCCTTCTTCAGCCCACACACTATGGCCTATGGGCTGAAGATGGAAGATTACAGAAGAACTTCAGGTGACTGAAAAGGCAAGATGTCTCTGTCATTTCTAGAGTTTATATACTATAGGCCATAGTGTGTCTGGCAGACTCTTCAGCAAAGCAGGAAACTTTAAACTGTCTTCTTTTATTGGCAGCTTGTCAGTCATTTTTCTCTGTGTCCTGCAGACTATCTTGGCAGACTCTTCCATTAAACAGGAACTCTGTAGCAATGTCCATCTTCTACCATGACAGATAACTCTAAATATGTTGAAGTGCACTGATCATGGTAATCCACTGGAATATCCAAACAAGTTAAGCAACACACTCTTGTAGACTTATCTATAATTGTCATGTATACAATAGACATATTTTTTGCCTTTTAAATATCCCAAAATTTCAGCCCAGAAATGTAAAGATTTTTGTATTCTTAAATATGAGTATTTGATTAATATTACAGACAAAAATCATGCACCAGCTAGCAATTACTAACACAATTTTCTTTACATTACTAAAATCATGCTATTTGAAATTATATATAATTTACACACCTGAGATTTACTGTTGAAGAATTCAGTCTGATTTTTTCTTCACATAATTGACTCACTAATAGCAGCAACTCAAGACACAGCTCTTATGATTTTGATAGAAACTACTTGAAGTAGATAGTATTATTCCCATTTTACTCATTACAAAATAGTCCCATGAATTTAAACAATTTGCCTATGTATACTCATTTGTGACAAAACAAAGTGGGATTGTTTGAAGTTAGGTATTTTCTTTTGGCTTAGTAAGTGTACCTAATCTACTGATGTTTAACTACGGTCTGTACCCCACAACCCTGAAGTCAGCACCCCACCTCTAAGACCCTGGCCTGGATGGATTTCTAGTCCTGCTGGCATTAGCTTGGCTATGAATGCCAAATGTAGGTTTTAACTAAGTCTTTATCATTCTATTTACCAATAAAACCTTGGGAGTCAGATGAAAACCTTCTAGGTAAGAGAAGCTAAGAAGCAACCAGCTGACTTTTTTTTTTTATGGTCAGAGACTTAGTGAAACACCTCTCCACTATTCCCAAACCAAAACAGACCACAAGTCTCTAAGTCTCTCCCTTCTCCTTCCTGTGAATCTCTCTATCCATACTGCTTCATTCTCTGAGGTTCATTTATTAGAAGCAATATTTATATAAAAACTTTCTATTGATTTTGTTATTTGGTATTAAAGATAACATTTCTTTTCCCAAGGATGTTATATATGATAATGTCTTTTTGTGTTATAACTAACAAATCAATGGCTATAGTCTATTTAACTAGATTCACATATATTTTGCATGTAAGTTTAATAGTATGTTATATACATTTTTGCTGGGTTATGTAATCAGTTGGTGTATACTGATAGATAGTTGCTTGTATTTTAAGGATAAATGACTGAAATTTAGTTCAAAGTATTTATTGGACAGTAGATATATCCAGCCTCTGACAACAATTTTGTCATAGATTTGAATGTTTATTAGATGTTATCATCTACAAATATAACAAAAATTGTATCATATTAATAAAAATGATAAATAATATTTTAGATTATTGTGAAAAAAGATATTTAGGCAAGCATATAAATTATTCAGGTGACCATAATAGACTTGTTTCTTATTTATTCAGAATTCTAAAAGATGGAGACAGTGTGATGAAGCCTGACATTACAACAATGTTTGTCTTAGGAACAACCTTACCTCTGAGCCTATGTGATCCTTCTTTCACTGAAACAGACAGGTATGCATTTATAACATAGATTGATAGGCCCATTGTGCTTTGGGACATGGGAATTAAAAGATAGAGTAAGGCACAACAGGGCCTCTGACTTCAGCTTTTAATGGATGAGAGGCTAAGGGACATGCTAGAGGTGGGCTCTATTCCCACAACACACAAAGATCGTGCTTATCAGCTCTGCACTGGATACTTAAAAAACAATTGCTTCCTATCACCAGATGGTGTTTAAATCTACTATACTTGGTAAAAAGTGACAGAATTCTCTACCAAAAAAAAAAAGTTAATTCAAGAAAATAAATCATTTAACTAGACTGTATTCATTTCCCAAAGAATCCTTTCCTCTGTGCCTCACCCTGAAATTAAATGTGGGAAACTCAAATGTGTGACAAGGAAATGGATGCAATTAGTAAGGCAAAGAACGATACCATTTACGGTGCTTTGTATGTGAAATATCCCTCAAAGGATTTTGAATTGAGCAGTTTCTTTCCAGTTGCTCCTGCTGTTACAGAAGAGTATAGATCTTTTATTAGGTGCAACCTTCCTGGAAAATACATAGCACTTTCCAGTGTGGTATTTTGGCTTCACTTGCTTTCTCTCTGTTTTTCCTGAGAGGAGATGCAATGTGTTCACCCAGTTGCCAGCTCCTGCCACTTTGATTTTCCCCCTTGTTCTGATGTCTTCTTCACCAAGATTGATTAACTCTACATCTAGCAAAGCTTTTCTTTCCTTTAGATGCTCTTGGTGACATTTTATCATAGCAACAGAAAAATTTTAATCACATTTAATCAGTATTCTATGGTCTCCATCCCTCTCTCTCTCTCTCTCTCTCTGTGTGTGTGTGTGTGTGTGTGTGTGTGTGTGTGTGTGTGTGTGTGTAGGGTTCATGAGAGATTATGCATAGAAAGGAAGTGATGCACCAATCAGTGCTGGTCTCAGAATCATGTGTCATTTTAAACACCTCTCAGTTGTCCTTTTATTCTTTTGTTGCCTTGATCCCATTTTAAAATCTCCTTCTTCAGGTATGTTGCCATACTCAGGGCATACTGTGGTAGAGTTTCTGGATTCTAGGGCAACATATTGTACTTGTGGTTTCTGTGCTTTCATTCCGGAGTGTGGGTGTCTGAGTATGGGAAGTTGATTGTAATTCTAGTTTCTGATATCTGTTCTTGTCTTTTTTTGGTGGGTATTGTTTTATCTCCAGCTCAGTGGCTGGACATTAATCCACTGCTATTTCAGCCAGAAATTATGGTTGCATAGATACCATTCCACTTCTTTGGCAGTGGACTGGCCAGTCAGTATGCAGCATGATGAGAATTCTGTTCCCACAGTCCCTGCTCCTGCATTGACGACTAAAATAGTTTAACCAAATTTCAGATTCTAAGGCTTGAGTGAAACCTGCTAGCTCAGAGGGGTTGAGTAGAAGCCAGCTAACCTTTCCTTGCTGGCATCCTTGAAAAAATGAGTATTCTTCTTCCCCTTGAAACAAAATAATCTACACCACTCCAAATGTGTCCCTACCTCTGGTGAATCTCTCTATCTCTTCCAGATGCCCACTAAGGCTCCATCATTGCTTTCTGTCAACCAGCAGCTAGCACAGCCCCCTGACCCAAGGTTAAAGTTATTTACTTAACTCAAATGTAAAATTAGGATACACAGCGTGATCAAATATCTACAAGCAGTTAGGCGTTTTCTTATTTGGTTTCTCCCACTATTTAGAAGGTTGTGATAGTTTTGTATTGCCTGGTAATAAATTCTAAGACACCTTGTAGGTATTTCCACTTTGCGTTCCAGTTAAAATGTGTTTCTAGGTATTGGGAGCTGACAATTATGAATGTGGATGGCTTTTAAGGGGCCTTGTAAGGGACCTCAGGAGGGAGAGAAGCAATATGTTAGAGTCTGTTTAGTTCCCTGAGAATGGAGAGCAGAGAATTAGTTAGAAGAAGCTGTAAAGAAGCTGTAACTGATAGTCTACTACAGGGCCAGAGTTGAGGCTTGGAGTTAGAGGAACTGAAGGAAAGTGATGGAGAAAAGAGTAGATTATTGAATTTAATCCAAAAGTCAACGGTTAACCTCAAAAAAATCTTTACATTGCTGTAGCTTTTAGTTTATTGATATAAATATAAGGTTAATTTTGTTTTATTGTATAGAATATTTTTACTTCTTATGTAAGGTATTTTGTTTATAAAGCTAGATTAAAAATGCAATATGTAATTAAGAAGTGCAGATTTACAAAAATACAGTTAGTCATCTATAAGAGAGTCAAAGTAATGTTAGGTTTTCTAGATATACAAAGGTATATTTCAAATAGATAGACAATCTTCAAACACTTCAAATACCTACAGAATTTGGCATTCAAAATGTTTTAGTTAGAATTCTTATGACATGAGATGGGTCTGCTCCTGGCAGCACCAATCTACTCCTGAGAGGATGGTGGGCACCAAAAAACTCCATATGGAGTTTGTTTGCTTCTTGGCAAAACTGGCCTATTGGGCAAAAAAAACTGCTCTTGGCTCCAGTGCTGACAGTAAGTAGTGAGAAATGCACTTTGTGGGCACCTGTGGCACAGACCACGCCCATTGGGGTGGACAGGTGCGGATGTTATCTGGGGGAACTAAGTCTGAAGAGGAGATTCCAGGAGCTCTCTTGCTTGCAGCACGGAGACAGGAGTACATCTGGAGGCATCCTTGGGACCAGGAACCTGCTGGTGTTCATCTGTCTATGTTGTGAGTTATTTCTCCCTCAATAAACATCTATTTGGCCTATTTGTTTCTCCTGATCCTTATTAAACCTCAATAAGGCAGAGAAGCTTCCATTTACAGGATAATGAAAATTTGCAGCTAGTTTGCCTGCTTCTCTCGCCTTAGTGCCTGGGGGTTCCTAGAGAATACCAGCTGGATTTCAGGACTGAGATAACACAATGAGATATGAAAATGAAGATTGGAGCAGAACATCCATGCGACCTACCAGAGATGGTTACAGGGTGCAGGTGCTAGGTACAGGAACAACAACAGGTGTTCTGTTGCTCATCAGTTGGGTAAGACTGAGGGATTGGATTTAGAGAAGCAGAGAGAGGAGAGAGAGAGAGCAAGAGAGCGAGCGAGAGAGAGAGAGAAGTGTGAAGAACTGCGGTTAATCTACCTGTTTTCCTGGCTGGAGTAAACTGCAGGGTTCAGGATTTCAGAGTTAATTTTGTATCGATGAGTATTTGCAGGTAAACACAGTGACTCCAGATGCTTGTGTTTTTTTTTTTTGTTTGTTTGTTTTTTTTACACACCACACTCTTTAGAAGATGCTTTGCAATTTCCATTTGTCAACTTTTGACTAGTGTATTTGTTTTGAAATGCCTGAAAATATATTTGCAGAAGTGTATTGAACAAAAAAGAGAGGAGCGTTTTCTCTCATTTCAAACAGGGGACAGTGACTACAAATTCTGACAATAAAAGGCCATGTATTTACTGAACACTAAGTTTTCACAGTGTTGAGGAACTTTAGCATCATCCTTTAGGCAAACCATCCTCCTCTCCCTCAACAGTAGATCACTCTATACATGTTCTTGCTATACAAGGATGAGCATTTAATTAGAATGTCTGCTTAATAGAGTGGGGTGGAAGTGATGTGTGAAAACAAACACTCTGGGTACAATGCATGATTGTCCCAAGACCCACGAGGCCTTTGAAATGCCATTCCTAATGTTTATGGAACACTGCTTCTAGTGATTAGCGTATCACAGGACTCTCTTGTTAAAGTGGCAGATAATACAGGGACCAAACATGTTTTGAGTAAAACGAATGAAACACTTAGAGCTATAAAACACTGTAGATAGGAGTCGCTGTCCCTGAGTGAGTGAAGTTCTGAATAAATTTGTGTTGTTGACCTAAGGACAACCATTTCATAAACAGCCTAGCTTCAGGCTCAAAGGAAGAGCAAAGACTTCTCAGTTGGACAGTGTGTGAGAGTTAACAGTGTATGCAGAAAATGTCCACCAGGGCTTTCTTCCCATAGTGCGTATAGCCCTCTGTGGTCCTTACAGAGTCCGCTCCTGTTGAGCTTAGATAAACTTGTATCTTTGATCCAGCTGTATATAATAAACTTTGCCTCCATATATATATATATATATATATATATATATATATATAACTAATAACACCCCCCCCCATTTTCAGCATGGTGTAATAAACTCACCTCTCTGTTCAACCCTACATAATAAAAGTGTAGAGCTTCCAATTTGCTGACGTATCGCAGACAAGTACCTAGTTTACCAGACCCCATACTTTTTTCTGTGTCTGAATATTTGTCTTTCCTTCACTCACTCGCTGTCACATTAAGGCCAAGCCCCTGAAGCCATGCAAATGACATAAGAAAGCCATTATTAATAGGGTGCTTTCTTTGTGTGAGTCATGAACCTTTATTTCCAAAACTATTGTCAACTACTAAATTCTAATGAGGAATTCTTACATGAGAAACTATAAGATTTAGCTTCAAATGTTGGTTTCCTGAACAGAAAGAGCTAATCGTTCACCAATAAATTATACTTGTCCACAGAACAACTCATAACTGGTACCAAAACTTAGCATTCACATTCATTATTATTTAAGGCTCATTAATGATATATAGCTTTGTAACAAGTTTATCCATAGTAAAACCAAGAGTAGAAGTGATAATTGTGGAATTAAACTGTTTCTGCTATAAAAAATGTCTTCATCATTTTACTTTTAAAACCCATTTTAATATTTGAAATGAAATCAACAACTAGGACATCCTCCTAGAATTATTTGTTCAAAAATCTCAAGGTCACAATCAGGATCCCTTCCTCAGGACTTGAAAAAGGAAATCTTTCCAACCTACTTTTCTGAAATACAGAGTGAGAAGTAGATTTAATATTTCTTTTAGCCATTTGAATTTCAGTTTATGTAAAGTTAGATTACTCTAAATAGCATATTTATAAATTGAAATTTTTTACTACCATACAAAAATCATGAATGCGAACTGGAAAAGTATGTCAATAATTGGAAGGAAACTACCCAGGGATAATAGAAAATATGTCAATGAAATAGACTGCCTTGTAAATATTTTTGCTCTTTTTTTCATATTTTGGACCTTGGTAAATAGCTATATACTTCATAAATAACATTTAATATGTTTGAATACAACAATTAAGGAAAGAATACACAAATATCTAAACCAAAAAACACAAAAAATACTATTCAAACTAATATATGATACTTGTACATTTCTTAGTAGTTGCAGTTCTTACTGGATATTAAGCAGTTTTATTGAGGACATATAGATGAAAAATTTTTACAAAGACAAAGTTTCTATTAAAAAGAAAGATTGTAAGCACATAATTTTTAGATATAATTAATAAATCTTTTATGGAAAATAGGACCCCAAGATTGTTCCTCCTTTCATTTTAGAATGTCTATCTATATTCTTTTTTGGGTCTTGTTTAAGCAACCGTTTTGAAGGAACTTCAAGGGTAGAGCTTCCCTGAAATGTATAGGTGACAAAATCACATAGGAAACTTCCTGTTTTGCCAGAAAGGTAGGGCCCCTTTTCACTGAGATGACTGAGCTTCCAGGGTTAGTAGTTTTATTTGTAGTTGTTTATGTTGGGAATGGCTCAAAAACTCTGCATTTTGATAGGTTGTGTTTTCCTGATATTGTTTTGGTCTGCTGGAAGGAGATTCTTCTTTGATTATGGGTGAGACTTATAGTTATCTGTTGATAGCAGGATAAATATTTAGACTGCAGTTATAGATTATGCTGGTTTACTAAACTGGCAGTTCACCTTCAAGAACCATGACTTCACTAGCCTGGGTAGTTGGCTAGGTTTCCTGTATAAGTCATGATTTCTGTCTTGTTGAGCAGGTCCTAGCCACCATGTTAGTATCCCTATTTCATGTAATCATCTCTGAAATGAAATACATATGAATTGCATTGTACAGACTGAGCAGGTTGTATTTGTGTATTTAGGTGTGTGTGTGTGTGTGTGTGTTTGTGTAAAACAAGTAAAAATAAAGACCTTGTACTTAAGGAAGAAGAAAAACAAAGGAGTGTATGGGAATGCAGAAATGATGTAATAATATTTTAATTTCAAAGATAAAAGCAGAACAGTGTGTAACATAGTATATATCTGGGTGTGACTGGGAGAATATTTTTAGAGATTGACTATAAATAAAGATAGGACAATTGCCTAGTATGTGTGCTGCATAATCCCATAGGATGGAGTAAGCATCACTTAATTGAAAAATGGATAGGAAAACCTGCTATTCCATGAGTCTGCTTCCTGCTCACCAAGATCAATATGCTCTGTAATGTCATTGAATTCCCATAATAATAGATGGAAACCTACAAAAATGTGAGCTAAAATGATGCTTTCTCTCTTCTTAAAAATTCTTCTACTTATTTCAGAGAGAAGACAGAAAACACTTACGGACACAAAAGTGAAGAGAAACAATGGATATTGGATTAAAAAATTAATTTTGACTGCATAATACAATTTTTGGATAGATGTCAGCACAGCCGAAGAGTTTAAAGATGCGTGAGATGGAAACAGCAGTCACCATCATCAAAGGGAGAGCAGCAGTGATGAATACAGAAAACAACTTGTGATGCCTGACCAAAGTAAGTGTTCTGAGGGGAATGCAGATTTCTCTGTAATTCAGGATATACTTATGGAAACTGTACTTTTGAATGAGTCATATGTGTTTTCTAGGTTTCCATTCTCACCCTCTATATATCTACTCTTCATCTCACTGTGAATCAACACATAATTTTATATAGTTTGTTTCTGTGTTAAATTCAAAATAGTTGTGAAGAGACTGAGCATTTAGGTCAGCCCTCCCCATCTTCATTGTAACCCATTATTTCACTTTGCTTCTCAAATCACCAATTTTCATGTTCTGGTTGTATAAATCTGGAACCTGATTTAAACATAGAACAGTTTTGATTTCTTTTACTAGGCAGTGGTAAATAATAATAATAATAATAATAATAATAATAATAATAATAATAATAACAGGGATAGTTGTATTCATCTTGCTTTCAGACAATGGGTTTTCTAGAATCAAAGATCAATAGTTTCTGATGGTTTTAAAATAGCTACTACCTTATTATTGATAATTTCATCTGAGTTTTCATTGCATAGGAAATTACTGTCCATACAATGGCTTCTAAGGCTATCTTTGCAGTTAATAGTTCTGAGGTTTTTTTTAAATTGTCTTTTTCATGGAAATTTCTTTTTTAACAAAGAAGCCCATATTGTCAATTTAAAATAAGTGTTATAAATTATGAAAATAATTTATGCATATCCAGAGACATGCAGCATAAAAATTCACAAGAAGTTCTGGACAGCGCATTTTCCATAGTGCATGCATTTTCTGAAGCACGTGCTACGTTGTATGTTACATCTTCTCAAACTCCCTTTGACTATGTCTTAGTTTCTCTCCCTGTGGCTCTAAAGACGTATGCTGACAAAGGAAACATTAGAGGGCAAAGGGTTCAGTTGGTTTAAAAGGTCAGGTCACAGTCCATCATTGTGGAGAAGTGAAGGCAGAAACCTGAAGCATCTAATTGCACCCACAGTCAGATGTACACAGGGAATGAATGTTTCTCTGCCAGAGTTCCACCGGCACTCTCCTTCCCACTTAGAGTTTGGTGTTTCTATTCCAATTATCCAAGTTAAAAACCAGTCCTAAGGTACACCCACATTCTTTGTTTGGACTACCTTCCTATGTGATTCTTGATGTGATAAGCTGGCAATTAACACCAATCATCACCGACTATTAACTAGAATGAACCAAACTGTTGAGTTCATTTTGACAACTAATTCAAATATATTTACAATACATAAGAAGCAGTAGAGCAGTTTTATTCATGCTGTATTAAGGAATGTATGTGTGTGTGTTTGTGTGTGTGTGTGTGTGTGTGTGTGTGTGTGTGTGTGTGTGTGTGTACATCAATCAAACTGTGAATTGTATCTGGATTCAGGTTTGGAAGATAAAACTAAAATTCACTGTATAAATTGTGAATGAAATCCCATTTGTCTGATGCTCCCCTGTTATTTTGTGATTATTATGGTAAATAATGTGCTTAAAGAAGCCATTTAGTGGGTATATTTAATCCCTCAGGGGTATTATTCTAAATTCCAAAAATTAGGAGATTCAGAAATGATAGTTAATTCTATGCTAGATGAATAACAAGGAAAGTTATCAACAATATCCTCTGTGATTTCTTTTAGGAATCAGTAATTAAAATAAAAAAATCACTATGTAAGTTTTGCTGTGTTTATATTTATGAGATTGCTAGTAGGTACACTTTGCTTCCCATGTTCTGAATTTTCTTTGCAAGGATTATCCCCTTCTAGAGATCTCAGGAATAAAATCATCTGTCTTGTTTATCTCAATTAAGATTCACAAAAGCTTTCAATCTTTGTTACTTTCAGTCATCGTATGTATGTATGTTTTTATGTATGATGTATCCCTAACTTAGTTCCTTTTCTATCTGTGTTTTCACATATATTTTATCTTTATGTTTACCTGGAATTCAAAGCAGCAGGTTAGAAGAACTATGGATTTTTAAGTAAGTTGTGGAAAGTCTTTGTCTTCACGGTCCTCAGAACTTAACATTCATTCAGTGTGAAAAATCAAGGCAGCATGCTATTTCTTGAAATATTTTCAGTCTTTAATCAGAATAAAACAATGAAGCACCAATTACTCCTTGAAAAATAATCTCAGTTGTGCATAGGCAGGGTATATATGTGCATGCATGCATGCGTGCAAATATGTAAAATATGTATACATATATGTACTGCAATATATATGCTGTTTTGTACGCACGTCTGTGCGCACACACACACACACACACACACTATATATATACATATATATATATATATATATATATATAGTTATAAATAATCTCATTATTTAGAGTTTTGAAGACAGTTCATTTAGGTTTCTTTCAACAATCGCATGTGCAATAGATATGGAAGTAATCCCACTAAAAACAACACAATTTAGAATAGGAAAGAACATTTAAAAGGAAGATTGTATATACATAATGTCCCTATAAATACTTTATATAAAGATATAGGGACAAAAAGGACATATGAAAGAAAAATCCTTTTTAGTAGCTTAGATGTCGCCAGCCCTTACAAATGCTTCGACATTTCAAAGTTACAACTTTCTTGCACAACTCTTTAAATATAGCCAGGCATCTGTTGCCTCAATGAGTTGTTCATATGGTTTGGATGTAGATATTTTCTACTAAGCTACCCTGGTTTTAATTATTTGATTTGAGAAAAAGAGAGAGAGACCAATAGAGCAGGATCTGCACTTTCAATATAAATCCATTTGTAATATCCTGGGTGTTGTGGGTGGGCAAAGATGCTCCAGGATTTATTATGTCTTAATTTTATTCAAGTAAAAATTCTACTTTAAACCAGCACAATTGTATGAAATCTGCTTCTGCTGCTTTGCTGTGGCTCTCCAAATTCAGACACCGGAGTCTACAGTTTTTTTTTTTTTTTTTTTGCATAACTTACTTTCTATTATAATTGGAACATAAACTTAAGCACAATTTGTGGCAAGAACATGCCACTCACCCAAAGTCTCTATTCTGTTTCTCAAATAAAATACAAGTTATTTTTCTTAACTGAATGAAATGTTTTGAAGCATTTTCATTTTATTTTTTAACACAGAATTTCACTTTTCAGTACAGAGTCCAGAATGGCATTAAATGTACTATGCAGACTGGATTGCTTTTATCATAACTTCAACCTCCTTGTCTTGGGATCTTCATTTTGATATCTTAGGTGTGAACCACCCTAATGAACAGGTTTTTCTTCCCTCGACCGCTGGGAATTTAGATGATTTTAAAACATTATGGGCATTGTGTAAAATGCAGTGCATTGCTTTTTATAAATTAAGCATTTAAAAAAGGATATTTGGTAATATATGAATTCATTATCCCAAAGACTTATTGTTTCCATGACTTTTATCTACAGAGGAATGCTTCTAAGAAAGGAGAAGTCTGACATACATGAATTTGAGACAACCTGGTTTACATAGTTGGTCCAGGATTGCCAGATCTATGTAGTATGATACTATCAAAAAAAGAGTTATAAATTATATAAGCAAATATATCAAACAAATGTTATAAATATGTTATTTATATGGATACAAATAACTATTAAATTAAGGAAAATTACTCTCATGGTAAAACTGTAAAACTGCTATAATGAATATGCCAATTACTTGTTCCCATGACAGCTTATTTCTGTTATAACTATTTCCAGAATCCTATGTGATTAAGTGAGATGATGGACATGACACATGTGAACTCTTCTCATCATATAAATATAACACATCTGGTTTATGCTATTTTTGTTGATAGTTCCATGTCCAATTTAAGGTGACAAATAGCTTGTAAGCTGTGTTGCTGCTTCTACCTGGATATTCTGTAAAGTGTGAAGAGTGCATTGCAAAAACAAAACAAAACAAGACAAAACAAACAAAAAAGATGATCTGTTCTGAGGACAGAAAAGCATACAGTAAAATTTCAAAATTTAAAAGCACACAATTTTTATTTTTAAATGGTGATAGATTTTGTATTCAAGTGAAAATTAATGTATCAATAACAAATGGTTTTTAATGATAGGACAACCAGGCTGTGTTTCAAAAAGTAACTAGGAACCAAGGTGAATTTATTTGTATGAGGTGTAATTCATCAGTGACAACTTAATATTTAAGCTTTATTAGCCAGTGAATATAATATGTATTCATGAATATATTTATGGACATATACTTTTAATAAAAATAAACTTTCAAGTTTCTAATTAAATTATAGAAAATACTCTACAACATTAGTCATAACTCTGATGTGTGAAATTTAATTCAAATGGGTTTTAAAAGTAGATTTTAATATATTTTGCTCCCCAAATCAAGAAGTTGACAAACATTCATCAGGCACTCTGATGTTCTGAGAAGCCAAATTCTTGCATTGAATTACCACAAGCAATTTCTTAGCATTTTAATTATGTTGTTGAATTCTACGGCACACTTTATATTAGAGTAAAAATATAATTTATATATGTAACACTATTAATATTGAAACCAATATTAATAATATATATTTTTATTTTTTGAGATAGGGTTTCTGTCCTGGACCTGGCTCTGTAGACCAGGTTGGCCTTGAATTCACACAGACCCGCCTGTGTCTGCCTCACGAGTGCTGAAATCAAATAAGGGTATATATAAAGATTTGGAGGGAGAAGGGAAAGAAAAAAGGATTTTTGATTATATCTTAAAATAGAAAATATTGTAATAAATAGTATTTAATATATTTAAATGTGGAGAAAAATGTGTTTATTGAATTTTGTTTTAAATTCCTATAATTAGAGTCATAACCATTTTCATGGTTTCTGAAGGAAGAACAGTGATGTCATTCACACTATTGCAATTTCAGGGTATGTGTTTTTTATTGTGACTTGCTCAGTTCAGCTCAATACGATTTTCTGTATTGAATTTTCAGGTATAAATTTTGGCGTTAAATTGGTGTGTTCTTTTTTGGGAAGATTATTTTAAAGAGATTTAATTATATATTGGTTCATCTAATATAATAGTTGAATATATTTTATTCATATTCCTATTTTTGCATCAATATCCTTCTTTTCATGACAAATTAAAATAAAAAAAAATACCTATCTTAGTTATTTTTCTTGTTGTTGGGATAAAATACCCAGACAGAAGAAAGACAATTAAGGAAAGCAGAGTTAGTCCTGCCTCGGTGTTTGAGGTTATAGCCCATTGCTGTGGGACAGGACTGTGGAGCACTGGTCATATGCTGTCCACATTCAGAATAAACGAAGGATTGATACTCTTGCTCTTCTGCATTTCCCATTCGTATGCATTCTAAGACCCAAGCCCAGGACACATTTCTTCTGTAAGTCAGTTCTTCCCCCCTGAAAATGAAGACAGTCTCTCACAGTCAAGGCCACTGGAAGCTTGTTTGCTTGTTGAATTCAGATCATAGCACATCAACCATCAACAGTAACTGGAATGTTATCTTAAAAAAACATACATTTTATTTCTTATAAAATATATTAAAACTGCAGGTTAAATGTGAGAATTTAACAGAACAGCTAGTAACTTCCCTTCATGAAGAAATCAGGAGAATCCACTGAAAGAGATTCAGAGAACAGAGCAAACGGACTGTTCTTGGAAACAGTTTCTGGTGGAGCAAGATTTTCTCCATGTTTCTATTTATAGAAATGAAGAGCTATAAGTCAGTGTTATCATCATCATGAGAAAATTTGCTCTTTCTCTCTGGGAAGAATGAAGATGTTTGTTTAGTGTCCCTAGTCAGAAAGCCTCACCAGTATTTGTATTGATTACATTTTCTAGAATTCACTGTTGTTTATATTTCTGGTAAGACTGAGATGGGAAGGACTCTTGAGACACAAGGATGTGGGAAAACAGTTGTCTTTTAGTACGAAAGCTCACAGTGGCCAACCTGATGGTTTGTCTCTAATGCTGTAAGTATTGTGGGCCTGCCCTACTTTCTCCTGCATTCTTTCATATTTGCAAACAAGGTTAGGAGTGAATATTTAATTTTCAGACCTAAGGTATTATATACACCAGATTACACTGTATCCAACATTAGAAAATTAAAAAAAAAAAAAAAAAAAAAAAAAGATAGATCATTGAAAATTTCAGTTCTCTTGAGGTTTCCTGGGTAGGCCAAGTAACATCTGTCCTGCTATTGATCTACTAATTTTAATTCATCTCCTCTTCTGACTTCATTCCCAGCTTACTTCAAATAACAGGCACACAGATGAGAGCCTCTGGAACAGTTTGAAGTGTTCTTGCATTTCTTAGTGCTTTAGCTGAAAATTTCACTCTGCATTTTACTCTATGCACGACATATGCCTATCAATATTGTATGATATTGCTGACTCTGTCCTGTCTAAAATTAAACCAGAGATTCAATATACTACAATAACCAAATGTAAGGGCATGTCCAATATAAAATTTCTGTAATCCCCCATTTACATTCAACTTCAAACTAACAACTTCCTGGGTTTGGAAGTGGTCTCCAGATTAAGTTCCTTTACAAGTCAAATTCCAAACCAAAAGAAAGATTAGAATGACAGAATCAAATTATCTGATCTTTCAGTGGTTAAAGCATACTAGATACTCCTCCAGAGAACCTGGGATCAATTCCCAGCACCGACAGGGCAGCTTGGAATCATCTGTTATATCAGTAGCAGAGGATCAGATGCCCTCTTTTGCTATATGTAAGTACCAGATACTCACAAATTGTATATATATTTATGCATGAAAAAAACCCACACACAACACAGATATATGTCTCTCTATAATATTTTGAGGTAAACTTGGAAGAAATAAAAGCTTCTTCACAAAAGAATGTTTGATTTTTAAATTCATGGGTGTTGTCTTTCATAATCTAAAGTGTCTTCTGTGTTCTTCATCAGTTCCTTGAATAAAGACTGTGCAAAATATCAGAAGGTGAGTTAATTCAGGACCATGTCTTGATATGTACATAATTTTAATTGAGCGCTGTAGGCTAATAGGAGGGGAAATATCCCAAATCACTCACCTTACTGTCTGCTCTTGGAAAACAAGTCAATTTCTTGCCACTAAGATATTCCTATAAGTGATTTCCCAAGATGTACATAGACATTTGAGAGTATTTAATGAAAAATGTGTCAATAGACTTTAGTCTTGAATTTTTAAACTCCTACAGTTAGTTAAATCATTACCAACTATTCACATATGGAAAGAGCAATTCTCATTGGAGGGAAAAAATCTCAGGAGATATTAATTTTTGTTTCATGCCTTAACCATATCTAGGAAAATTCCTTCCATGCAATATGTCTTTTTTCCAAGAGAATGATATTAGAAGTGTGGTTGCATTCCTGTAGCCAGGCAGGATTCTGGATTTAATGTTTTATTTCCTTCCTGTCTTCTCTGAACTTCAGCATTCCCTTTTTGAACTTTACCAATTCCAGTTTCTCTTGTGGAAAAGAATGTGGAAAGGCAAGAAAAAACAGAGTGAACCTTCAATACATAGCTCTACCTTATCCCCCCCAAAAACTTTTTGAAGCTGTCATTATACAGTAATAGAGACATTTGAAAAGGATCATAAGTGACCTCATGTACACTAGTCATCAAGGACTAGAAGTGATATTTAATAGTCAACTTTCTGCCACTAGATTGTGACTCTTACCACAATATGCCACACAGGCTCATAAGTAAAAATGCTTACTTGAGAAAACATAAGTAACCTGTGATGCTTAGAGTTTAATAAAGACATGACTCATATGTCAATGACAGTCAAAAGTTTGCCATACCTTTGACAATTCTGTGAAATTGATTGTATAGTTATCTATCTGCATTCACTGTGTAAAACATATATTTAATTGACATTTTTAAAGTGGAATTGTTGATACATTTATTGCAAATATTTAGGGTAGAAATCAATGATCTATTGTGATGTATTGAGGCTGTTAATGTAGGCAGTGTTACCAGCTCTTAACATGGACTGCTACAATATTTAGTAGATAAATTATCCAAGCTTGGGACTGTACATATGTTGATTTGCCAGATCATTAATTAAAGTGCTTTAAAGTTATTATCCTCTTTAAAACCACATTGTGTAATTTAAAAATGTCATTTATCTAGTTCAAACTATGATTATTTTGATCTGTCATATGAAAGTCAAAGGCAAAGGCAAAGATTTTGCATATAAACATAACCCAAAGATGATTTAAGTTACATGCATTGTTTTTAACATCTTGGTTTAAATAGAATACTATCTATCTACTTTCATGCTTTGTCATTTTTCATTATATTTAAATATCTGTATCTTTGAATGTGTATGGGCACATGAGTGCATGCATGCCCATCAATGCCAAATATATTAGATTTTCCAGAGTAGAAGTCACAAAAGGTTGGAAAGCTGGGAACAAAACTCATGTCCTTTATAAAGCAGTAAGTAGGATGAAGGTTATGTGGCTGGGGTGATATTTCAGTTCCACTGTTGGAAACCTTACCTAGTTTGTTTAGGCTCCAGATTCTCTTTTACTGGGAGTCTTCTCTAGGATCATTCACAAAGACTCCATGGAGCGTCCACTACATTAGTTATCAACCTTGCCCCCCCAGGTGACCCCGAATTCCAGTCCTCTCTCACGGTACTTTCTCACTCCATCCCTCTCCACACCTTGTTCTGCCTGTTCCCCTTCTCTCCATCTGCAGTCCACTGGCAATATGTATTCTATTTCCCCATCCAGGGAGATGTAAGCTTCCCTGCTGGAGCATTTCTTGTTACTTAACAACCTCTTTGGGTCTGTGAACTGTATCATAATTAACCTTACTTGTCCTGCCTCAAAGATGTGCTTGGGTAATGGCGATGCAGAACTTGTTGGAGTCACCAATCAATGACTGGTCCAACTTTAAGCTTGCCACGTGACACTGCCTGGATGGCTGCTAACCGCGGCTAGACAAACTAGATATCCAGGGTAGAGCCAAACACGACTGGGAAAACATTTCAATGAATGATTACTAATGATTCTGCTATACTCGTATGTCAGGTGTATAACCCAGTCATCATTAGAAAGGCAGCATCCACCAACTCTTGGGAGCAGATGCCACAGCCAAAGAATAGGCAGATCCAGAAGAAACCCACAGAAAAGTGTGTCGGGTAAGGATTCTAAGAATCAGATGAATGGAGAACACCCTGAGAGCACTGCCCAAATAAATAACTAGGCAGGGGCTCACAGACTGAAGGGGAGGCTCTGTATGGGTCTAAGCTAGGTCTGCAGGATATGCATTATAGTTGTGTAGGTTTGTGTTCTTATGTGACTCCTAACACTGGGGGTGGGAGGTTTCTTTGAGTTTTTTGCTCTTGCGATCCCTATCCTCTTATTGGGTTACCTTGACCAACCAGGGTATAAGGTTTGTGACTGGCTTTATTGTGTGGTTCCTTATGTTGATATCCCTGGGAAGTCCTAACCTGAAACAGAGGAGAGGGAAGGTTGGGGGAGGGATTGAGATGAATAGGGGGAAAGGAAAGTGCAGTCAGGGTGTAATGTATAAAAGAAGAAAAAAGAAAAAGTAAATTAATAATAATAAAAAAGCCATATGTGCTCTTAACTGCGGAGATATTTCTTACATCCTTTATTGAGATCTTAAATCTTTTATTGCTGCCTTTCACTGTGATAGGAAATAATTTTAATTCCTGAGGCAACAACCACAAGACACGAATTTGATTTTGTGTTAGCACAGTAAAATTATTAGTATAATTAAGTGTTGCGTTTAGTTGAACAATTGCTTAGTCTACTGCTATTATCTGAAAGAAACTCTGACAAAGGTAGGTAGGGGAATTGTGAACTTCTTTAATCCAATCTGAGGTTCAAGCAATGCTTTGGTTCTAGACAGGCATATTCAGACTTAGTGAGTCAAGAATCCAAGTTGTTCGCAACCTGTGCTATGTTTTAGACTTGATGTGGCATCCTTGAAGGGTCATGTGTGCAGTCTTATTTACATGCTATGACTTCAAGAAATGAAACAGAAGGAAGATAATTATGTTATGAGTATTTTACTGTTAGGAAAGGATTGATGATGTTTCCTGGGAGTGGATCAGCTCTACAACTGAACTTCCCATGACAACAGGTTGTTAGAAAGGTGACCCTGATGCTGAGCCCAAAGCACACTTATACAGAGTTTCAGGGTTAGGTCACACAGACTGCCCTGCTCAAGTTCACTGGTCTCTAACAAAATAAAACAAAACACAACCCAAAACCAAACCACAGCAATAAATATCAGATATGAAATAAGGAAAAAGAACTTTCAGGGAGGAGAAAAATCTGATGGGATGAGGCAAGAGTGAGTGGAAGAGAAGGAATCAGAAGTCATTGGACACATGCTGCGAATGTCAAACAAAAATTTAATGAATAAAAACTTTGTCTCCTAAGGGTATAAGTAGCAGCTCCCATGTCAGATGACTTACAGCTTCCCTCAACGACAGCTTCATGACATTCAATGCCCTTTTTTTCCTCTCTGGGCACTTGCACAAGTAAGTACATATCTTCACACAGACATTGTGAAATTAAAAAAAAAAAAAATTCAAACTGGAATCGCCAGTCTGCTTTTTTTTTTTTTTTTTGGTTTTGTTTGTTTGTCCATTTTTGCATGAATCCTAGTGCTCAAATTCATACCTGGATTTAAAACTCATCAAAGTTGATTTTACTATTGTTGATCTTACATTTTCTTCTGATAGCTCATAAACAAATTGAAGTCACCCCAGGATTTCAGCCACCTGGAAGCAACTCACTGCATTAGAGGTACAGAATGAATATTCTAACTGGAGTGGACATGTATCCATGTATAGATTTATTTTGCCTTCAGTGCTTCTGCTTACATAACCAATTTTAAAATCAGTAAATACCATATTCATCATCTCTTTACTGGATCTGGCTTACTAAACTAAGATTATCTCTAATTCCATCAACTTTTCTGCAAATGTTACAATTTTACATTCTTTAAGACTAAACATTACTTTGTTATCCATTTTACAATGACTTTGTCTATTCTTCTCTTGATGAAAGTCCTCTTATTTCATGATTCGATTGTAGCATGTAGGATGTGATCAATAACCATGGATGGTATCTCTGTTGTTAACAGTCTACTAGGTATATCCTCAGGAGTGGTGCAGATAGACTGTATGATATTTTAGTTTGTTTAAAAGAAAACTACATAGCTATTTTCACAGTGACTCTCTTGTTTTGCTTTTCTACCATAAGGATTCTATACTCCCCGTATTTTCTCTGGCATTTTCTCTTTATATTTCTGTAACAAAATTTATTCGGATAAAGTAGGAACAAATAGACTCAATGGGTTGATTTGTGCTATAGTCAGATAGTAGAACTAAGAAACATAGTTGATAAATAATCTGATTTGGTACTTTTTTCAAAGAAGTGTAATCCCGAAAATTTGTCCTACTTCATTGAAATTAAAGTAGCTTTTACAAATCTGAAAAACTAAATTTAATTTACAGCTCAATGGAGAATTTTTTTCATTTTACATTTAGAATATTTGTCATCCATTGGTATTCAGAGTTGACCTGAGGTTTTTATTAAAAATGTTTGCCCAGGCCACATCCTTTCTTTGTATCTTGATATTTCTTTAACAGTGCATCCTGCCTCTTTAATCTAAGGATTCATATCATCCTCTTTGAAAGAGAATTATCTGAAATAGTCTCCAACATTATCAGGTCCCACTTTAAAATTGTTTTTAATGAAATTCCTTTTATATCCATGGAGGATGTTCTATTCACCATCATTATTGTCCTTTAATCTTTTCAAAATATTCTGGTGAAGATGACAAGTAGTAATAATTGTCAGTGTTATTATTTGCATAATGTACACTATCTACTTTATAGAAACTTTCTCCATTACTCCTGAGATTCACATAATAATGTAAAAAGGAGAAATTAAATACTATTTATTTAATCGTAAATGTTTCTAGAATATATAAAGAACTCTAAAAGTGAAACGTCATTGAAGCAACGTGCAGTATTTAGTGATTTTTCAGGAAACTCTGTATAGATATGAGATTTTTTTCCCCAACTATTAAAACTAACTTGAAATTATAATAAAAACAGATGCAGCAGAAAGAGAGAGAGAGAGAGAGACCTGTCATCTAATGGAAAATGGGTAAATTCATAAAGACATCAGGATAAATCTCAACGTTTAAAAAATTTAAAAATTGGGAAATATTCAGCATATTCAGTTAGCAAGGAAATTGAAGTTGCAACTACTTTAAGATTCAATCTCATCCCAGTTAGAATGGCTCTTAGGAGAAAACAATTGTCAACATATGCTGAAGGGGTAGGGGGAAGGGTAACCCTTATGTCCTAGGACAACTATTATGAAAATCAGTGTAATTTAGCTACAGAATATTTGGATGTGCACTTGAAAAATTCTCATTCCACAAAGCACAGAGGTCCCTGCATATCAAGTTTTATTAGTGTTCGCAGTAACCACTAAATTGAAGCATCCTAAATATCTATCAACAGATAAACATATATACAGTAGAGAATTATTAACCTGTAAATGCAATAAAATCATGCAACATGCTAGAAAATAGAGAGTATCAGAGGTTATCAAGTATGATGAAAAAAGTTAAGAAATAATAAGACAAATATCTTATTTATCTCATATAAGGAACAACAAGCTTTTACATATATATATATGTATATATATGTTTGTCATTCTGTACTTGTGATTTATATATGTATATATAAGGGTATATGTGTGTATGTGTATGTATATTAACTTATGCATATATGCATATATGAGAAAATTATTAATATGTATACTTATCAAATATGTATATAATATATGTTAAAATGACAAAGATTTCCATTCCCAAGCTTTTATAATACTTTTTTTACAAATATATTTTCATAAGCTTAAAAAATAATTTAGAAGTAACTATTTTGACAACACAGAAAATTTGAATTTTTTTTGTTGATTTTATTTTTTATCTTCATTTCAAATAAATAGGCACTAGTTCATTGTGGATAAAAGTAGTTTCCTATTTAATTATTTATGGTTTTAATTCAGTTAGAAGAGATTTACATACAGAAAATAGAATACAAAAAAATTATGTTCTCTTTTACATGAATGAAAAAAGATATAGTGCATAAATGAGACAACTGGGAAATTTGTTATTTTAATGGAAAATAAAGTTAAATAATTGAGATATTTAATATATTTTATATATGATATATTTTAAGATAGAGTCAATAACTTTAAATATGCTCTAATATTTCTCAAAATATTTGATTCCTTTACATACTGTGTCAATAAGTAACCATAAAAATAATATGTACTGCAATATATCTGCATAGTTTCTCCAAAACAAATTAAGATATGTCTGTGATCAAAATGCTATTTGTTAAATTTTGCATTGCATGTGATTTAGTCAGGCCTTCTTATAGCATGGCTAAGACTCTTTTTCACATCAATTCAACATCATTTAAAACTCATTATGAGTTTGTTTTCTTGCATTGAAAATCTTAAATATTGCCCTGGCACAGCAGACCATCCAGTGCCTGCCCTCCCCTCATCCTTGGCCCTGCTGTGACCTCTGCCTTGAAGTTACTGCCATCGAAGTCCTGACCCATCTACACCCAATGGGAGAGGAGACTAAAGAGAGACACCACCTGCACCTGCTGGAAAAATGGGATGGGAAGACAACAGGACCAGAAAACAATAATAGAAAGACCAAAATGACACCACCAGAAACCTGGGACTCTACACCAACTGAATACACACACACCAAAGCAGATAAAGCAGAAGAGACTGACCAAAAACCAACTTCATGAAAATGATGAGACCCTCAAGGTGTTATGAGAAATCCCTTACAGAAATGAAAGAAAATCAAATAAAAAATTGGAAGAAATAGAGGAAAAGGCAAACCATTCTTATTGATTTTCCCATTATATATTACAGTATACTATGTATAATATTACTAAATATATATAGTGCAGTATACCACATATTTAGGAAGACCCAAACCCCAAAGGACCTGTAATGAAAGGACAGGAGACAGGAGACATGAGAAACTGGCAGCAACTGGCTTCCTGATCAAGCTGAAAAATTTTATTTTTCTCAAACATGTTATATAGTGGTTAGTGCCGGAATCTAGGTAAGGCAAGAAATCAGTGTGTGTGTGGGGGCTGTTGCCTGGTAATTGGACTTCCTGATGTTCTTCATTATAGGTCACTGAAGTTGAGCAGGGGAAGAGGTCTTTGGAGATACTAATTAACTGCATAAGGAGGGATTATCTAACTACATTCCTGTAAACCCTAAATTCTACTTCTCAGGGAGTTGGGGTGGGGGAGAGGTAAACTGGGACTCAAGGTAGCAATCTTCTAATTCAATGGGCTATTCTAAGAGAAGGCTGGCAATCTCTGGGGCTTAAGCCATGATCAATCCCGGCACTCTATGGTGTAGCATAGAAACTATAGTATAGATACTTTATGAATTCAATTATACCCATCTACACATTCTCAGAGCTGTTTCTTACATTATTCAGATGTTTTTCAGAAAACTTTTGCATATATACATAGGTCAAATCACTTATTCTATGTTTTCCTCAAGTAGTACTCTAGGTGTAGATCTTACAGTAACATTCTGTTGACTTGAATGATTATCACACCTGTTGAGGCATGAAGATCAATGTCAATGTTCATTCTTCTACCTGCTCCTTTCCTATATCCCATTACTGTCGTTGAAGAAGCTGTCTTTTATCCAATTTATGTTTTTGACCCCTTTGAAAAATCAGGTGACTGCTGTTATTCTTTCGCTGCAGCTATTGCCAATAAACACAGACATCAGACTCAACGTTCGACCGTGGAGTTTGTTGGTGGAGAGCCCCATAATGAGTGAGGGGTAGTGATATGACATGGCCATCGTTAGTGGGTGGGGTCAGCAGAATGCAGTTTCCAACAACTGCAGCTGGGGTTTTATCTTTCTGGAACTTCCACACCGCTTTCCTGATTACATGTCAGTTTTTGTGGTAGTACCATGTTTTTATTTCTTTTACTGCAAATAGACACCTCTCTCATACAATATATCCCAAGTACATATTCCCCTCCCTCCACTCCTCCCTACTTTCCCCATCAGACCTGGAAGAGACACCAATCAAACATGACAAAATAAGATAAAATAAACCAAGGAAGAAATAAAGCGAATCAAAATCCTCCTATCTAGGATGGAGAAGCAACCCAAGAGAAGGAAAGAGCCTCAAGAGCATGGACAAGAGGCAGAGATACATCCACTCCCTTTGTTAGGGGTCCTACAAAATTACCAAGCTAACAGTCATAACATATACACAGGGGATCTGGTGCAGGCTCCGCAATGCTGTGCTTGTCTCTTCAGTTTCTGTCAGCCCATATGAAAAATGCTTAGTTTATTCAGGGGCCATGTTCTCCAGGTGTCATAAATGCCCTCTGATATTTACAATCCTTCCTCCTCCTCTTCCACAGGTTCCCCAAGCTACCTACCTCCTACCCCCATCTGCTACAGAGGAAGCATTTCTGATGATGACTGGGCAAGGCAAAGTCTGTGCCTCCGTTCTCCCAGAACGTCTTTGCTCTTTTCCAAATTGAAATACACAATAAGCACTGTTTCTTAAACAACAGTGCTTTTTCACTTGATAGCATTTAAATTCATTTTCCCAAATCAATTTACTATGAATATGTGTCCATGCCTGGATTCTAGACTGAAAAGAATATCTTTATATTTTCATTCTAGCATCACATTGTATTCAATATTTAAAATATGCAGCAATTTTGATGACAAGACATGTGAGAACACTCATTCTTTTTTACATTTGTAATATTATGCTGGTTTTGTAAGACTCACCAAAATTTCATAAAATTCTCATGAATGACTTGCCTAATCCTATAGAAATACGGCAACCATATAACCATATAAGAAGCACAGAATGCATGTGCAGATTTCAGGTAGTGTGTTAAGAATTTCAAGTGTTCCTATACACAAGGAGTATCTATAGTTGTTGATTGTGATTGTTAATTAGACTTAATGAATAACCATTTGAACTTCTAGGGAAACACACCACTGGCTGTATATCTGATGATATATTTTAGTGTTATCATAACAATTCTCCCTGACATAATTGTGGAATAATTCCTTGATTCATTTATAATTAGTGACATTATTTGCAAGTGATAAAGGTGAGATAGATATACTGGAAGAAATTCTTCACTTAGAAATAACTTAGACTTATTTCTTTCCCTGCCCCTTTCATGGATTCCCTTTATTCTGACACCTACTCACCAATTTGTAAACAACCCGTTCTCCCCTGAGTTGTCACAAAACCGGGGATGAAAGTCTCACAAAGTAAGCAAAAATAAATCCTCTTATGTCATTTTCATCAGGTATTTGATCACACACTGATTACAAAAGTGATTAATACTATATTCTTTCATTAATTATGACTTTTAATTTTGTAGATGTGCATGTGAAGATGTAGTTAAAGATGTGCGTGTGTGTGTGCGTGTGTGTACATGTGAAGGTATATGTGAACATATGTGTGCATTCATGTTGAGGCTAGATATTCAATGTCAGATGTTTCATTAGGGAGATCTTATTTTTTGAGACAGGGTTTCTCACAAGGACCAGGGGATTGATAATTATGCTAGTCTGACTAGCCAATGTTTACAGGGAACTTTCTGTCTTTATCTCCTCAGAGCTATGAATTAAAACATGTGCTACTGTCCTTCACTTTTTATGTGGTTCTGGAGATCACAATGGATCTTCAAATAAATTACATTCCAGTTCATTTAAAAATCATCTTTAACAGTATCATTGTGTTCTCAAGATGGAAGAGTTCATCTTTATCTTAAACATTTCTTCTTGAATGTTCATTCTTCTGGATTGTATTGTAAATGCACATTGATCATATACACTTTCTTAAAAGTCTTTTCAGATCCACCCCTACTTTCTTTTCTGTTTATCTCCATTATTTTATCAATCCTGAACAATTTGTGTTGCTCAAACACTCTAGACTGTGTGGCTTTCTCTACATTGCTTCACATATTTTCCAAATGCCTCCTACTTACTATATAAATTTTTTTTTCGTCTTTAAATTTTTATTTCTTGAGATTGTTTAATTATATCATATTACCCTTCACTTTCCTCCCATGATCTTGGTTTTGGTGAACACTTTGTGTGCTTTTCCCTGGGAAAGACTATTTCAGACATTTTCTCCATTCTTTAATTCTCTATGCTTCTTTCTGTTGGACTCTATCTGCATTACTACCACATCTGTGTTAGCATGTCTATCGGTGTCATACAGCCATATTTTTGTGTATTTTGTGTATTTTTGTGTATTTTGTGTATTAAGTGTATTTTCTGATATTCCTAGGAGACATGACCTCACAGAACTTTTCTTAAATGATGATATAATGGCATGTCTGTAATATGGATCCTTTGGGAATTTGTTCTCAAGTGTTACGCCATTTTGAAATCATGTTTTTCGTCTTATTTTCATCATTAGTGATCTTTCTTTTCTTTTGCTTCTTTTTTCTTATAGTTTGATCGTTTAGTAAAGTGCTGAATAATACTGGGTAAAGGAAATTTTTGTCGAATTTGTGAGTTTTGCTGGAATAGTCTGAAATCATCCGTCCTATATATGATGAGAACGCTGGGTTATGAATGTTTTCTTTCTCATTCTGAAGACCAATTAATGTTTCAAAGTTCTGAGGATATTTATCCATTAACAGGTGATTTTTACTGTTATTGTTTTAAAGTGAATTTTGTGTTCAATCAAGTTGTTGTGTTTCTTTATTTCCCTCATTTTATAGTGACTACCATGTAATATTTTTCCTTATGTATGATACCTTTAGAAAGCCATAAAAAATCCGATATATTCTGTAAGTGCATTAATGCTACAGATCTATGTTATAACTTTTTTGTGATAGCATTAGCTCTTTTTTGTTTGATTTTTAGACTAACAAGAAATTATGTATTAGGAAAATTCTTCTTTTTAAATATTGAGATGGATGTATTAATGTCATTTCATTCTTAATTGAAATCATCTGGGTTTGAAACTTTCTTTGTTGGGAATAAATGTTACTAAACATTTAGTTTCCTATTGTTTGTTTTTTTGTATCATAATGTCTTTTATTTTTATGTGACTGTTGCCTGAATTATTCACTGATGTTTGATAGAAGTCATTTGATGAATTAAGCCTGTAGGAAAGTGTAAGTATATGAATGGGTATATTTCCTATTGGAATTAACTTGTATTTTAATTTTTTATATGCAAAATATGAGAACATTGTTTTAAATGCTTAAAGCACTAAATGTGAAGATTTAGTAAATGATTCATATATGTAAAAACCCCATTTGGTCTCTGAACATAACACATTATGTAACTAACTCCTAGATGTTTATTTGTTTGTCTTATGATCTTCTAAAACTTTGAACATGATTAAATTTTCTCTAATGCATTTTTAATGAATGACAGCAATGTAATTAGTTCTCACATTCTTACATATGAGTGAGACAGCGAGAAAGAGAAACAACAGTTAGTTCATTATTTAAAAATTAACAGGTCCCAAATGTTTTATTACAACATTATGAATTTAGCCATTATTCTTTCATGCTGAAATATACCTAATTAATTTAACTCATGTTCTTTAAAGAGCATTACTGATTGATATGTAAGTTGTTTTCTTTGTTTTATTTTCTTTTGTTTTCTAAGACAGAGACAGCACACACATCTGTTCTTAAACTCCTATTTATCTCATAATGACCTCAAGTTCACAATCCTTTTATGACAGGCAGTGTTCTATACACATAAATTACAGGCATACACAACCACACCTAGCTACATGTAAGAAATATTTGTGGTAAACATAGGGTAAGACTTTGAGATATGGTGAATTTGACACTTTGACTTTATTAAGCATCTTACTACCAAGTAGTGATAATATTTCAAAATTTCTGATGTTTTCCTGAGAATTCTTTCCAGAAACGAACTGAGTTCAAATGATGGCACACGACTTCTCTCTTCTGTGCCCATATTTTTATTCTGTATTTCACTAGTTAATTTTGAAGGGAGGGATTTATATATGGTAGAGCTTTGTAGGATAGATTTGCATGTGTATCAGTACCTTAAGAATTATTAGATATAAAAGATAAAATTTACATTAGGTATTATAGACCGGTGATGAAGCAATCAAAAAATTTATTGTTTCTCCACCTACAATAAAGGCTGGATAGGAAAAAAAAAATCCTTCAAGGAATCCATATTGTGACAAACATAGTCAAGCACATTAGGAAAGATTGTTTCCTAGGTGCATGAATGTGACACAGGATCCTCTCAAGGTTCATTGCCTTCTCTACAAGATTCTGGGGATCTACATGTGTATGGAGTTTTGTTTTAGAAGATCCTTGAATCTCTAATCATACTGATGCTCTCTTCTGTCTTTACCTGAGATAGCAATTAGAGTCTTGAGAGATCTATTTAGGTCAATGTATAAGTGTAACATGTACCAGTTATCTTATATTACCCTATAAACTGGCATAAATATTATGTGCTATTTAAACACAAAAAATCACTAACAAAAAATTAGATACATTATGACTGTATGTTTAGTAAGTACATTTTTTGAATAGTGAGTAAATACCACTACAGAAATAATTATTCAATAAAAACAGAAATAGTTAACAGGGCAGTTTTTCTCAGCCTTACTAATGGTACAACCCTTTAATATATTTCTCCGTGTAGTGTCAACTCCAAACACAAAATTATTTTTGTTGCTATTTAATGACTGTAACTTTACTACTTATGAATCATAATGTAAATATCTGTAAAAAGCTGCTACAATTGGGTATGAAATATATATGTATATATTTATGTATCTGTGTGTGTGTGTATCAACAAAACCTTAAAATATCAAAACCAATATGGCTTTTTATAGTTTTTGATTTTACAATAGTAATTTATTGATTTATTAATTGTGGTGCCAAGGTTTGTACCCTAGGTTTTGCAAAGCATAATTTGATCACAAAACTATTATTAGTTTTTTCTAAATTCCTTTAGTAAGTGACCTGACTCATAAGGGTATTGTCATATTAGTATCTTTTACAGACTCCTGAATACAAAAGTTAATAGCAGTAATGACTTATTTTGGTTTAATATAAAATGATTGGCCAGATTTGAACTTTAATCATGCACGCACGCACGCGCGCGCGCACACACACACACACACACACTAAGAATATATGAAAAGGATTGTATTTTACATGAGGGTGTTTTTAGAGGCATCCTCCTGACTTAATCTGACAATGAGTTATAAACAATAATAAGAAGCAACTGGCTTAAAAGTCTTGTGGTGGTGAGGAAGAAAGGGAAAAATGTAAGGTGGACCTCCTTGATCAGCAATGTCCTCGAACACTTAAGAATGTTGGTGACCCTGAAAAAAAAGGGAATATTGTGTTATTTTATTGTCTATTCCCATGTGTGATATGGAAGAAAGAATAAGAAATAAGGCTCCCAAGGAAGCAAATGTCAAAACATGCAGTCAGACTCTCTCACAGAAAAGAGATTAAAATATCCATAGCTCTCCTTATCCACTTGACTACATCTGGGATCACTTAAAACACAAGCTGCATGGCAATCCTTGGAGGGTTTTCTTAATTAGATTATTTGAGCATCCCTTGTAAGAATATATGTTCATTCTAACAGTTTTGGGCCTTTAGAGATTCCTGACTAATACAGGTAATAATAAGAAAAATAAAAGTAAAACACGACCCTAAATCAATATTAAGGCAGCATAATTCTAAGCGTTGACAAATTATAGGAAATTTACAGTAGATGTGAAAAGTGTAGATCTAACTCTTTATCGGTTGCTGCATAGACAAAAGCAGCATCAAACTAGAATTAATTTGATAATGTATAAAATGTCTCTGAATGTTTTGATTTTTAGATCCAAACACTGGAAGTAAAGCAGGAAAAGAAAAGCTACTGCTTATGAGTGTTTAGCTGTAATCTAAATAACGCATTTGCTTCCAATCAAAACTTAGTACATTTTCTAGTATTTCCTGTATCCTCCAAAGCTTTGTCTTAATTAGCTCAAATAAATAAAATTTCCATTTTAGAACTCAACACTGCCTTTGTATCAAAAATTGATAAAAAAAAATATATTTGGTGTTAGTCTTGCATGTACTCTAATTAAAATGAACATAATTCTTTTAAGAGAAAAGCCATTTTATCACCCTTTATTGGATCTACATTCTTCTTTTCCAAAAATGCTTGGCATGTGGTAATGAGCTTTCACAGTTTGAAAGGGTTATTCATAGGTTATTCGAATGTGCCACAAATCAGATGAACCACTAGCCATCGAATCTGTCAGTAAAGAACAATTCTGTCATACTGATTGGAACATACCCTAATATTTTTATTCAAGTGGAACATGATTTTTGATGATTTTATTTGACAAAAATATTTGATTATGAATGACAGTTTATTATTTTGTCAAATCTGTTGAGTACTTGAGGATGACAATGGTATTAAGAAAAGCTAATTACATTTCATATATTAAATAACATTTTAGAATCAATAATATGTGTATTTCATAAAATAACGTAGTGCTAACTACTAATTATTCATTTAAATGAAGTATAATCTTCTCTAACTTCATTTACGTTTGTTATTTTATTCTACAATTTCTTCTAGTCATGAAATGATGCCTTCATATAGCAGGCAGTAAAGTTTGAACTCATAACTTTCACTCAGTCAGTATCAGATCTCCTGTATTTCTCCTTAGATATAGCCCAGTGGTTCTGCCGGATCTTTCTTCAAGACCCCTTGCCAAATAGCTAGATCTAACATGGGTCCTACTTATGCACTGGTCCTCCTTTGCCACTATTTACACCTCAAGGATGTATAGATTTCTGCAAAGACTGCCTTTTTCTTAGCCCAAACCATAAGTCGTTCCTATGCTACATCTGATCTCTCCACCCAAACAGACCCTGCATGTCCTTCTCTAACATACAAAATCCATGGTTGGTGTGATCATTTGGGAGGTCAGTGCCCTTATTTTGTTAAATGGGAATGTTGTGTCCCCCAATTACTGCATAACTAACTATGTTTATGCTAATAGAATAGGCTACTGTCAGTTTTTAATGAAGTACCTTTTGTCAGTGGTGAATTCAGAATCAAAAGTAGTTTGTTGAATGTTCAGTCATAAAATAGACATCAAATCATCCTCCTTTAAGGCACATGAACTATCACAGAAGAAGGTGTGGGAGGACAGGCATGTGTTCTAGAACAGACACCCAGGTATGAGATAGTTTTTGACCACTGTAAAGCAGACCAACCATCAATCCATGGGCAAGACATCCTCAAATCTGAGTCTGTCAAGTCCCTGTAATTTAAGGATTCTGGAGCCCCATCTTTCTTTGAAGATTTAGAAACACAGTTTTCTTTGAAGATACAGAGAAATTTGTGCAGACAGGGGTGAGAAGATATTTTCTTCAGTGTTTTTATCCTCAAGTATGATGGGCATGAGCCTGTAAATGAACTCTCACCCATGTTTCTCTTAATTGCAATAATAAAACTCACTGGGCACCAAAAGGAGAGGCGGGGGGAGTAAAAAGATGAAGGGAGAATAGAGACTAGTGGGCAATATAGGATTAACAGAAATGGAGTGAGACAAAAGAGTAACAAGGTGAATTTGATTAAAATACATTATATACATGTGTGAAAATGTCACAATAAAAACCATTGTTGTGTAAAATACACACTTTAAAAAGCAAAAGTAAATAGCTCTCAAAGAGAGGTAATAATAGCAAAATAATAAAAACATTTACTTCTGAAAAGATAAAGTTTACTGCATATGCATATTCACAATTACACAAATGTAACATTCTAATTATAATGCAAAAGTTGGTTGAAAGCATTTCTATAATTTGCCTATTAAAGTTTGTTATTCATTTGATTGTTTAAAATGTATGGAATGCACAACAATAATGAGTCATTTGAGAAATCACTCTGGAATTTATATGTAACCTTATTCTTTTGTGATTTTTGCATTTAATATCGTGGTTTTAAGCAGTTTCTTTGGGGACATATGTTGTGCATGATAACACATGCTTATAACTAAGTAGCTGCTAGGAAAAAAATTTAAAAACAATGTAGCATGTTGATCTATAATTATTTTAATGGAACAATGAAATAAAAAGCATATTTGTAATATACCTTTTAGATGGAGTCTTCCATTGTCATGCTTCCTTTCATTTAGCAGAAATGATGTGGTAGTCACACAATCTGTGATTTTATTCACATTTTCTTAGTTGAGAACTCAGCAATATTGTGTTGAATTAGTAGAAATGTCTTAAATAATATTAAATGCAGAGAGCAAAAGGTTCCTAGCAATCAATAGGGCACATGTATTTTACTTGAATAAAAACTTTCATCTCACCTAGTCTTTCATTATTTTTAATTGATTTCATAGTTTTAAATTAGAGCTTAACATAGTTGTTTCCTTGAGGAATGATTTTTGAAAGTTTAGGAGATTTAGAATAATATAAACAGATGGAGAAGGAAAACAAACTCATAATTTAATCTTTAGAGATGAAAATCAGTAAGTTTTGACTTAAAAAGTTAGCACTTTGAATTATTAATCCTAATTGTAAAACAAATTAAACGACATGATTTGGTATATGATGTAAAATGTTAGGATTAGCCTTAATCTAAAATATGCATTGTTATAATATGCAGATTTACTTCCATGTGCTTTATTATATTTACATTGTTTACTAGATTTATAAAATGTTTTGATACTTAGGAAGACTTTCTTAGTCAAAAATATGCTCACATAAAAAGGAAGTCTACTATATTTATAAATGCAAATGAGCTTAATAAAATTTAAACTTTGAAAGACAGCTGTTAATTTAAATTGTGAAAGATGGTTCTAAATGTTTTCTGATTGTATACCAAGCTAATACATTACTCACATTACAACAGCTTACAAACTTCTTATTTAAATTTTGATATAACAATGTGCCCTGATAATAGTTACTGCCTCCGTTATCTCTAAGAGTTCTAACAGTTCCCTTGTAAATGCAGATGTCATGTCCCCATAAACACCAAATGTGAGATAAGATTCTGTTATATTTGCCTTTGGGACTTCAACATTTTATTTAACATTGTGACAGTCTAGTAGCAGCTAGATAATATGGTAGTTCACTTTTTAGATTTTGGAGGACCCCTATTCTGGTTACATTATGGTGATGCTAGTTATGTCCATTCATATCAGCAGTGTACAATAATTGGTTTTTCCTGTATTCTGGATTATTATGTCTTGTTTTACTGATAATTCTGAGGGTGACACATACTCTTAATATAATTTTAATATCAATTTCATTCACAACTAAACTGTCTTTAGTAATTATTTGGTTTTATTTGAAAAACTCCCATTCAATTCATTTGCTTCTTTGTTGATTTGCTTATTTGCCATATTGATAATTAATGCTTTGAGAAATATCTCATATGGGTTTTTATAAACTGTAAACCATCACCAAAATTTTAAAAAGTATGTTTGTAAGTAATTATTAAATGAACAAGTTTCTTCTTTGGCATTCCTAAAGTACTTTGGAAGTCAGAAAATGCAATGAGATGACTGAAAATATTGTTATCAAATATGACAGTAACATCTATAGAATATGAATACTCACCATGTTTAGAAAATACATTCACAAAATAATTATAAGCATGTTTCAACTCATGAGTTTGATAAAACCTAATTTTGAATGCTATGTCTTTTATCTTTTCTGATGCCTTTCATTTCCCCTATTCCCACATCTGTAATTAGAGGATTCTGTATGAATATCCTAGGATGTAGATATACTCCCAGAAAATTTTCATTGCAAGTTGTTTAATATTTATTATATTTTCCATGTATAGGTGTATTGCCTGCATTTATGTTTGTTCACCTCATATGTACCAGGTGCCATGGAAAGCAAGAGATTATACCATCCCCTCTATCTACACTTATAGACGGTAGGATCTATGTTGTGGTTCCTTGGGAATTCAACCTTGATCATTTGATAGGGCATTAAATATTCTTATGGCCGAGCCATCCCTCTAATCTGTATAATGAGAATTTCTATATTTTTAGCCTTAAAACAATAAACCTCATACAAAGAGTCTTGAATATATTTTTGAAAAATTTCTTAGTATAAGAATTATATAATCTTATACCAGAACTTTTGTCTAGCTAAGATTCCTGGAAATGGGATGTATCTTCTATAACTGGGCAAGTATACAGGTGAGGTATTGGACCCAACAAAACTTGTCCTGCCTACTAAATATGCTGGGGTAAGAGCAGAACAGAAATTATGGCAGTGGCCAACCAATGACTGCTCCAACCTAAGACCCATTGCATGAGAGTTAACCCAACCTTGAGATTCCTTGGAATGCCAGGGCTCATTGGCTGGGAAGCCCAGATACCTAGGATAGAACCAAACATGGCTGGCAAAAAAAAAAAAAAAAAGCCAATGGATTTTTATCTATTGATGTAATACTATACTCATAGATTGTTGCCTAACCCACTTGTCATAAGAGAGGCTTTACCCAGAAACTTATGGAACCAAATGCAGACACCCTCCATCAAACATTACCAGATCTTGGGTAATCTTGTAGAAGGAGGACAGGAAGGATTATTGGATTGATAGAGGCTAATGGCACCACAAGAAATACCACAAAATCAATAACATGGTCTAATAGGATCTCACAGGGGTTCATAGACACTGAACTGCCAATCAGAGAACTTACATGGGACTGACTACACCCTCTGCACTTAACATTACATTTGTGTAGCTTGGTGTTCTTGTTGTTCTCTGAAAAGTGGGAGCAGGGACTGTTTCTGACACTTACCTGCTTTTATGACCCTTTCCTCCTACTGTATTGCTTCAACCAGCCTTAACATGAGAGCAGCTGTCTAGTCTCACTGTAACTTGATCTACCATGGCTGGAAGACATACATGGGAGGCCTGACCTTTTCTGATGAAGAAGAAGAAATAATGAGGAGTGGGGTGGGAGAAGAGGAGGGGAAGAGGAGCAAAAATGTTATCTGATTGGAAAAAAATCAATTGATTATTACAAACATATGCTTAGCTACCTATTGCAAATTCTGTGAGTTAGAAAATGAAAAGAGTAAATTTATATCAGTTGTTTGTTCAAAATAAATTATTCTCAATATTTATTTTTAACCCCCCATGGTGTTATACGTATACCTAATTTAATATTGAGTGACACAGAAGGTAACTTTAGAATGCATAATAATTTAAAACAAGTGAAAAAAGCAAAATTGAATTGTTACTAACATTAAACAGGGGACCACTGAAAAATCTATGCATGAATGCACAAAGTAGAAAGTATAATAAAACGATTTGGAAATGAATGCTTTTATCACTAATATGATAATGTTAGCAACTGAATGATCACTATAGTTTTAAAAGATTTTGGAAACAGTTCAAGGTTTCTAGAAAACAAAAATAAATCAAACAAAGACAAATAGCATGCTATTCTGCTCTTGGTATTATTATTTTAGAAATTTTGTTTAATTATTCTTTGATTGATTCATAAATATCAGTAGCATATTGATTATTGTCACTGACTAATCTCTTTGAAGTCCAACTCATTTAACCTTCCTCTCTCAAACCTATAGTCACCTTTCCCTGAAACATGCCCTGTTGTTCACAGACTTATGCAAGTTTACCTCGATCCATCTGTGTGACCAAGGGTTTGAAGCTCTCCAATACAGCAGTAGTTCTCATCCTGTGGGTTTGAAAACCCCTTTGATTTGTATATAATATATTTACGTTTCGATTTATAACATTAGCAAAGTTAAAATTATGAATATCAACATAATAACTTTGTGGTTGGGGTTTTCACCTCAAAATGAGGTCTTCCTGTGGCACCCTACTGTTGCAGGAGCTGAAGGCTGGGTTTGGGGGATTCCTGGGTATAAAATGCCAAAAGCAAAGGGTAGGATCAAGTGTGCATACCAGACCTCATGAAGAGGCAGGGGCACAGTAGTAAGATGGTGGCTGAGGGTGAGGCTTTTGGGAGTAAAGAGGGTCGGGATGGAGAAGCAGAAGGGCACCCACCAGGCTTCCTTCTGTGGCAGCTGGGGTGTATGGGAGGCTAGCACTGGGCTAAGGGGAGTCTTCATGGGACAGGCTGAAAAGTGCTTGAGGGGGACATTCAGCAGTGTTTGTATAGCAAAGGAGTGTTGTGAAAAGTAGTAAGTGATGCTGTGGGGATTTTAATGGGAGAAGAGCTTAAGTGAGGTGGCACTTATGGAGCGACTTCCTCCACTTGGATGCTCAATCTTATTTTTCTACAGCTCATGCAAGCTGAGCCTGGGTGGTTTTGTCACTGGAGTCACAGGCTGAGGTCTACAGATGTTATGTTTATAAAGGAATCTGAATGTATCTTATTTAAAGGTGCCTCATGTAGAGCAAATACTGAGTCCTGGTGCAAGGAGTTCATTTTAACCTACCTTTCAGCCTGTTTGGAGTGAAAATAAATGAGCTTTGTTGTAAAAGTAATGTTAAGTAAACCCCACAGTTTAAAAAACTTTCCATTAACCTGTTCTAATTGGGTGAATAGAAGACTGATCAGATTAGGAATAACCATCATAGTACACCAGAATGTATGAAACATTTATAATGCAGTTTTATATTATTTTAGACATTTAATTATTGTTTTATATTTAAATATATTGTGTTTAAAATTCACATGGAAATACAATATTCTTTCACCATTTATTTTATTCTATTTTATATTTACATAATTCCCTATGAACATTTTGATTCTCAAAATTATCCAGTATTGTTCATCAATTGCCAAATATTTGTGATTTCTCAATTTTCTCTGATAAGAAGGAACCAGCGTTCATTTCTAAAACAAGTACAGGACAAACACTGAATTCGTTGTGGCAAATACATTCACAATAATTGTTTTGTAACCTTACAAATAAGCTTTCCAATCAGTGAGTTAAGGGAAGCGATTCAGAAGCAACTGGGCTCCTGGTTTTAATGTTAACAAACTTGAACAAAGACATTATGGCTGAATGACAGGTGTTCAATGTTGGTCATGATACTGCCCTTAAATTAAACATTTAAGCATTTATTGAATCTCAATGTAAAGTTTACAAAGTTAATATGTTACTGGTAGTCCCCAAATAACTCTAAATGAGATACAGTATATATTCACATTATACACGCTAACAGGGCCAGGAATACCAGTAGAGATTCTTCTACTCAACTTTCTCTAAGGTTGTTGCTGTTTTCTTCAAAATGCTACTATAAACAGGGAAGGTTTTTCTATTAAAACTGTCTCTAATAACATTGTATCCAAAAATAGTCAAGGAATTTCCTTTAGTGAAAGTTTCAAATCACTGTTAATAATAATAATGCTTTCTTGAAAACAAAAAACACCTAAGATTTGCTCATACAAATTAAGCAAAATTACACTATCAGAACTCTAATGACAAGGAATTAATACTGTCCTCATTTTGTGTCATAGTACCTTTATGTTAATTATAATTCATTAAGGAAGTCATTGCCTATCCTGTATTTCAAAGAAATCTCTTGCTCTTTCAATTGTCCTTTCTTTTTATTATTTGATTTCAAAAAAAGTTGAAGTAATCTTGGATAAGAGGGATTTGTTTCTTATGAGGTGAGAATCCTTTAAGAACTTGATATAGGAATATCCCATTTTATATAATTGTTAGATCCTCAAATTTCATTAGGACTTTTTCTATGTAAATGAGTTCATAGTAAATCAGGGTCCACAGCCTAGCTCTTATCACTGCCCACATGGGTCAAGAAAGAGACTGCCATGAAGACTACTGTATAAGGAGTTCAATTTGAGTCTTGATTGCCTCTCTTATACAGCACACCTTATACATATAAGCCTAGAGTTAAGAGTGTTTAGCTTCTTTGTCCTCTGGAAGTTGCTCATGGATGATTTGCTTAAAATACTTTCCCTTATTTTTCTTGCTAACTCCCATGGTGCTTGCAGAGGTAGGGGGGAGTTGAAACATGTATTCAAATAAGCATTTGCAATCAAGTGTAAATCTTTCCGTGACGAGATACATTTCTATTTCATTTCAAACTTGTAAGATTATCAACAGATTTTTTTTCTTTTGTGAAAAATAAAATTTTAGGCAGTATTTTAGGATCAGTGATCTATAGCTACAAAGAGATAAATAATTTTTTTATATGCAACTTTAATCCCTCTCCATTTTTTTCTAAAATGTTATTTCAATAAAACAAAGTAAAAGATGAAACACCTAGGCTCCACTCTAAATATTTTACTTTGAATGCATATTTATTGGCACTTAATATAAAAATATATGTTCAATCAAATTCTGTAGCTATAAATCAGACAACATTCATCAGAACCTAAATAGTAAAGAGACTTGGAAAGGAAACTAATTAAGGGGAAGAAAGAAAAGGAAAACCCAAATAACAAAATGATGCTTGTCTTGGATTTTGTCTTCTGCTAATAATTTTGCTTCGACAATTCCTGTAGGCAGTGCTTTTCATCAGGACCATTGGCTCCCTAAATAACTACAAAGAGACTTATTATTAATTGTAATTGCTTGGTCAATACGTTAGGCTTGTTACTAACTAGCTGTTACAACATAAACGAACCCATTTTTTTTTTTTCTACTCTCTACCATGTGTTGGTACCTCTTATCAGCAGGTACCTTTATCAGTATTTCCTGCTTCCTCTGCATCTGGCTGGGGATTCCATCCTCCTTCTTTCTAGGGTTCTCTCAGTCTAGCGCTACCGTCTAATCTCTTTCTGCCTAGCTGTTGGTCACTTGGCTCTTTATTAAACCTATGTTAGCAAAGCATTTTCATAGTGTGAAAAAGGACTGTTCTTCCAACCCTTGCTATGTGGGAAATGCATAGGGTTAGGGTTAGGGTTAGGGTTAGGGTTAGCCAACAATTGGACATATTGTTAACATATATTTCTCACATAATGCTTAATTATGAGAAATATTGTTGCTTTATTTATTAAGGAATTCCAGTGTATAAAATAAATATGCCCTCTTTCTAAAGGGAACATTTTATAACCATTTTAGAGCAATGTCAATGTAAATAAATATTATTTTTAGTTATATATACTCCACTATAAATAATAACTATATTCATAAAGTTTAGTATATATAAGTAAGTAAACCTCTCTAAATATTTCACTGTATATTTGTGTATTGATTAGATAGCTAATGCTTCTGAATTATTTAGAAGAATAAATACATATATTAGTTCTGGTATTATAATGCACTATTTCAAATCCCATGTTGCACAGTGAGGTTCTATCTGTTAAATGTACATAAATGATAAATCCTTAGAATTTTAAAAGTGAAAAACTGTAAAATTGGAATATATATGCATATTCATATATATATAAAATTCTCAAGTTGACAAGCCATTGATTAGTTGGACATTCTAAGAAGTTTGTGCCACCTTTGTCCCAGCACATCTTGTTGGCATGACAAATTATAAGTTGGAGCATTTGTGGATGGGTTAAGGTCCCAGTCTCACGATATTACAAAAGATGACCAGTTTAGACTCTGTAGTCCCCATTATTAGGAATCTATGCCAGGGTGACCCTTGTAGATTCTACTTACCATCATACTAGGTATCTACTTCAGAATTCTATATTTCTTTCTGGGAAATATATATATATATATATATATATATATATATATATGTATGTATGTATGTATCACTGATTTATGATTGCCAATGTAATGATAAAGGAAACTAGACCTACTATTGCACTCTTTTGCATCCTATAAATGGAGGGTCTCAAATGGTGATGTAATTGCAAGCTAGTAGATATTGAGTTATAATAGATCTTTGGCAATTCTGGGTTAAAAGGGATTGTAAATGTTGGGAGAGTGCTCCCTTCTTGGAGATATTCCACCCTTAGACTGATAGGAAGAAGAAACCACACCCATCTCTCTACAAATGTTTATCTGAAATAGCTCTGTTGCTTAAATGAAGGGCAGATCTGTTTCAGTCTCAAGAGTTTCAGACACATTATTCTTGTGACAATTTAATAAATCTTACTTAATAAATACTTTACTGTTTTTCATTTTCTCAGAATATTGTGTTACATCATTTTCAATTTGAAAGAAACACTTTTGCTTATTTTGAATGTTTCACAGGGTAACAATCCTGGAAAACCCTGTCCTTCCATCCTGAAAGGAAGAAGCCTACAGTATGTATAGCACATAAATATAATCCAATTCCTGCTATTTTTTTCTTTATATAATTATCACTTCATCAGATTGGGTTAGTTTCCATGTTGTTACTATGTGTCCGATTGTGAACATTTTCAAAAGTATCCCTTTGGTAAAATCTGAGAAATACCTTTTATTTCCCTTTTTTAAGTAATTTTTATTCAAAATTGTACTAGCAATTTCTTCATTATGGTTTTTCACTCAAACAAGTTATATTTTGTGTTCCTGCTGGTATTACATTATAACACTGTTTAGAATAAAGCAATTAGTAAACATTGCTTGGTCTGTCCTCTGATTCATGAATTATTTGCTGACTCAGTGAAGGCAAACAAAGGGTGAAAGAAAATGCTTGCATTCATAGTAGACACCTTGACATACAGTGATGGGAATTGGGATCCAGGGCTGCCAAGGATTCTATGTACCAGGAAGATGAGACAAAAGAAGAAAATTCATATTATTGTAAAATTATGTCATTCTCTTTTCAAAGGTCTTGTTGAAATCTACGTTGAACGTGCTTGCATAGATATTCAAAATCAAATAAATATTAAGTATTATGAGGTCAAATTAATAATAAGTACTTTACTATTTATCAGATCTATAGGAGCTGGTGTTGTCATTGGGGTTGAAAGAAGATGGAACAAAGCTGACACATCCTCATGTTGAGTACAAGGGGTGTGATATAAAAGGAAAATTGTATACACAGTAACTAAACTTTCTTGGAGTCGTCATTCATCTTTTGTATATTGGTGATTGTCTACATTCATGTTTATGTACCACATGTGGTTTCTCCAAGACTAGAAAAGTGTTATAATTTATGACATCCTATGAGAGATGTTGCTGCTCTTGGAAGGACTTAGGTTCAGTTTCCAACATCACAAAGCATCTAACAACAGTAGGTGCTTCCAGTTTCAGGGATCACTGTCCTCTGGCCTCTGGGGGCACTGGGAGCAGATGTTGCATAGAAAAAGCAACCAGACCAAAATTCCAAATACAACACTTAAACACACACACACACACACACACACACACACACACACACACACACACAATTTCCATGATATATGCACACATATGTATATATCATAAAAATAACATAGAAATAAAATAATAAAAAGACTTGTTTCAAATTGTATGTCCAGTAAAATTTTCCTATCATAGAATGATAATTTTCAAAGCTCAGTTGTCTGTAATTCAAAATTTAGCATTTTACTTCAAAATAAAGCTGAATAAAATTTTAGTCATTAGAAATATAATAGGAATAAAGATGAAAATGTGGAAAAGTTCTTTTAGAAGTGGAGAAATATTATAGACGCAATTATTTAGTTGGAAGGGGATAAGAATAAAAGCTTTGAAAATACAAAAACACTCAGATGTCCTGAAACATTCACTAAGTGATATAAACTACATATACATACATCTTTTCATTTCCTTTTGGACTTTCTGTTCTATAAAGTAAACTTTAGACTATTTGATTGAGGATAATACTTAATATTCTACTAACATGTTCTTATGACACATGTCACCCTGACAAAATTCTTGCTCACTGTGGAGTACAATTAGATTCCCAAAGTGTTCTTAGTGCTTGTCAGCAGGACAGAGAATTTTCACTTCAGGTTTTGCTTCGTTCACTGTACTCCATCTTTCTATTAAGTACAGAAGAGGAAATCTGAGCACTTCTAGCCTGGATTTTAACAAAAATATAAATTCAAATATATTTTCTACAGTGGTGTTTGTGGATTCTGTTTATGCAACTTCTGTTTCAAATAGTAAATGTGTGTTCACCATTCTGGTGTCATGAATTTGTTCTCCAGAAAATATTTGATGCCAGCAGTGGTTCACAGCATTGGTACTTGGTAGAGTAAAAGCAAATATGGCTGAGGTGTGTGTCTGTGTGTTAAAATAAACTGATAATATTTTGCAAAACTAAATTGGAAAGTAGCCAAAGACTACTAACTGATAATCAGTAAATATGGTGTTTCTTTTCTTCAAAATTCCATGTAAAATTATAAGGCAGAAATTTGCAATAAAAATATTATTTAAAACAGCCCTTTAAGCCAAAAAGATTACCTTAGATATATAGATATAATAACTGGAACACTCAATTAAAATTTTATCCACATGTATAATAGTATAATTAGTGATGAAATATATGTATTGCATAAAAATCACACATTAGATTATATTTATGTACATGTAAATACACAGAAAAATATTGCATAAGCAGAAATGAGATACATACAGGATTTTATGCTATAATTAACACTATCTTTTTCATGATGTACATTTCAACAAATTATACATTTATGAAATTGAGCCATTTAAAATACATAGCCATAAAACAGGACAGAAGTTTGTTATTGGCTCCATTATTTAATTCCACATGAAAAAGTCTGAACTATTGGGCTCTATTGATTATTCAAGTTCTCACTGATCCATATACGTGTCTATCCAGGTATTGTTCCATATTTTTGTCTTCCTAACATGAATCTAATGTGTTGAAAAATGTATACTCACTGATTTATGAATATTGTATCCCTTTTTAACCTCATATTCTCAATGTGCTGTCAAATAATTTATCAATCTCATTTATAACTAAAAATTACTATAAATAGTCATTTTTTATTTTCTTTGACTATAAAAATCCAATTATAACTCTATGATTTTGTTAAAAATTTGATAACTTTTGTATCTCATCTGCAAAATTATATATTCTTCATTTTTAACTTAGATTGCTTTCATTATTATTTCTTTTTATGTCTTCTTTGAATTATGATTTCTGTTTTGGTAACAGGTCTCAACAAAGTAATTGTCTGAAAGACGCTACAGTGCAAACATTGATTATCAGCCATGACATTTTGTGGAAGAAAATATTAATTTGATAGGCTACAATAACTATGTTTAGAAATGAAGAAAAATAAAATGAAACTAAAATGTAAAGGCACCATGGGATCTGACTGCATGTTTTTAAAGCCTAATGAACTTATTTAGTTTCTGACAAAAGAGGGAACAACTTTAACTTTCCAAAAATGGTCAAACTACCTGATTTTTCTTCAAAAGCCAACTTCAGTGGCTCCTCTTGTTTAATCCAAATGCTGATAAACTGTCTTATTATTATTAAATGGTAAATTCTAAAAGTTCAGTGGGTTAGTATACTATTTCATTATGTGAGTGTATTCAGACATAATAGGATATATATATATATATATATATATATATATATATATATATATATATTCTTTAATTTTGAGTCTTTTTTCACATGGTTCTCTAAGCCCTAGGAGGAGGAATATGATAAAGATATTCCATTTAGGTCCAGGTGTTCCAAGGCCTAACTGTGGGTCTTCACATTTATTCTTATCTGCTGCAGGAAGAAGCTTCTCTAATGATAGTTGAACAAGGAAGTTGGGAATAGCAGACTATCATTGAGTCATTTTACTGTTACATTTAATTGTTCTCTTTCTTACTTTCTAATCATCATTATTATTATTATTATTATTATTATTTAGAACTGTAGGATTTGGTTTTACCCTTGGTCTCTGGAGTATCTAGTCTCAAATTCATTGTCACAAATATAGTGTCTGGTATTGGTTACATCTCACTGGGTAAGTGTTAAGTCAAATCAGATATTGGTTGGTTATTCCCATAAGCTTTGTGTCAACATTGCCCTAGCATATCTTGCAGACAAACCACTGCTGAATGCAAAGGTTTTATGGTATTTTCACTTATGTTTTTGTGTAATGCATATTACTTTTCTAAACCAAAGAGGCTATAATATAGGGGTGAAGGGTCTTTGCAGGCAACAGGTCAAATTCTTCAGGTTCTGCATTGTAATTGTGTTGTCTTCAGCCATGGGCCTTTGTTGTAGAGAGTAACTTGTAGTCTTGGCAACAGACTGGGCTGTTTTGATATTACATGGGACCCTTTGGCCATTAACTCACTTAGATGTAACCCAGGCCTAGTACTGGAAGCTTTCTTTAGTGACAAGTATTAGCCAATTTGGATTCTATGTCCCTCATTAATTGACATTTCAATTAGATATTCGTCATACCACATATATATTTTAGGAAGCTTCTACTGTATTAAGTTTCCATACTATTCCTCAAATGGCCCTTAATTTTACCTGTCACCCCCTTACTGCCTCCCTTGTCCCTTCTGCATTCCTCCATCTAGCCATTACTATCCTATTTTTAGTTCCTAATGAAAATTACCTTTTACCTATAGTCCCTTGTTCTATAGTTATTATACATGTTTTTGTGAATTGTGGTTTGCTTCACTTAATTTACTATATGCACCTATGAAAGTATAAATTCCATATGTGTCTTTCAGGATTTGGAATACCCCAACCAAGATGATTATTTTTTCTAGTTTCATACATTTATCTTCAAATTTAATGATTTATTTATTTTTATCAGCTAAGGAATAGTACATTATGTAAATGTACCAATTTTATTTATTTGTTCTATATTTGAGGGACACCTAGGCTGTTTCCAATTTCTGGGTATTATGAATAAAGCAACCACTCCAGCCCCAGAAGCAGGTAGGCTAACTAGAGATCTTCATGTCTCTGTTTCTTCCTCCTAGCCAGTCCCCATCTCATCCCAAGCTCTGTACAAGTCCAACTGCTATAGCCTTCCATTTCTCTTTGTTGTCTTCTCCAATGACACATGCAGATCTTTTCCCCGAAATTTCCCTTCCCCACATTTTGCTTTATTGTAACCCCAAACTCCAACTGCTATTCCTGAGATACTTTCGGATCAGTTCAGTCAGCAAAGCAGATAGGCTATTTGCAGACGTTTACTTCTCCCTCCCGCCCACCAAGTCCAATCCCACATTCTCATTCCCAGCTCTATAGTAGATCTTCTGATCTGGCCTCTCATTCTCTGACCACATTCCCAAAAGGAAAAGCAGATCCTGAGGGAGCACCCTGCTATCCTAACTACTGTAGACCTAACTTCCCCACCCCAGGCCATTCTCATTCATAAGTCTGAGATACCAGTCTCTAGAAATATATTTTACATGGAACTCCACCCCAATACACCAATACACACCTATTGGGACCCCAGAAGAATTTACTTCCAGGTAACATAAAGCCAGAGTGAGATAAAACAGAGACGAAGGAACCAGAGTAGGCCAGATATCAGCCCAGAATTATAATCTTCCAAAACTCAGATTACTAGGCATCAGCATACAAACAAAATCATTATCAATAACAGCCAGGGCAATATGTGTCAACTAGAGGCCACCAACCTCACTAGAGCATATGTCCATATTAATTAACTGAGCCAAGGTAATGAGAAAAGTGTACATGAAACAATAAAAAAATTAAAGTATGAAAGAAAGAATGCATCCAATGATAGATAAATATAAAATACTTTTGTTACATGTACATTATGGGGGAATTCTGTATTTCTAAAATCTTAGACATATACATGACTTCACAATATTAGAACACACACATAGTGTTCAATGGCATCTATACACAAAGTGTACAGAGTATCAACATGATTCAAATCAAATCATGTTTCATACAGTGTTTTCAATTTCACTTCAGAAAACAGAATCCAGAAGAATTCTGCCTAAAAATTCTGTAACAATATGGAGAACTGACAAAAATTAAAAACTAAAATTAAATTATATTATTATATCAGTTCGAAATTGTTCATATTCTGTTTTCGCTGATGAAGATACATTATCATTCATGTAAAGGCAAACTAAATCTTTACGTTCATAGTTCAAGAAGAGCACATACAGTTATAATATGTAAAAAGTAAATGACACAATTAAATAAAAATAAAAGTAGTTAATTCTATAGAGTACTTTATTAGATGCCTAACACTAATTAACATTAATAATAAAATGTACTAGTCAAATAAAAATGTGGAATTCTTAGCAATCGACAGTTGGCATTGGGAAATATGCTTCCCACATTCTCGATGTTTTCACTTGCAGGGCTCAAATGTGTCTTCTCACAGAGGTGACTGCAGTGTTCAAGACTTGTGGAGTTCTCTGTTAATTGATGCTTCCAAAGGCATATTTTATTTTTCAGAAAAAAATTTCTCTATTTCATAATAAAGAAAAATTCAGAGTTTAAGTAGAGTCTCCAGCTTTATACACACACACACACACACACACACACACACACACAAATGATTATTTAATTGCTGTTTCTCTGGACAAAATATAGACACTAATATGATGTATAATTCTTACATAGACATTTTTAAGCACAAGATACTATAGTATGGGTTTTCTTTTTGAAGGATGTTGTTTAATTAGAAAAATGGCTATATTATTTTGGAATAGTATTTAAGAGTATAATTTTCATTTAGCAACGTTGTCTAGAAAAACTGTAGAAAGAATGCAACAGATCAGTAAACTCCTCACTTCTCTGTCCACCTTCATATATTCTTCCATAACTTTTATAATATTTGTTTCTAACTTCAGTTACTTTCTGTGGCTTATCAGTTAAAATGACAAGGACATTCTCAGAGAAACTAGGGCACACAGTTTTGAGTCTTCATAAATTTGCTGGTATTATGCTTTGTGAGTAAAAAAAATAACTTTGACACTTTCTCATTAGTAACATGTTACTTAATATTTACCACATGAATAGTGGGAAATTATTCTAACTAAAAATAAAAGCATGAAGCCCCTAACTTATGCCAGGTAGTCCTTAGAATTTAAATATTACTTGTTCACAAGAATTACTTCTATAAATTGCATTCTTGTTCTTTCTGCAATGAACTTATAGTGAAAAGAATAACAAATACTAATCTGATCATAGGAAAGCAGTCACTCTTAAAATTTGAGGAGGTAGCTGTTATGTGGACCAAGATAATGAGTGTTCATTAACTATGGCATTCAGTTGTGAATGATTTCTGTTGTAATTATTATGCATGCTACTATTATTTTGGGAAACAAATGAAGTTTGTCTCACAGTCATTATGTAGACAAATATAACTTTGAACTTATCCTTCTGTCTCTTCTTCCAAAATGTGGAGAATAGAAACCTGAAATGCCATATTTCATTACGTGGGATCTGGGAAATCAAATCATGGCCTTGTTTAAGCTACGCAAGTCTCAGCTCCCTACACTATAAAACATGTTTTGAGAATATACTGAGTCCTTTTTGATTCTCAATGTGTTAACATTTTTTTCTGTAATGAGGCATTACACTATTATTTTTATTTTTATCTCCATATAATCATCAATCATATTGACCATAATTTATCTATTCTTTTTTCCGATGGATATATGGATCATTTTAAATTTTATTATGAAAATGACTTTAAAAAATTGCCATATCAATATTTTTATGTATGAACATATTTGTTTGTAATCCTTTTGGATTAATACCAAGGAAGGTGAGGGTAATTACTGTGTCACAACTAGATTTATGGTTTATTTTCTAAAAACTTGTCAGATTGACAAAATGAGTATTCCATTGCCTAACTCTTTAGCAATATGAGACTACTAGACACTGCTTACAATTGGTGTTAGTCTTAGTTTGTTTGTTCTGATGCTTATGAGATGATATTTTAATTGGCATTTCACCTTAGGTTAATGAGAAGAGGGCATTTTCCTGTAGTCATTATCCAGTTTTGTGCTGTTGTGACATGTTTGTGATTCATTTCATGGGTTTGCCTATTTTTGACTATTAAATGAGGCTAATATAAATTAATACATGTTTTATTTCAATCATTATTATGTTTTCTGTAATCTTGGCTTGATGATTCATATTCTGTATGATATCACTTAGTGAATGAAAACATTTAATTATAACAAAAATCCTGAACTTTTTCCTACTTAAATTAATAATCTCAGGTTAGGTCTATGAAACTTCCTTTACTCTAGGATTATTGTCCCCTAGAGGAGAGGTTAAAGGGCTGAAGTTTTGGTGCTTAAAGTGCTAATGCACAGTGGTGGGAACTTTGAAGTGTATTCAGTGGGAAGGTCATTTGAACACTAGTAAGACTTGAAGAGTATCATTCTGCATCATCCATCACATATGTCAAAACTTACATGCTGCCTAATGTAGTGCAAGAAATTATGGCCAATTAATAACAAACAGAAGGCTGTAACACCAACAAAGATGAGATATGTGTTAATTATCTATTTTTTTTGTAATGGAAAACTAACACAACTCAAAGTTGCATCATAATTTTATTTTCTTTATAAATACACAGTATTTGATCATAATTTAGTTCCTTCTAATTATCTTCATACTCTGGTTGAAAATAATTTGTGTATACATGTTCAATTCTCTATATTGTATTCCATATCCCTGCCACCCAGTCCAAAAACAAAGCAACAAAAAAAACCCACCCTCTTGTTGTATGGGTTATATATTTCAGAGGGAAAATGCTCCTCATGTTATTTAGACTGTAAAATTTAGAGAAGATCACAGATCTGCACCATGGAAGCATTTTGATTCTATTTTAGTTCTGAAAAACCTTTGAAGGTTACCATGGCCTGTCACTAACAAACAATTGGTAGATACAAGTCGCTCCTTCCTATCATTCTTTTCAGCTAGATGGAGGACACTTACTAAGTCACTGATTGAAAATATCTGTTCTACTAACTCAGTTCTACCACCATAGATTAAAAACAGGTGTGACCATCTAGAAATGTAATTTACTTGGTATTTGTCCTTACTTACAACAACTAAAACTCTGATCCCCAGAGTCACATAAAGAGAATATGAATACAACTGTGATTTTAGGCCCTAGAAGCAATTAACACAGAAGTTCAAGTTTATCTACACCTAGGTATAAAGTAAGTTTGAAGATAGCCTGAGCCTAATGGGACTCTATTAGAAAAATAAACAAAATGTAATGAAAATTTTCAAAAGAGGAAATAGGTATAGGCAATATGAAAATGGTTGATGAGTTTTAATTGATTCTAATTATATGTATGGGTATTTTATCTCCAGTTGTGGTTGTGTACCACATGTGTTCTTTTGCTGCTGCAAAGGCTCAAAACAAGCGCTAGGTCTTCTGGGACTGAAATTAGAGAGGTCGTGAGCTGCCATGTGTGTATTAGAGTTCAAACCTAGTTGCTCTGGAAAAACAATAAAGGCTTTTAATCATTAAGCAATATCTGTAGCCCTGTAACAAATATTGTGAGAGTATAAATATATGCCTATGAAGAAGAGTTTTCTTCCTATATTGCTTCATGCCTGAAACATTGTTTTTCCAGGAATGTGCTTAAGTTTTGCCTAAAATACTAGTGATGTGCCTCCTATCTCTAGGTTAAGGGAGTATCCCTCCATGGGTAATGTGCTCCCAAAGTCCTTTTGTGCACCAGGGATACATCCTGGTTTCATTGTAAGAGGACCTTTAGACTTCCCAGGCCTTCTAACTGAGACCCATGTTCGGGGGGTGGGGGAGGCTGAGTCAGTCCCATGCTGGATTCCCAGTTATCAGTCTGGGGGCCATTCACTCCTTATTGTTCAGGTAACTGTCTCTGTGGGGTTTTTGTAGCCCGGATTTGTCCTCCCTCTGCATCTGGATTCCAGTTTGGCTCAGTGTTTAGCTGTGGGTGTCTGCTTATGGTTGCATCAGCTACTACATGAGTGCTCTATGATGGTGGTTAAGTTAGTCATCAATCTTATAATCAGGGAAGTGCACTGTTGCTCAAATTGTTAGTTAGGGTCAGGCTTATAGGTAGACTTATTTTTAATTTTGAGGATTCCAAAGTGGCAGCACAAGTTTCCATTTCTACCTACAATGAATTAGGGTTCTTCTTTCTCAACATCCTTTCTCATATTTGTTGGCAGGTGTTTTGATTGTGTTAGTCATTCTAACTGGGGTAAGATGAAATCTAAATACTGTTTTAATTCATAATTTCCTAATATTAAGGATTAATATCTTTGAATTATTGTTGTGCTCAACATATCATATAAACTTTAAATGCTAAAAGTATAGTCATTTTGTTCATTCAAATTTATTTTATTTTGTACAAAGTAAGTTCATGAATTCATCTACTTTTATAAAGAATGGCTGACAAGCACTTGACATTATTTTGTTTTGCACAGTATCCATTAAGTTCTCTCAAGTATACTCCTTTTAAAAGATGTTTTTAAATAGGCTTAGTAGTTTTTTTTTTAAGTTAAGTAGTCATTTAACCATTCTAATAATTATGGCTCTGATATGTTCATATTCACTTTAACCTATTACTAATATATTGATTCAGACTTTGACTTGTAAATTTAAATGCATTTCCCTCACTATGAAGAAAAATACTCATATGTTAAGTGTCCTTCATTTTAATCTGATGTATGACCTCTATGGCTTAATGCAACAGCTCTGATTAATGACATTCCTGTTTTAGAATAAAATATTTGATTAAAATATAAAAAGGATGAAATATTTTATTAAAATATATGTCATAGTTATTTAAATATACACTAATGTGTATTTAAATATTTAAAATGAAAGTAATTGACCTCACAACAAAATGACTATCACATAAAACAGAACTTTGCAATATGTCTTACTTCAACAGCTATTTTATAAGCAAAATAGAAAAAATTATTTATTTCATATTATATTACAATATTTCATAAAATACTGAACATGCTCTATTTTAAAGTGCTAATGCATATTATAAAATGCATTAATGTATAATAGAGCAATGTGAAGAAAGTAAAAAATGACGACACACTGAAACAACTTTGTAATGTAGAATAGACATATTCTTATTATCTTGGGATTAATAAAAGCTATAGTGCCTGCAGTTTGTGATAATATTGAGCACAAAAAAGTACTTATATATGTTGAGAAACTTGAATGCCAAACTTGTCAATAAAAATTAGCTTTACTTTTACAAATTCTTTGGTGCTTTTATATAACAAGATTTAATAGACATGAAATAACAGTATTATTTGAAGGCAAACCTCTTCAGAAATAGCAAACTTTCAGGTAAAGTTCCTGGATCTCAACTTTTTTTTTTGAAAACCATATTGGCAGGTACAAAGAAATAAACAATTCATGTTTTATTAATTTAAATGACAGAAAATTGAAGGAAAATATTTTCTAGAAAGATGTGTTTCTGGACTACATTTCAGAATACATTCTTAAATGTACTTTCCTACAATCTCTTACCTGTTCACATAGGAGTTGGTGGTGATTATAATGTGGGTAGGTACAAATAACCTTGAATATGAGCTTACACAGCTATATATATATATATATATATATATATATATATATAAAATAAATCACTGTCATTGTTATGTTTTCTGACAGTACTTAAATTTGTAGATAACCATTACAAAAATTTCTGAGCATTATTTTACTGTTCATTAGTCTAAATTTGATTCAGTCTGCATATAACAATAAATGCATGGCAGGTTTACATTTTGATCTCAATAAACATTATGAAGTTCAATGAGATGAACCAGTGGATTAAAACACTAGCTTTTAATCATGGTAGTCTGTATATGATCCCCTGCACCCACATGGAAAAAGTGGATAATTGTCTAAAATGATAAGTTGTTTAGTGACTTCCAAATTCATATTGTAGGATGTGTAACAAAAAAATTAAATAAACATAAAACAATAAATGAATCAAATTATCAATAAATTAATGATCATAAATAATGTGGTGAAAGGCAAGATCAATGTACTTGACAACTACTGATGATATAAGGCAAGGCATCTCTAGGAAGCTGCAGTCTAAAAAGAGTTTCATAAAATAAAAATAAAATGGCATGCTGCAATCAGAGATATTTCAACCATATATTATCAAATATGTACTTGCACATGTTGAGAGGGAAGAACACTAAATGAAGTGAAATAACTAACAGAACTTAGGTTGTATTTAGGAACCAAAGTAGGTTTTGCATAAAGGATTGCGTAGACATCAGGAAGGGGATGCCCTTTTAAAAATATGCTCTTTGGAGACATGCATGGTCCCCTGGAGGAGGGGAAAGGGGCACAATCTCCCAAGCTAATTGGGAGCATGCAGGAGGGGAGAGGGAGTTAGCAGGAAGAATGGATCAGTATTTATCCCTAGTATACCAATGGACTTTGAGAACCCATTCCACATAGAGGGATTCTCCCTCAGCCTAGACACATGGGGGAGGGCATGGGCCCTGCCACAAATGACATGACAGACTTTGAAGGCTCCCCATGGAAGTCCTCACCCTCCCTGAGGAGCAGAAAGGGGATGGGATGGGGGTAGGTGGGGGAAACAGGAGAGGACAGGAGGGTGCAGGAACTAGGACTGATATATTAAACAAGCTAATTTCAAATTTAAAAATATATATATTAATTTTAAATTATATTAATTAAATTATATATTAAATATATATTTAATATATTAAATAAATTAATTAAAAATTATATATATATATATGTTCTGTTTAGATACGTTGCTTGACTTTTGATGGGAAAACATTAGTAAATAGGTATTCACTACAGATCAAACCCACATTTAATTATAGGGAACATGGATGAGGGCAAACTTACAAGATCCTAGATGCATAATGTAAAAGCCCACGCCTTATGACTAACATTCCTCTAAGTCAGGCGCTTGGAATCCTTAGCCCAATTTACAGGCAGCCCTATGGAAGATCTTCATTTCCTAGCCTTTTTGTTCTCATTTGTGGTTTCAACCTTAGATTAATTTCAAGACTGTATTTGTGAGTCTTGTGACTTCTTTGCCTCTCCAGTTCTTATAATATACATAATTGTCAGACTTATCAACCCTCTTTACTTAAAAACTTAGGTACCTCAATTATTAAGAAATTGTTTCGTGGTATACAACTCTTTTTGTTTTCTTCCTGTCTTCTTCTGCAATCAGTGTCTCCTGAGCCTTAGAGGGGTAATGTGTTTTTTTCACGTCACTGTGGGGCTAAGATTGGGCACTCTATAGTACAGCAACAACAAAATTTTTCGATAACTCAACTCCTTTAGAATCTTTGCAGAAAGCAATGTCCATTTCCCCAAAATATAAAGTAATCCTTCCGTAATAGAGTAATTAATTCCTTATTTCATACCTTTATGAATTTTGTGAGGGTATAAAGCCTCTCAAAGCCTAAGCATGGTATATTTTTTTCTTCTCTAGTAATTCTAGTTCAAAACAACTCTTACCACATTTGTCTTCAAGGAATCCTGGACATTTGATTACTCTTCTGTTACTTCCTCATGAGCAATTAGACACAACAGAAACCCTATTTATAGTATTTATAATTTTGTCTAAACTATGTGATTCACCAGAGCCTTTCTTACTTCTTAAATTATTACACACCATCAGGATCATATGTCACTAAAATCCCATACCAGTCCTGACATTGATGAGAATGCATTTCTTAACTTCAAGTAAATGTAGCCTTATCATTTCCATGCGCTAAATTGCAAACACTCCCTTACCATAGTATGCATGCACTTCTAGTGTCTTATAATCACTGGGATTCATGGGGACCCCAACAAATGATATCGATGAACCTCTTATGGAATATGTAAATCACTAATCTGGGACTTCTTTTTCATTATCCCAGACAATGAAGCTTTTGTCTCAAGATGAGTAGATGCATTGCTCCTATTCGACACTTCCACTTCTACTCAAACTGATTACAGTTTCCCCATGCTATATAACATCACAGCCAGACTGTGAGAACATCTTACTTTAAATCTTCCCCAATTCTAGTAGTTTTATATGGAATATTTATTTTCATGGTTTCCAATACAAGATTAATGTTCATGTAAATACTGAATGTTGAATCATGGACTATCTACTCATCTAGGTTATGTCTGAAGGATGTTGTTATCATCTATCACTTCTACCGTACTCTTCTCCTTAATGAGTCCTTTCATAGGTATGAAAGGTTCTGGACCCTCAAAAGAAAGAGCGTTTCAGCACAATGTGACTTGCATTCTCTTTCACTTTTCCATCACTTGCCATCACTAATAAAAGCAAACCATTATTCTCCTCTCTAATAACCCTTCCTACCAATTCAGAAGCTAATTTTATGGATATAACTGACTGTCTTTATCCCATACTGGTTCCTTCTTTTTATAAGCAAATTATTTCTGAGCAGAGTACTCATCTATAGTTGAAAACATTGTCAGCCAACAGGAAATGCAGTTGTATTCCAACATAGTTACTCTTGCACAGTCTGTATATAATGTCTTCTAATATGCAGTATTTTACCTTGATACAATATCTTGTATAGTCTATCAGTCAATTTGGGAGTATATTAATACTCACATAGCAGGCTCCCTACATCAAGGAAGCAAGGTAATTGCATGTGATACAGAAGATTGTCACCCTTCAGTTCTTTCCAGTGATGGTTCATCTTCAAATGAGTCAGCATTGGTTAAATGTCTTATCACAAGGAAAGGCAACTGTTACCTGCTTACATTTTGTTTCTTTTTAAAGAGTGAAAATTTTGCCAGGATTTTGATTTTATATTCTTCATCTAGTTCCATACTTAAAGGTCAATATCTTGTGTCCATTATTAAGCTCACGGGAGGAATCCATCAAGTAATTACAGTCTTGACTTTTGTTATTTAATAAGCTAAATAAATCTTGTCTTCAGTTCTAAGTTCAAAACTTCCAACGTTGCTACATTTCAATCTTGACATTTTATTTTCTAGTCTCTAGCAAGAAGTAGTAGATTAAGTCAGGAGAGACTTGCTGTGAGAACAGCAAAACAACCCCTGAATCAATACTAAATTACAATTTGCTAATAGTTGTGTTTAAGTTCTTGACCAGCAAAGTATTTACACAGAAATAACATTATCTAAAACTGTTCGGTGCTGTCAGAGGAAAAAAGAAATGTTCCTTTTGGAAGAGGAGAGACCACTTTCCTAGAATCAAGACAAATTGTATGTGTTCTTTCTTGTTACTGACACAGCCTATCATGTCAAAGAAAGCAAAACGTTTGACAAGTGTGGGTCGTACTTGTGAATTCTTTAAAAATAAATTTATTTTCTGCGATATAGCCAATAAGCTTCAGGAAAATTATTTTATATAACAGGTATTTAAAGGCACCTAAAATAATTTTTATATGTATGTAAGCCATGTGTTTTCTAGCTTCAATCTCTATTTTCAACTAAATTAAGCTGACACGATGATAATTTCAATGAAAGAAAAGATGTTCAGAATGAAAATTCAAGGACATATTTCCATATAGAACACTGTATGCTTCAAGTTTAGCACAAATAATAATTGCTCCATTAAAGAGAATAAAATGAATCACATTGTTGAATAACTACATTTTATAAACCCTATTTTTTAAAGAGTCACAAATATGTAGAAGGTGTACAAATCTAATATAATGGGGTATGAAAAAAATTTTTGAAATGCTTTTAATTAGTGAAATAACTTAAGACATCTGGGGCATATCTCAGATCCATTAGTTCAAAATACATCCCTAAAAGTACTTTTATATTTTATTGATGTTAAGGTATCTATTAACTAACTTCTTCTTTCTTTATACTAATAAAAACTATACAGGATCCAATGACACAGTGCTAACTCCTGCACTCCGTTTTATCAGGAAAAGGCCATATCAATAAACAAATATTTTCATATTTATACTGATAATTCAGTAGTATTTTTACCATACATTTTAAAAAATAAACTTTACTTAAATTAAAAAGCAATCTTATTTTACATATAAATCCCAGTTCCTTGTCAGTTCCATCCTCCCATGACACACCAACACCCCCATTCCATCCTCTATCCACTTCCGAGGTAGGGTGGGGCCTTCCATGAGGGATCATCAAAATTTGTCAAGTCATTTGGGTCCGGGCTTAGGCCCTCCCCCATGTATCTAGGTTAAGAGAGTATCCTTCCATGGAGAATGGGCTCCCCGAACTCTTTTCGAACATTAGGGATAAATACCGGTTCCAGTGCCACAGGCCCTATAGACTGTTCAGGCCTTTTAGCTGACGCCCACATTGTTCAGGGGATCTAGATCAGTCCTATTCTGGTTCCCCAGCAGTCAGATGGGGTCATTGAACTCCCACCTGTTCAGGTTGGCTGATTCTTTAGGTTTTCTCAACATTATTGTGACCACTTTGTTTATCATTCCCCCTCTCTACGACTGGATTCTAGGAGTTCAGCTCAGTGCTTAGTTGTGGATCTCTGCTTCTGCTTCCATCAGGTAACAAATACAGACTCTAAGATGGCATTTAAGGTAGTCAATAATCTCATTATAGGGGAAGGACATTAAGGTAACCTATCCACTATTGCTTAGATCCGTAGTTAGGGTTATTCTTGCATATCTCTGAAAATTTCCCTAGTGCTAGATTTCTCTTAAAACCTATAATGGCTTCCTCTAGTAAGGTATCTCTTTTCTTGCTTTACTCTATTTATCCCCTGACTCATTCTTCCTGATCCCTCATGTTTCTGCCTTCTCTTCTCCCCTCCTCTTTCTCATGCCTCCCTCCTCCCCACCTTGTGCTCCCAATTTGTTCAGGAGTTCTTGTTCATTTTCCCTTCTCTGGGGAAACGTGTATGTCTCTCTTAGGGTCTTCCTTCTTTCCTAGCTTCTCTGGAGGTGTGGATTGTTGATGGAAAGGCTGTTAATACTTTGTTCTATGTCTAATATATTTATTTAACCTTGACTGTCAGATAGATCCCATGCATATGTGTGTGTGTTGTTGTTGTTGTTGTTTTTATTTACTCTTTGGGCTCTTTTAGGGGGCTTTCCTCCTAGCTCCCAAATAATTCACATATCATGCAAAGTGGAAGAGAGTTTTGGCTCTAATGGGTTATGTTTATCTCTGGTCAAGTCTAAGTTCTCACAATCAACTTAGCAAAGGCTGAATCAATTCTTTCTTCATTCTTTAGTACTCTGTTTCCTATTGGGATATAACAGGTTTTCTCTTACCATCCTGTAAACTACATAACTTATCATCTTATTTTGAGTAGTTGGCACTAATTCTCTCTTGTTCTCATGGCTTCTTCCTCTCAGGTGCCTACAGTGCTGGCTGCTACAGTATTGACAAAGTTATAGAAAAGAAGGCATTGTGCAGTTCTATAGTTCTGCTTCATTCCCTGCTCTTAGGCTCTTTCTATTAACTTTTGATATCATCCATTCATTGTTATTACTCTTAGATTCTTGGGGCTAGAATCATTCTCTCCAGGACAATTATACAAATTTGTAATACTGTCAAGAAATTTTGTGATTCTTCCTGGCCAGTTACAAGGTACTTTGGAAAGGCAGCATCCTGTTCTGAGTTTATGCACATATCTGAAATAGCAAAGGAATTCGAAGCTGAATCATATCCTCTGTATACTTTTAGAAATATCCCTTCTGGTTTACCCAGAGGAGAGTCATTGCAAGAAAGTTTTCCTAATGCAATAGCTTTTTCATATATGGCTCTAAGAAAGAGGAATTAGAGGTAGCCAGCAATATGATTTGTGAAAGGAACGTAAAGAGAGCAGGTAACACATATGCTTCTGAGGTCATGACCCAATTATTACACAGTGAAATGTTCATCAATCTTGCCAAAAATGGATTAAACTTTCCCAGGCCTTGCCAAAAGGATAACTTGTTCACGCTATTCTCCCCCAAATAAGTCAAATGGCTTCTGGCACTATATGCCAAGAACTTTCTTAGTCTGTAGAAAATTTTGATGTACTTACACAAGTGTGGACCACCTGAATGGCATCACATTGCCTGCCCAGATTGCCGGCCCACTTACACCTATTTCATAATTAATTTGAGATCCTCAAGGTACAACAGAAACTTTATAAAACTCAATATTTTTTATGCTGAGGTTACCTATTGTGATCTTTTCCAAAATGTGAAACTGAATGAATATTTCATTAGACATTTTAAAAGAAGTTCAGCATAGCAGACTATGGCATATGCTATTTCCAAAGAAACAGTAATATAGGTGACATTGAGACTCTGACGCTGTAAAATATTCATGACAACGTAAGTATCTATTAAGAAGCTGGAGTCATAAAACTCCTTGCAGTGGAAATGTACCCTCCCTTCTCAGGCACACTATGCTTACAATGGAAGGCTCACAGCAGTCTTCTTCTTTCTTTCTCTTTTTGGATGACTTCTTGAAGCATACAGAGCATTCTAAATATTTGAAAAGGCATTTTCCTATAAGACTGAATAAGATACAGATACTTAAAAGTAATAGTGTGATGAAGAAAGTTCTTCTTATTGTAAAATATCCTTTCATTTCCTCCTTCCCTCCCCTTCTCCCTCTCATACACATCCCTCACAAACACACTTTATATTCTATTACCTCTGAGTAACTGTCTTACCTTAAAGTTTATATCACTTTTATCATTCCTCATAATGGAATGTGTTATTAGTTCATGGGCCTGACCAAACGACAACATATTGTGATATCTATAGAACCCAAAATGCAATTCTAGAAACATTGATTTTAACTGATGTCCTTAATATTCTCTACTTCTTCAGAAATCACCCTACTTTGATGGACTTTTTCAGTGTCTGGGCTTAATTATTGTTGAAAAAGCAAGAGTGAATGTGTAATTACAAGAACACTAGCGTTTTTAGTGGCTGCATAGTTACACACCTGAAAATCATGTTGACACTTGATGCAACAACAAGTAACTTTCCATAGGCCCTAGGGGAAGTCATTAGACCATCAACTATGTTTAAAGAAATGTAAATGGGTCTATCTTGTGTGTGCTCAAAGCTGGCCAATACTGCTACAGTGAGCTCAGGAATTTAATATCCTTTCTCCAGAAGAAACTTGTCGGAAGCACTAGTTCAGGTACTCTTCCAAATAAGTCCACTCTAGACGGGTTTGTGGGATGTTAATCAGGTCTTGGAGGTGGTGGTATAAATGTTCCATATAAGACCAATCATGCCTGTGTCGCTTTTTCACAGGATTTGAACCTGTCCTCTGTCTGTTTTATATGCCATCCCTACCCCAAGAGGAACTTCTTCTCATCATTCAATACTGTCATTGTATTTAGTTTACCTTGATGAAAAACCTGTGTTGTTAAGTGTGATGAACAAGGCACACAGACCATTAAACATCTGGAATGTGAATAATCTTGATAGCTGATTAAAAAAGAATCAGCCTCTGGTAACAGTAAAACAAAACAATCCATTTGTGTTGTGTTCAGATTTTGTCAACTTGACACAAGCTAAGGTCATCTGAGAAGTGTGAACAAGTGCTAAGAAAATATTCCAATCAAATTTTGGGGAATTTTCTTGACAAATTGTTAAAGTGAGAGGGTTCAGCCTCCTATAAGTGGTGCTGTCCCTGGGCAGGTGGTCATAAGATATATAATAAAATTAGTTGAAAAAGGGTGAGCCAGTGAACAGAGTTCTTCTATGCTCTCTGCTTCAGCTTCTCCTCCATGTTCATGTCTAGAGGTGCTTCTCTGACTTAACATCAGCGAAAGACTGTTAATTGGGAGAAGAATATAAAGTAAAAGCTTACTTCCCTAAGTTGCTTTTGGCTTTGGTGTTTTATCTACTAGACACAGTAAGATAATAATCAATGATAATTTTGTGTAGATTTAGCTTCAGGTATGATAAGATTTATTTAGAAATTAGTAAAACAATATCAAACTTAGGGCAAATACTATTTTGTTCAATTTTATGATTTATTATTTTTTAAAATTTCATATTCTACTACTGCAATTGTGTGATTTATCCATCCATTTTTTCCTATTTCTCCATGATCCTGTCTCTTTCCTCTCAAGGTCCACATTTACTATTTTTGGACACACACACACGTGTGTGTGTGTGTGTGTGTGTGTGTGTGTGTGTGTGTACACAGCTTATTGAAACCATTTAGTGTGGCAACAGGTGTTGGTGTGACCAGTGGAGTCTAGTCTGGGTCCTAACCCGGATGCACTTACTTACTTCTGGGTCAGAGATAGAGAAGATCCGAGGACATCCTTGAAGCAGGAACCAGCAGCAGTTGTCTCTTTCTTGTGTAAGTGAATTCATCCCCATTAAACCTCAATTAGCCTGTATTGTGTCCTAGAATCTAATTACCCATATTAACGGTTTCTCTGTATTTCATTGGAGCTTGTCCTGGAAATATCTCTGTAGAATAGGCTGGCCTCCAACTCTCAGAGATCTGACTGCCTCTCCCCCCAAGGGCTGGGACTAAAGGCATTTGCAACCAACTCCCAGCCCTATGCTATTGTTCTGAAAATGTAATGCTAAAGAACAATTCAATCCTATAAAAGTTATTGTATGTAGCTTAAATTTTGGAGGCAATCCAAACATGGATACTATATTTAGATCAACAACCTTCCTTCCAATACCTCCTGTGGTATCCCTTCTCTGTCTTAAATTCATAACCTCTTCTTTAATTATTGTTAAACATATATTCATACACACACACAGACACACACGAGCACACACACACACAGACCATGTGTACAAACACAACCTAATGAGTCTATTTAGTATTATAAATATGTACATATATTTATGGCTGATGAACAAAGACTGGATAACCAATCCTATACAAAATTGATTCTTGCGCGCTCAGCAGTCTTTATCCAAGGAGAGCCTTGAGAGACTTTCTTTAGCCATTTTAGAATACCAAATGGAGGTTTCATGGAGCAATATTTTCTTTATGCAATCAAATAAGTAAAATTTCATAGAAATCATGCATCTTGGTCTTCTACAATTCACATACACCCACTCTATAATAATCCCTGAGCCTTAGATATAAGAGTTGCATTATAAATGTATCCATTAGGGCAAGACAAACCAGTGTGAATTATTCTCTTAAGTTAGGGATCTCTGTTGTAGCTTCTGTGTCCAGGAAAGAAGGAAGGAGAAGGAGGAGGAGAATAAGGATGAGAAGAGATGAATAAAGAATGAGGAGTGAGAGCTACACTTGTCTATGTAAAATTAAAAACAAAGGCATTTGTCTCAGGAAATTGAACAGGTAAAGAAACAGTCAACTTAGTGGTAAAAATGATCACCAGAATACCATAAAATTAAAATTGAAATTTATTAATGAAAATTCCTGACAATGCCTGAGAAAAAGCTCCCCAGTGAAAGAAAGGAGATAGAGTCAACATACAATGCAAGCATAACAGTCTGGAAAGAGCTACTCTGTGCTCACTGTCCTGGGTGGACAGCTCTATTGAAACATTCAGCCCTATCATTGTGAAGGATTATGAATGCTTTGAGATGCTGACCTACTTCGGATGTTATCCAGTGTGCTACAGTATCCTCATTATTAGTGGAGACATCTGGTTCCAAACACAAAGGACTTTCGACACAGGATGAGCAGAATTTGTAACTCTCTTTCAAATGTGTTCTGGTGGTATACGTTGCCTTTATTATTTGAGGGCATAAATATATGTGCACTGTCATGAAGAATAATATTCTACCTTACATGCTTGTTTGTGACAGAGTTGTGGAAAATGTGGGATGTAACAGAAGCTGTTAGTGTTTGTGTTAAAATGATTTGGAGCCATGTGAGAAATCAATAGAAAACTGTCTTGCAATAATCACCCTCTTGTTTTTACCTGATGATTTAAGTTTCTAAATTAAGGGAAACATTGATTATTTTTACAGTGACAGGTGGCCATCAGAATCTGATGAATCATTCAGTGACATCCTCCTCAGGAATATACTTTAAGAAGTTAACTTGCCAGTGTCTTCCCCTTGTTTCTCAATCTATCACCAAATACATTATACCTACATATCTCTGTGTGATACTATCCAATAAAAGGAAGAATTCACCAATACCTCTAGAGACAACAGATCTTTAGAAGTAATACAATCCAGTCACCACACATAGCTTTTCTTTTTCTTCTTTTCTTTTTTTATTTTTTTGGTTTTTCAAGTCAGGGTTTCATCTGTGTAACAGCTCTAGCTATCCTGGAAGGCTCTCTGTAAACCAGGTTGGCCTCCTCAATCCAATAAAGATACTCCTGCCTCCAGAGTCCTGAGATTAAAGGCATGCATGCACTACCACCACCCAGATTCTTTTACTTTTATAATAATAGCAGTCTTTAGTGCTCAAAGGGTTTATAACAGATTAGAAAACACTACAAAAAATAAAATTTGGTTTTGTTTGTTTTATTTTTGTTAGGTCATTATATATTTTTTAATACCCCATACATATATTTGTAAATTTATCGATCTGTATATTTGTCTAGCATCTATTTATTTATCCCCTGTCTTCCAATCCTCCTCTCCAACTTCCCGATCCATCTCTCCTCTATAATAGATCAGAAAGGAGCAAACCTTCCATTGACTTCAGCAAAGCATATATATATATATATATATATATATATATATATATATATATATGTGTGTGTGTGTGTGTGTGTGTGTGTGTGTGTGTGTGTGTATCTATTATATCTATATATTTATATGCTTTAGATACTGTCATTTGAAAAATAGTTTTCATTAAATATATTTCATTAAGTTTTATTAAATATTTGTCAATTTCAAGGAGCCAATCTGTTAGCACAGATCTAGAGTGGAGGAATTTAGTTTAACTTTCAACTCCTTTGGAAAGTTGACAGATGCTCTGTCCTATTAATGGAATCCTGATATCCAAGATGAAGAAATTAGTAGTTGAGCCAGTGCAATGACAGAAAATGATAGGATAAAAAATAAATAATAAATGGATGGAAAAATCAGATATTATGCTATGTCCTCATATAATTGGGTGGTTAGATTCTGTTTGTTTTTTAATTCTACTTTCTGATATTCTCCTTCTCAATGAAATGATTTCATATCGGCCTCTTGTTTGAAGATAGCTTGCTAATAAAATTGGCAACAAATGAAGTTTGAGGAAGAACGGGGTCTTGGAGGATTTGGGAACTGGAATTGTTTTTACATGAAAGCAAAATTTATGCACTCTGATTGGGGGTGTTGACCACAAACCTCATGTATTTATTGTCAAAACTTGAAAATACGTAGAAGTTGTTTTTGTACATATATTAGAAATGATGGTGAAAAGAAACTTTCAGATTGTACATGCCAGTAAAAGCAAGCACACTATGATTTAGAGACAATTAGAGAATTAAAATAGGGAACATACTAAATAGTGACAAGGTAAAGAAAAACAAAAGTTAAGAAGCAATTCTATGACTTTGAGCAGTAAATTTAATTGACAAACACTGGCAATTTTTACCTTATAAACATGTTTGGAAATCTACATGCTTTGTAAATGGCTCAATCAAACTAATTAACATACCCATCTCCTCATATTTGCCTTGTTGTTATTTAAGTTCCTTTCCAAAAAGTGCCGCTATTTAAAAGAGGTAGTAATGGTTAAGTGGTTGACTGAATAGCACAAATCAAAGTGATCATGGAATTAAATCATGAACACCTGTAATAAAATTATCCTATACCCCTGAAAACCTACTGTTTGGTGAGTTCAGTGTAATAGTAAGAGGAGAGGGATATTGTCACTATTCAAAAAAAAAAAAAAAAAAAGTGCATCGTGGTATCATGTGTATGTCTATTTAAGGTAAATACATTCTAAGTTCAAAGTGTGTGGTGATTACTTAACCAATTCTTGAAATTCAGTATTTGAAATGCATTTGGATAAGTCAAGCAGTCTCCAATAGCAATTTAATTTTTAATAAATAATCAAATAAATTTTGTTTCAACAATAATTAAATATTATTAATCAGAATGGTCAAGTACCAAATACCATAAACTTGTATTACATACACTGTTCTTCAACACGTTACCTTTAAGACATGTCTTCTGAGGAAGATAATAATCAAAATTTATCATTCAAAAGCAAATGCTGAATAGTAAAAAATGAAAATTTTACAGTCTAGGTTTTAATCTTAAATTTAATCAGTAGCTATATTTCACAAATTACAGAAAGAATTGCTATATCTATTATATATTTGAATAGTTTCATAGTTTGAACCATCACAAAATGGAAGAAGCACTTATTACTCTGCAAAATAATGACAGTTCATTCAGAATGATAATGGTAATATTATCTCAAAAATATTAAAATTTACCTTGTTAATGATTTAACGATTGGAAATGCGTGGAAGAAAATTGAGGAAATTGAATGATTTTGGGAAAGAGTGGCTGCGAAATAGCAAGGTTGACTGATCCTATTTAGTTATGTTGAGGCAATACATCGAACTAGTAAGAGAACGTGTGTCATTAATAAGCAGCTAAGTGTGAGCCAGAGGGCCTTTTTGGAAGCTCATGAATAGATCATTATCTCCTACAGTGGAGGAGTGGACATAGTTAATGATAGATTTAAAATTTGATGACATCTCAAATTCTAAATGCTTTTGATTAGTCGTCTAAAACACATCTGAGATGCTTGAGAGCCCTTGGTGAGAAAATGTAGGCCTATTACTCATGTAATGCAGACATTTGTATAGATAACATTAAGAATGTTGGCTCTGGTGATCATTCCAGACATAGCTCTGGAAGACCTTCAACATGCGGTCAGGCTTAGACCTGTTGTGAAAACCTGGAAAAGTCTTTCTCTTTGTATAAAACAATGCATTTTGTCCTCATCATCTTGGGTCCTAAAATAAAATGGGATAAAAACAGTAATGTTACCTGGCTGGAAGTGTGCTGGATCTGCTTGCGGCAAGAGGAGATTGCGGTGCAATGATTTGTAACGAAATCTATGTGTGCCATAAAGACTGAATAGAAATGAAGGGATCACTGTTTCTCATGAAGAGGGCTGATGTATAACTGGCCTGACTTAGACACACACCTCAAGACAAGGGATTTATTGCACTAATGAATATCAACAGAAACTCTCCAAGAGACAAAATAGAAAAACAGACAGCAATATTGCTGTTTGTAATTTTCAATTAAGTGTATGAATGAACGAATAAGAGGGCCCATTGTAGCAAAAGGAGAAAGCTCCTGATGGCATTGTTTGTATGTAGACATCTTCATGTATAACTCTAGAAGTGAAGATAGTATGTATATTCAATTTTGCTTAACCATACCTGAATGGATCTATAATTCTTTGTCCAGATTCTTAGAGAGAGTAGAAACAACAAACAGGCTGATGCTTACTTTCCCTTTTAAAATATAATATTTTTCTAATGCTTTGTTTCCTTCATAAATGTAGTTTGATCATATTTACTCTTCGTTTCTTTCTCTAACTACTGCTAAATCTAGTTAATAAGTTCCCAGCCCCCTCTAACTTCCTGTCCTCTTAAAAAAAAAAACAGAACAATACACATATTTATTTTCATTTCATGAGTTTTTTTGTATGAGTGCATATATATCCAAAAATATTTGCATGGTACCTATTGAATCAGAAGAAGTTATAATATCTACTGAAACTAGAGTTATAGATGGCTGTTAGCTTGCAGTATTGAGAACAAAATTCAAGACTTTTGCAACTGCAGCAAGTGCCACTGACCATTGAGTGCACCTCCCTGCCCTTTTCTTTTATTTCACTTTTAAAGTACTTGATGGGAGATGTCATTCACTAAATATTTTTCTCTTATTGGTTAATGAATAAAGCGCTGTTGGCCAATATGAAAGGAGGATAGGCAAGGCTAGGAGACAAGGAGGATTCTGGAAGTAGTAGGGAGGATATTGAACATGGAGGATGGAGAGAGAAGAACTCCAGCCCTCTCTCCGGTAAGTTGAGACCACATGGAAGTACTTTGATTAATAGAAATGGGTTAATAATTAAGACAGAGCTGGCTGATAAGAAACAACAGGCCTACAGAATTATATCTAATACAGCGTCTCTGTGTGTTATTTGGGGCTGGAGCGAATGTGGGTCCAGACGGCTGGCGGAAATAAGTTACAATGGTGCTGAATGTGGACTGAAGAACTTCCACTTAAAACTTAACAAAAAAAAAAAAAAAAAAAAAAAAAAAAAAAAAACAAAGACAAGCAAGGCTTCTTGATAGCAGCATTTTTCTTAGTTGGGTTCTGTTTTGCTAGAGACAAGCAGAGATTTGCGTGGCTCCTTTAAGGGAGGTTTCCTGACTCAGCATAAGCGGCAAAAAACCACAAGGCTTTTAAAGAGCTCTGCTAACAACCCTGTATCATTTTTACATATGATAAATCATCTTGAAGTTGGGGTCATCTTATTAAGGAAAATGTATCTTTAAGAGCATAAAATGCTGTATTTCATCATTAAGGTAGAATAGATGTAAGCACCATTTAAGACATTTTCCCTAGATTTTTCTGCTTCCTCAACCCCCCTAGGAACACTTATAATTTGCACTTATAAAACACAGTTGTGAAGTAGAGCACATCCAGAGCCTGCCAGCTAACTTCTGAATGGGTTCCTTACCACATGGATGGTACCTGGTCATTTCTTCCCAGTAATTAGTGCAAGGTCATGCAAGGTTGGGGGTAAGTGGCTCAGCACATTCTGCTGAATCAGGGGCCTACATCTTGCTTTGTCTTTTCTGCAGCCTATCATGGCTAACAAATTAGGAGTAGGTGGGTGAGGGTCTGGGCCCTTTACATCAAAGAATTTTGGGAGCCAGCAGAGTCCAACTCTACTGACTTTCCTGCCAAGGTTCAGGTCAGTTACCTCAGTGTATTGACAGGGATCTTAAGATGGCTCTGATCTTGGGGAAAACACTTACATGCTTGCAGTTCCAGTCATATCTCTATTGTTTGCTTTAATTCTAATTTTCTTGCCCTAATTGCTTATAATTCCTTAGCTCTAATTCTCTGTCTCAATTCTAATTCTAATTGCAAATCTCTGTTTCAATTTGTGTCTGTTCCAATCATTGTACACTTTTTCTTCATTTTCCAACATTTTTTTTATCCTTCTACATTCTTTACTCTTCTAATCTTATTTATTTTCCTATAAGAAATTTCTAAGCATGTGTGTGTGTGTGTGTGTGACTACATCTTTAAAGATACATAGGAAAACTTAGCTGGTCTGCAGCTAACCAAAGCTGCAGCTGTGGGTAGATTCCTGATGTCTCTTAAAGGGGCTGCTACAGCTTACCAAGAGGGAAAACTAAACCACTGAGGGATCTTAGGAAAAGACAAAAAATACATGTATTTTATATTTTTTAAGTGTGATCAATAATATTTGGACACGGTTAGTCAGTTAGGTGCTATTGATCTTTTCAAGAACTATTATGTAAAGAGGATAGACACCTGCAATACCAACTAACTTGTCATAAATCTTTAAAGGACTTAGATTTTGCAAGGACAAACACCTGTAATTCAGCTCTGTGGACTTTCCTCTGGTGATCATAAGGATATCTGTCTGGCCAAATCATGCTGTCAGGGAGTTAATTACAGAGAACAGTGAAATGTGTATAAGATAGTATAGATACAAATCGTCTTCTGAATACTCACAAATATATGTGCCCAGTAGATGAAATGTTTGCATGAGATAAACACACAGGCAGTGGGAAAATACCAAAAGCTATTCTTATGGAAGAAATGAAGTAAATCCTGAGAGAAATTACAAACAGATACCAACAATTATCCCCAGCCAGAGTACCCAAGTCCATGCCAAGTCATTCATATAGTAGGTAGGCCTGTTAAACACTCATTCTCATTATCTGTAACTCTATCAGTCTCCAACAAATATTTACAGGAAACTGCAACAAGTCAAAATTCAGAGTGATGATCATGGGATTCTAATCTCCACTAGATATTTCTACCACAAAACTCTTTAACATGAGATTGTGAATCATCACTGAAAAGGGAATGACCTGATTTTAACAGAGGAAATTTAATGTGTACTGGAAATGACAGAGAGGTTTCACACAAGCTGCCTAAAAAACATGGCATCCTAAACCGCACTTAAACAAGTATAACACTAGTAGACATGTTTAGATGAAGAGGAAATTACCTAAATACTTAATAAAGACCTATATAGACAGCTAAGAAAGTTGTTGGAAGAAGGAAGAATTAGTATTTCAAATGGACAAGACTCTTAATACACACATACACACACACAGCAATACTCAATGGACTGAGAAAGGTGTATTTGCAGGATTTTTCATTTACACATTTAGCGATTAGAGAAGGAAAGGACATCAATTTGATGTGAGGAAGCAAAGAAAGGAAGCATAGGAGATATTCTATGGAGGAAAATGTGATGTAAAAATATTTTAATTTTAAAAATCCTCAGAAAAGTTAAGAGCTGTGAATATAAAATACTGAAAACTAGATATATTAATGCATATATATGTCTATATATTAATGCATATATATGTCTATTATTCTAGCATATAGTTATATTTATATATTGATATAAGCTAATATATTTCAATTACTTTTATATGACCTTTAATAATAGTATAGCAAGAACAGAACTTAAATTTTATATAGAAAGCATGTCTTGAAAATATAAAAGCAGTACTTAGCATAGGGTATCCTTGTTTCATATTCTAGCGTGTGTATTCAGATATAGGCACACACTTCTGGAGTACACAGATATTGATTTATTGCTTATATGTAGAATACTGTCAATGAAATTAATACTAACTTTAGAACTGTATGAAATGAAGGAGTTGGAAATTGTTTTGTCAATGCCTGCTTAGGAAGTAAGAATTAACAATTCTATTTCATGAAATTTCTCATTTCAGAACAGAGAGTAAATAAATGCTTTTGATGATTACATGTTAGTAAGTTTGACATTAGTGAGTAGACTTGAATACTAAATGAAGTGTTTTGGTTTCTAAATAAAATAAAATGAGCAGGTACAGCAGGTAATGATAAAAATTTTAAAAAGTTTCATCCACTTGATTTTTTCACTATTGATCACTCAGCTCTTTATTAAGACATCAGGTATTTTAAGTCAGGCAAAGAATCACAGCTTCACAGAGTTAAACAAATGCAGCATAAACAAATGTAACACACCTTAAAATAATATTCTACAACATTTCCCCCTTTATCTAATTTACATAAAAGAAAAAAACTGCATTGCAAAATCTAGAAACAACAGAGATATCTGTCTGCCCGGACAGTCACCCAAAGTTTCTTTGTAATGTTGGGGCATTTATCTTCAGCCTAAAGCCCCAGTAGACTTTTCCATTTAGCAACAAATTTGCAAAACTATCCCATCCATATAGGCAAAATATGTCATTCACTTCCCTCTGTGTCCTTCATAATGTCTGGCAATTTCTTCTGTGAAGCAGGAATCCTCAAGGACCATCTTGCTATGTTTTGACAAAGTTTGGCAGTTACTTTCCTGTCACACCTGCATGTCCAGCTTATAAAACATACAGTCAAGCGGTCCAAGCAAGAGCAGCTTCTTGCCCAATTGGCTGATCTTGGCGCAATGACAGAAAACTCCACAAGGTGTTTCTTCATTGCCCATCATCTATGAAGTAAAAAGTTACTGCCAGCAACAGATGGGACTCATTGTCATGAAAACATTTGGCTGACAAAACATAATGTCATATTCTATAGGCCTTTAAAGGGTTTGAAGACCTTATCTAACTAAATTACATCTCTGCATGGCCTAGAAAACATGCCTACAAATGCAACAGTTATCAATGACCAATTCCTAATCTACGTTTCTTGATTGTCCTATGTAGTTTATAATAACTCTCAAAAACGAATTTTTTACATTACATTTTTAAATGAACTGCATAAGTACCATACCTTAAACCAAAGCACTAGTTACAGTGAAACAAAAATAAATTTGTATCAATTTACAAAAGCCCTTTAGACAAGAGTAGAAACATAAAAAAAATTACATTAAATTTGTGTGAATATTCAAAACTCCTTTCTAATACAAAATATTTGAGATTAATAGATTTTTTTGTCTTATACTCCTATATTCACTTAGATATATCAAGTATCCATGACCCACCAATTAACCAAAAAATATCCCACAGCACAGCTCTTGAGAGTGTGGACGTAGTTTCTCTAAACTGATTCTTGCTGGCTATGGGTAAAATATCTTTATAGTCCCAGGGAGGAAAGTTTGAGGAAATGACCAAGACCTGGGAAGACTAGCAATAATTTTTATTGACAGATATAAACTGTCAGGTTTCAGGACCTCTCACCTGATCAATCCTGATCCACATTATTCCAGAAGAAATACATAGCCTCTCAGCATCCACTTGTTTTTAACCTTCACACACACACACACACACACACACACACACACACACACACACACACACACACCTTTCCTCTGAAGGAAATAGGGTTTTCCTTCAGGCTACCAACCAGCTCCAAATGATGACACAGAGACTTGTTCTTAATTTTGAAGCTTGTTTCTGGCTTGCTCTTTAACTTAAATTAACCTGTTTTCTTTCTTTCTGTATACCTAACTTACTTTAACTGCTTCTAGTGTTTAGTTGGTTAGCGGCTTCCTGACTTCTGCCCTGGATATTGCCCTTGTTCTTTCCTCCTCTATTCTTTATTTCCTCTTTTTTTTTTTCAGCCTCAATTTCTTGTCCTGATTTTTCTCTGTGTACCAGCTCCACCTATCCTTTCTCCTGCTTAGCTATTGGCCATCTAGCTTTTTATTTAGAAGAATCAGGTTCCTAATTCAGGCAAGGTAAGACAAAGAACACATCTTTTCATAATTAAACAAATGCAGCATAAATAAATGTAACACATCCTTACATGGTTAAACAAAGGTACCATAAACAAATGTAACACACCTTAACATAATAAAGTAATATTCTAATATTCCACAGCATAAACAAATGTAACACACCTTTACCTACTTAAAATAATAGTCCACAACATATGTATACAATATTCGCAGTTATTCTAAACATAGCAAGGGTAATCTTACATATATAGGACCAAGTAGTCACATAAGATACTCAACAAATAGTTCAATTTTCTTATCATTGCCTAAAATATCAGTATATCAATTGTTTATACAACATTTAAATTATAAGTATTATAGTAATCTAAGTTTATTGTAAAAACATAATGATTTATATATTAGTTGTATGGAACTACATTTACTTTATATGTAAATGACCTGATCAGCAGTAGATTTTTGTATGGAAGATATCATAGAAACAATGTGTAATAGTCAAGACAGAATGCTTGTTATATAAATATGTTCATGGATGTACACATTTATACACATGCATGGTTGCATATATGTTTATGTACATATTTGAAGATGTATATATATTACAAATATGCAGACACATTATATTCACTTAACATAGATCTATGGTAAGCTATTAATGACAATCTTCATTATTTTTGGTGCTGCATAACAAACATATTTATCAAAAAATTTTGATATAAATTTATAATTTATGTCTGACAATAAGGGTAAATATATATGTTAGAATTTTTTTAATTTATCACAACTTTTATAATTCATTATTATGATATTGCATATATACATATCTCAAGAATCTTAGGTCATAGTCTGGACAGAAAATGTGTATTAAACTGAGACTTAGGTTCAATATATTAGAATAAGTTAAATACAATTCACTAGTAAAATTAAAATATCCTGTATTAACTTTTGTTTCTGGCATTGTTGTTTACCTTTAAAAAGACTCTCCATATTCTACATGGATAATTTACACACAGGCACATATGTACTTACACATAGTAATTTATCAGAGGGACAAGTTTTATTGTTCTTTTGGTGGACAGTTATACAGGTGTGTTGTCTATGTAATTCACTATTCAATACTCTACTTTATAAAATAAATTTAAATTCAAACAATGCATCAAATTATCTGTACAAGTATATGGTGGAACCTTAACACAGAATTTGCTTTCAAAGTCACAACCTTGCTGTCATAGTGGGAATTGCTGCTGACTTTGGTCAACATTTTCTGATACGTAATTCCCACAGGATGTGTGCAGTACTTGCAATACATTTCTTAGTTTATCTCTGAAGTGGATTCTTGCTATGGGTCAAAATGAATTTCTTTTTCCTTTCTTGGCAAAATATTTTTCTCAAATTCCATCCTGTGTTGCTTTTCTTTAAGTGTGCCACTTTGTAGTTTATCCATTCATAATCATTAAAGAGAAATTAACCTTGGACAAATGGACTCTAGCATAACTGGAATGGAAGAGAGGATATCTTTGCAATTATAGATAATCATGTATATTAATATTAAAACTGTGACACAATACTCTTCTTTGTCCCTTAAACAGATAATTTGAAAATAATTCATATAGCACATTTTTATTATAATCACTATGTTTACAACTATAATAGTGTGCAAATTTGTTTCTAGATGACTACATAAGATTCCTAAGGCATGCAGTTATGCAATGCCATAAATATGAATTATGACAAGTATATCAATATACATAATTTACATATTTACCTTTAATGACAGATGTATAAAAAAGACAAACTTGTTAACATATGACAAACATGTCAACACTGATATGAGATTTCTGACTGTAAATGGTCACACAGCCATGCATAAAATATGCATATGTAGGAAATATTATAAATATATATGTATATAATATTTAAAAAAAGCAGGGAAAAGGCAACATAAGACAAATTTCAGTGGTTGTGTAATCTTTATTTTATTCTTATCATTTGGATAAATTATAAAAATTGTAAACCTTGTTTTCAATTTCACACATGTATAGTGTATTTACATCATATCTCCTGTTTACTTTATCCAGTCCTTCCTTATACGTTCCCATTGCTCTTTCTCAAATCCATGGCTTGTTTTTTTAAGTATACACAATGTAATTAAAATCTGCAGGTTCATTTATTCATTGTTGTCTGCATGTTTTAAGGGCTGATGATTTAGTATTGAATAATCAAGTAAGGGGCTCATCCCTGGGTAATACTGATTCCTCGTCTCTCAGCAATCATTAATTGCCTGTAGCTCTTCATCTGAGTAGGGCACTCTGAGATTCTTCCCATCAATGCTAGAACACTAACTGGTGTTCTCATTGTTCAGGTCTCATTAAGGAATCAAATTATTGACTCGTATGCTTATGTTTACTGATCATGTTGTAAATGTCTCCACTTGGATGGAGGGCCCTAAGGTTAGTTGTTATCTGTATTTTTTGAATAGTTGTAGCTTTCTGCAATGATCTTTGTCAGCTTGTAATTGAATTTTCTTTGAGGATTGGTAAGAGCTACATTTATCAGTGGGTCTATAAAAATACTAACAAAGCATATTGAGTTTAAACTACTTGAGAATTATCCTGGGTTATCACGGTCATCTAATTAAATCTTGAGTTTCCATGACTATCACTTTATTGCTATTCTCTAAGTTTATTGAACATTTTGTTCATGCCATTTTAAGTTGCTTGAATTAGTGATGAAACTTATGATTGTTAAATTTTGTGTCTTGAAGTGGTTTATCTAGGTACATTTCTTTGGAGAATATTTATACAAGACTGGCAGATTTGGAGATAAAAATACTGTCTTTCCTTTCATTTCTTTTTGTTTTTGCAATGAGACCTAAATATGTGAAATTCTTTTGATGTTGTGAGTCTGATACAATGTTCTAGAATACCTGCAGATTGTATGTCTAAAGCAAGGTCTGAGGAATGTGGATGACATAGGCAGATGATATTCTAGTGACTCAAGAGGCTTTATATGGAAATAAATGTGGGTTCTTGGATAGACCTAAAAGCTGAATACTGTAGCAGCAGGCTATGCTAAAGAAGTCTGAGCAGACTGAACCTGCACATATAATGTCCAACCATAGCCAAACATATGTGTTTTAAGCAGGGATTAATCAAAGTAGACCACTACACAGATTGAAACAGGACTCAGACTGGGGTGTAGTCTAGGCATAGGTGAGACAGGATAATATTTTGATGAGCAATTTTCATTTTTATTTTTGACAAGCATCATGCAGCCATCACTTTTGTACAAAGTTCTGATAGAGGGGAATGGTTTTAAAGCCAAGTAAAAAGAAATAAACAAAAGCAATAACATCTTTGATATATACTAGTGAATGAGTGTGAACTAACTTACAAGTATATAGGTTGCAAGAATATTAAGATTTAGGAAAATTTCAATGGGTGAGGAAGGTAAAGTCATTCTTTACATTTTTGGTAATATAATGACTTTTACATCCTATCGTAAAGAACTTAGTGTACATCCTAGTGTAGAATCTCATTGTCCAAGTTATTTCATTGATCCCTGGTCAAGGAAGAATATTCCTAGAACACACAGGAAAAGAAAATAGTTTGTACATGTCCAACCCATCATTTATACAGACCTCATAAAATATATAATTTGACGCAGAGTAAAATTAAATTATTTTAATAATGTTAAATGGGCTGAAAGATGGCTCTGTTGTTAAAATATGATCCCAAAGAAGCTACCAATGCTGCTAATGAGACTATACAAGACTAAGCTTTGGTTATGTAAGTCACATAACTGTACAATTCCATGTTGAATTTTAGGCTACTTGTATATTCAGGATGAGAAGTTGTAACTTTTTGCACTTTATAGCTAAAGGTCAGTCCAACCGATGACAATGGACATTTTCAAATCTGTGGAGCTTTGTTAAACTTGATTTATCACAAAACCAACGAAACACAAAGATAAACATGAGGGGAATGGACTCATAGGAACTAGGGGAATTGACAGGGATAGGAGGTATATAATGTAGCAAGAGGTAAGACCATTATATGAATACAATGCATACATGTATGAAATAGTCAAAGAAAGACAATATAAATTGTAATGAAAAGCATCAAGCTAAAAGTAATACACACTGAGATATCAAAATTTGATAACAGTCGTGAATAAGTATAATGGAAGTAAGAACTGCAGATCCCAGGCTAGTTGGACCCAGCAAAATTTAAATAAACTTATGTGAGTTTAGAGAAAATATTAAAAATACACACACACACACACAGTTTACTCTTTGTTGTATTTATTATTATTATTATTTTATTTTACATTACTCTTTGGGTTTTAAAAGATACTTGGAAATGTCAAAAAAGTAAATAATTTTGTTCAGTGAATAATAACAACCCTTTCAAAATGGATAGGATACTACAACTGCCCCTGGGAGCATGAGAGCAACAGAACTAACCCTACTCCCTCCATCTGCCACTACATGGTATAGGCGAGGGAAATATGCACACAACCCTCAGCACCTTTACCTGTGGCAGGAGATGCTCCCAGGCTTACAAGGTTAAGATAATTAGCCCAGCCTACATCCACTGCTGCATACTTGAGATCCGACCATGGCACACTGGAGCTGACCCTGTTATCCTGGGCATATGTGGACAGATTCTGGAGGCTAAACAGCAGGAGAGCTGACCCTGCCCACCTCCCCTGTATTTCCTCTAATGCAATTGGGAGATAAGGTCTTGTACCATGCCTGGCCAAAACAGGAGACCTGCCCCTGATGATATGTGAGGGATGTGGATCTGAGGATCTGAATGTAGTCGAGCTGACTTGGCTTCTTGCTTCAGGCTGCGTTAGTTAAGCTAGCTGACACAGTGCAGCAGAGCTCATCCAGGCAATGATAAGCGAAAGCTTAGGTGCTCACTAATCTAGCTACCATCCAGGCCTAGAATCAGGGCTATGAGTTGGACCACCCCAACATCCACCAAATGTATACACAGGTGGAATAGGTGAAGGGGATCAACATACAGAGCCAAAACATCAGCATCTCCAGTAAACAGGACAAAAATAGGATATTCAAGAGGAATCCCAGTGAGAGCCCATTATCAGTGGTGTAGCATAAACCAGAGGCCACCAGCCTGACCAGTGACTTGAGGCAAAGACAGTTGCTAGTAAAGATGACTGGACTAAAGGATAAACTTTGTGATGGAACTATCTAAGAAACAGAATGTGGGAAATCACAAATCACACGTAACTTCATACAACCATGATAAAAGCTTGAATCTTTCTCATTCTTGGATTTGAATATGTTATTGTGGAATTTCCAAATGTAATTCAATGTGTTCATTCATTCATAATTTGTTGAAAGTAAGAATGAGTTTTAAAAAATGAGTGAGGTAATGAGTGTGCATAACCTCTTTAACAAATGTCAGTCCAAAATACACCTGGAGAGTACTGCTTTATTTTCTCTGGTTGTATTTTGACGTTTAGCTGCCAAAATAAAGTATAGTAAGGAAATTTGCCATTGTCTTGTTTTCTATTCATTATCATCTTTGTTTTAAAGAAAGTTCACTCATCTATTCTGTCAATACCCATTTAACTGATATGATAATATTTTTATTTTTGTTTGCACTATTTATGCAGTATACTCTTTGAACAAGAGATGGTTTTTCTGCCTAGATTGTATATTGAATTTTAGCCAATATAATTTCAAACATCTTGTACAAACTGGTGATAAGAAAATAGTTATTAAACAGAAGGCAGTTAATATTTTTTCATAATCTTATGTTATTTCAGAAACAAGAAAATAAAAATACAGCTGAAATTTTTCTATTTTAGTGATTCATTACATTTTAGTATTCAAGTCTGTATTAATATTTTTTCTATGTTACTATGTATTTTGTTTAAATTACCAAGGATTGTTCTTGGTCTCACAACTATTATACATGTTCACTGTAAGTAATCTTGAATTTTATTTTCTCTTGGTTTCCAATGATAACACCAAACAATGGGGACTTAAACCCTTCACCAGTCTAAAATGACACACCTGAAGACTCCATTATTGGAAAACAGTATTTATAAATTCATCTATTTTTAATACCACCATAAATGTAATTTTTTATTTAAATATACTTCATATTCTTCTTACCACCTGAGTAGCAAGGGAAGGGCCAAACTATAAACATAATAATCTTTTATTCCAGGGTTAAATAATGCTTCTTGGGTAATGCAGAACTTCAGGAAATAATGAATAACATCAGGACATAACCAAGGACCTAGAAATAAGCTTAGATACTATTTTGTTCAAGTGCTATACTTTTAATTGCAAAGTAATCTAGAAAAACAAATTTTATTAATGAATGTGTAATTTGAACAAGTGTGTTTTTTCATGGCCATAGTACAAACTTCAAAGTTACTTGATGCAGTAATTCTGTATGTACTGTACTCACAGTAATGGACTCTAAAAAGGGTTCTTTTATTTCATCACATAATAGACATGAGTCACCTTCTCTTTATTCTATGTTCTCCATATAGAGATAATCTCTCATGACTTTAGATTACTTCCTCATCATCTTGCATTTCCTCAATGTGTCCCTTCTAATGAAGGAGTTTTGCCTCATATTTCCTTCATGTTATCTCATTAGAATTGAATTCACTCTACAAAGTAACCATAAAAGTAGAAATTTTCAGATTGCTTAGAAAATGTCATAATCATTATTCCAACATTTTAACATAGGTCTTAGTATCTGTATGAATAGATTGAGTAGGCAACAACATTGAGAATGGAGGTATCTCAGTATTGCAATTTGGTGTACTTTACTATATTCCATAACATACATGAACTGTCTAAAGGTTTTCAACACACATATCAGTTCCCCATGGTAAATGTTTACAGAAATATTGATGTAACGAGTACGGTTTTTCTGCCTGCCACCGCCTGGTCTTGTCCTGCGGCCGCGCCAGCCACAAATAACACACAGAGACTCTGTATTCGATATAATCTGTTGGCCTGGTTACTATTTTCTTATTGGCTAGCTCTGCCTTAATTATTAACCCATTTCTGCTGATCTATGTATTTCTCTTACCGGGGAGCCAGCGGCATACTGCTTTCTCCAGGCTCTCCATCTTGGCTCTCCTAGTACGACTTCCTATTTCCTCCTTGTCTCCTAGTCCCTCCTATCTTCCTTTCCTATTGGCCAACAGTGCTTTATTATTAACCAGTATGAGAAACATATACAGAAAGACATCTCCCATCATATTGAGGCCTCACCTTGATTATATTGAGTGTAAATAAGATAAAAGAGTGTTATAGGGTTGATGAATTCAGGAAAATCAGGACAAATTATGCTCAAGGAAAGACGATTAGTTTAAACTGAATATGCATTTTATAGACAAAGTTTTCATACAGTATATTCTGAGAATTTTTTCTCTTCTCCCAATTTATCAAAGATTCTTTTATCTTTGCATCTTTGCGCTCTGTTTCTCTAACTCTAGGCTTCTCTCTCTCTATCCCCACCCCTCTTTCTCTGTCTCTCATAGTAATAATAAGGAAAAGAAAACATGTAAAAGAGACAAACAAAAATAAAGCAAACACAGGAAAGCACAAAAAGAGAAGCCATAATATGCAAATAAAAGACCATTAACAGTAACAACAAAAACAAATGCCCAAGACAATATTAGACATAATGTATACAAAAATGCTATTGGATTCATTTTGGACTGACTCTTTATTGCTGGGTCGATGGTGAAGCATAATATACCCACTGAGACTCAATTGGAGAAAACTAAATTTTGTTGTGTAAGAGAATGTCAGTTACAAATTCCTTCTTGAATAGGGATGGGATCCTAGGACCACTTTTCCTTCAGAGTGCTGTGGACCCATCTGACTCAAATATGTGTAGGCCCTTCACTAGCTGCTATAAGAGGGTATTAGTTGTGAGTAAATGATAATCAAGCTCAACACACACACACAGAGGTTAGGTCAAGAGGAGGGCTCTAGGGAGGAAGAATGGATCTCCCTGATAAAGGGAAATGGGATAAATACTGTGGGCAGGTTGGAGAAAGGCGTGAGAAGATGAAGATGAGGGGAGTGATGGAGGGAAAGATTTTGAGGAGAGACAGCTGGAAATGGGGGACTTTAGGGGTGGTGGTGTGGAAATGTAGAGATTCAACACATCCTTCTTCAACAAAATTCACAGAAATTTACAAGACAATGTATATCTTTATATTGAAACACACACAAACACACACACACACGCCAGTTAAAATAATCCTGAGTAAAAAAAAGAACTGATGAGTATATCATCATCTCCAACATCAAATTGTATTACAGAACTATAGTAATAAAAACAGTATAATATGGGAATAAAAACAAATAAATGTTGGTCAGTGGAATTGAAGACCTAGACATAAGTTCACATACATATGAATATATTTTTTTTAAAATAAAGAAATCTGTCTTTCTCAATAAAAAAAGGCAGCATCCTCAATAAATGGTGCTGATCAAATTGGAGGGCTGATATGGAAGATTGCAAATACTGCCTCTCCAGCATGCACTCCCCAGAAACCTGCTAGCTCTGGAGAGTAAATCAGGTAAAAGATTTTCACAGTCCTTGTTGCCCTCTAATACCAATCCTTCAGTTTTATTGCCAGCTTTGCTACAGAGCAATTCCTGCATTCTCCCTCTGCTATCTGTTTCCATTTCGTCTATGGTTCATTAATGTTGTTTCTATTCTGTTCATTTTAATATTTTGCCTAATTACTCTAGGGTATTGTGCCTACCACTCAATCTGTATCTAATCTATTCATTTTTTTATGTAACCAGTCTCTCACCATCACTATAGACATTACTGTGCCACCATCCTGTTCATGTCCCAACACCTGGAAGTCATTTCAAGTTTCCTAACAGATTCCTCGTAGTTGACAGCAATTTCATTTAATGTGCTGTAATTCTCCAGATTTCCTTAAAGTGCACATCCTAACATGCTTTGTTCAGTCTATTCACCTAAAGGTTAACTGGGTCACACAGTAAATGAAATGACTAAGAAATGGAGAATTGAGGACACAGATAAACTATCTTACCAAATGGAATGCTATACTGCTATATTTCTTAGTTAATAAAATAGAGATAACTAAATAGGGGGAAAATAGTGAGAAACATAAGATGCCAGGTAAAACTAAACAATAGTGAACAGTGAACATCATGGATTTTTAATATATTTAGACTGGAAAATATTTAAAATGAACATTTAAATGTAACCATAAAATTGACTTCAATAAATACATATGTCAATGGTTTTGATGTAATCTAAAAATTAAGGAATATCTTTGTTGTAGTACATTGAAAAATATAGGACACTTAAAAATAGGATTGGCTATTTCCATATTCCTGGAATGACTATTTTTATACATTAAACCACTTTTATAAAATGTATTCTTTCTTTTATATTAAAGAGAGCAATATGTGAAGCACGTAACCAGTAATGTTGATATTCGTATGATCATGAAATATTTCAACTATTTCAAAACAGTGTTAAGATTTTCAATAAAATAAAATCTTCAATCTAATGGGGAAATGACGTCTAATGTAGTGAGCTTCTCTTTATGTAATACTCTCTGCCAAGCAAGAACTGCCAAAATTCTAATTGTGGAACTTGGTAGGTGTATAAAACTTCAAAATTTCCAAGTAAATTCAAGGCAAGACAAAATTGCTACTGGGAAATTCATTTAATATATTCAAAAAAAGACACAGTTGAAATAAAATGATGGGTTGGCAACTGAGGTAAAATTTTCAACTGAGAAAACACAAAGTACTAAATTTATTAAAGAAGGGAAAAAGTACAATGTTTTAAAAATTATTATTTTAAAATACTGATCTTTTGTGATTTTGAGCACCATTCCATTGTGCATTTGTGCATCTGTCTAGGCTTGTGCTTGTGAGTACAAACAAATTTGGAGTCCAAAAAAGGACATTAGATCCCTTGGAGCTAAACTTACAGATCGTTGTGAACTACAGATATGGGTGCTAGGAACCAAACATAGTATCTTTGCAATAGTAGGGTGTGTTATTGACTGCTGAGTCATCTTTCCAGCCAAAGATATTCTTAATGAATCAAAATAGAAAGAGGTTGTTTTTAAATTATAAAAACTGGTATTACCCTGCCAAAGCCACATGTTGTAAGGAGTAGGGTTTTTCCTCCCTCTGCCGGTCTGGTCCCGTCGCTGCGCCAGCCCCAATTAACACATTGAGACTCTGTATTTGATATAATTTTGTTGGCCTGTTACTTGTATCTTATTGGCTAGCTTTGTCGTAAGTATTAACCCATTTGTGTTAATCTAATATTTTTACGTGGTCTTTTTTTTACCAGGAAAGGGGCCAGAGTCTCATCTCCCCAGTCTCTCCATCTTCACTCTCCTTCCTACTTCCTCTTTTCACTTTGTCTCCTTGTCCCGCCTATCTAGCTTTCCTATTGGTCAACAGTGCTTTATTCATTAACCAGTATGAGAAACATATACAGTATGACATCTCCCATCAACATGTGTTATTGTGAAAAACTGTTCCATCACTTTGACAGACTATCTAACTAAAATATCTTTAAAAAGTGAAAGGTGATGGTTCATGTTTGAGAAGATGCTGGCAATCAGGGCAAGAAAGGATTAATTGCAGGAGCTTCCAAATTGGTTTGCATATAGATGCATGGAAAAGACAATGAACTGAGAGCTTGGACAATATAAGACATAAGAACTGAGGGTCAGTGACTCACTTCCACTTTCCAGACCTCATTTACCCAAAGTAAACAATCCACCCCAAAATGGTATTAGGTATCGATCAAGTATACGTAAGTGGCATTTCACAGACATGTTATATTGTCCTATTCCAAGATAACTTAGACTGATGTGCATTCAATAGTATAAAATACATTCAGCCCTACTTCAAAATTTTCATTGTCTTATAGCTCCAGCGTTGTTCAACATTCCAAAGTCCAAACTCTACTTAGAGTCAAGAGGAACTGTATGTAAAATAAGAAAAAAAAAATAAAAATAAAAAAGAAAACATCTTTGCTGTGAGTACTTCAAAATAAAAAAGCAGCATACAAAGACATAGAATAAACTGATTTCCAAAGGAGGGAAATGGAAAAACATAAGGAAACAACAAACCAAACATGACTGAAACCTATCATGACAGACAACAGCCCTGTTTTTCCTACTTGGACATTTCAAGTTCATAGCGGCATCATCTGCATGCACCTGAATTTGGCAGGCTCTTCCTTTACACCTGTGCAGACTCTAGGCATGTGGCCTCTACTCAGTACTATCCAAGTAGGTTCTGTTGCCTGGAGCATTTATCTAATTATGCTGTGCTAAGAAAAAATCAGGGGTAAAAGTTTGGAAAGAGACTGAATGATCAGAGAAGTACCATAGAAGCAGCCAGTGTCTTCTTTTCTCTTTCCTTGATTCAAAGGAGTTGATAATCTTTGTAAAACCAAAACCATCCCTACTACTTCCTGTGTTTCTCTGTATATTCTTGGTCCTCCAAAACCTCTATGGCTAATTTTAGTCAGCTAACAACTACCTCTACCTTCGATTCAAAGTAAGCTTTGGTGACATTTTTGGAAGTGTCAAAGTGCCATCAAAATATACCACAACAGATGCCATATCCAGATGGAGCCAATTCTGGTCCCCAAGTACCTCAAGTAGCTGAACAAAGAAAGTATTTCCCTAGGTGGTCATTTTCAAGGATGGAACACCTGTAAAGGTACTCTCTTCAGGTACTGTTCTCTCTAAGAAGGATTTCCAGTTTTATATTGTGGGTTCCTGTCCCCAGGGTACAGTTTACTTTGTAAGAGTGTGACGTGTGTGGTAAATACAAATTATATGAACAGTTTATTCTTCTTTCCTGTACTGATTTCGTCTGCCCTGCCTGCAATCTCCATTCTCTTCATTGTTTTCTACCTATAATGTATATTTCTTTACTACTTTTTATTTTTGGTCCTTTGTATTTTTAGTACATACACAGGGACAAAGGCATTAAAGCACAACTGCATAAAACCTAACATGTAAATCGAATCCAATGCCTGTGAGATGAATGAAGTTGTGATTAATCTTAATGCAGCCCAATGAAAATTTACTGCAAACATGAGATTGATGGAAATACTGTATTGTGTTTTACACAGTCCTTAAGCATGAACTTCATAGTGGATAGATCGTTTTGTAATGCCAAAAAGTTGTGCATACATACAAGTACTGAACTGTTTTCAATTTTCTCAAGACAAATGAATGAGTCAACATTTTGAAGTCAATTTCAATCATTTTTTTTTCAGGACATGGAGAGAACATAGAAAGAAACTTTTTCAAAGTGTAATTTTTGCATCCTGTGAGCTCAGTCTGTAATCTTAATCTTATCACTATTTTTTTTTTTGACATTCCATCTATATTCTTACCAGAATAATGTATTAAACTTTGTTTTCAGAACTCTTGACTGTGAAGCTCCAAACATGTTCACATGCATCAAATGAAACAATACCAAAATGAAAGCAAAACAAAACACATGCTCAGGTTTATTACAGTAATGATACAACTTTTGGTAAAGAACCTTTTTCCTCTTCACTGGGATAGAGAAAAATAACAAAGAATTAATTTGGGCTTGCAATGTAGACATAGAGTCCTCCAAGACGAGCATTTTAGCAGACTATAAAGAAGAAAGAGAAGGAGAAAGAATGCAGATCAAGAGAAAGAGAGAGTGAGAGAGGACATTTGTATCTGAATCCATAAGACACACACACACCAGTGACTGACTTCTTCCAGCTATGCTATTATGCCAAAAAGACTCTTCAACATCTCCAGATAACAGCAATGATTCTTTCCTTCAAACTTATGAGCCACTGGAGGATATCTTATAATCAAACCACAACCCACACATTGCTTATTAGCTCATTAACAGCTACTGTATAAAGTTAACATTACAATGCTTTATTATCATTATCATCTCCTAATTCAATAAAGAAACAACTTGGCAAGTATGTAAATGCTAAAACACAAAGCATGAACAGGAAACCCCAAATCATGTTTTGTCATTAAATGAATATTCAAATATATGTGAAAACCAGTAACAAAAACCAAAGAAACCAAAAGAAAAAGCAATTAGCCAATCATTTTAAAATCATAGAGAGCTGTTCAAATGATACACAAAATTATTGGATTTTTTTTCTAAAAGTTTTGAGTTTAACACTGATGAACTTAGACATTAATGCCCTTGCGGGAGATGTACATGAAGTCCCAAGACAATAGTTAATCATGATCTACTTTGTACTTACAAATGCTGAGAGGAAGCCGTAAATATCTTGCCAAACAACAACAAATAAAGTAGAAAAAAATCATGCAAATCGATAAGCTAATTTGATTGATTGTGGTAATCCCATAAAGCAACATGTATCAACTATCTGATATTTCAGCATAAATATGTACAAATACATTTGTAAATTCATTTTGTTATTTAGAAGAAGTATTAAAAAACATTATTACATTTAACCCTTACACATTTTTTCCTTTGGGAATCTGAGTGATCAGGAAGAAGTTAACAAAAGACGAGGCACATATAAATGCACAGAGACTATGAAACATGCACCAATCCTCCACAGGTTCATGCAAAATGGGATCTCAGCACTGAGACCACAAGGGGAGTCTGACCCCCAACAAAGAAGCTATTATAAATTGGTACTTATTGGCACAGAGGAAATCAGTTTTCTACAGTAGAGTGTCACTGAGTATATCAACCACACCTTAGGGCAGACCTTACCCAAAATATGTTGGTCAACTCAAATGAACTCTATTTTTATTTGGTTTGGGGAATGGGCTTTTTGTTCCCATTTATTTACTTATTGCTTGGTTGGTTGAGTGTGTATTTTTTGTGTGTTTTGTTTTCATTTCTTTCATTTGTTTTTATGGAGAAAATATATGAATGTCTGTGGGTAGGAAGCTCAGAAGGATCTGGAAGAATTTGCAGGAGGAGAAGCATCATCAAAACATGTTTTATGAAACAAATTAGAGTCAGAAAACATAGAATATCTTTAGTGTCTTTTGAAATGAAGTTATTGTAGTTTGCTTCAAACAAAAAAGGAATTTGTCCTTAGACTACAGAATCCAACTAGATCTAGTGAAAAGGCAAATGCTTACACTTTAGGCAAACAATGTTCTAAATTCTAAGGGCAAAGCTCTCTCGGTTGAGGCTTTGGTAATGGGTTCCCTCTAATGAAGAAAGTTAGAGAACTGCCAATATTTAAGAAATGTCTATAAATGAAAAGATAAAAACTAAAACAAAATCAAAGTAAGAAATGACAGTAATTAAAACCTAAAGAAAATCTCTCAAAATTTCAATGGTTTATGAAATTTTAATATAGTTATGAAAACAATAAGTATGCTCAAAAAGTAAAAGTTATTAGACATTAAAAAGTGGTAACATAATAAGAAAATACATGCACACCAAAACAAAAACCTCTTAATAGGAGTAAGACAAAAAAGGAAAAAACAATTGCTTCTACATAGTGCCAATATGTATTTTTCTTTTCCTCCTGTGAGGGTAGAATTCAGAAATATGTTAGTCAAAGTTTAAAATAAACATAAGATAAAATTCTGGTTTATAAACTATGCACACACATGTTTATTAATTAAACAAATAATTTCAAGTCACTCTCTTAAATATCTTCTAATTCAAAGCTGTGAAACATTTAGGGATGTGCTTGAGTTTTTTCATCATGAATCAGAAATATCCTTTATCTTATATCCACATAGAAATTGGTAAAACTGTTTATGGTACTGTTTGATCTTTATGCATACAATAAAACACTTTGAGCTAGGCTACATGGAATGACATTGTATCAATGGGGTTACGTTCCACAATTCACAGCTTGAAAACTTTAGTTGAAGAAAATAATAGTGGAAAGTGAGATTACATGAGAGACATAATTGTCTATGAATTACATGAATAGAGAATAATTTGACACTAACTAGAAAGGAAAACTATGTAGTTATTAAAAATATATACTCTAGAATCTCAATGTCATAGATCTGACTGCTTGAGTAATAACATGGTGTTTCCCTTTAGTAGCATAATAAAATATGGATTTTTTTAAACTACTGATCTTTTTTTTCCCATTTCACAGTTTGCTCTATCCTAGTATTTTAAGAAAGTTCACCTAAAATTACTTCAAACTGTTTTGATTTCAAGTATCCCTTTCTTTAGAAACTTACTGTTTCCCTTTGATCCTTTGTGGCATTTATTTGAAAGAGAAAATCAGAGTGTGTTATTGTAAAGCTCGGCAGTAAGTTTATAAAGGACAGCATTATGGAACAGCAAGGACAGGCTTTATCCGAAAAGACCTTGATCGCCTTGCAGAGATGGATCATTTCAGGGCTTCACACAAGGCTCTGCTCTGGGAACAGTCCAACAGAGCAGAGGGGTCTGATCTGCACTCCACTCATAAAAACAGATTTTAAACCACTTATTTTATGTCAACCAGTTGCAAGTCAACCAAATTATGAGACCATGAAAATAAGTAACAAAAATCTCTGTTCTCCATATCAAAATCACACGTAAATTTGTCATTCAATGAAGTTTAAGTTAAATAATATTAAATAAAATAATATTAAATTAAAGAGATATAATGAAGTTTGAATAAAAGTCATTGTTTAACATATTTTTTTTCAAATCTTTTTATGACTGGAGTGCAGACATTTATGGAAGAACAAATTTTAAATATTCTAAATCATGCTAAAATAAATAGAAAGTGTTAACAGCATGTATTAAAATGCAATAACTCAATTTTAAATTGAGCTGCTCCTAATATTATCCTAGATTAATGAAATTCCTGGGATAGTAAAGGCAAGTGATCATCTGTACACAGACAGTACTTGCCAGGGACTTCCTATCTTACAGAAACAGATTTGAGTAACTAAACAGGCTCACATTTAGCTCATCAATACCATGGTTGATCTGCCAATAGTCTTTTAATTTGTGTCATTGTCAAGATGAAAGTAAGATGACATGGGATCATGAAACAATACCCCTGAAATAATTAATTCTGTAGCTATTTTCTTTTATTATTATATGCCATGGATATTGTTTAAAATTCAGAGGTAACACATGCAACACTATCTCTAGCATTTGTGAGATTGTGTTTCATTGCTGGCATCTTTTAGTTCTTCATATTTCATCATTATCTCATGTGTTTATGTATCATCATTTTTACTTTTTTTTAAACTAGTTTTATTTCATCCAGACATAAAATAGAGTCATTTTGGAAGTTGTAATCTAAATTGAGAAAATGCCCCTACCCGGCTGTTCTATGGGAAAACCTGTAGGCTTTTTTCTCATTTGATGGTTGATGAGACAGGGCCCAGTTCACTGTGACCAATGGTCTCCTCAGCAGGTAGTTCTGGATTGTGTAAGAAAACAGGATAAGCCACCGTGAGCAAGACGTAAGCAGCACTCATCCATGGTCCCTGCATTGACTCCTTTCTCAACGTCATCCCTTTACATTTCTGCCCAGACTTTCTCCGATGATGGACTGAGCCTGGATGCATGAGTGAAGAAAGCCCTTTTTCTTTAGTTGTTTTTGGTCACAATGTTTTATCAAAGTAGTAGAAATCTAAGACACATATACGGTAATGAGTTTTATTATGACATTTGAGCACATACTTGGCCCTAGGTTTTCTTCTATTATCTCACTTACACTGCTTTCCTCTGGCCACTTGTTTCTAATGATTTTCCCCTTGCTCTTTCTGCCTGCATAGTCTGTCATTCTGCTTTCATGACACATGTATCTAGTTTTAATTTATTTTGTATACATTTTGTAACAATATAATTATATCATTTTCCCCTGAATCCATCCCTCCAGTCATTTCCAAGTATCCTCCATGCAACTCTTTCCATGTCTTGAGTATTCTCAAATAAATAGCCTCTCCTTCAAATCTTCCCAATTGTACACACACACACACACACACACACACACACACACACACACACACACACACACCATGCATACATGCATAAGGATGATAGGATCAACTGGCAGGGATGTATTTAAGTATTTGTATATATATATTTTAGAGCTGATCACTTTTGGTTAGTCTCACTATCCTTTGAAGCAGTCATCAGTAGCTTTTAGATCCTAGCAAAGATTATGGATTCCATTTTCACAATAAGTACGCCTTTCGATATTGCCATTACTGATATCTTTATTCAGCCATTTATATGAGAAATTGTCTCACAGCAGTTGTCCTGTGGAAACTTATCATCTTGCAATCTTTCTACCCCTGTAGCTCACTATTATGTGACTCATAGATGTAGGAGATGTTATGTAGATATATTCATTTTTATTTTTTTGGGGGGGCGGGGATTCTCATAATCTCCTGATTTCATCCATCTGTCTAGATGTAGTTTTCTGTTATAGTCTACATTTGCTGTGGAGAGGCATCATTGAGGGGTGATGATAGCTACACTTATCTATGGGTATGAGGATAACATTCATTAAGCAATTTGAAGTTATTCTAGTCTAGCAAAGTTGTGGTAGTAGATATTTTTCTAATACCCATGACTTTACCTGCTCCAGAAAGTTGGCAGATTTCCAGTGCCAATCATGATTTCCCTCCAGTTGAGTAGGCCTTGAATGTCAGATTTAAGCAATCTAATTGATCCATGGACAGGAACCTTGAGCCATATTCGAAGACCACTGCATTAGGCTGAAACAGCAGCATTCTTTTGGACATGCTTGGCATGAAAATGGCTTCATAAGACTCACCATAGATTAATAGATTAAATCTTGAAGTGTGTAGTTAACAACATGTTATTTGCCTTTGCAAATCCCAGTTCCTGGGAAGTATTCTCTGTATTTAATGAATGGGCATAGTCATGATCCAGTCTGTGGCATAGAAGGCCTTTCCCATGCCTTTGCCATGGTGGATATCAGTCTGGTGATACTTTAGCAGTTACAGGATGGCGAATGAGATATCATTGATGTAGTAGAAACTGACTGCTAGAGACTTTTCATGATGCAGGCCACCAGCCCAGTTCACATCGATGTCCATCTGCTGCTTATTAACTTTCACACCACCAGAAGACAACTGACACCACTCAAATAAGAAATTAAATACTGAGCAGTCCGCACAAACATTGAATCTCTGCTCTGCTTGCTGTACTCAGATATGATTCTAGGGCTAGGTGAATGCAGGAATTTAATGTTGTAATCACTGTGGCACTTGCTCATCTCTTCAGCGTTAGCTTTGTGTGGGTGATAGTTTTCCGTTACGATACAGGCCATAGTTGAGCATAAAATTCAAAATATTGTAAACCATGTGTTTTCAGTGAGGCTTCATTGGGTGACTTTGTCCATAAAAGTTGCCAACATCTCCGTAGTCGTAGTAACTGCCTCTGATCTTGATGCCCCCAATCTGTGTCACTTGGCCCTCCCTTCAGTCTATGTAGTATTGCATTACAGACTTTTTACTCTCCCACATCCATTATATTTCCTCTTCTTTTATAGGCTCATGTTCTACCTTTTGGTTTTTTTGTTCTACTTGTTTATAAACTGGTTCTACATTCCACAAAAGGAAAAGAATATACAGTTGTTGCCTTTGGGAGTCTCCTAAGGCAGGGGCTCAGTGTCTAGTCAAGGCTGCTATCTGTTTGTCCTCCTCCCCCAAACTCCTTAGTGCTTAGTGCAAACGTCCTTTGTTCTCTCTCTCTCTCTCTCTCTCTCTCTCTCTCTCTCTCTCTCTCTCTTTCTCACTCTTTCTCTCTCTCTCTCTCTGTCTGTCTGTGTATGCAAGCAAAAACTAAAGTTACAAAGAAATGAAAACTTTTTTGAAAAGACATCTATAAACAGCATAAATGTATATGTTGCTTTTGAAATTAATCATTCTACAGTCTCTGCTTTCATGTACTAAATATAAATATTTTCATCATTTTCATAGCTAAATACTCATACTATATTTTCATATCTAAATACTCATACTATATCTTGCATATTTTTGTTAATGTAACACATTAGTATTCATATATTTAATTTACATGAATAATGTCAAAGAGGTTAAATACTTCTCCACAGGTGAAAATATTACTAAGTAGCAAAGCATGACCTCAAACTCATGCATTCATATTTCAAACACGGTGTATTTTCCAATATTTTAAACTGGCTGGTTATGGAGTCAATTGTATTTAACCTTCAATTTAGAAGTAATTAAAATTAGTAATTCTTAAGGATCCTGAACACTCTAAGTATTCTAAATTGTTTATGGAATTAGGCTAAGTGGATAGGAATGATGGTTTACATATAATATTCCTTTTCAATAAATCATTTTATTACAATTTAAGGGCTATAAGAATCCCTGAAAATTTAGTCTAACGCTCTCCCAACTGAGCTATTTCGGGTGTAAGAATCCCTTAAAATTTTCAATTGACAGTAATATACATTTTAAAGTCAGTGAGTATGTGGCTTGTGTTCTGGAGAGCTGTCTGATTCAGATGTTCAAGGGTCCAAGAATATACATTTTTTTAAATTTTATTTTACTTGTATTGGTATTTTAAATAAATTTTAAAACTTACTTTCAATTGTCCAGATTATAGCATATTTTTGTACTTGTTATTTATTTTTATCTAGATTCATTTTTAAATCTAGATTCTTAAAAATTAATATGAAGAAAAAGTAAAACATGTTTTTGGAAACAGTGAATTCAATCTGTGTGTGTGTGTGTGTGTGTGTGTGTGTGTGTGTGTGTGTGTGTATTGCTTGGGGAATATTGAAAGTCACATATTAAAATAGCTTACATAATACTAAAGTCTCTAGAATATTTTTTCTAAGTAACATTGTCAAATATCTTGGAAATTGATCTTAATTGAGGGATAAACATGTGCCTTAAATTTTCATTTTCTTGATGATATGAAGCATTAAATCCATTTTTGAGAACCTGTGGTATCTTCACAAAGAACTGCATACAATTAATGCTTTGTTTATATAAGTAAATGACAATTTCATCTACAAAACCACTAAATGATTACATATTTATACAAGAGAATTATTATTGACCTGCTGGATGTTTTTATATTTCCTGAATAAATTAATGTTTTCATTTCCATAATGTTTTGAAATTATAGTTCTTCCATGAGAAATTGCTTAATCTTCAAGCTGGAGCATATAAGCATCCAAGGCTGACGGATGCATTTTGAGTGAAAAATTCCAAGGATTTTGTAAGTCAAATCCAGTGAAGGAAATAGTTTGTAAAAGGGTAATTAAAAGTGTAATTAACCACTGTTAGCTAGGTGAAATTTACAAAGTACTTACAAAAAGAGGGGAATAATAATTAACATTTAACTAAGCTGTGATAGTAAGAATGAGTTCAACAGTGAATAAAAATGAAGAAAGCAATGGGATTTCTTTGAAATGAAAAAAATAAAATAAAAACAAGCTTAACATGACTAGATAACCTATCAATTATAAAAATTCAAAGCTAAACGATCTGATTTTATTTTAATGCAAATCACATTTTAGAAAAGTTAATAAATCTTACAACTATTCTATAACTACTTGGTAGCTATTATAGATATAGATTCTTTTTGAAAGAAATGGTCATGAAAAATACATGCTTTATACAGAGATGGAGAGATGTATCAGCTGTTAGAAATGCTTGCTAATTGGCGAGTAGTTTGTTCCTAGCTCCCACATCAGATAGCTAACCAAAACTTGTAACTCCAGCTACATGGGATTTGAAAACCATTTTCAACCTCTGAAGCCATCCCCAATTGCCATAACTGGTGACAGACACAGACATACACACACATATTTATTTTAGTATATACACAAATACATATTATAAACATACAATCTTCCTAAAAACAAAATTTAAAAAAATTGGAAATATCAGTGAGAAAAGCAGAAAATCTGTTGAAATAGTGAATCAAGAATATTTAGTGCTGGGTGTTGGTGGCGCATGCCTTTAATCCCAGCACTGGGAAGGCAGAGAACTATGTGTGTTCACAGCCAGCCTGGTCTACAGAGTGAGTTCCAGGACAGGCTCCAAAGTAATACAGAGAAATCCTGTCTGCAAAAACCAAAAGAAAAAAAAAAAACAATATAGTAACCAAATTCAAATAAAACTTGTTGATAAATGATAAAATGGTTGCTTCTGGAGTTCTTAGCTTAATAGACCTTCAACAAATTACATGTATGTATCAAAAAGGAATCTGAAAGAAAGGGTTCTCTAGGGGAGTAAGTTTATTTTGGATGAGTTCACTGAGAAACCTGTTTAGTATACTACAATGTGTGGATACATGAGAGTTGGAATTAAGTACAGGAATTTGGAAGGAGAGTGAAAAAGAAATTCATAGCTTTGGCTGCTGCACTAGATTGTGGCGGTTATCAACAGAGTAGGATGGTTTAAAATGAGAAAGAATCCTAAAGGCTCTAACCAGAGGGGATGGCATTAGATGCGCTGGAGACATGAGTTAGAGGACTGTGGAGTAGGTCAATAAATTGAGAAAGTTTCAAATCATGCTTAATTTCAAGATTTCAAATCATTATTCATTTCTAAATTCAGGCGAAAAGCAGCAGAGGGAAGATTTGAAAGCATCACTTTATAACAAGTAAGGAACCTGACTGCAAGCTAAGAGCGAATGTGGGGGCGTTTAGGCCTATCACAGATGATCTGAGGGCTTCGTGTAGCTGGCACATCTCAAGGGTAAACTCTACCCCCTTGTAGATATCGGCACAGTGAGTTGGTAAGGTCTCTAACAGTGTTGCTGTCAGAAACCACTTCTCCTCCTGTCTGGTACCCACCTGATAGCCAATTGTTCTTTATCAGACATCCTTGTCATGACCCTGGTTTGAGACCTTTGATGGTGTGTCTGTTGTGGACACCATGTGCACAACATGGAAGCAGGACTAAGACTCAGTGCTCTGGAGGATTTGTTCTTATCCTTCCTTTTTCCCTACAGTGCTGCAGGTGTATAGACTGGAAGGGGTCATTCACGGGAACCCTTGGGGGCAGGAAGTCTTCACAAATTATCACAGTTTTTGGTACACACAGTGCTCTCCTAAGGGGAAAATGGCATGCTGAAGGTGAAAATATTTTTCTGCTTGGGGTCTGGCTTGCACTATGGTAGTTAGTACGTTTTTAAAATGGTGCTGTGATTTTGGCTTGAAGTTTCAGTCAATCGTCCTAAAACTTGGGAATCTGGTACTCTTCAGTACAGCTCTGTGAGTAGAGGATGAGAGCCCAGGATTGAAATAGCTTTGGGATTCTCAAAGTTGGCAGACTTGACGCTTCCTGATCTCAAGCCTGTGTCTTTGGAAGAATTCCCTTAAGGGATATACACCCAAATCCTACAATGTCACTGAGGGAGAAGTTTAAATCTAACACAAGCCAAAAGCTTCTCTAACTGCCAACTTTTGTTAGCTGAAAATCTTCTATCTCACTCCAAAAGGAGAGGCATTTTTAAATAATTGGACAATTTGAACTAGTACTTTTATTAGGCCTTACAAGGGAATCATAGATTTAATTGTATATATATTTGAAGTAAGTAAATATTATAAATGTAAACAGTGTCATTTTAAGTCCAATTAGGAAAAGAAAAAAATCAATTCATGCTTTAAGTGTGTGAAAGTTTATTTCTTTTCTTAATTATCTTTTCAAAACCAGGGAGTTTGTGCTGGCAAGAAGAAATACACAATGTGAAATAGTAAATACAATCTGCTGTGGAGAATTGTATGTCTGCTGCAGAAAATGTTAGTGATGAAGTAAAAAATAAATATGCAAAATTTGAAAGGTCTTGTAACTCAAAGTGTATAACGGAAAGGAATAAAAATAGCACATAATGGACCATGGAGAGATTACAGGTCTTTAGCCTTCCATGACCTGTAATATCCTTAAAAAACACAAGCTTCGAAATGAATTATCTTGTTATCTGTATCTAGTGAAGGTAAAAAGGTATGCAAAAGAATTTCATAGATTCCAAATAAGTATTATGTTTACGTGGACAATAAGATCACTATTATTTTTATTATTTAGTATGTACCATCTATACTAATTGGCGCTCATTAGTGGGATAGCTCTTACTCTCTGAGAAGTAATAGGTGGATGTTGCTTATTTAGCTCTATTTACTGATACCTGTCTCTTTCTCTGTCACCCCAGAATTATCAATATTAAAGTGGAAGGTAACCATTCTGTGATATACTTTTTATAAAAATAATAACACTTTCTGCATTAATAAAATGTGTGTTTAGTTGTGAAAGCAAATTTAGCATGTGAAAGCAATTTAAGGGAAGAAAGGGTTTATTTCAGTTTGTAGTACCATGTCACAATCCACCCCTGAAGAAAGTAAGGGTAGGAAGACAAATAGGGTAGAAACTTGTAATCCACTGGTGATAGAGAGGCCATGGAGGAGTACTGCTTAATGACATGGCTTGCTTTCTTATAAAATCCAGGAGGACCAGGTGTGGCACAGTCCACATTGAGCGTTGACCTTCCACATCAATCAGTAATTAAATAAATTCACCACCAGCTTGCTCACAGTCCAAATTTGTGAGGGCATTTTACAATTGAGCTTCCCTCTTCCAAAATGATCCTTAGTTATCTCAAGTTAAAATAAAACTAGCCAGTACAGATGGATTGGAGAGGATTAGCTCTAATACTCTATCTGCAGGCTTTGCTCCAGCATATGCTGTTGTGGGTGAGGCAATGTCTGTTCACTCCCAATCAGACTCTCACAAACTACAGTATCATAAGACAATCCATCAGCAAAACACAGAGAAAATAAGAAGGCAGTTTTGAAAAGGGTATAAAATCAGAATTTATGTTTTACATAATTTACAAGTGATGTCTTTTTTCTACCACTAACAAGTTACTTATAACTTTGAATTGACAAAAAAATACAGTACACAGTAAATAGCAAAAATTGACAGAAAAGTGCAGTACATAAAAATAGCAGTACACAAAATTTCCAGCTAAATTGCAATAGTTACAAATGTAATTAAAATGAAAGTAAGAGACTCAAAATAAGTGACTAAATGAAAACAAACAAAAAGCTTCCATAGATAGAATCCTAATAAAGATGTATTCATTACTCAAATATTTACATAAAGGATACAAAATCAAAATCTTCAAGAACATATATAATTAATTTTTATTTAGTGTTACATTTGGGTCTATATAACTACATCATAATATACAAACAATTTGCAGAAATAGCAAGAGTACATAAGCAATACAAACTTTTTATTGTTCTAAAGAAAAATAATATTCAAGAAAAAACATCTGATAATCAATTGAAAAATTTTCAAATTTGCATGGTTATGCATACTTGAAACCTTAGCACAGAGGATGCAAATTCAGAAAGGTTAAGTGTTCAAGACAAGCCTTGGACACATAATGAGTTTGAGGCCAGTCTTGACTGCATAAGATAGAGTCTCAATAAAAAATAAAAGTAGCATAACAATAAAGAAAATAGTTCAGTTAGATAGTCAACTGCCAGATGAATTTACTTTCTTAAAACTATTTTACTTTGATCTACCTATCACAACTAGTTCAACTTATACAATACAGAGGGAAACCCCCTACTTAAAATAGAAACCTTGCATTGTTCCCATTCAATTGTTATTAAAAGACCTATTCAAGCCTCTCTTGACAGCAGGAACATTTGATTTACTAGTATCCCAAAATGAAGTTTTTTAGTCTGCATTTTTAAGAGTTATTCATATTCTGGTTTCATTGGTTATGAGTAAAATACGATACTACTATTAGTGCCATAAAAGTATCTGTGAAATACAGCTACATCATTCCCTGCATTGACACCTGTCATGGAGATGGCAGAATCAGGGTCTCAACAGCTGGATGAATTTTCAAAGTCTATCTTTCTTTACTTGAATCTTCAGAATACATCAGAGTGTTACCAGTAAATAGATTAACACCACATTATGCTCTAGTATGTAAACGTTCTGTCTGATTAATTGAGCATCAGAAAATTTGGATGTAGTCACACCATCCTTATCCTTCAGGGATCTGTTGTCCCTATGATATAGTAGACATTTGACAATGTGTTTTTTTTTTAATGGAGACTTTAAAATTTCAGCTATGAAAGTCATTATAAATCATTTACTTGCAATATATTGTTGAGGACATAAGCACATAGATTCCATCAGTTTTGTAAAAGCTGGAACCCTATTTTATATGATTGCATAGACATTAGTTGAAACAAAACCGTCAGTACTTTTTGAAAGTAAGGACATACATGACAACTTGCACATATAATTCACGTAAGAAGGACTTAGGATTTAATGGTAGAAAAAAAGTTTTACTTCTTGCATCATGAACTATAATAAAAAGATATTTTGCACATTAGACTTCCAAATGGTGAATGTTAGTCTATGTTTGAAGCCATAGGATATCTTTTGTTTTCTCTATTAGTAAAGTTTTCTTCAGGAAAGAACTATGAAGGAGGGACAAGGGCAACAGCTTTCAGTCACAGGTTTCTATCATCAGGAATTGACTATAGGTAAGCACACAGCTGACGAGAAACACTTGTCATGACAATATATATTTACAACTGAGGGAAGAAGGCATCTGCAAGAAGCATCAGAAAAAAGGAACCGTCAACAAGTCTGATGCTGTCAGGTTGATCCCTGGATTCCTGGTGAAAAGAGAGAACCAACTTCCATTAGTTTTCACCTGGTCACATGTGGCATGTGCATGCTATACACATGCACATGGGCACATAAGATAAATAGTTTAAAAAGTGTAAGAAATTAAAATGTGGGAAGAGTGTGACTTCTTTGCTGGTGATATACTTAAACCAGTATCTATCATCTAGCCTTCTTCTCCAACAGAAATACACCCAGTAATATTGTAAAGTATATAAGAAATAAATTATATATAATTCACTTAAGAAATTATCAAATGTTTCTTGCTCTAGCTAAGAGCTGAACCTGGGATCAATGTGGATCCCTCTTTCTCTAACTATGGTGATGGTTTGTCTAAGACTTGGACTTGGACAGGCTAATTGCCTTATAAGGAGTAAGGAGAACAACAGCACACATTTAAAGGGGTTATAAACATTGCACTTGCATCTTGCACTTGAGCACTTGAGGACAGCTATGAGGGATATGAGGGAAACCTTTTTTTTTTTTTTTTTTTTTTTTTTTTTTTGTGGCCCTTTTTTTTTTTTTTTTTTTTTTTTTTTTTTTTGTGGCAGTGGAATCTCTTGTTGATCTCATGTTATAAGAATGCCTGTTGTAGTAGGGATGAAATTATGGAACCAATCCACTGGGAGGATGAGGACATGGTGCCCAGAAAACTTCCATTGGTATCTGTCCCGTCATTTCTGATAGATGCTGTCAAACCTATTTTGGTGCACCTGTCTCTGTGCTGCTTGTTAACAGCTAATTATTTTTAATGGTCCTCATAGTCTGGCTTATCTGATCAATTTTATAAGATGTTATCAGTGCCTTATAATGCTGCCTACATGCTACTTGTTATATATTCTTTTGCTTTTGATTTCTCTATGCCTAATAAACTCATGTATTTGAACTGAAATTACAGCTATTCTATATCATTATCCAGACAGAACAAGTATCAAGAAAATAATTGTGTACATAAACAAAAGAATACAAATCAGAATGTAATGAGGCTTTTTAGTGGTTCAGCATCAATTTCTCTAGAAGCCAGGGCACTCACCACCCTCTCCCTTCTCTATTAAGACTCATGTTCCGTGAACCAATGGAGTCTGGGTTTTCAAAGATTTTTTCAATTACATTCTACTCTTTCCAAAGGAAACAGGTCTTCGGTGGTGTGTATAATACTCTGTTCTTCATCACTATTTAAATACATGATACAGTTAACTAATTTTGGTTCAAGGTTTTGAAGTTTTAAGTCCTAGAATATTACCTAATTGTTTTAGGCCTCTTCAGAAAACATGAATAGAGTACATAGTATAGCAAAATTAGGAAGCAGCAAAACATGAAAAAAGTCTGGAGTGCTGTTGTAATATTCAAAAGTATGTTCTCAGTGAACTCACTACACTAGAGATCATCTTTTAAATGTTATTCTTTGGGCACATCCCAGATCCAATCTATAGCATCGGGTTTCAGATAGTAGTCTTCAGTTGGGCCTCTTCGTGGCCTTTCTTAGATCATGCATGGAGTGCAAGCTCCCATGTCTCAAAGGATATTCGTCTTTTAAAGCCACAACACTTCAGGTCACACAAATCCTTACCAACCAGTAAAGACCCATCTAAAAATGTCAGCACATTGAGGATTCACCTCCTACAAATAGTACATATGTTGGGGTACACTGGTGGCTGGTTAGAGGTCTCAGTAGGCCATGCATAGCAACTATCTCTCTAAGCTTGGCCAAATGAAAACTCTCTCCCTCCCTCCCCAGCAACACTTCCTACTCTCTACCTGACCTTATCTAGAGAATGTCTGTGACATTACCTAAAAGCTGTCTCTAAACCAAATGCCTGATCCATCTTTAGCTTGACCCTTGGCACAGATCTCTAAGACTTGTGCTAGGAACTGAACTGTAGGACTCTACTGCTACATACAAATCCTTGTGATAGGAGTGTGCCACTTAATGCAAATAGATTCTTCCCAGGTTCCCCAATCCTATATATTCCTTAAAGTCTGGAATAAAGTTGAGCTGTTTCACCAAAGTCTTTCTAGGTGGTGCTCATAGGCCACACACATCATAGCTTTCTGTCAGCCATTCTGCCTCTTTCCATTTTCAGAATGCTGGCTGACGGGCCGAGAGGGAAAGAGGACCACCACCACCACCACACACACACACACACACACACACACACACACACACAAAGAGAGAGAGAGAGAGAGAGTTTATATACTTGTATAATATCACCACGTTTTTATGTGTTTTACTATGTATTTAATTGTGTCCACAAAAATTCTTTGTGTTGGCATTTTTAGATGGATCTTTTAGTGGTTGTTAAGGTTTATTTAACCACGAGGCTGGGGTCTTTGTATGACCACTAATTCTTTTGAGACGTTAGATCTTGCATAACATGCTTGATCTAATGTAAGAACATGAGGACACACAACTGAACGCCACTGCATTGAACTCAAAGAGAGGAAGCAGTCCAGACTCTGATTCTTTCTGCAACCTTGACCTTGGACTTTCAGTCTCCACAGTGGTGAGCCAGCTTGCTGTTGAAGCCACTTACTCTGAAGTAATTTGTTAGCACAGCATTACTTGACTCTCAGGCTGCTATAACAACCAAAAATTTCATACTAGTCCCAGCTTAATTAGGAAGAGAAAACAATCAAGCATATTTGATGCACATGTAGTCGACAAGAAATTGCTATGCTTTTGTAATTGCTCAGAATGAACAAAAATTTCAACATTTTATCTCTCTCTTCTAAAATTCATTTTTATGTAATATTATTAAGCATAGCTGGAAATCCCTTATTATTTCTCTAGTCACTACCTCCTGTTAAGTGAAGTTCATCAACTCAGATGCTAAATGGTGACTTTGTTTTCTATTTCAACTACTAGAAGTGCTGCTACTCCAGTTGTAAAACAAAGCCTGAAAAGTGACTGGAAACGCATATTTGGTGCCTTCTAGGGTTGTCAGCTGTGATTTCAGAAAACTGATTTTCTAGGGTAAAGACCAGGAAAGACCAAACAGGAAAGTAGCTAACCCGAATATTGCAGGAAAGCCACCTATTCCATAATTTAAAAGAAAACTGCCCAATATAAACATGGGTTTCAATTTTAGAAACACTTTAATAGGAAAAAGTAAATGATTGTAAGGTATGGCTGTGTTTGTTGGTCAGATGTTTGTTTTACACAGCATTACTTCAGTTGTAAGTAAATGAAAATCATAATTCATTACCTTCATGTGGCAGGATATATCTGAGATTTACAGACTATAAAATTTTAAAACTAATCAAGATTATTCAGATAAAAGTTAAATTCCTAAAAACTAGATACTCTTTTTTTTTATAGAAAACTATGTGTTCTTACATTGAAGTGAACTAATTATCTCAATTCATTTTTTTTCCTTTTCTATCTTTGTAATTACTGCTGAGCATGAAATGAAATGTAAATGTTTATTGTTTGTCATTTTTACTGACAAATATCAAAAGTGTGTATATGAAACAGAGTCCCTGATAACCACAAAATATTTTAAAGTAAGTATTTTTAAAAGAATAAGGGAAATTTTTTATAACACGTGATTTTCAAAGTTAACTTAAACTATATATTAGTTAAAGAGGTCAAGTTTTAAGTATCTTTAATATAAACTCAGGAAAAAGAAATATTTTACTTTTTTCTTCAAGTTTCCTTCCATTTCCTCTTCTCCCTAAAGTCTTCTCTAGATTTTCCCTTCTCTTGGAAATGAATATAAACCAAGACTTATTAAAGCCCTTGTAAATTTTATTTATCTAAAATACCTTCAGGTCACTTGGAAAGAATATGAAATATTGCTATTGAATTTTCAGAAATTTTGTAATGCATACAATGCAATTTGATTATGTTCATACCCCTAACTGTAATACCTTTTTCAAAATGTCCCTATGCCTCCCTTCTTCCTGTCATGTTTTTATACCCACCGAATTATACATGGGTAGAAAACTATATTGGCATAAAACTCATGAAACTAACACTAAGCATATTTGAAAACCTTATGCAGAAAATATTATTTTAGGCTTTTTCCATGCAATATTTATAGATGCATATATTCATATATAATTATCTACTTTATATAAACTGTTATATGTTAATTATATACATCTTTTAATTCATTCATTTATGTACTTTATGTGTATGATATTTTTGCTATTTGTGTGTCAGTGAATAAGATGTATGCAGTGTTCATAGAGGGCAGAGGATTTAGTTGCATCTCCTTGGACAGAGTTTATAGATGGTCATCAGATGCCAAGTGGTTTCTGAGAAATGAACACTTTTCATCTATAAGAGTAGCTAGTGCTCTTAACAGCTGGGCTATCCTTTGAGCATATATATATTCTAACAGTATAACCCGAGTGAAGTTTCCTGGTATCAGAGTAAATTCTTCTGTCAGGAATCATAGGTTCGCAAATTAAAAGCCCAGTACCAAGCATAATATAGCTCTCCTTCAGTTGATGGTAAGGGGTATGTTGGCAATCCACAAAATAATATAGGTTATTGTAATGGTTACTCACCACAGATTGGTGGTCAGATCCTATTTCTTAAGACACCACATACTTTGACTGCTAGTTATGGAGATATTCAGGTGTTATTTATCATGAAGCTCCCACACTCACTAGTTCTCACAGTACTAAAAGTTATTACTGGGAACTGCTAGGAGAAAGTTAATAGAATACTACCCAGCTGTGAACCTTATGAGCTACAATAGTTGCTTACATGACGGGATATGCCTATGGATACAAGGGTAGCTTAAATGTTGTGGGGGAAGCCTTCTGCTTTCTGATTAGATTTAAGGACTGCTCCACAGGAGCAAATGCATATTTGATGCTGAAAATATGGCTAGGATACTACTGTGGGAGAGGGGTTCATAGACCCTAGGGGTGAAATTTCTACTATTATTTGACTAAATAGAACTAACAACCACATTGTTTATAATGTATTTCATGTGCTTATTTGTTGCTAGTAGTTAGAATTTTAAGGCTTACATTAATATGCTACTACCAATGGTTCTTCCCATGTTCATTTTACAGTAAAGTAATCCAGTTTCTTTAAAGATCCACTTTCTGAATCTTTCACTCCAGGATCAAACCATAGATTCCTCTCTTTATACTAAATGTAACTAATCAGTACTATGAACTTGGGTGGGATCTCTCATTTGCATGAATTTCACACAACCAAAGAAAATGTATATTACAGAACGTTTGCAAAATGAATGACAGTCTGAAAGGTTATCTCACCATTTGGTCACAAATAGAATATTATGGATTATTCCAATTATTTCTCCTTTCAACATACAAATATTACATACCTATGGATAGGAAAAGCATAAATAGAAAATATAATGAATCCTTATCATAGGCTCTGAAGAACTGTTTATATGTATGATATATTTTTATTACACACTAAGTCGTTTTTCCACTATATGTTGCTTAGTCATACATAACTTCATATTTTAAAATGTGCACAATACACATTAGGAAGACTTTTGCTATAGTATATAATTGTAATGTTAAAATTTAAAATACAGTTTTCTATTCATTCATTTATTGAGGAAACAGTTACTTGCAAGAAGATATCTTACATATTCAAATACATTTCAGTGTAAATAATTTTATGTTATTATTTAGTGAGTTTTATCCTACTCCATAGCATCAAACAAACTTTGAAGTTATACTGTATATGGGATATCATAAGAGCAAAAGGTCACAGAATTAGTTCCCCAAAACATTTGCATTTGCATGAAGAACATAATTGTTTTTTTGTCTTTACATGTATTCTTCCTGAATTATTGGGGCAATTATAAGTGCAGAACAACTGTTTTACATGTTTGCTTTCTAACTTGTCCTCTACAATACACATTGTCATGACAGATTAACAGCATGCTATGTATTAAATCCAATGTTCTTCATAATTTTTTTCTTTTAGTCCATTATATAAGAAAATAGCTTTATGAGTAAATTAAAATCAGTTCAATTTTTGTACTTCCGTGGCCAGTATTATTGTATTTATTTCATTAATAATAATACATTTGGAATTAGATGTATCTAAAGCAAATTATATTTTTATAAAATTAGATCTAGTTAATAAAATTTGAATTATGATCTTGATATTAGTAATAAATGATACCCAATTCTTATTTTTTACTATAAGTAGAAAGTGATATAGATTTTTGTTAGACTCTGCGAAGACAATGATATTTATGAAGTACTTTTAAGGGCAGATTAAGAATATATTCAGACTATTAAGTATTTTGACTGTTTGTGTATACCATTATGAAAATGTCTCAGTAGGTATCTTACCTAGTGATTTTATTCCATTACCATTTTTATAGTTGATGAACTTGGTTAGTGTCCAAGTGAAACTTAAGAACAGATACTGTACAGCTTGTACTATTGTGTGTTTCAGTATCTTACTGCAAATTGACATGAACTATAATATTAATGAATAGGCAAATCACTATATGAATAAGAAATGGAGAATTCAGGAATAATAATCACTGAATTTGCTTCTATCACACTCTTTCAAAGGCCAACAACAAAATGCAATAAAAAAAAGCTCAACTACTGAAGGCATTTGAGTTAAATCATTAAAGTTGGGTACTAATGCTAAGCTTTCTTTAAAGGAAATAATCAATGTCATGACTTATTATGACCTTTATAAAAGCATCACCCCAGGTTTTCAAATTTCTTTTGCCACCACAAAAAGATTTATAACAACAACCACCTTTAGGTTTCATCCATAGTGATTGTCTTTACATCGAAGACGTCAATAATTCTAAGTTGTGTTTTTTTTTCAATTTGACTCTTATTTAAATATTTTATATGGAATTGTGCCAATTACTAGAATTACATGGACTTACACAAATATATCATGTTAATGCAATTATAAAATTTCTCAAAAATGGAAATATTGCTCCAGTATCGCACTTTTTCCTGAAAATCAATCATTGTGATCTGAGATGGATGGTTACCATGAATAACTTAGCCACAATCTGAGCTCCTCTCATCTCACATGAATGTAATTTTAAATCACATATAATTTACAATCCTATTTTAATTGCTACAGAATCTCTTTTTATATTTTTCAAGTATACGTCAGACTTTAATGTCAAGGGCAACATATTTGGATCTGTTTCCTTTTCTACATATTGATAAAAAATGGGTAAAATGTTTATGGGTATAACACTGCAGAACAAACTATGTACATGCAACATAGGTGCAAAATTTATACCTTTTATTTGTATTTATTCTTCAAGATATTTTATTCACTTTTATGTAGGATTTGCATATGGTAATCTTACAATTTTACATTTTTTAAGAAAAGCATTAGCTTTTTTCAATTAGATGTTATAAAAAAGTTGTTATTTTCTTAATATGCTGCAGTCTTCATAACTCTTATTATGTTTTCTGGTAATTCTGTTACCTTTAATATATTTACTTTAAGCCTTTTTCCAAACGATCATGGAAACCAGGTTTACTATAGTAATTCAACTTGTAGTTGGATCATCTTTAACACTTTTTATTTTTTTAATTTATTTCTTAACCATCATTACACAGTTTCTTTGTGCTGGTTTATTATCTTGTTTTAAACTTTAATTAATTTTACTTATATTCTTTTTTCTTTTTCTGATGCAAGATTTCTCTGTGTATCCTGGTTGTTCTGGTAATCTGTCTGTAGAACAAGCTGTTCTGGAACTCAGAGATCTGTGTGCCTTGCATCCTACATACTGCATGCTAGTTTTAAAAACAGGGTATTTTATGTCTTAATAAGTAGATAATTAATTTCCAATCCTTCCATGATGCCAATAAGATTTAATGTAATATATTTATTTACAATAGTTTTATTATATTCAATACATTGTTATGAAAATATTTTGACAATATCTTTTATTGAAATTTGATGTCCTTGTTTTTAAACTTAGGATTCCTATTTCTCTAATTCATTTGTGAGTATACAGAATAAATAAGATTACTTTAATGATGGGAGATGTCATTCTGTATATGTTTCTCATACTGGTTAATAATAAAGCACTGTTGGCCAATAGGAAAGGAAGATAGGAGGGACTAGGAGACAAGGAGGAAATAGGAAGTAGGAAGGAGGAGTCAAGATGGAGAGTCAGGAGAGAGCTGGACACCAGCCACCTCCCCGGTAAGAGAAGGCCATGTGAAAATACATAGATCAGCAGAAATGGGTTAATAATTAAGGCAGAGCTAGCCGATAAGAAACAAGTAACTGGGCCAACAGGATTATATCAAATACAGAGTCTCTGTGTATTATTTGGGGCTGGCGGCGTGGCGGTGGGACAAGACCGGGAGGCGGCAGGCGGAAAAACCCTTACACGTTACAAATGGCGCCCACGTGGCTAATAAGAATTTACACTTAAGTTAAAAAAAAAAAAAAAGCTTAAAAACGCGGTGTTAGAAACAAAAGAACACAGACAAGCAAGGTTTCTTGGTAGCAGCATTTTTCTCGGTTGGAATCTGCTTTGCAAGAGACAAGCAGATATTTGTGCGGCTCCTTTAAGCGAGGATTCCTGACTCAGCAAAAGCCGCAAAAAAGCACAAGGCTTTTAAGAAACTCTGCTAACAATTTATTGGTGTGTATGAGAGATGGCAATGGCAGTGACCACATCTCCAAGCCGGCAGCATGCTTTCTGGGTGGCAACGCAGACCAAGGCGGTAAGCACAGCTCTCAGTGCTGGCGGTAAAAGTACCCGCCACCATCTTTGGTAAACTGCGGCAGAAACAAAGACTTTCATTTTAACAATGTTGTTGTTTAACAGATAAAGACTCATGGCCAGAAAAAGATAAAAATTTACAGTAAAGACAGATTCATATTAAGAAAAACCTCTAAAGGTTTACAGTGTGTTTTAAAATATATGTAGAAATGAAAAAAATGGTTTTAAAGAGACAAAGAGGAACTGGGTGTTGTAGCACACGCCTTTCATCCCAGCACTCAGGAGACTGAGGCAAGCAGATCTCTGTGATTTGCAAAGTAAACCTGGTATGCAGAGTAAATTCCAGGACAGATAAGAGTTACACAGTGAAACCCTATGTCAAAAAATGAAAAAATAAAAGTAAAATAAACAGAGTAATAATAAAGGCACGTGCAGATGAAAAGCTCAGAGAGAATCTGGTTAATGTATGCTATTGTGTTGTCTCTACATTGTTTGACTGCTGAGAAAATAACAACTGATAAAGGAAATGCTGCTGGATTAATTCAATTTATATATTTTAGAAATGCTTTGACTCCAAAATTTAAGTCTAAGGACAAGTTACTGGGGAAAAGGATTTCTATTTTTGTTTCCACAGAAAATGAAAAGCTGTGGATTCCTTCCAGACTAATGTGGTTTGAGCAAGCCAGACCGCCTGAAACAGAGTACCAGGTGATCCTACATTCAAAACAGCTGAATAAAGCAGCCTTGCAGACTATAGCCAAGATTTCTGCAACTTCTTAGGATCCCCATGACAGCGCCCCCTATCAGCAGGAAGTAGTTTGGAAAGAACGACGCCCAAATTCCCAAACATTGTTTATAAATGTTTGTTTTCATTTAAATGGACTTGGTTATAAATGGTTAATGATCATAGCCAATTCTTTTTAAAGGTAAAAAGGGAATTATGGTATAGATATGAATACTTTGTTTTGGAATGGATTTTCATTTATTGATACAATTTAAGGTCAATGTTGTATATGTATATTTCTCTTCTTGTTTATGTATTGTGTTTATATAGCTCACTTAAAAATGTAATGTATAATTTAGTACAGATTTTAGATAGTTACCTATAATAGTCAAAACATAGCTAGGTGAGTTAGGTTTTCTAGATATGCAGAGATGTATTTGAGATAGATAGATATTCTTCAAATCTTTCAAAGACCTACAGAATATGGCATTTAAAATGGTTTAGGGTTTTACTTGACAATGAGACATAAATGCTCCAGGTAACACCACCTGCGTCAGAAAGGAAGCTGGACATTAAAGAAAGACGTTATGGAGTTTATTTCCAATATGGCAAGACTAGCCATTTGGACAAGATACTGCTCTTGTCCGGACAGTTTGACTTTGTGCTATATAAACTGGACATGCAGGACCCACAGAAAAGTGATTTCTGATTCAAGATGGACATTGCTATAGAGTTTCTGCTTCATGGAAGAGTCTGCCAGACAGTCTGCAGGACACAGAGGAAAGTGACAGACAAACTGCCAATACAAGAAGACAGTTTAAAGTTTCCTCCTTTGCTGAAGAGTCTGCCAGACACACTATGGCCTATGGGCTGAAGATGGAAAATTACAAAAGAACTTCGGGTGACCAAGCAGTGAGTTGTCTCTGTCATTTCTAGAGCTTATATATTATCCTTCTGTGGTCTTTGAAAGAGTTGAAGACAGATAGTAATGGTTATAGTTTTCCTTAGTTAGGTTTAAAGATAAGTTACATATAGGACTTTAGATTCACAAATATAGGATAGATGATAGAATAGTTTCTTTTAATCTTGCTAAATGTTAATGGACTATATATTGTTAACTGTGATTCTTATTTGATAACTGTTATGTGATATATTTTGCTATGTTAAGGTTAAAACCCTTGTTTTTATTTAGACAGAAAAGAGGAGATGATGGGAGATGTCATTCTGTATATGTTTCTCATACTGGTTAATAATAAAGCACTGTTGGCCAATAGGAAAGGAAGATAGGAGGGACTAGGAGACAAGGAGGAAATAGGAAGTAGGAAGGAGGAGTCAAGATGGAGAGTCAGGAGAGAGCTGGACGCCAGCCGCCTCCCCGGTAAGAGAAGGCCATGTGAAAATACATAGATCAGCAGAAATGGGTTAATAATTAAGGCAGAGCTAGCCGATAAGAAACAAGTAACCGGGCCAACAGGATTATATCAAATACAGAGTCTCTGTGTATTATTTGGGGCTGGCGGCGTGGCTGCCGGACAAGACCAGAGGCGGCAGGCGGAAAAACCATACACGTTACACTTCAAAGTGTAAAAAATAGTTAATTCAAATATAATTTAATAAATAGCCTTTTATAATTATTTGATATTTCTTTATTATAGAACTTTTAACTGAAATAGGTGAATCCTTGAATGTTTATATGTAATTCCAGATATGATTAAGTTTGTTCCTAATGTGAAGCTGCGTGAAATCATATGCCTAAAAAAGTAATAGCAGACAAACCTAGAGTATGAGAACAGCATGATGCAATAGCAACTCCGGGGAATGACTAATGGTGGATCATAATTCAATTTTAAATAGAATGTACAATTATAATTCTTATATTTATACAAATTTCACAGTACTTTTTAAAACCATTTTCATTAAGGATTGCTATTCTTGGATCTCACCAGCTCCCACAGCCCATGAGCTGGAGCTTTGTGACAGAAGGCTGCTACTTGGAGATGATGATGCCTTTAAGAGCTGGAATTAATAGGAGATTATGACATCACTGAGGGCATAGAACTGAGGGGTAGTGATCCCGAATGTTTTATACATTCTCACTTTTCTTTCTTGGTTACAAGGTGAAGAGTTCGTTCAAACTACTCTCCTGTCATATTGGACTACCTCGTATTTCCTTAAACAACAGAGACAACTGATCGTGGACTGAAGCCTCCAAAACAGTGAGAACTAGTAAACTTTTATGTTTATCATTTGGCTCTGGTATTTGTTTGGATGACCAAAAACCAATTCATACACTCATAAACATTTAGCTTTCAGTATAAGTCTTTGAGAGAGTATAGATCAATAACTCCATTTAACTGATGAGCAGGCTAAGAAACAGAAAGATACTTGTGGTTCCTCCAGAACAAGGACTCCATTCAGTTTGGTCTGGGCTGTGACACATTGCAAAGCACAGGGTTATTTTCTCATTCAGAGAGGGATAGTGTCCTTCTGACTTCTGAGATCAACAGCGTCCAGGAGGAAATTCATACCTAGCTTTTATGTTGACGGGAAATTAGCCTTTTCCTCAAAAGGCAGAGCTGTTATTTCAGAAGTCTCAGGAGCCCTCTTATGTTGTAGGAAGACAAACTTTGTGAAAAATAGGTGTTAAAGAAGTGTGGGTGTGAGAGACATTCTCTATAAACTCTCAATTGATTCTACTCCCAATCCTTAGTGTGCTCTAAGTATGGGTAAAGATGCAGGAAACACACATAACCTTCCCTGTCTCTGCCCAGCTTCCTTCATCCACGCACCTTGAAGATGTATAAAGACAGGCATCTGAATGTCAGTAAGTTGGTGAAGTAATAGATAAGTTGGGCTTTTTTCCTACATTCTTTGTGATGGGAGTACAACAAGTGTGTATTTAATTCACAATTTTCAGTTTCCAAATATATGAAACTTGATTTATGTAGGTAGAGTTATAAAGTACTAGTTGTATAAAAGAAAAAATAGAGAATAGTGTATGCTTAGCTTATTTATGTTTTTATTTGGATAAAATAGTGTCTTATTTTATTTTTGTTCAAAAACCCCAAATAGCCATGTTTTTCCATTTTATCAAATTAATTATAATACATTTAAAATACATTATTATTTTTAATTCTAGATCCTGGCAATAAAATGCTTAAAGGATATTCCAAAATTATGTTAATTCTCTTTACTTTGCATGACCATTTGGTTAGGTAACACTCTCCATTTGTAATGTTCTTTGTATTAAGTGTCAACATTGCCAGAGCATTAAGTGCGGAGAAAGGTATTTTCTATGTATAGAGTTGGTTTTCTGCAACTACATTATATTATATTCATTATTTTGTATAGATTTTATAAATAGTTAATGGTTGAATATAGCTCTTTTCAAATGTTAAAGACACTAATTATGTAATTTGGTTAGCTATACAGAACATAATCATTATAAATATTAGAATATTTTTCATCATTCTAGTTTGGATCTCAAGTTTTTCCTTGAGGTGTGGGTACATATTCATAGATTTTTATCTCTTATTACTTTCAATTATTTATTTTTATATCTGTCCAATGACATTATTTGAATTCTAATGACATGGAAATTCCCTGAATTTACTTAACATTACATCATATAAGTTTTCTGCAACAGATAAATATTATTCTTAACAACATATTTTAGTCCCTGTTTCACTGTGTAGATACTTTATTTCTATCAGTTCATTTTTGAGATGTTTAAGCCTAATAAAGAAGATAACAATTAATCTCTCAAAATATGAGGGTAAATCTAAATTTTACTTCTATACCCTAATACAATATTTATCCATACATATGTTTATATATGTATATGTGTGTATGCATAATTTAACTCAAATGTAAACCGTGAAGTCTCTCTTCAGTAAAGATTAACAAAAATAAAATAATTAGTACATTATGTGTTAGAAATCTGTATTAGTCCAAGCTTCTGAGAATATAGAAAAATCTTGGAATATACTTTGTAGAATTTTAAAATCCACATTGAAGGCAGACAAAAAAAGTGGAACAAAAACTTGGACAAAGTAGAACAGCCCATTGATGCAGAGGTCCTGCCTTCTGTCTAAGTATCTCTTCTGTTGTTGATGTGGAAGCCAGGACTCAGGGCCCCTGGTGTTTGCCTCAAATGTCTGTCTTCCTTAAGAGGCAACCATGCCATCATTTGGGTTTTCTTGCCAAAGCCTTTTGTTCCAAGAAGGCTGCGAGTCAAAGCCAAGAATAAATATTGCCAAATGAATTCTTCATATTTTGGCTTAAAAACACAAGAATGCTTCTTCAACAGCATTGGCAAGACAAAAATATCAACTCCCAGTTGTCCCATGGCTCATCTTATTAGGCACAAAAGACATTCACCTGGGATCTGGCCTGGCATACTCTCCAAATACAACAGTCATAGATCTCTTATTTTAAGATGTATTCTTACAATTTACAATGAACATTGTGTTTTGACAGAACCCAACCTAAATTCAAAAGTCAATTTTAGAATATTTGTTTCTATTTTATTTATCATTGCAAATGTAGACAGGGTAAGAAATGACTAAAGGACAAAAAGTTTGAGACCCATGTTGAGACTTTTCTAAAATGTGTATTTATGTTTCTTTGTGTGTATAAATGGGGATAAATAGTCTGACCTAAGCAATAATTCTCAAGATGTGAAATACAAATTTATTCTATAGTGAAATATAGATGTTTGCTTAAACTCTAGAGGATCCTTCCGGTAGAAAATACATTTTTCGTAAATTAACAGTGCAAAGGTGTTGGCACTGAAGCAGCATCAAGTCTCATTACAAGTTATAGAAAACATGCCAAGCCCTCATAGATATTTTTATTATTTTCAAGTTAATAATATAGAAACCATCACAGTACACCCAATGTTTTACATTCAATAATGCTTAGTGTGTATTTTTTTCTTTCAATAAAATGTAATAATTGGTATCAACATTTCCACACCTTTGTTTCATGTGACTGAAATTCATAGACATATTACAAAAGTGCATGTATGTGTGTGTGTGTGTGCATGTGTGTGTGTGTGCACGCACGTGTGACTGGTGGGTATTTGCGAGAGAGAAGGGCATTTAAGACTGAATAGAAAGGATTTATCTGTGAACCGGAGAACTGAATGATACAGAAGATGGAATATAGAGTCTCTGTCTACATCTGGGATTTGCTTTCACAACTAGTACATTAAAGTGTCTGAAAATGTAAGCAATCATAAGCTAAATATGTTCATGATGTTTGACATCTATTTGCATCATTTTGCACACTGCTTTGTGGAACTCCTGCCACTAAACACAAGTACCACACATAACCCCCACTAAAAATCTGAGAACATAATAAAAGAGATTATGTGGGCTGTGGGACTAGAAACTTTTGCCTCAGCTTCATGAAGCTCATCTAGAAGATGTAATAGATTACATCACAAGGGCAACTTTGTTCCTTGGTATTATGGTGGATCCCCTGCTTTTGGTAGTTTTGACTAGAATATTAACTAAATAATATCAAATAGTGAGTGTGATTCCATTGCACGTTTTTTGTTGTTTCACAAAAAGAACTGAACAATTTACTACTGTTTATTTTGTGGATATATAATGATTTTACTGATTTCTGTATAAGATACTGTTATTAGTATTTTTGTAACACATATGCAAACACATCTTGAAAAAATGAAAATTCACTGACAAGTGATACCATGTTAGCTAAAGCAAGTATAAGGCAGTAAGGCAGTTTTTACTTTTTGGAAGAGATGAAAGCACTTGAAATTCACAATATTTATATGCTCCTAGTAACACACAATAACTAAATGATATTTATGTGTGAATTTTGAGTCCAAATGGAGGTATTTCTCAATTCGATATGCACAGGGTTTAATTTTCGAGTATTCTGAGCTCGAAGTGAAGAACAATTCACAAAAATTTCCTGTGTAATTGATTTATTTGCTAGTCATGTAGAACAGAATTGCAAATGCAGTTTTAAACACAGATCAACATTGTCATTTCTTTTCCTGAAACTCTGGCTTCACTTGTCTAGCCAATGAAGAAAAGTGATGCCCTGAGTAGGTTAGTGATTCTCTTCAGCTTGTGCCATATGGGAGACAGTATTCCACAAGTTCCTTCAAAGTCGTATTTCCCTGGAAGAATTTGTCCTGTTTCTGCCTTTGAACTCAAATTCTAAAGACAAAATAGTTTCAACTTAATAAGATTTCATAAACATATCATAAAAGCCTAGACAGTCGTTATTACATAGATAAATTGCAATGGGTCATCCAGGGGACCTTGGACACTAAAACATGAGGGGGGGCTTTCATTAAACTTTCAGAGTTTCCTCAATTTTCTTTTAAATATTTGAGACATTTACACTCAGTGTATTCCATAAATTTGGTCTTACGCATAAAAAGAAGTATTTGATTTCAGATAATTCTGAAGGATAGTTTTTCTTCCATACTTACTGCTATTTTGCATACACAATCTTATTCTAGGTTGTCTTTTTGCTTCAGGCGCTATCAGTGTCATTATCATTGTTGTCATGTATATATGATTCAGAATATTTCTAATGTAAATAAATATGGAGATATTGTAAATGTAGAGATGCTCTGAGAAACACCCCTTCCCATTTCAGGTTATCTGATGCAGGATGTTCCTGGGAAGCTTTCTGGTAAAAGGCACTGAGGAAATATTCCTGAAAAGTCCTACAGGGATGCGAGTCAGGAGAAGAGAAAGAAAGGAAACAAACAGGCGAGGCAGGAAGCTCAATAAGAAATTTTCTTTTCCATGCTGACATAGAATTATACCAGCACTGTTTGCTGATACTGCTGTCTCTTTTTTTCCGTTGTATAATTTTGAATTGACTTCTTTTTTTTCCTTATTTTACATCAATTCTCTTTTTCAAAAATTAGGTGTCCATTGATGTAGACTTATGTGTGATACTTCTATTTGATTCCATTAAACAACCGATCTGTTTTAATACCAATACCATGAGATTGAAGGGTAACATTTGTTACCATATGAGTGTTAGTTTAGGAGATTAAAGGGGAGATGAGGTAGACATGAAACTAGGTCTGTTTCATGGCCTTGCTTCCCAGACACTGAACTGGTCACAAGGTACAGTGTCCATTCCCACATACTATCTCTGTTTCCATGATGAATCCACATGTACTTTACAAGGACTATAGATCTGACTTGGAGATTATATTGCAATCCTGGATTTTAAAGTGCCTTTCAGTTACTTAATAGGATTTATTTAAAAACACTGTCTCACAGAAATATATGTCATGCATATTAAGAGATATCTCATCCCCTAGAAGAACACACACACATAAAAACCAGGTGACTAAAGAAAGGTTTAGATGACTCACAGATGATTGTTTCAGGGCACTTATTAGTAATACATACATGGAATGCATCGTCAAGCAATGGCCAGAACAAGGCAGTGAATTACTCTGTGGTTTGACCCCCTCTGTCTGTCCTTAACAGTTTAGTAAAAAGGGATGCTGTACATTGGTTTGTAGCTGCTGTTCCATTTGGGCCAGCACAGTTGTGTTTATACCAAGTCATTAGACAGACACACTGTGTCCTAATTATTTTTTTTTTTTTATGGCGAACGGGGTATTTTATTTGTGGCAGAACAGCAGCCTCCTTGTCTTAGTGTGTTGGCTGAAAAAATATTTTTATAAAAGTAATGAAAGTTAGTTGATATAGTATTATTTAAATGTTAAAGTGGACTTAATGGAAAACACATAATACACAAATGTTTCATAATTCAGTATTAATTTTGTCTTATTGAATTAAAAAAATATTGTCTGAGGACATGACTTAGTTGAGAAAGTGCTTGCTGATCTGAACTCAAATTCTAAATATCCATGAACTGGGAGCTTCTGAGTCTGTGAGCAATCCTATCTCAAGGGAATGAAGCAGATAGAAATAAGACATGGAGATGTTTCCTTTTGTTGCCTCTGTAGGTAAAGGGACACACACACACACACACACACACACACATATATATATGTGTGTGTGTATGTATGTATGTTTGTATGTATGTATGTACTTCTGTTTTACCTCTTAAGATTATTTTCATCTACTTATTAAAGACAAATTAAATTTTACATTTTGTGGGAAATGTAAAAGTTCTAGTGAATTAATTTCTAATTGAATGTGTAATGCTGACAGTGTATGACCATTTCAGTATCTCTTCCTCCCCTTACTCAAGATATTTACAATCTGAGGAGTGGTCCCTTACATCGTGGTTCTCAACCTGGGGCTCGCAATCCTGTTGGAAGTAGGAAATCAGATATCCCACATATCCGATATTTGTATTACTACTTGTAATGGTAGCAAAATTATAATTATGACGTAGCAATGAAATAATTTTAAGGTTGGGGACCACCATAACATGAGGAACTTTATTTAATGGGTTGTAGAATTAGGAAGGTTGAGAAACACTGCCCTACAGAGACTGAATCTGCCAAGATTAACGAGGCTCCTTGACCCAGGTTTATGCTGTAAAACTTGTTTATCTGTGTATAGTAAACTTGCCTTCATATTCTTTCTCTTCCTGCCTGCTTGCCTGCATGCCTACCTGAAGAGTAGTAGGATGTAATCCTCTCAGCTACTAGTACAGTGTCATACAATCCAGTATGTTTGTCATCATGATGATAATGGACTAACTTTTGAAACTACAATCATACTTTCCTTATAAGAACTGTTTTGGTCATGATGTGTCCCTTAACAACAACAACAACAAAAACAGTGACTAAGACAGTCATAAACTCAAATATTATACTTAAATATCTTTATGCATTTTCTCTAGCTCTTATATTTCTCCATAGTTTTTTTTTATTGAACATTAAATAATCTTTAAAAAATAATCATAGGGCTCAGGATATGGCTCAGATGGAAGAGTACTTCCCTATTATGTATAAAGCTGTGGGTTTGATGTCCAGAACCACACAAAACATCACACCAATCAGAAATTGTCTTCTTTAGCTACATAGAGAGTTTGAAGTCAGCCTAGGCTACATAAGTCCTGTTTCAAAACAAGCAAAACATTTCTCAGTGAGTAGTTTCTAAGTAATGGAAGGGGGCTCATAGTGAATACTTCACATGATCAATTCTTTGACATATAACATTTCTATATAAAATTCTTAGCACATTTCTTATTGTTTGCTTTGGAAGAACTAATAACTTGAATAATTTATGTGACTTATATTTTTTGAAGTGAGACTGAAGTCCAAAGCAATCACTTATGTCTCTTAAAGGGTTTGTATTTGTGTTATTTAAAACCCCATTATGAGAGTACAATGACTCAGGAAAATAGTGAGTTCTAGACCATCCTTGGCTACACAGTCATACCCTGTTGACAAGAGAAACAAGACTAAGTAAATCATAAGGAGTACACATGACAGTCAGGATAACTAAACCTTGAATGATGTTATGTGAAAATACTCTCTCAGGGTTTATTTCATATACATACTGCTGTGTTTCTTATACACTAAATATGACCTAAGCTCCTGTCTATATTTTTCTTGGTTGCATATGAGGACCAGCATCTTCTCTTTCTTGTTATTTCAAACAGGTTTTAAATTTAAATATATTTTAATTATATCCTTCCCCATCTCCAACTTCACCCAGATTCTCTGATTCTCTTCTTAACTTTTCCAATCTCAAAAAAAAAAACAAAACAAAAAAACAAAAGTAAAACCAAAACAAATACAAAATTCACACAAAATATCAAAAACTAAAAACTCATGCAGCAACAGAGCACCGAAACCTAGAAAACAAATTTATCATCGTTTAGTGCTCAAAAAACACCCACCAAATTCTAACCAAATAAAAAACTTGTGAGTGCACAGTATGTTCTCCTCATCTTTTCTTCTTCCCTTTTCCAGTACTCTTTGATTTAGCCCGGCATCAACGGAAAATCTATTTTCAGGTTCTTGTTCACTCTAGCAGTGTCTGGTATGTGATCCATCTTGTGGAATTGACCAGTTTTTATTTGGTTTCTCCAAACAGCTTTGTCCATCATTGCCCTAGCATATCTTGCAAATGGTACACTGGTGTAGAGTAAGAGTTTGTGTTTCCATTTTTCTTTGATAGTGTTCAGTGATCTTTCCTGAATCAAAGAAGTTGGAACATTGGGATGAAAGCTCTTTGTAGGCACCAGCTGGAAATTTCTGTATTTAATGAGTTTGTGTAGATGCTGCTTATGTAATACAGCCACATTGATAATTTGTAGAGAGTAATGTATAATCTTGGCAATAGCCTGGATTGTTTGGGGATTTTTGTGTGTCTCTTTTGGCCAAAAACTGAATGAGATGTAATCCAAATCTTGTAGTGGAACTTTTTGCGTGGTGAAATGTATAGCCAGATGGGTCCCCGGTTTACCCATTATTTGACAATGTCATTAAGGTCACATCATATATGTATCTCTTATGTTTCTATTGTAGTAGGTTTCATACTACCCCTCAGTGCACCTTGATTTTAATTGTCTCTTTCCATATTCCCTTGTACTGTGTCTTCTCCTCTTCACATCCCCACATGAATGCCTCATTCAAGACATCCCACCGCCTATCCATCAATATCTGCTTTATTTTTCCTAATGACATCTATCTGTTTCCTCTAGTCTCTTAACTCTACCCTTACCCTCATTGTTGCTATAGTTTGGAGCTTAGTCATCTGTTTCCTAATGTATTATTTATATAATTGATTTCTATGTTCCTGATCATTTTTCATCTGTCTAAAATGTTTTGAGAATTATTGAATTTATCTATGCTGATAATTTAACTATGGTGGTAAAATATCAATTTTTTTACAGGTATATTGATTTGTGACTGCAATAAGAACATTTTTGGTCTGTGAGTTCCTTCTAGCTTGGGTCAGCTGTCTCTGTGGTTTTCCTATCATGCTCTTGAACCCCCTTGTTCTTATGATCCCTCCTCCCACTCTTCAACTGAACTCCTGTAGCTCAGCCCAGTGTTTGGCTGTGCCTCACTGCATTTGCTTCCAAAATTACTTGATGTAGGTTTTATGACAACTAAGGTAGTCACTAATCTGATTAAAGTGAAAGGCCCATTTGCACAGCCTCTCCACTATTGCTAGAATTCTTAGCTGAGGCTACTATGCTTGTGGATTCTTGAGACTTTCTCTAGCACATAGTTTCTACCTAAATGGTAACATGCATAGGTTGAACTAGACCCTCTGAGTGTGACAGATACATGACTTGATATGTTAGGGTTGGGTCTGTCAGTGGCACCAGAACATATTTCAGGGGCATGAACTGGCTTTTTGGAGCACATTCTTTATGGTGGGATTCCTTGCTCAGCCTTAATATAGAGAAGAGGTGCTTGGTCCTGCTTCAACTTGGTATGGCAGACTTTGTTTAGTCCACAAGGAAGGCTTTACTCCCTCTGAGGTGTGGAAGGGTTTGGGAAGAGTGTGAGGCAGGGGAGAATGACAGAAGAGGACAGAGGGGGAACTGGGGTTGGTATGAAAAATGAATAAAATTTTTTAAATAAAATAGAACAATTTTGGTAAGGTTGCAAACTGACAGTAAACCTAATAGTTATTGTAACTTCAAAATTACTGTTGTTAGTATTACCACCTGGTTTGGTGGTTATTTTCTTTTTGCATTTTAAATATGTCAGTCTCTTTATTTTTGGCTTATGTTTTTACTAATTTCTTACTGTTGTTAACTGAATTGATGTCAGTGCAATTATGCATGCCAACTCTGAAGTTGTGTTTCAACTCCAAATCACATTTCTGCAATTTGCTCTGTGTTGCTGATTATTAGAATCTGAAAGCCACATCTGTGTGTTGTCTGTCTGCTCTGCACTGACCTTTGCCAACACGGACAATAGAGGAAAACTGCAAGAACTCAAGAAAGGGCAACTTTGGTACTTTCTATTTCTTCTTCTTTGTTTGAATTCCTTTCGTGCTTTACAACAATCTCCTTAATCTTGTTTATCTGTTTTATAAATACCTAACATTTTTTTCATTCCACTAGTTTGGTGTTTTAATTAATCTCAAATATTAAATAGACTCTTTCCTTTCCAGTCACAGCAAAACATGCTATTCCTCAAGAATCACAAAAGTCTGCCCTTTTGTTTTCTGTTCTTTGTGTCCTTATTAATTGAGTCTTTGCTGGCAATGCAGCAAACAGATGATGGAAATCAAACCAGAGTATTTGGGTATTGTTACTGTTGTTTTAATACTGCTGAGAACCCAGGACACCATGGAGGTGTGACATTCCCAGACTTTAGAACTTAATCTTGAAGTAGTCTATATAGAAATCATTTCTTCTATATTCTTAAATTATAATACAATGACATCACCTCCCTTTCCTTCCTGTCAATCTTTCCGTATATACTACCTTAATTTGTATCAAGTTGATATACGTTTTATTCATTAACTATTTTGCATAAATACATATGTATATATTTATATATGTATGCATGTATATATTCATAATACCTATAAACTACTCTCTAGGCATTAGGAATATAATCCTACATAACATCTGCTTAGCTGGTATATTTCCTGTAAGTGTGTTTTCAGGACAAACCACATGGTACTGGTAACCAGCAGGTGTAATCTTCACTGGGAAACACTACATATTCTCTTCTAAGGATTCCCTAGTTGTACATAGTTCTTAGTATGAGATGAAGCCTCTTGAATGTTCTATTGTTCCCATAAGCATGACACTTCTTGCTTCTTGTCCTTGTTCAGTTCCTGTTTATACAGCTATTAGACAGAATTTCTTAATCCATATAAAATACAGAAATAAGAGATACTTTTAAATTTATATGATTTTTATCACTGGTGACTTTGTATTGGGTAGTCAATATGTGACTCCTTGTGAAGACTACTTGTCTCAGCATTCTTTAGTTGCCTGTAGTATTTTGTCTAGGTTCGAGGCCCTGTGTTTTCAATGTCAAGGTTAGGCCATCTATTGGTGTTCGTTCTCATTGTTCCCAGGTGAAACTTCTTGGATATAGTTCCTCTGACATTTCTGGCAAAAGAAATTTTAAGGTAAACTTCCATTTCCTCTGGAGGCCACTATCTCACATCACCCCTTATGATGTGGTACAATTTCTTAAGAATATGGTACAATGATGGCCATGGTTTTAGTAAGTCAGCCTCATAGCTAAGTAGGACTACATATTATTTTTCATCCTTCTGTTCCCATGAATGTTCATCCTTAAGGAGAAGCTTTTGAGGTCCCATCTGATCTTCCAGTTACTGTTTTCAAAGTACATGGTATTTTCAGCAGTAAGGACTTACCTTTGTCCTCTGGGAGACAAATAAGAGAAATGTCAATTGTCTATAAGATTTCAGGAGTCTCTTGGAAATCATCAAACAAAAAACCGAAAAGAAACTCCCCATACCTGATGGTGGGGCTTTGGTTAAAAAATGTATGGTCTTAGTAGAAGAAAATAGGTTATGTATGTGTATACATATCTGTATGTATTACATGTAATTTTTAGAAGGTTCATAATTACATGACACTCATACCTTTTTATCAGATGTTGCACTGTCATTTTACCCTCTTTATTTATTTTCCTCTGTGTTAATGTACTACACGTAGATATGTGGTAGAAGAAAGATGTATTAAGAAGAAAGTGGAAAAACAGGGACAAAGTGTGCGTGAGGAGGAGGGTAAAGAAAAAAGAGGAGAATAACACTACGGAAGTTTGCGAGAGCTTTATGCAAATGCTAATCCATACGCTTCTAAAATATACATGCATAAGAAGAATATAAATACAGTCATCCTACACTACTTGGGAGAAAATCCTGTTTCCAGAAGCTACTTTTGTGAATGCAAAAGCCCAGTGCCAGACACAGTTTACATCACTTCAAGTTATTGTTAAAGACAGTCCCAGAAATCACCGCCTTAAAAATGATGCATTGATACTGTTCTTTATTCCCAACCAAACTTGATGCTAAAATAACTGCTGAAGATATCATAGATCAGTTATAGAATATGGCAAATATAAGTTTATAATTATTGGAAGCTTCCTCCCCGGCTGCTAGCTTGCACATTTTAAGAATGTGCTATGCAGGCTTCTTTGAGATAATAGCCATTAACAGTCTTATCCAACTGGGAACCCTGCAAGCTACAATAAAGACTGTCATGGCTGTGGCAGATATGCCCATGGGTCCAATAGTGGCATAAATGTATTGGGAATAACCAACCACTTTGTGGTTGGATTTAAGAACTGTTTCACAGGAGGAAGCTAATGCCTGTACAGTAAATCCTAGTAAGAATCTCTCTGTGGAACTCCTGAGCCCTGGAGAACAGAAGTTGCCCAACAGGCCTAACTTTTATAATCCTTCTCAGCAGACTGAGTATGTAAGATTAAGATGTCCATTGTTGTGCTCTATTCACAGAGATTTCACCTTATGATTAGGACTTCATGTCTCTTCAGGTCTTTCTATTTGTGTGTTTTCATCTCTACAAATCATAAAGAAGTGATTGTAAACTACTAGTGAAATAATTGTAGGTTATTTGCCATTTGGTAATAATTTAGTCAGCTGTCAGTCATTCAAGAAACACCAGTCTAGCTTAAAGTTAATTCTGCATTTTATCTTTGGAATTCTTAGCAGCATGTATAAATTTGGCATCAGACAAATAATATAATAATAATAATAATAATAATAATAATAATAATAATAATAATAAACTGAGGGAGTCCAGCAAAGTGTAGCTGAGGCAGTTGTAAAGTCCCATTAGGACAATTCAGCCATCATCTATAATTAGATCATTCTCCATGTTTTTTAAGCCCACATACAATTCTGGTATACAGTAACTTATTCCTAACCAATATGTAGAACCATACTTCTGTGAGCCGAAAACTTGCCAACCCTTTTACCTGATGCCCTAGGTTGAGAGATTAGCTGAAACCATTGAATGGAATGTTATTATTGTCTCCACTTGTAATGAGGGTTAAAGCTCCAATATTGTTAAAACTGATAAAGTATTGCTCTTCAAATTTTCAAACTATGAGTTTGAAAATGTAATATTAATAATATTAGTGATGCATCAGGCCATTTGAGCAACTGTGATTTATGTTTCTATTACTAGACTCACAGATGTTTATAACATCTGGTAGTTGGTTCAGGAATTATCATTATCTTCTCTTATAATCTCCATTACTATTCCAGCTTCAGGTGTTTTCTAAAAGTTAACACAGGTAAACAGATAACTTTGGAGAGTATTTTGCATTTAGATCATGCTTGTGTTGTTGTTGTTGTTATCTTTACCTTGATTTTCTGAAAACTAATTCATGAAGCCCAATGGAACGTACTGAGAGCATGCATTGTATGTCTCTACCAGTAATTTTTATGGAAGAATACTGTTTGCTATGGTACAACTATTACAACGAATGGCATAGTCCAGTTGATGCAACCTACACCAGAATAGATCTAAATAAAAGAGTTACCCAACTCTGCATAAAATCTTTAGCTACAAAATATTCATTGGACCTTGCTAATAATTAAGAATTTTCAAAATATAGATTAAGTTAATTTATATTTTTCTTTCTTCATATTGTTTTAATGATTTCACTTGTTTAGGAATCTAAAATATATTAAATGGGTAAAAACACATTTTTCCAGAAAGATTCTAATACACTTAACTCCTTGAAATACAACTTTGATGTTATTACTTTCAAGTGTAGTGATAGCACATTTTATGCATGAACCTTTAAAAATATGAAGGAATAAAAAATGCAATCTGAGTGGAATGCAAGAAAACATTTTCTTGTGTGGTAATAGTGTAATATAACCTTGATTCGCCTTGCAAAAACAGATAGCATTGTCCTGCCACAGAAATAAGACCCCATGTTTTTTGATGGGAAATATAAAAAAGTTACATTACTCCATTCTAAATTGAACCATTTAGAAAATCTACTATTGCAAATCACACATTCTTTCTTTCTTAAGAACTTATCTTGCTTATCCAGGATACTATTATTGGAAACAATAAAAAATACCACTGTAAGATCAAAGAGGGTTGATATGACTATATTCTCTTAAGCTAAAAAAGACAATCACTATGATAATTAGAGCATGTTAATTATTCTCCATCAGCAACCCTAAAATGCTAATGATGTACAGCAGGAAATTAACAGCAGTCACTGCTCAATATTGCATGACTTTTCCATTAAGAATAATATGAGAAGTTGTTAAATTATAGAAAATGAGAATAATGAGGCTGGAATCTTAAAGAGATTTTGATTTCCGGTCTGGCTGCGGAGGAGTCATTAGAAAGAGTTTTTTTAGTGAGTCCCACAGCATGTGTGGGTTCAGCAAGCTGGAGTACAATAGGGACATCTTTCTGTGTGCTTTTGTTTTTACAAGATAGAACAAGACAGGGGAATTCTGGCTCAGCTAGCAGCAGTAGAGTAACCTTTCCTGAATAATACATTTGCCAAAATCTGCTAACACCATTTTACCCTTTTCTTGAAATCTCTTGGACTGATATAACAACGAATATAATGTACCAGAGTCCCAGAACAATCTGAAGAGCTGGGGAAGGCTTTGTAGTTAGAAATTATTTTAAAAGAAAGAAAGCCCATTATGTGACTAAGACAGCGGAGACATAAATATGGCAGGGAACTGGGGGACTTTAATAACTTCACATGAACCCATCATGGCAACTCTCTTTTGGAAAGTTTTCATGTAAAAGAAAATGCATTACATGGGCCATCATATTGAGAATCACCCCTATGCCATTTTAGCTATCAAATGTGATGCAAATATATTACAATTGGATACTACAAAGCTTGAATATAAATATATATTTGAGAACATAAAGTTTAAAACACATGCTTTAAATACTGTGCAAACAATTTCATTTCAAAGAGAAAAATCTAAGTTATTTAAGCACTTGATCAACATTTGTGACTGTAACATGCTATATGAAAATTAACTCTATTCCTGAAGGGAAAATTCAGAAGAGGCAAGGGGAGGAATATAGCTATTTTCAACATTTTCAACATTTGGCATGATCAATTACTCAGAAATTGTAACAGGTAATTGACTATATATATATATATATATATATATATATATATATATATATATATGATTTTAGTACATATCCAGGATGTGTAATTAGGTATGATTTAACTGTTCTGTTTTATTAGCTACATTCTATATTTTGCTATTCTATGTCCCCTTAAAAATTCTAATACACATTTAACTTGCATCTAAAATATACAAGACACTTATATGAGACCATGATTAGTCTAAGGCTTAGATATCAGTTCCATTTTCATCTGTAGAACTGATTTTTGGATATACCTTTACATCCCATTCAGGCACTAGAAAAGTATCTTTTCCTTGCTTAATCTCAGCCAGTTTTTCTAATGCAGTACTGAGTTATTGCCACCTCCCCCTTGCCTCATTTTCCTCTTAATATCTACTTATGACAGTCTGGCCTCATGATTCCATTTACAGAGCGACATTTTAAAAGCATCCCAGTAAGTACTACATCACTGAAATTACTCCAAAAACAAAATTATTGGAATAAATAGATGCATTATGGGCAAATACGAGCGGCTGCTAACTACACATGAGCAAGCTGAGCTGTCTCTTGCATAATATCATTGTCCTCAAGGTAGGCAATTCATTCCTTTATAAATATATCTAAAAGCATCATCAAAATGATTGTTTCATAGTAAATATACATTTCAATGCTTGCTTAATGCTTTCCTGTTATTATTGTTTGACTTTTTTCCCCACCATGAAATTTTTTTAAGTATTTTCTTCTAAAATACTATCATACAGCATTTTCAAGCAATAGACTGAAATAGATTATAACAGATTCAACCAATATAATCCAGCTACCCCATGAACATTTAAGCAAATAAACTCATGGGGGTGTCCAGATGACCCTCTAAGCATTTGAGCTTTTCATCCTACTTCATTATATCGTCTACCTCCCCACTGTTTCTCAAGAAACTGCTTTCAGGACAGAAAAAAACATCACAGGCAGTAACAGGGGCCCACTTTCCAGCACTGGCTTATTTTCACACTGGAAATTATTACGAGGTAGCCAGTGTATACCCAGATGAAACACAAAAAAGTGAAGGTGATCACAGAGACCATCGGGAGTGTTTGCTTGCTGAGTTGAACACTTAGTACCAACAGTTGATGAGAGTTTGGGATCTTGTGTGCACTTTGGAAGACTTTCAGAAAATGATGGAAGTTTTTGCTTTCATTCAGCAATAGCAACATATCCTGTGTGTTTGCAAAGGCTGAAACTCAATCGCACATGGAATATTACCTCTGGTATTTAAAATAGTTCCTTCTGAGGAGTAGGGGATTTTTGAAATCTTGAATTTTGAAATGAGTTTATTTATCAAAGTGTATCCCAAGCTGTAATTATGCATGTGACATAAAAATTTATGGGTGATGGGAGTAGTGTCAATGGTAATGTTTAACTCATAGTTTAGTACACAGTGTTGGACAGTTTAACAATTAACATAAGCAAAATGTTGTTCCTTATCCAATGAACAATTTTTATTTGTTTTATATTTAACATAAAAGTCCATCTCCATATGATGCTTCAAAATTGCATTAGTCTCTATAACTCTTCTAACTACTATGCATTAGCTAATTAAAAACAGAATAATACATTGATCTGAATAAGATCCTTATATTCATTTTGCTTAAGAAAAACAATTAAAAAATCTGAACTAGGTTGTCAGAGATGAAGCTGATGTCACATTTTGTTTTTTCTCTTATATTAAAGAAACACACACACACACACACACACACACACAAAACAATGGATCAAAGAGATCACTAATACAGCATATAAGTTATATCAATATGTAGCAAGAAAAGCAACAACATAGCTAATTAAAAGATAAATAACATTAATATTTTGTAGTGCAAAGAAGAACCACCTTTTATGTGACCCTAACTGATAGTTATATGAAGTAGATGTAAATAAGAATCACAATTCTTTTGTTTCTTAAAGTTTATACCTCCCACTTCCCCCTTTCCAAACCCCATCCACTCATCAGATGAGTTAAGGCCTTCCTTGTGAGAGTCAATGATGTTTGGCATGCCACGTTGAGGCAGGACCAAACCCCTTCCCAATGTATCAATACTGAGCAAGGTATCCCACCATAGTGAATGGGCCACAAAAAGCATCTAGGAAAGGTCCTGGTGCTACTGCCATCCCTGACCTCCAACAGATCAAACCAGATAACATTGAGAGGGCCTAGTTCAGTCCCATGCAGGTTCTCCAACATGCAGGTCAGTCCACAGTCCATGAGCTCCCACTAGCTCGGGTCAACTGCCACTTTAGTTTTCTCCATCATGTTCTTGAACGCCCTTGTTCATACGACCCCTCCTCCCTCTCTTCATCTGAACTCTAGGAGTTCATCCCAGTGCATGGCTGTGGGTTGGTGCATCTGTTTCCATCAGTTACTAGATGTAGGGTCTAAGATGTCATTTAGATAATCACTAATCTGATTAAAAGGGAAGGCCTTCTATTAAGGTATTTCTTTTCTTGCTCTCCTCTATTCATCCTCCAACTCAGGCTTCCTGATCCCTCTTGATCTCCTCCCACCTCCTCTTTTCTTCTCTTCTCTCTCCTCCTTCCATCCCCCCCATTATGCTCCCAATTTGGTCAGAAGCTCTTGTCCTTTTCCCCTTCTCGAGGGTACCATGTATGTCTCTCTTAGGGTCTTCCTTGTTTCCTGGCTTCTCTGAAGGTGTGGATTGTAGTCTGTCAATCATTTGCTTTATATTCAATATCCAAATTTGAGTGAGAACATACCATGTTTGTCTTTATGTGACTGTGTTACCACAGCCATAATAGTTTCTTCTAGCTCCATCCATTTGCCAGTGAATTTCAAGATGTCATTGTTTTTGTCCACTGAGTAGTAAATATACCATGTTTGTTTTCACCATCCACTCTTCAGTTGAGGGACATATAGGTTGCTTTCAGTGTCTGGCTATTACAAATAATGCTGCTATGAACATATGTCTTTGTTGTATGAATGTACATCCTTTGCATATATGCCTAAAAAGGGGAATTGCTGGATCTTGAGATAGACTGATCCCAAATTTTCCAAGAAACCACCACATTGATTTCCAAAGTGGCTATACAAGTTTGCACTTCAGCAATGGAGGAGTGTTCCCCTTTCTCCACATTTTCTCTAGCATAAACTGTCATTGGTGTTTGTAATTTTAGCTATTCCTATGGGTGGAAAATGGTATCTCAGAGATGTTTTGATTTGCATTTCCCTGATGGCTAAGGATGTTGAACACTTTCCTAAGTGTCTTTCAGCCATTTTGGATTATTTGGTATTTTGGTGACTAGCTTCTTGAGTTGTTTGTATATTTTGGAAATCAGCTCTCTCTCAGATATGGGATTGGTGATTATATTTTCCCATTCTATGGGCTGCTGTTTTGTCTAGATGACTCTTTCATTGACCTTACAGAAGCTTCTCAGTTTCAAGATGTCTCATTTATTAATTATTTATTAATTAATTATAAATTAATCATTTGTTAATTATTGATCTCAATGTATGTGCTACTGGCTACTGGTCTCCTGCACCAATCCATTCAAATGTACCTCCCACTTTCTCTTCTAAGAGATTCAGTGTGGCTGTATTTATGTTGAAGTCTTTGATCCATTTTGACTTAAGTTTTTTTGCATGACAATATATATGGATCTATCTGCAATCTTCTACATTCTAGGACCATTTGTTGAAGATGATTTATTTTTTCCATTGTACAAAATTATACAATAGAAATAGGTGTTATTAGATGTATGGATTAATATCAGGACTTTTAATTTGATTCCATTAGTCTACCTGTCAGTTTTGTGCCAATAACAAGCTGTTTTCATTACTATAGCTCTATACTATAGCTTGAAATTAGGGATGGTGATGCCTCCAGAAGCTCCTTTATTGTACTGGGTTGTTTTGGCTATCCTGAGAGGCATTATAAGTTTAAAGAGAAATCTGTCATTAGGGAAATCAACAAGGATGACTCCAACTAAGAATCTAAGCAATAGTGGAGAGTCTACCGTAAATGTCCCCTTACTATAATGAGAATGATGCTTACCTTAAATGCCATCCTAAAGCCTTCTTCCAGTAACTGATGGAAGCAGATGCAGACACCCACAGCTAAGCACTGAGACCAACTCCTGGAATCAAGTTATAGAGAGGGAGGAATTATGAACAAAGGGGTCAAGACCATGCTGGGAAAGCTCACAGAAACATCTGATGTGAACAAGTGGGAGCGTAGGGACACCAGTCTGACACTCAGGAAAACAACACAGGACAGAGTCAGGCCTCATGAAGGTGGGTGTCAGCTAGGAGGTCTGGGAAGTCTATAGGCCATCTCCAGTAAATGTTGCAGTACCCAATGACCATCCTAGTCAGACGTTTGCCTGAAAAAGTTATTCAAAGTATCACTGCATAATAGTCTTCAGCTGCACAGTAATTGATTACTAATAAAAAAAATAAGTTAACCAAGGTTTAAAGTTGTTTTTGTTTGTTTGTTTTTAAATAAGTTTCTAGAAAGAAGGTAAAAGTCATACATACTGGCTAATATAACAATCACCCCCAAGAAATCATGTATTATTTAGAGATAAATATAAAAAACCTCAGGTTGTAAAATCACAAAGGAATCGCACACTGACTAATTTTCTGATTAGGGAAAAAATTTAAGATGTCCCTTAAAGATTACATTAAGCCATACATGATGATTAATACATAGACATACATATACACACATTACCTATACACAACATGCACATGTTGATGTAGTAAATATCTAATATATGTATCACATATGCATACATACATACATATACATATACTCTGTGTGTGTGTGTGTGTTAGTGTGTGTGTGTGTGTGTGTGTGTGTGTGTGTGTTAAATAAGAACCACGTAACTGTCCCATACCATGAAACCCTTCTTTTTGTCCCTGACCTTCAAAGGCTAGGATTAGTAAGTGGTTCTTCATTGAAAGGAAGACTATTTCATTTTACTGAAGAATTCAAAGAGCTCTACAGCAGCTTTGTTTGAATTCATTGGCTGAGAAAATATATTTGTCTGTGTGAAATGTCTGATCATATTATTGTTCACAGCACCAGAAAAGGCTCAGGAGAGGAGATCACAGTAATCATTCCAGAAAGGAAAGGAGCAAAAACATAAGTACACACCTGTCTAAGAGAAATACATCACTCATGATAAAAATGAAAGAAAAATCCTACTATCTGGATTCCGTGTATCATTTAATTAAACATATCAAAAATTTTCTCCATCTACTAACTCAAAGCAATTAGAGAAGAAAAAGTTATTTGAAGTATTGCAAAAGATAAAATGAGATGATTATGTAAAGGTAATAAAGCCTTCCTAAGAATAGTCAAGGAAAGGATGCTTTCTAAGTTGAAATCACACATGAACACTTAGATTACCTTTGGCTTACATGACTTGAAAACTATGTTGGAGAAATCAAGTAATAAAACTTTGCCATTTTCTGCCCTACCTCTTACTTAGGATGTGTTGATAGTTGCTGAGGAAGAATAATTCTTTCGTGAGGGTAAGTCATTGGTTGGTTGTCCATGTCTCAATAGATGCCTCACACCCATCCACATATAGGCAGAGCTAACTATACTTATCGAACTAGTTGGGAATGGGATTTGTTGAGAGAATATATAGGAGGAACTGGGTGTGGGAAATAAAGATATAATGTTTTATATGATGTATGTATATAACAAGGTCTCTAGTATCTACACACGTATGTTAATACCTTCCTGTATCATTTGTACAAATATGCAACTATGCACACATACACTTACATTTAAAAATTAAGATTATCATTGTAAATATTGAAAACAAAACTTGGAGACAATATTTAAAATGGAAACCCCACTCATATTCACAATATTGAGAAAATAGCCATACTGCTAAAAGAAATATCTATATAAATAACTCAATCCTAGTCGTAATTTCTAAGACATTGTACACTGAACTAGTAAAACATCCTAAAATTCTTGTAGAAGTACGAAGATCTATGTAGCTAACATCTGTATGTAATTGGAACATATAAGAACATTTTTTTCCATTTGGGCACCTTCTTTCAGGTATTTTATCCTCACAAGGTGAAAAGAGAACCTAGGCAACATTTTTTTTTATTATTTTATTTTATTTTATATAACAAGGTCCAATTAAATGAAAACAAACATTTATACACAATATTTGGGAATTTGGGCGTCGTTCTTTCCAAACTACTTCCTACTGGTAAGGGGCGCTGTCATGGGGGATTCAAAGAAGGTTCAGAAATCCTGGCTGTAGTGTGTAGGGCTGCTTTGTCCAGCTGTTTTGAATGTAGGATCACCTTGTACTCTGTTTCAGGTGGTCTGGCGTGATCAAACCACATTAGTCTGGAAGGAATCCACATCTTTTCATTTTCTGTGGAAACAAAAATAGAAATTCTTTTCCCCAGTAACTTGTTCTTCAACTTAAATTTTTGAGTCAAAGCATTTTTTTAATTTAATTTATTATTTTACATGTCAATCCCAGTTCCCTCTTCCTCCCTCCCTCCCTCCCTCCCTCCATACCGCCCTCCCTCCATCCCTCCCTTTTACCCTCTCTGCCCTCTCACATGCCCTCTAACCACCCTCCCCTCCCATCCCCCCACCCCAATTCCATATGTAGGGGAATGCCATCCAGTTGGGGTCATGTAGATCTGACAGGTCCTGTGAAGTAGGGACTAGGGCTTCTCTCCTGTCTCTAGATTAAGGCAGTTATCCCTCCATGGGGGATGTGTTCCCAAGGTCCTTTTGTGCACCAGGGATACATCCTGGCTCCACTGTCTGAAGTCTCTTAGAGTGCTCAGTCCTTCTGGCTGAGACCCATATTCAGGGGGGCCTGAGTCAGTCCCTTGCTGACTTCCCAGCTATCAGTCTAGTGGCTGTTAGCTCCTCTTTGTTCAGGTAAGCTGTCTGTATGTGTTTCTGCTGCATGGTCTTGTCCTCTCCATCTGCATCTGGGTTCTAGTTCAACTCAGTGTTTATGTATGGGTGTTTCATCCTGTTTTCAACAGGCATTAGTTGAGGGCTCAATGGAGAAGTTAGTTTTTGATCTCACTCTCCGGGAAGGGCATTTATGATAGCCTTTCCACGGAAGCTCAAATTGTTAGTTGGGAGCAGTCTTGTAGTTCTCTAGACCTTTCTTTGTGTTCAATTTTATCTTCAAACCAATATTGGCTCCCACTTTTATGTTCTCTCTCTGTGTCTCTGTCTCTCTCTCTCTCTCTCTCTCCTATCTTCTATTCCTAACCAGGCTCAATCTTCCTGGTCGCACATGTTTTCCTTTCCTCCCCCTCGTTTTCTCCTACTTCTCTCTCCATTCACTGCCTCCCCCCACTTCACCTGAGCTCTGGGGCACTTGTCCCTTCCCAGTTCTGTGAGGGACTTTATATGAATCTCTTAGCATACACCTTGTATCCTAGTTCCTCTGGTGATGTGAATTATAGGCTGGTGATCCTTTGCTCTAGGTCTAAAATCCATATATGAGTGAGTACATATTGTGTTCCTCTTTGTGACTGGGTTACCTCATTCAGGATGGTTTCTTCAAGTGCCATCCACTTTAGGCAACATTTTTTTTTATCTGGATAACAACAACAACAACAACAAAGTTACCACTGTACCTACTTTCAAGTTATATCAGAACCATAGTAATACAAAAAGCATATTAAATTTGAAAACAGACATGTAGACCAGTGGAAGAATGCAGGCCACAGAAGTGTATGTACATCCCCACATCCATGTCATTATATACGAAGATGCCTAAAATTGGGGGGAAAGACTCTTTAAATCTAGTATGGGTAAAACTAAATATCTACACATAAGACGTTCAAAGTGTATTTCTAGACTAATTATAATGGATGAAACTTGTAATTCAAGATTGAAAACTATGAAACAACTAGAAAGGAGGCTGGAAAGAGTACTCAGAAATTATGGATGTTCACAGTTCCTGCAGAGACAGAAATCTGGGTTCTAATACCAGTACTAGATGCCTCACAATTTCTTATATTCCAGCAGCAGGAATAGAATATCTCTATCCTCTTCAGTCATTTGTGTGTGCACACACACACACACACACACACACATACTCACACACACTACACACACACACACACAGAGAGAGAGAGAGAGAGAGAGAGAGAGAGAGAGAGGAGAGAGGAGAGAGAGAAGAGGGGGGAAATAAATCTTTGGTAAAGAAACCTCTAGAAGAAAAGAGGTAAAAAATATACTTTAAGATATATGCAGCAATTTTGCCTTTTTGAAAAGGACTCCAGCAGCTCAGGAAGTAAATAAAAGCAAGGTCTGAGAAATGTGATTGCTTGAAATTAAACAGCTTCCTCTTCTTAGCAAACAGAACAATCATACAGTGATAAAATACCCTACAGAGTAAAAGATGATGTTGCAAGCTATTCACTCAACAGAAGATTAACATCAAGAATATCTGTAAAACTCAAAACTTGAACCCCCCAAACAAAAACCAGAGCCATAAATTAACAAAGGTACCGAAGAATACTTCTTAGAAGATTTATAACTTGCTAATGTACACATATTATTTTCAACATCTTTAGCCAAAGGGGAAATGAAAATATGAACCATACTAGGATTCCATCACAGCCAGAATATAATGTTATCATTAATATAACGAGGAAGGATGAATTGAGCTGAGAATAGTCCCACTGCTTGTGGGAATGTTAAACTAGGGTATCCACTACGGGAATTAGAGTGCAGGCTCCTCAAAACACAGAAAATAGAACCTCTATAGAATTCAGCTCTACAAATCCTCCACAGTACTTTAGCATTCAATAGAAATAGTTACATATTCATGAATAAAGAAATCATCCTTCAGGTGTTGTGTCCTTTGGGTATATGCCCAACGGTGGTACAGCTAGATCTTGTGTATCTGGTTTTCAATTGCAATTGATGATAACAACAGTAAGACCCACAACTATACAATATTCACCAAGGTAGATAGAGACTTTGAGACACCTAACCCTAAGTGGTATGTATTTATCAAAACTCTCACATTAAGACTCACGGGTATATGCAAAAGAAGAGAAAGGCATATGACAAGAGGCAGTATTAGCTAATGACCCCATGAAAATAGCATCTTTCAGACAAAACAGGACTAAAAAGCATGTGAACTTACAGGCACTGTGGCAGCACACACAAGTTCCAACCAGACAACACACCAAGGTGGCGAATGGGATGTGGACATAAGTCCCCACCCCTAACCAAGAAGTCATTTAAGATGGATAATTGCTGGTAAAGGGAAAATTAGTTTTATTCAATTAAGTGTTGCTGTAAATCAACCACAATCCAGGGAAGTCTACGAATATTTGGCCAACTCAAAATGGATTTCATGTTTTGTGAGCTATTTATTTTACATTACTTTGTTATTTCTCTTTTTTTTTTTACTGCTAGCTGTTTATTATTATTATTATTATTATTATTATTATTATTATTAATAGAGGAAGAGAACGAAGAAATTGAATGAGTAGGAAGGTGTTGAGCTGGGAGGAGGTGGGGAGGGGAAAGAATATAATAATATATTGCATTAAATTCATTTTTTATAAAAATTAATGAAAGTGTTTGTGATTGATCTTCCTAAACTCTAGTTTGAATTATTCACCCTCTAGAACACAATGAAGCAGATTTATGCCATAATTGGGATTAAAAAGAAATGGAGAAGAATCTCCCAATTCAGTAGGCTGATGGTGAAAGGCACCCTTTAAACTCAGGGGCTTCAACATTTTGTTTTAAGGTGGTGGTGTTATTAGACAAAGTATGTTACAGAATATGGATTCACTAAAAGATATTGCATGATGACAGTAGAATTGAGAATTTTTTGCTACATATGTTTCTGGCAAACAGCTCGGCTTATCTGTCAATATGTGAGGAGCTCTTGCTCCAAGCTCATAGCAGCATTAAGTGAGGGACATCTCTGTTAGGAGTAGTTTTTCAGCCAGCCAGTCTGGTCCCTCTGCCACACAGGGCCCAAATAACACACTGAGATGCTAAATTAGATATAAAGCTGTTAGCCTCTTACTAGTTTCTTATCTGCTGCCTCCGTCTTAAATATTAACCCATTTCTATTAATCTAAGTATTTCCACGTGGTGTTAGCTTACCGGAGAATGGGGCTATGTTTTTCTCTCTCTTCAATCTTCAATCTCCTCCCTACTACTTCCTCTCTCCTCCTAGTCTCCTAATCCTGCCTATCTTGCTTTCCTATTGGCCAACAGTGTTTTATTCATTACCCAATAAGAGAAACATATTTATAGAATGACATCTCCCTTCCTTCCACACCATGTTAGGTTTTGCTAAAACTGGGAACTTGAAATTTTGTTCCCTCCCTTAAGTAGTAACTTCTGTCAGGCATGTTTTCAAAACAAAGAGAAAAAGAACAAGTCTAATGCTGTCTATCAAGGGTTTGAAGAGTAATGTGCATTTACTGTTCAAAGGTTACAAGCTTCAGTTGGAACATGACTAGATTTTTGAATGTTAACATGATGGATGGTTGCTAATGGCTATATATTATGAATTTGATAATGTTGATAACATGCTTAGCAGATCATCACGTTGAACTCCTTGAACACAAGTTTAGCGAATATAGTTCTCTAAAAGGAAAAAAGTATTTTGATAGTAAAAAGTCCAAATATATTAGTGGAATGTATATCCTGTTTTGATGGAACTATAATTTTGTACTGTGCTAGATAAAAAAAAAAAATCTCAGCTATGTGGAAGCTGTATATCATTCACCTGGATACTACTACTGAGCAAGGTGCAGCCCAATTAAAATTGTTCTTTAATATATGTCCATGTTTTATTACAAACATGATCAAATTATTAATAAGACAAAGATACTCCTAGCTTGAAGAGCCTAGAATGGCATTAATACTGTATGTTATATAAGCTCATTTTTTTTTATTCTCCAAGAATCTTCCTACTAAAAACTTGTTCAAATAATACTTTAAATAATTTTGATACATTCGAATGACTTCAAAATATTTATAATAACATTGAAAATAGCATGCAATTCATTATTCTTTCATCATGGAAAATATATTGTTAATTTATGAGAAGGTATAGTGACATTTGAGAAAATATATTCATCCCCAACATACATTTGTTTCTATAATTTGTCTAAAATGAGAGTAATAAAAATTGTAGTTACATAACATTCTCTATTGCATTTTTTCTATTTGAAGATACTATAAAATTCTATTTGATTTATATAAAATAATGTTCTTTATTTGTTAACATATGCTGTCTGGAAAACTTAGTGCTAGATGGTATAAGAACACTGAGAAGAATATAAATTCCTTCCTCAAAGTGACTCCCAGGGGACTTCTGAGCTGATTGCATCTGGTTTCAAGTATTCTGCACTTGACTGGCAATCAATTGTTCTAGTTGTAATTAACACAAGTTGGGTGACTGCAATACCATGCCCCATGAATTCAGTAGAAGGGAAAAAAATGGATTTTTAATCAAAGGAGGCAAGCTCAAGTTTTTTGAAGAGCTTTTTCTATGTTTCCTTGCCCTCTAGATATAAAATAACTTTTAATCAAACTCTGTGAAACAGTTTATTTCATTCAGAGATGGATGGTTTAAAATATCTTACAGAATCAGAACAATTTGCATTTTATTGTGCATTTAAAATATCACCACTTTTTTTTTTTTCAAAACATGTTAAAAATGTGTGATGAGTAACAGGGGATTGCCTCTTATTTACTAAATGTGTCATCTGGTTCATTGAATACAACTCTGACTATTCCTTCCTTTCATAATCTTCATTGTTTATTTGCAACATGTAATATATAGAGTATGAGTATATGTGTGTGTGTATGCAATTTATATGCATGTTTATGTATCCATAAAAATGAACATGGTTCCATTTCACATTTCAAATCATACAAATAGCATGCAGTGGCCAAATTTATCTTCCTCCTCCCACTATTGATCATGTTTCCCTGACCATCCTCCCAGTCTCAAGAAACCAATATTTTACATTTGGATCGACTGTTTGCTCTTTAGCTACCATAAGTGATGGAGAGTCCATGGCACTATTCTGCTGCTGCTTTCATACTCTACTTAAGTATTTCGAGTTTCATTCATTTTGTTGCAAGTTCCATGATTATTTCTTTGTAGGGAACACTACAATATTTTATCCACTAATTTATTTAAAGATGTTGATTTGATTCTGTATCTTAGCTACAGTATTTCCATAAATGTATGGTCATGTAAGTATCTGTGTTCTGTTTTAACTTCCTTTGAGTACAGACCCGGGAAAGTTGAAGCACAGATCATGTGGTAGTATCTTCCCTATTCTCAGGAGTATCTGTATTCTTCTTCATAAATCCTTAACTACTTGCAACACAATAAACACTGGATTAGAATTCCTTTTTCTGAATATCCATGCCAAAACTGAGGCTTACCTACTTGGACTTAGATAAAATTTCTTTGTATTTTTTTTTGTTTTTTGGGTTTTTTTTCCCTTTAAGAGTCATTTGGTTTTACTTTTATGTATATGAGTATTTTGACTGCATCAATATATGTGCACCATTTTTTAAACTTTTTTCTCATTTTACATATCAATTTCAGTTCCCTCTCTCTCCTGTGCCCCCATTCCCCCTAACCCTCCTCCCATCCCATTCCCTACCCATTCCACAGGGAGGAATTCCAGGAGGGACCATCAAAATCTTTCAAGTTATTTGGAGTAGGGCCTAGGCTCTCTCTCTCCTGTCTCTAGGTTAAGGGTACGTCCCCCATGGGGAATGTGCTCCCAAAGTCCTTCTCTCCACCAGGGATACATCCTGGTTCCCACTGTCAGAGGTTCATCGGACCACCTAGACCCTCCAACTGAGACCCATGTTCAGGGTGTCTGGGTCAGTCCAATGCTGGTTTCCCAGCTATCAGTCTGGGGATCCATGAGCTCCCCCATTTTAAATTCAGTTGTCCCTGGGTCTCTGCAGCTTGGTCTTGACCCCTTTGCTCATCACTCTTCCCTGTCTGAAACTGAACTCCAGGAGTTCGGCTCAGTGTTTAGCTGTGGGTGTCTGTTTCTGTCTCCATCAGCCACTAGATGAGGGCTCTAGGATGGCATATAAGGTAGTTATCAATCTCATTATCAGAGAAGGGCATTTAAGATAGCCTTTCCACTGTTGCTCAGATTGTTACTTGGGGTCATACTTGTAGGTCTCTGGACATTTCTCTAGTGTCAGTTCTCTCTTCAAACCTTTAATGGCTCCCTCTATTATGGTATCTCTTTTCTCTTGCTCATGTCTATTAGTCCCAGGAATCTATCTTCCTGGTCCTTTTTGTTCTCCTCTCCCCTCTTCTTCTCCCCTTATTTTCTCCTAACTTTCTCTCCACTTACTGCCCCTTCCCCTTCCCAATATGCTCAGGAGATCTTGTCCCTTTCCCCTTATGTTGGGGACCTTGTGTGACTAACTCTCTTAATATCTCCCTTGTATCCTAGCTTATCTGGCTGAGTGAACTGTAGGCTCTCTGGGTCGGCTTATGTGCATCATTTTTATTTAGAGTCTGCTGAGGCCAGAAGGGGGTATTAGATCCCCTGAAATTGGAGTTGCAGAAAGTTGTGAGCCATCATAGAGATGCTAGGAATCAAATTGGGTAGTCTCCATTGCATCAAGTATTCTTAACTTTGATGCCTTCTCTCCATTCTGTAAGTTAAGCTGACTTGCACTTACCAGATACACAATGATAAGAAGCAGTCACCATGTGTTCTTTTGGTCATTTCTTTTCTCCTCTAAAGAAGTATGTGTTCAAATAATTTTTCCACCTCTTAACAGGCAATGTTTTACCTTAAGTTTTATTTCCTTTAAAACACACATCTTCCCTTGTGAATTCGCATCATTATATGTGTGCATGTATATGGATATGCATATGCATGTGTATATATTAACTATTATAAAAGACTTTAAATTCTTTAAACTGAAATGTTTTAAGCATATGGCATGGCTGTGTGGCTCAGATACATTCAGTAAATAATTGAGGGAATATACTTGTTATACAGCTATTTAAAAGATTATAGTTCATATTATATACCTTATTTGACATTTTATTGTTCTAGTTGCTTAATTCTACACTATTTTATGTGCTCTAAAATTGTAAATTAAGGCACTAAATTGAAAAGTATTTAGCATCTACCATTTTCTCAGCATTATATGAAATAATAAATATATGGTCTATAGCTCAGGGGAATTTGCATGCTAATTTTATCACCAGTTCTTAACAATAATAAAAATAATTATTCTATTTACATATTACTTTCAAGAAAAGAAAAGATATTAAAAAAATAGGAATAACTTCTCTGAGGCCTGGCAGAGGAAAACTAATTTTACTATAAAATTGAAACTCTCCTGAAATTGACTAAGCCAATTCTATAACATCAGGAGCTTCATTTCCCTTGGCTTCCAACGTATTTCTGTGGTCTACAATGTATTTTTCTCTTTAGACCAGTCTCTAGTTTCTCAGCCATTAATGGACACCAGAGACCAAGGTCTCCTTTCCGAACTCTCCCTTTCCGCTTCAAAGGATTACCACTACCCAGGGTCTCTCAGTTTTCCAAAGATTATCCCGTTTATACTGCAGGGACTTTTCAAAATAAATCATTCATAAGAACCACTTTATTTCTTTTTCGGATAATAAAGTAGGAATTTGGCTGAGGAAGGAAAAAAATCATTTTTCTGATTTCTTAAATTCAAATGATAGGCTCTGTGGGTGCCGCTGCCACAGAATGGTGGGTTTAAAATGAAATTTTTCTTGATGTGGTGCGAAGCCCAGGGATAAAGTCCTCTTACACAGTTGCCATGGTAACAGGCATGCATCACCTGTCTTCCTCACACTTGAAATTTGTTTCTTCATATCTTCCCTGTGGATATTTATGTTTTTTTAATCTTGTAAAGTCTATTGCATATGTTTTTTGTAAAATTAATTAGCCTCAGATTACAAGTAAACTTAGTAGAGTAATTTTAAAACAGATATTTGAAATTAAACAAATACAGTATCATAGAGAATGATGTGAAAAACTCTGCAATTGCTAGCTTTGGGATTGTCAATGTTAAATATTTCACTTAAGACTGTGTACAGTAGCATCCCTTATTTAATTTCCTTCATAGAACGTTAATATGAAAGGGGATGTGATGCTTTGGGTGAGAATAGATTCCAAAATTATCAGCTTCTAGCACGCACATTCCCTAGAGCAGAAATTTTACTTCTTTGCATGATTCTTTTGTGAGACAAATACTTGGCCTGACTTTTGGAAAAGTTGGTGATAGATGCAGTGGGCTTTCAATCACATTCTAGAACCGCTTTGGTATAAGGGATATACTTAAGACATGGTATATTATCACTAGGAATCAAACATTTTTAAGGGTTTGAAGGACAGCTGCCTATGTTCAGTTTGTGATAATCTATCTCCCACCATATTATGTGGTTGGCTGTGACATCATGTGCAACACAACTGCTCATCTACTCCTGAATATTCCTGATTCCCTTTTCTCTTCCACCAATGTGTATCATTCTACAAGGTTCCCCCCCCCCAAGAAATCTTCAAGCAATGCTTTTACCTCACAATAGGGATTTTATAAATTGTGATGACTATAAAGTAAGAAAAATAATTTTTTTCCAGAAAATGTGGTTTATTTATTTTTATTTTATTGAAAATAAATTTGTCTCCCATACAATCCATTCTGCCTATGGTTTCTCCTCCTCCTCTCTCTCTCAGGTTAGGTCTGAAGTGGGAAGCACAGATGCATTGCTTTTCTTCACTCTGTAGGCTTCTCTTGTTAGATACGATCCTGGATCAGCTCATACTGTCATACTTGACTCTAACTCTGGGAATCTGTTCCTAGTTGTTCAATTCCCTTGGCATTTTGAACATCAGCTTTCAGAGAAGAAGAAAAACAAAAAAAAGATCAAGTCATTCTCACATCCACATTAGTAAACATATATTAGACCATCTCCTATTATAGATAAATTGAAAAGCATTAAACAGGTTCTGTGAGTATGTACTAGTGATGTTTTATCTAAAATTCTGCTAACTTCTATATTTTAATGAATGTCTAGTTCTATTTTTTTTACTCTAGACAGTTTTAAGTCTCATATTTTGTGATTCTTAAAATGAAAGTACATTTGTTTATATTGAAATTGCATCTGTCTTACAAAATCCAACCAATTAGCCCTGACATCAAGTGCAACTATGTTTTAACATTTTACCCCAAGGCTCCAGTGTAAAATTTAGCCCTATTTCAGTAGTTCATAGTGCATGTACATTTGTGTACTAGACAAAGTATGTTGCTCATGCTCTTGTTTGCAAAATCAGCCAAAATCAGCAAAATCATTACTATTGTTTTTTTTACCTTCACAAATAACTTCCTCATATTTTAGTTTAGAATATTGTATGCATACAGAGTTGTTGTTTTATGTAACATGCCAATATATGCAATTAAAGAGTATTTTGAGCTGTCTACATAAATGATTTGGCCTAATCATGTTTTCTTAGGAGCTTGTTTGAAGGTTTTAGCAAGGAGCACAGCTACTCTTGTACCTTTGACTTAAAGCTGTTCTTTCTCAACTGGACAAGGTCATCCTCTTTATCTGATTGCACTGCATCAGGAGAAATGCACAGGAGCCTTGATGGAGGAAGTGGATACCCACCTAGCCTGCCATTTCAGCCAAATCAACCCTGGTGATCAATGGGGTGGCAGATGTCACAGCCAGATTGCCCTCACATCCTAATCATGTTGTCTTGTTTTGCTGACTGATAACCTATAGAAAAAGAGACGGAATATTAAACTATGAGGGTTTTGTAGATAGGAACCAATCAATACATTTCACAAGCCTAAGAAAGAGTTTTGACAACCATCAATTTTTTTCTGAAATGTTTTGTTTTAATTTGATGGAAGCATGATAATATTTTGTTTCACAAAAAACCTTTCTTTCAACTCCAAATGAAGGTAAATTTCTTTTGGCAAATTGGGTTTGGGTACAGATAATTCTAGACTTACAATGAAATTCCGCATTCAGGGAAGATAAACAACACTATTTGTAGATTACAATGTTTTCCCTTCCCTAATTATCCAGCCATCCTTAAATAAAATTAAGTATTCTTTGTTTCTCCAGGAAGCAAACTCATTTGTGTTCCTGGTAGTAGAGTTCAGTAGAGTTTTTACTATCCTGATTCACCAATCTTTCTGTACCATCCATATAATGTATAATAGTCATAGTCATGGTTTTAAATAAGTTAAGTCTGTTGAGGCCTTGCCCTTTCTGAGGAGTGGGTTGGGGCTGGGGGAGCAGAAGGAGGTTAGGGTGCATGAACTGTGCTTGGTTTGTAAAATGAATAGAAAATTTAAAATAAAATAGGAAGCTAAATTTGAAGAATAATAGATCGCAAATAGTAGCAAATAGATAGATGAACAGGTGGTAGGTAGAAAAATACTATCAAATCTGACTCCCACAATATCCATTACAAAATCCATTCTGAAAGTCTGGTTGAGAAAGTTACCCTGAGCCCCTAGAAGAGAGTCCCAGGCAATGTTTCTCCTAATGCTTCACAAGTACAGGCTCCCACAAAGATATACCATACATTTAGGCGTTCATCACATCTGTGAGTGGGGGTGAGGAGTTAGGAAACTGAAGCAGTCAATTGGAATGTCCTGTAGAACTTTCCCTGTCTGGGAATCAGCTCTGTTGGTGATCATTTTACCTTAAAATTAAATTTTTATATCTTATGTTCCTCCAATTTTCTGATTTTTTTCTCATCACAAAGTTCAAGGGAAGTCACACTACAGAGACAGAAGACAAGGGAAGGGTTTATGGGGGACAAGACTAGGAAAGGAAAAATTATCTTCATTTGAAAATGCTATGATTCTATAGATAAAATATTCAAAAGCTACCTCTATAAAGTCATACAGCTGACAAACACTTTTATATACAACCGAGTAGCCACGTAAAGAACTAACATACATAGCCAGTAGCCTTTTATATAAACTCAAGTATCCTGAAAAACTAGTAATGGGCGCAGTTGCCTAACAAGAGTATGATAAAAGATTATCTCTGAATAAATAGGACAGAGGAAGTGAAAGACTTCTACAAATGAAATTTTAAAACAAATTAACTTCATAAAAAGGAAAAAAAATGCAGAAAATGAAAAGGCCTAAATTCTGATGGATTGGTGTCGAATTTGATCTGTCTGTGACACCTGGGATTTGAACACCTTAGCAAATGAGGTAGACAGCAGTCTAATGTTGTAGATAACCTTATTTCAGTTTAGAGTATTTTTGTACATAACTATAGAAAAGAAAGCAATGATCTCAGGAAGGTTGCTTGAGTTCAGGAAGCATGATAAGAAAAGCATCTAAATAAACACCAGTAAGCACACATAATTATTAGCAAAACAGTCCTTTCCCAGAATATTTTTGTGACAGACCAAATTCAACACCATACTTGTCTGTAATGTAGCTTATATCCATCCTGGAAAGAGCAAAAGCAGGGAAGAAGGCCACAGCCAAATCAAGTAATTATGTAATGATGATAGCATTTAATGCATCCCTTCACCAGAATAGGTTCTATACCTACATTTTGTCATCCAACAATAAACATGTCTTATAAATGGAATGTAAATCCTTGTCATAGCAGGCACTAAATCACATCCAAGAACAATCCAGGGAACCAAATGCACTTGAGGTCACAGGCTCCATTCTATGTTTTTTTTTTTTTTTTCCTTCCACTCTTATAGTTCCACAAGGCATTGTTCATCATGCATCATTTTTTCTTAACAATGTTTCAACAGATTGGAAAAGTTATTGTTGTAGATACAGTCATCTTACCAAAAGCATTCTATAGATTCACTGTAAACAAATTCCAATGCAGTAAGTATTTCAGAGAAATTTTTAAAGTACCTTAAATTTTATATGACACTACAAATCACCCAGGTTAGTCACATAATATTGAACAATTAAAAAAAATCCTGTAGGTGTTATATCATAGATTTTAAGTTGTTCTGGACAAACTGAGCTGCTGTATACAGAAAAAGGAAAATGGTTTACTATCTCTTACCTATGCACAATTAAGCTCCAAAAAGATCAAGGACCTCAACATAAGACTCTTTCTCCATACCTATGATGGTACGTGTTATCTCTTGTTTTTCTATGGCCAGCACAGCAAAGATGAGGTGCTATTTTACTGTGCCTTTCATTTTTGTTTGATTGATGATTAGTAGTGTCGCATATCTTTCTATTCCCTGTAATCTGTATGCTTCAAAGTCAAAGTGACTATATAATGTTCCTGTTTTAATATGAAAACTCCGTGTTTCTGTTAGGTCAGTATGTAATGAGATCCTCATACTTTGAATATTCCCTTTTAATCACATTTATTCATTGTTTTTATTCCTTGACATGTTGACTTTTGATACTGCTCCCTGTTTGTATCACTGTGTAAATTACTTAGGTAAACTCCATGTGCTGTTTCCATGTTCTGTCTCCTTTACAATTCCATGTCGTAGAGATGGCTGGTTTCCTAATTCTGAATAAAACACAGCAAGCAGCTAATAGTACCAAACACAGTGTGTCACTCCGAATAGCTAGTGGTAAACTATTTCCAATGAGGATATTATTGTTTAATGATGTAGAAATGCCTGTAGTGGAAAAAGAATTTGAAAGATCTTCTCTGGAGAAAATGGAGAGTTCCCTGATCACAAGAAGCTCTCTGTTGGAAACCCCAACAGATTGCACCTGTTTCCCCAATCAGTCCCCACTGACTGTTTGCAGGTGTGCCGTTTGATGTTCTGATCTATCTGCTATGTTTTCTTTTACTAGGAAACCTTCCAGGATAATAGTATATTCTGCTCTGCCCAGAATTCTGGATCTGGAACTCAATGGGCTACCTCAATGGGGCTTAGTGAATTTCCTCCAGCATTTTGTAGTACCTTGATTTGAAGATGCCACCATCTACTGATCTCTAGATTAGACTAATCTACTCATTTCTGCCAGATATTTTGAGCACATACTGATTTGAATTGTGCCCTGTCTCTTGCTTGTCTCTGTTCCTATGTATTCATTTGCTTGTTACATATCTGCATATCTGTTATATCCAATGATTAAATAATGAAAGCATAGCATCACAGATGTTTCCAAAGATTATAGGGAAGAGCTATGAAGAAAAGAACGTTTTTGATTCAAGAACAACAAAAAATCTATTTGCCTGTGAATTTCAAGATGTTATTGTTATTTTGGTGTTTTGGTGACTAGCTTCTTAAGTTTTTTTTTATTATTATTATTTTGGAAATCAGTCCTCTGTCAGATGTGGGGTTGGTAAAGATGTTTTCCCATTCTGTGGGTTGCCATTTTGTCTTACTGGCTGTGGCCTCTGCCTTATAAAAGTTTGTGTGTTTCAAGAGATCCCATTTATTAATTGTCAATCTTAGTGTCTGTGCTAGTGGTATTATGTTCAGGAAGAAGTCTTCTGTACCAGTTTTTCAAAGATACCTCTCACTTTCTCTTCTAAGAGGTTCAGTGTAGATTTTGAGGTATTTGATCCTTTTGGACTTAAGTTTTGATAGATATGGATCTATTTGCATTCTTCTAAATTTTACCATCGACTTGTGCTTGTACCATTAGTTGAAGATACTTGCTTTTTTCTATTGTATGAATTTAGCTTCTTTGTTAAATCAGGTGTTTGTAGGTATGGGATTTAATATTAGTATTTTCAATTTTATTCCATTGGTCTACTTGTCTGTGTTTGTGCCAATTCCAAGCTGTTTTCATCACTATTCCTCTATAGTAGAGCTTGAAGTCAAGGATGGTGATACCTCCTGAAATTCCTTTATTGTACAGGGCTGTTTTGACTATCCTGTGTCTTTTGTTTTTTCAAGGTCAGTGAAGAATTGTGCTGGAATTTTGATGGGGATTGCATTGAATCTGTAGATTTCTTTTGGCAAGATTGCCATTTTTACTATGTTTATCCTACCTATCCAAGAGCATGGGAGATCTTTCCATTTTCTGGTATCTTCTTTGATTTCTTTCTTTAAAGGCTCAAAGTTCTTGTCATACAGGCCTTTCTGATGTGAGTTACCCCAAGATATTTTATGTTGTTTGTGGCTATTGTAAATGGTCATGTTTCCCTAATTTCTTTTTTGGGCCGTTTATCATCAGTATATAGTTGGGCTACTGATATTTTGAGTTAATCTTGTACCCTGCCACTTAGCTGAAGATGTTTATGAGATACATGAGTTCCCTGGTAGAGTTTTACAGGTCACTTATGTAAAAACTACCATATTATCTGCAAATAGTGAAAGTTTGACTTTCTTTCCAATTTGTATCCCTTTGATCTCCTTTTGTTGTCTTATTGTTCTAGCTAGAAATTCAAGAAAAATATGAAGAGATAAGGAGAGGTGACAGCCTTGTCTTGTTTTGATTTTAGAGGAATCGCCTTAAGTTTCACTCCATTTAGTTTGATGTTGGCTGTTTGTTTACTCTATATTGTTTTTATTATGTTTAGGTATGTTCCTGTTATCCCTGATCTCTCCAAGACCTTTATCATGAAGGGGTATCCACAATGTGGTTTTTTTTCACATTGATTACATAGTTTTGATAGCTTAATTGCATGCAGTTGGTAGGTAATTATGTCGAAATACTTGACATGCCTAGTTCACATCTGAACTTTGTATCTCATAATCACTTCTAATTCATTTTGAATTATACTGTATCATTTGTAACTTAGCATATTTGGTTTGTTTTTATTTTTGAGACAGTTACATTATGTAGCCTAGGCAGAATTTGAAGTGACAATTCTCTTACCCCATTATCTTGAATGCTGGAACTCTAGATGGGTGGTTACTATGCCTCTAAATATTCCTAAGAATAGGTGTTCCAAAAGAAATATTTCACTTAATTTAGTTCCATTGGTTTTGCAAAATTAGCACATTCTTATACTTATTATAATATTTTAAGAATTTAATATTCAATACAGAAATTAATTTTAAAATTGTTTTCCCTGGTTATTGAGGAGGCAAACAATTACAGTACAGTAATTTGATTTATTCTAATTCCTCATGTCAGTGACTTTTAGTAAATGCCTATTAACTCACCAGTGTATGGTGAACTATTCATTTTCTTACATGTATTTCTTTTAAATCATTATGTCCAAATCTACCTGTGGATTTTATTTTATCTCATTTTATTTTACTTTATTTTTTATTACAAGGAATCACCTATGAGTCCCAGCCAGCTTTAAACTCATATTCCTCCTGCCTCATCTTCTGAAATAATATGCTTTGAGGAGTTGACTAACAAACCTAGCTCTCTGAAAATTTCAAATTGATAAGTTATTTTGAATGGAAAACTATTATTCGTGTTATCTGAAAATGTCTTTGTTCCTTCATTTGTGTTCATGTTGCAGTTTTATATACAAAACCATAACAAAAATGAAATTGAAAAAATATGAGGATGTCAAACATGCTCAAGAAAAATCAGCATGAAGAGGAAACTGTCATTCATACTAAAACAATGAAAATATCCTTTATGATTCTATTTAAAGGAATCCTTTAAATATCTTCTCAGCTCATGAAAATTGGGAGCCAACCTAGAATACTATGTGCCACTAAGTGTGGAGCCTCCAGGTGCTCTGTACAACAACACAAATTACCCAGAAGCAGCAAGATATCTACAGTAAGAGTGCAGTTAACACCTCAGAATTCCAGATGAGTAAGCATGAAGGTTGCAGAGAAGGGCATCTACAGGAGTAAAACGTCATCGCTCTAAAAAATGTCTACCTATTGTCTCAGCAATAGGTACTGGTTACTTTTGTCCAAAAGTGAATATACCAACAGC